>NC_090832.1:82319897-82961373 GCF_028021215.1 Eschrichtius robustus
GATATCACTTATAGAGAGAATGTAAAAACCGCTACACTTGAACTGAATTACAAAACAGAAGAGAGTCACACGTTTAGAAAACACACTATGGCTGCTTAACGGGAAAGGTGAGGTGCGGTGATGCATAAAACCGGGGTTTCAAATTAGCTCTGATACCGTTCCATAAACCCAATATGTAATAGAAAAGACCTACTCCTTGCTCAGTGAACGGGACTCAACACCCCCTATTCACCGCTCAAAAATATATCTGACTAGTAAGAATCTTAAAACCTATGTATTGAAATCTCTCTGTATGTGAGTCAAGTGGGTGTAAAGCGTCATAAACACAGCACTGAAAAGCAGCTAAACCCCATTATAAAAATCAATTACTTTTAAAAACCCGTGAAACAAAGACAGTGAAAGAGAGAGAAATTCTTACAAAATTATTTCAGGGGCTGTGATGCCACCTGGGTTGACCATATCTAGACCCACAGCTGATTGAGACGTAAGGGTGGACACTCTTGGGGCTGAGAGGTTTGGTGAGGTTGGGTGAGCAAACGCAGACCCTTGAAAGTAATGCTGCGTGGTACCCATCCCATGGGTCCCAAATCTCCAGGTTCAAGGGCACCTTCCTACATCGAAAACATGCATGAGAAACCCAGAAGATGGTACACCGTGTGATCGGGAAAGGTTTCTAAAAGGCACCTCATTTCTCACCTCCTTGTGCTCGGGTTCGCCATTCCAGCCGCTTTCCTAGCAATCTCCCTCCTTGGAGAATCAGCACCTTTAACCTCCTATTCCGTACAGGTTGCAATTTGTCCTGAGGATGAACGGGAAGAGGGGGAACCAATGAGAGACTAGCTCTAGGTCTTGGGACAGGCACAGGTCACTCTATTTTCCCATCAGAAAGAAGAATTAACCACAGGCTCAGCCTGCCGCCCGGAAGCAGAATAGGGCCTGAAGCAATCCTGCGCTTTTGCGGCCAGCTCCCAAGAAAGCGAGTTGAAAAATGGAGCTCAGGGGCACTGCAATTCACAAACCTGCAGAGTTATAAATGATAACTCTCGTCCACAAATATATTGAGGGAAGGCAACGAAGAGGATTTGAAAGCAAGGCAGAATTGCAGGAAACAGATTTCAGGAGGGAGATTCGAATCGCCTTTAAAGCAGAGGAAAAGCGGCAAAACCTCGACAATGATGCCCTTGGCCAAAAAGGGCGTATGCGTTTTTTCCTGAATATATTCAGGAAAAAACGCATACGCCCTTTTTGGCCAACCAAGCAACCTGGAAAGGCAAATCAGCGCTACAAAGAAGTCTCGCTTCCCATCGGTCAAAAGGGCCATGCTGAATAAAGTGTCAAAACCAGCAATGCAGGACAGGCCATGGAGAAACGGGAGCCTTGCTACGCTGATGGGCGGGATGTAAATTGCCAACAGCCACTCTGGAGAGGTGTACGGTGTGTCTTGAAATATCTAAAAAACTCAGCTTAGAGAGCATAGGGCACTTCCACTCATGGGCGTATAAATTGGGAAAACTAAAAATCAGCAAGACACAGGCACCCCAAAGTTTAGGGCTGCTCTGTTGACAAGAACCTCCACTTCCTTACACCTTAAATATCCCAGGAAAGAGAAAAATGGATAAAGAAGTTGTGGTCCTTATGTACAATGGAATATCACTCAGCCATGAAATCTACGTCAAAAGGCTCATAGCAGCATGATGAGTGGATATAGGTACGACGATTCTACGTGAAATAAGTCACACAGAAAAAGACACTTATCATAAGATATCACTTATAGAGGGAATGTAAAAACCGCTACACTTAAACTGAATTACAAAACAGAAGAGAGTCACACGTTTAGAAAACACACTATGGCTGCTTAACGGGAAAGGTGAGGTGCGGTGATGCATAAAACCGGGGTTTCAAATTAGCTCAGATACCGTTCCATAAACCCAATATGTAATAGACAAGACCTACTCCTTGCTCAGTAAACGGGACTCAACACCCCCTATTCACCGCTCAAAAATATATCTGACTAGTAAGAATCTTAAAACCTATGTATTGAAATCTCTCTGTATGTGAGTCAAGTGGGTGTAAAGCGTCATAAACACAGCACTGAAAAGCAGCTAAACCCCATTATAAAAATCAATTACTTTTAAAAACCCGTGAAACAAAGACAGTGAAAGAGAGAGAAATTCTTACAAAATTCTTTCAGGGGCTGTGATGCCACCTGGGTTGACCATATCTAGACCCACAGCTGATTGAGACGTAAGGGTGGACACTCTTGGGGCTGAGAGGTTTGGTGAGGTGGGGTGAGCAAACGCAGACCCTTGAAAGTAATGCTGCGTGGTACCCATCCCATGGGTCCCAAATCTCCAGGTTCAAGGGCACCTTCCTACATCGAAAACATGCATGAGAAACCCAGAAGATGGTACACCGTGTGATCGGGAAAGGTTTCTAAAACGCACCTCATTTCTCACCTCCTTGTGCTCGGGTTCGCCATTCCAGCTGCTTTCCTAGCAATCTCCCTCCTTGGAGAATCAGCACCTTTAACCTCCTATTCCGTACAGGTTGCAATTTGTCCTGAGGATGAACGGGAAGAGGGGGAACCAATGAGAGACTAGCTCTAGGTCTTGGGACAGGCACAGGTCACTCTATTTTCCCATCAGAAAGAAGAATTAACCACAGGCTCAGCCTGCCGCCCGGAAGCAGAATAGAGCCTGAAGCAATCCTGCGCTTTTGCGGCCAGCTCCCAAGAAAGCGAGTTGAAAAATGGAGCTCAGGGGCACTGCAATTCACAAACGTGCAGAGTTATAAATGCTAACTCTCGTCCACAAATATATTGAGGGAAGGCAACGAAGAGGATTTGAAAGCAAGGCAGAATTGCAGGAAACAGATTTCAGGAGGGAGATTCGAATCGCCTTTAAAGCAGAGGAAAAGCGGCAAAACCTCGACAATGATGCCCTTGGCCAAAAAGGGCGTATGCGTTTTTTCCTGAATATATTCAGGAAAAAACGCATACGCCCTTTTTGGCCAACCAAGCAACCTGGAAAGGCAAATCAGCGCTACAAAGAAGTCTCGCTTCCCATCGGTCAAAAGGGCCATGCTGAATAAAGAGTCAAAACCAGCAATGCAGGACAGGCCATGGAGAAACGGGAGCCTTGCTACGCTGATGGGCGGGATGTAAATTGCCAACAGCCACTCTGGAGAGGTGTACGGTGTGTCTTGAAATATCTAAAAAACTCAGCTTAGAGAGAATAGGGCACTTCCACTCATCGGCGTATAAATTGGGAAAACTAAAAATCAGCAAGACACAGGCACCCCAAAGTTTAGGGCTGCTCTGTTGACAAGAACCTCCACTTCCTTACACCTTAAATATCCCAGGAAAGAGAAAAATGGATAAAGAAGTTGTGGTCCTTATGTACAATGGAATATCACTCAACCATGAAATCAACGTCATAAGGCTCGGTGCAGCATGATGAGTGGATTTAGGTATGACGATTCTACGTGAAATAAGTCACACAGAAAAAGACACTTATCATAAGATATCACTTATAGAGAGAATGTAAAAACCGCTACACTTGAACTGAATTACAAAACAGAAGAGAGTCACACGTTTAGAAAACACACTATGGCTGCTTAACGGGAAAGGTGAGGTGGGGTGATGCATAAAACCGGGGTTTCAAATTAGCTCAGATACCGTTCCATAAACCCAATATGTAATAGACAAGACCTACTCCTTGCTCAATGAACGGGACTGAACACCCCCTATTCACCGCCCAAGAATATATCTGACTAGTAAGAATCTTAAAACCTATGTATTGAAATCTCTCTGTAAGTGAGTCACGTGGGGGTAAAGCGTCATAAACACAGCACTGAAAAGCAGCTAAACCCCATTATAAAAATCAATTACTTTAAAAAACCCGTGAAACAAAGACAGTGAAAGAGAGAGAAATTCTTACAAAATTCTTTCAGGGGCTGTGATGCCACCTGGGTTGACCATATCTAGACCCACAGCTGATTGAGACGTAAGTGTGGACACTCTTGGGGCTGAGAGGTTTGGTGAGGTTGGGTGAGCAAACGCAGACCCTTGAAAGTAATGCTGCGTGGTACCCATCCCATGGGTCCCAAATCTCCAGGTTCAAGGGCACCTTCCTACATCGAAAACATGCATGAGAAACCCAGAAGATGGTACACCGTGTGATCGGGAAAGGTTTCTAAAAGGCACCTCATTTCTCACCTCCTTGTGCTCGGGTTCGCCATTCCAGCCGCTTTCCTAGCAATCTCCCTCCTTGGAGAATCAGCACCTTTAACCTCCTATTCCGTACAGGTTGCAATTTGTCCTGAGGATGAACGGGAAGAGGGGGAACCAATGAGAGACTAGCTCTAGGTCTTGGGACAGGCACAGGTCACTCTATTTTCCCATCAGAAAGAAGAATTAACCACAGGCTCAGCCTGCCGCCCGGAAGCAGAATAGGGCCTGAAGCAATCCTGCGCTTTTGCGGCCAGCTCCCAAGAAAGCGAGTTGAAAAATGGAGCTCAGGGGCACTGCAATTCACAAACCTGCAGAGTTATAAATGATAACTCTCGTCCACAAATATATTGACGGAAGGCAAAGAAGAGGATTTGAAAGCAAGGCAGAATTGCAGGAAACAGATTTCAGGAGGGAGATTCGAATCGCCTTTAAAGCACAGGAAAAGCGGCAAAACCTCGACAATGATGCCCTTGGCCAAAAAGGGCGTATGCGTTTTTTCCTGAATATATTCAGGAAAAAACGCATACGCCCTTTTTGGCCAACCAAGCAACCTGGAAAGGCAAATCAGCGCTACAAAGAAGTCTCGCTTCCCATCGGTCAAAAGGGCCATGCTGAATAAAGTGTCAAAACCAGCAATGCAGGACAGGCCATGGAGAAACGGGAGCCTTGCTACGCTGATGGGCGGGATGTAAATTGCCAACAGCCACTCTGGAGAGGTGTACGGTGTGTCTTGAAACATATAGAAAACTCAGCTTAGAGAGCATAGGGCACTTCCACTCATGGGCGTATAAATTGGGAAAACTAAAAATCAACAAGACACAGGCACCCCAATGTTTACGGCTGCTCTGTTGACAAGAACCTCCACTTCGTTACACCTTAAATATCCCAGGAAAGAGAAAAATGGATAAAGAAGTTGTGGTCCTTATGTACAATGGAATATCACTCAGCCATGAAATCTACGTCAAAAGGCTCGTAGCAGCATGATGAGTGGATATAGGTACGACGATTCTACGTGAAATAAGTCACACAGAAAAAGACACTTATCATAAGATATCACTTATACAGAGAATGTAAAAACCGCTACACTTGAACTGAATTACAAAACAGAAGAGAGTCACACATTTAGAAAACACACTATGGCTGCTTAACGGGAAAGGTGAGGTGCGGTGATGCATAAAACCGGGGTTTCAAATTAGCTCAGATACCGTTCCATAAACCCAATATGTAATAGACAAGACCTACTCCTTGCTCAGTAAACGGGACTCAACACCCCCTATTCACCGCTCAAAAATATATCTGACTAGTAAGAATCTTAAAACCTAAGTATTGAAATCTCTCTGTATGTGAGTCAAGTGGGTGTAAAGCGTCATAAACACAGCACAGAAAAGCAGCTAAACCCCATTATAAAAATCAATTACTTTAAAAAACCCGTGAAACAAAGACAGTGAAAGAGAGAGAAATTCTTACAAAATTCTTTCAGGGGCTGTGATGCCACCTGGGTTGACCATATGTAGACCCACAGCTGATTGACACATAAGGGTGGACACTCTTGGGGCTGAGACGTTTGGTGAGGTTGGGTGAGCAAACGCAGACCCTTGAAAGTAATACTGCGTGGTACCCATCCCATGGGTCCCAAATCTCCAGGTTCAAGGGCACCTTCCTACATCGAAAACATGCATGAGAAACCCAGAAGATGGTACACCGTGTGATCGGGAAAGGTTTCTAAAACGCACCTCATTTCTCACCTCCTTGTGCTCGGGTTCGCCATTCCAGCCGCTTTCCTAGCAATCTCCCTCCTTGGAGAATCAGCACCTTTAACCTCCTGTTCCGTACAGTTTGCAATTTGTCCTGAGGATGAACGGGAAGAGGGGGAACCAATGAGAGACTAGCTCTAGGTCTTGGGACAGGCACAGGTCACTCTATTTTCCCATCAGAAAGAAGAATTAACCACAGGCTCAGCCTGCCGCCTGGAAGCAGAATAGGGCCTGAAGCAATCCTGTGCTTTTGCGGCCAGCTCCCAAGAAAGCGAGTTGAAAAATGGAGCTCAGGGGCACTGCAATTCACAAACCTGCAGAGTTATAAATGATAACTCTCGTCCACAAATATATTGAGGGAAGGCAACGAAGAGGATTTGAAAGCAAGGCAGAATTGTAGGAAACAGATTTCAGGAGGGAGATTCGAATCGCCTTTAAAGCACAGGAAAAGCGGCAAAACCTCGACAATGATGCCCTTGGCCAAAAAGGGCGTATGCGTTTTTTCCTGAATATATTCAGAAAAAAACGCATACACCCATTTGGCCAACCAAGCAACCTGCAAAGGCAAATCAGCGCTACAAAGAAGTCTCGCTTCCCATCGGTCAAAAGGGCCATGCTGAATAAAGTGTCAAAACCAGCAATGCAGGACAGGCCATGGAGAAACGGGAGCCTTGCTACGCTGATGGGCGGGATGTAAATTGCCAACAGCCACTCTGGAGAGGTGTACGGTGTGTCTTGAAATATCTAAAAAACTCAGCTTAGAGAGCATAGGGCACTTCCACTCATGGGCGTATAAATTGGGAAAACTAAAAATCAGCAAGACACAGGCACCCCAAAGTTTAGGGCTGCTCTGTTGACAAGAACCTCCACTTCCTTACACCTTAAATATCCCAGGAAAGAGAAAAATGGATAAAGAAGTTGTGGTCCTTATGTACAATGGAATATCACTCAGCCATGAAATCTACGTCAAAAGGCTCATAGCAGCATGATGAGTGGATATAGGTACGACGATTCTACGTGAAATAAGTCACACAGAAAAAGACACTTATCATAAGATATCACTTATAGAGGGAATGTAAAAACCGCTACACTTAAACTGAATTACAAAACAGAAGAGAGTCACACGTTTAGAAAACACACTATGGCTGCTTAACGGGAAAGGTGAGGTGCGGTGATGCATAAAACCGGGGTTTCAAATTAGCTCAGATACCGTTCCATAAACCCAATATGTAATAGACAAGACCTACTCCTTGCTCAGTAAACGGGACTCAACACCCCCTATTCACCGCTCAAAAATATATCTGACTAGTAAGAATCTTAAAACCTATGTATTGAAATCTCTCTGTATGTGAGTCAAGTGGGTGTAAAGCGTCATAAACACAGCACTGAAAAGCAGCTAAACCCCATTATAAAAATCAATTACTTTTAAAAACCCGTGAAACAAAGACAGTGAAAGAGAGAGAAATTCTTACAAAATTCTTTCAGGGGCTGTGATGCCACCTGGGTTGACCATATCTAGACCCACAGCTGATTGAGACGTAAGGGTGGACACTCTTGGGGCTGAGAGGTTTGGTGAGGTGGGGTGAGCAAACGCAGACCCTTGAAAGTAATGCTGCGTGGTACCCATCCCATGGGTCCCAAATCTCCAGGTTCAAGGGCACCTTCCTACATCGAAAACATGCATGAGAAACCCAGAAGATGGTACACCGTGTGATCGGGAAAGGTTTCTAAAACGCACCTCATTTCTCACCTCCTTGTGCTCGGGTTCGCCATTCCAGCTGCTTTCCTAGCAATCTCCCTCCTTGGAGAATCAGCACCTTTAACCTCCTATTCCGTACAGGTTGCAATTTGTCCTGAGGATGAACGGGAAGAGGGGGAACCAATGAGAGACTAGCTCTAGGTCTTGGGACAGGCACAGGTCACTCTATTTTCCCATCAGAAAGAAGAATTAACCACAGGCTCAGCCTGCCGCCCGGAAGCAGAATAGAGCCTGAAGCAATCCTGCGCTTTTGCGGCCAGCTCCCAAGAAAGCGAGTAGAAAAATGGAGCTCAGGGGCACTGCAATTCACAAACGTGCAGAGTTATAAATGCTAACTCTCGTCCACAAATATATTGAGGGAAGGCAACGAAGAGGATTTGAAAGCAAGGCAGAATTGCAGGAAACAGATTTCAGGAGGGAGATTCGAATCGCCTTTAAAGCAGAGGAAAAGCGGCAAAACCTCGACAATGATGCCCTTGGCCAAAAAGGGCGTATGCGTTTTTTCCTGAATATATTCAGGAAAAAACGCATACGCCCTTTTTGGCCAACCAAGCAACCTGGAAAGGCAAATCAGCGCTACAAAGAAGTCTCGCTTCCCATCGGTCAAAAGGGCCATGCTGAATAAAGAGTCAAAACCAGCAATGCAGGACAGGCCATGGAGAAACGGGAGCCTTGCTACGCTGATGGGCGGGATGTAAATTGCCAACAGCCACTCTGGAGAGGTGTACGGTGTGTCTTGAAATATCTAAAAAACTCAGCTTAGAGAGAATAGGGCACTTCCACTCATCGGCGTATAAATTGGGAAAACTAAAAATCAGCAAGACACAGGCACCCCAAAGTTTAGGGCTGCTCTGTTGACAAGAACCTCCACTTCCTTACACCTTAAATATCCCAGGAAAGAGAAAAATGGATAAAGAAGTTGTGGTCCTTATGTACAATGGAATATCACTCAACCATGAAATCAACGTCATAAGGCTCGGTGCAGCATGATGAGTGGATTTAGGTATGACGATTCTACGTGAAATAAGTCACACAGAAAAAGACACTTATCATAAGATATCACTTATAGAGAGAATGTAAAAACCGCTACACTTGAACTGAATTACAAAACAGAAGAGAGTCACACGTTTAGAAAACACACTATGGCTGCTTAACGGGAAAGGTGAGGTGGGGTGATGCATAAAACCGGGGTTTCAAATTAGCTCAGATACCGTTCCATAAACCCAATATGTAATAGACAAGACCTACTCCTTGCTCAATGAACGGGACTGAACACCCCCTATTCACCGCCCAAGAATATATCTGACTAGTAAGAATCTTAAAACCTATGTATTGAAATCTCTCTGTAAGTGAGTCACGTGGGGGTAAAGCGTCATAAACACAGCACTGAAAAGCAGCTAAACCCCATTATAAAAATCAATTACTTTAAAAAACCCGTGAAACAAAGACAGTGAAAGAGAGAGAAATTCTTACAAAATTCTTTCAGGGGCTGTGATGCCACCTGGGTTGACCATATCTAGACCCACAGCTGATTGAGACGTAAGTGTGGACACTCTTGGGGCTGAGAGGTTTGGTGAGGTTGGGTGAGCAAACGCAGACCCTTGAAAGTAATGCTGCGTGGTACCCATCCCATGGGTCCCAAATCTCCAGGTTCAAGGGCACCTTCCTACATCGAAAACATGCATGAGAAACCCAGAAGATGGTACACCGTGTGATCGGGAAAGGTTTCTAAAAGGCACCTCATTTCTCACCTCCTTGTGCTCGGGTTCGCCATTCCAGCCGCTTTCCTAGCAATCTCCCTCCTTGGAGAATCAGCACCTTTAACCTCCTATTCCGTACAGGTTGCAATTTGTCCTGAGGATGAACGGGAAGAGGGGGAACCAATGAGAGACTAGCTCTAGGTCTTGGGACAGGCACAGGTCACTCTATTTTCCCATCAGAAAGAAGAATTAACCACAGGCTCAGCCTGCCGCCCGGAAGCAGAATAGGGCCTGAAGCAATCCTGCGCTTTTGCGGCCAGCTCCCAAGAAAGCGAGTTGAAAAATGGAGCTCAGGGGCACTGCAATTCACAAACCTGCAGAGTTATAAATGATAACTCTCGTCCACAAATATATTGACGGAAGGCAACGAAGAGGATTTGAAAGCAAGGCAGAATTGCAGGAAACAGATTTCAGGAGGGAGATTCGAATCGCCTTTAAAGCACAGGAAAAGCGGCAAAACCTCGACAATGATGCCCTTGGCCAAAAAGGGCGTATGCGTTTTTTCCTGAATATATTCAGGAAAAAACGCATACGCCCTTTTTGGCCAACCAAGCAACCTGGAAAGGCAAATCAGCGCTACAAAGAAGTCTCGCTTCCCATCGGTCAAAAGGGCCATGCTGAATAAAGTGTCAAAACCAGCAATGCAGGACAGGCCATGGAGAAACGGGAGCCTTGCTACGCTGATGGGCGGGATGTAAATTGCCAACAGCCACTCTGGAGAGGTGTACGGTGTGTCTTGAAACATATAGAAAACTCAGCTTAGAGAGCATAGGGCACTTCCACTCATGGGCGTATAAATTGGGAAAACTAAAAATCAACAAGACACAGGCACCCCAATGTTTACGGCTGCTCTGTTGACAAGAACCTCCACTTCGTTACACCTTAAATATCCCAGGAAAGAGAAAAATGGATAAAGAAGTTGTGGTCCTTATGTACAATGGAATATCACTCAGCCATGAAATCTACGTCAAAAGGCTCGTAGCAGCATGATGAGTGGATATAGGTACGACGATTCTACGTGAAATAAGTCACACAGAAAAAGACACTTATCATAAGATATCACTTATACAGAGAATGTAAAAACCGCTACACTTGAACTGAATTACAAAACAGAAGAGAGTCACACATTTAGAAAACACACTATGGCTGCTTAACGGGAAAGGTGAGGTGCGGTGATGCATAAAACCGGGGTTTCAAATTAGCTCAGATACCGTTCCATAAACCCAATATGTAATAGACAAGACCTACTCCTTGCTCAGTAAACGGGACTCAACACCCCCTATTCACCGCTCAAAAATATATCTGACTAGTAAGAATCTTAAAACCTAAGTATTGAAATCTCTCTGTATGTGAGTCAAGTGGGTGTAAAGCGTCATAAACACAGCACAGAAAAGCAGCTAAACCCCATTATAAAAATCAATTACTTTAAAAAACCCGTGAAACAAAGACAGTGAAAGAGAGAGAAATTCTTACAAAATTCTTTCAGGGGCTGTGATGCCACCTGGGTTGACCATATGTAGACCCACAGCTGATTGACACATAAGGGTGGACACTCTTGGGGCTGAGACGTTTGGTGAGGTTGGGTGAGCAAACGCAGACCCTTGAAAGTAATACTGCGTGGTACCCATCCCATGGGTCCCAAATCTCCAGGTTCAAGGGCACCTTCCTACATCGAAAACATGCATGAGAAACCCAGAAGATGGTACACCGTGTGATCGGGAAAGGTTTCTAAAACGCACCTCATTTCTCACCTCCTTGTGCTCGGGTTCGCCATTCCAGCCGCTTTCCTAGCAATCTCCCTCCTTGGAGAATCAGCACCTTTAACCTCCTGTTCCGTACAGTTTGCAATTTGTCCTGAGGATGAACGGGAAGAGGGGGAACCAATGAGAGACTAGCTCTAGGTCTTGGGACAGGCACAGGTCACTCTATTTTCCCATCAGAAAGAAGAATTAACCACAGGCTCAGCCTGCCGCCCGGAAGCAGAATAGGGCCTGAAGCAATCCTGTGCTTTTGCGGCCAGCTCCCAAGAAAGCGAGTTGAAAAATGGAGCTCAGGGGCACTGCAATTCACAAACCTGCAGAGTTATAAATGATAACTCTCGTCCACAAATATATTGAGGGAAGGCAACGAAGAGGATTTGAAAGCAAGGCAGAATTGTAGGAAACAGATTTCAGGAGGGAGATTCGAATCGCCTTTAAAGCACAGGAAAAGCGGCAAAACCTCGACAATGATGCCCTTGGCCAAAAAGGGCGTATGCGTTTTTTCCTGAATATATTCAGAAAAAAACGCATACACCCATTTGGCCAACCAAGCAACCTGCAAAGGCAAATCAGCGCTACAAAGAAGTCTCGCTTCCCATCGGTCAAAAGGGCCATGCTGAATAAAGTGTCAAAACCAGCAATGCAGGACAGGCCATGGAGAAACGGGAGCCTTGCTACGCTGATGGGCGGGATGTAAATTGCCAACAGCCACTCTGGAGAGGTGTACGGTGTGTCTTGAAATATCTAAAAAACTCAGCTTAGAGAGCATAGGGCACTTCCACTCATGGGCGTATAAATTGGGAAAACTAAAAATCAGCAAGACACAGGCACCCCAAAGTTTAGGGCTGCTCTGTTGACAAGAACCTCCACTTCCTTACACCTTAAATATCCCAGGAAAGAGAAAAATGGATAAAGAAGTTGTGGTCCTTATGTACAATGGAATATCACTCAGCCATGAAATCTACGTCAAAAGGCTCATAGCAGCATGATGAGTGGATATAGGTACGACGATTCTACGTGAAATAAGTCACACAGAAAAAGACACTTATCATAAGATATCACTTATAGAGGGAATGTAAAAACCGCTACACTTAAACTGAATTACAAAACAGAAGAGAGTCACACGTTTAGAAAACACACTATGGCTGCTTAACGGGAAAGGTGAGGTGCGGTGATGCATAAAACCGGGGTTTCAAATTAGCTCAGATACCGTTCCATAAACCCAATATGTAATAGACAAGACCTACTCCTTGCTCAGTAAACGGGACTCAACACCCCCTATTCACCGCTCAAAAATATATCTGACTAGTAAGAATCTTAAAACCTATGTATTGAAATCTCTCTGTATGTGAGTCAAGTGGGTGTAAAGCGTCATAAACACAGCACTGAAAAGCAGCTAAACCCCATTATAAAAATCAATTACTTTTAAAAACCCGTGAAACAAAGACAGTGAAAGAGAGAGAAATTCTTACAAAATTCTTTCAGGGGCTGTGATGCCACCTGGGTTGACCATATCTAGACCCACAGCTGATTGAGACGTAAGGGTGGACACTCTTGGGGCTGAGAGGTTTGGTGAGGTGGGGTGAGCAAACGCAGACCCTTGAAAGTAATGCTGCGTGGTACCCATCCCATGGGTCCCAAATCTCCAGGTTCAAGGGCACCTTCCTACATCGAAAACATGCATGAGAAACCCAGAAGATGGTACACCGTGTGATCGGGAAAGGTTTCTAAAACGCACCTCATTTCTCACCTCCTTGTGCTCGGGTTCGCCATTCCAGCTGCTTTCCTAGCAATCTCCCTCCTTGGAGAATCAGCACCTTTAACCTCCTATTCCGTACAGGTTGCAATTTGTCCTGAGGATGAACGGGAAGAGGGGGAACCAATGAGAGACTAGCTCTAGGTCTTGGGACAGGCACAGGTCACTCTATTTTCCCATCAGAAAGAAGAATTAACCACAGGCTCAGCCTGCCGCCCGGAAGCAGAATAGAGCCTGAAGCAATCCTGCGCTTTTGCGGCCAGCTCCCAAGAAAGCGAGTAGAAAAATGGAGCTCAGGGGCACTGCAATTCACAAACGTGCAGAGTTATAAATGCTAACTCTCGTCCACAAATATATTGAGGGAAGGCAACGAAGAGGATTTGAAAGCAAGGCAGAATTGCAGGAAACAGATTTCAGGAGGGAGATTCGAATCGCCTTTAAAGCAGAGGAAAAGCGGCAAAACCTCGACAATGATGCCCTTGGCCAAAAAGGGCGTATGCGTTTTTTCCTGAATATATTCAGGAAAAAACGCATACGCCCTTTTTGGCCAACCAAGCAACCTGGAAAGGCAAATCAGCGCTACAAAGAAGTCTCGCTTCCCATCGGTCAAAAGGGCCATGCTGAATAAAGAGTCAAAACCAGCAATGCAGGACAGGCCATGGAGAAACGGGAGCCTTGCTACGCTGATGGGCGGGATGTAAATTGCCAACAGCCACTCTGGAGAGGTGTACGGTGTGTCTTGAAATATCTAAAAAACTCAGCTTAGAGAGAATAGGGCACTTCCACTCATCGGCGTATAAATTGGGAAAACTAAAAATCAGCAAGACACAGGCACCCCAAAGTTTAGGGCTGCTCTGTTGACAAGAACCTCCACTTCCTTACACCTTAAATATCCCAGGAAAGAGAAAAATGGATAAAGAAGTTGTGGTCCTTATGTACAATGGAATATCACTCAACCATGAAATCAACGTCATAAGGCTCGGTGCAGCATGATGAGTGGATTTAGGTATGACGATTCTACGTGAAATAAGTCACACAGAAAAAGACACTTATCATAAGATATCACTTATAGAGAGAATGTAAAAACCGCTACACTTGAACTGAATTACAAAACAGAAGAGAGTCACACGTTTAGAAAACACACTATGGCTGCTTAACGGGAAAGGTGAGGTGGGGTGATGCATAAAACCGGGGTTTCAAATTAGCTCAGATACCGTTCCATAAACCCAATATGTAATAGACAAGACCTACTCCTTGCTCAATGAACGGGACTGAACACCCCCTATTCACCGCCCAAGAATATATCTGACTAGTAAGAATCTTAAAACCTATGTATTGAAATCTCTCTGTAAGTGAGTCACGTGGGGGTAAAGCGTCATAAACACAGCACTGAAAAGCAGCTAAACCCCATTATAAAAATCAATTACTTTAAAAAACCCGTGAAACAAAGACAGTGAAAGAGAGAGAAATTCTTACAAAATTCTTTCAGGGGCTGTGATGCCACCTGGGTTGACCATATCTAGACCCACAGCTGATTGAGACGTAAGTGTGGACACTCTTGGGGCTGAGAGGTTTGGTGAGGTTGGGTGAGCAAACGCAGACCCTTGAAAGTAATGCTGCGTGGTACCCATCCCATGGGTCCCAAATCTCCAGGTTCAAGGGCACCTTCCTACATCGAAAACATGCATGAGAAACCCAGAAGATGGTACACCGTGTGATCGGGAAAGGTTTCTAAAAGGCACCTCATTTCTCACCTCCTTGTGCTCGGGTTCGCCATTCCAGCCGCTTTCCTAGCAATCTCCCTCCTTGGAGAATCAGCACCTTTAACCTCCTATTCCGTACAGGTTGCAATTTGTCCTGAGGATGAACGGGAAGAGGGGGAACCAATGAGAGACTAGCTCTAGGTCTTGGGACAGGCACAGGTCACTCTATTTTCCCATCAGAAAGAAGAATTAACCACAGGCTCAGCCTGCCGCCCGGAAGCAGAATAGGGCCTGAAGCAATCCTGCGCTTTTGCGGCCAGCTCCCAAGAAAGCGAGTTGAAAAATGGAGCTCAGGGGCACTGCAATTCACAAACCTGCAGAGTTATAAATGATAACTCTCGTCCACAAATATATTGACGGAAGGCAACGAAGAGGATTTGAAAGCAAGGCAGAATTGCAGGAAACAGATTTCAGGAGGGAGATTCGAATCGCCTTTAAAGCACAGGAAAAGCGGCAAAACCTCGACAATGATGCCCTTGGCCAAAAAGGGCGTATGCGTTTTTTCCTGAATATATTCAGGAAAAAACGCATACGCCCTTTTTGGCCAACCAAGCAACCTGGAAAGGCAAATCAGCGCTACAAAGAAGTCTCGCTTCCCATCGGTCAAAAGGGCCATGCTGAATAAAGTGTCAAAACCAGCAATGCAGGACAGGCCATGGAGAAACGGGAGCCTTGCTACGCTGATGGGCGGGATGTAAATTGCCAACAGCCACTCTGGAGAGGTGTACGGTGTGTCTTGAAACATATAGAAAACTCAGCTTAGAGAGCATAGGGCACTTCCACTCATGGGCGTATAAATTGGGAAAACTAAAAATCAACAAGACACAGGCACCCCAATGTTTACGGCTGCTCTGTTGACAAGAACCTCCACTTCGTTACACCTTAAATATCCCAGGAAAGAGAAAAATGGATAAAGAAGTTGTGGTCCTTATGTACAATGGAATATCACTCAGCCATGAAATCTACGTCAAAAGGCTCGTAGCAGCATGATGAGTGGATATAGGTACGACGATTCTACGTGAAATAAGTCACACAGAAAAAGACACTTATCATAAGATATCACTTATACAGAGAATGTAAAAACCGCTACACTTGAACTGAATTACAAAACAGAAGAGAGTCACACATTTAGAAAACACACTATGGCTGCTTAACGGGAAAGGTGAGGTGCGGTGATGCATAAAACCGGGGTTTCAAATTAGCTCAGATACCGTTCCATAAACCCAATATGTAATAGACAAGACCTACTCCTTGCTCAGTAAACGGGACTCAACACCCCCTATTCACCGCTCAAAAATATATCTGACTAGTAAGAATCTTAAAACCTAAGTATTGAAATCTCTCTGTATGTGAGTCAAGTGGGTGTAAAGCGTCATAAACACAGCACAGAAAAGCAGCTAAACCCCATTATAAAAATCAATTACTTTAAAAAACCCGTGAAACAAAGACAGTGAAAGAGAGAGAAATTCTTACAAAATTCTTTCAGGGGCTGTGATGCCACCTGGGTTGACCATATGTAGACCCACAGCTGATTGACACATAAGGGTGGACACTCTTGGGGCTGAGACGTTTGGTGAGGTTGGGTGAGCAAACGCAGACCCTTGAAAGTAATACTGCGTGGTACCCATCCCATGGGTCCCAAATCTCCAGGTTCAAGGGCACCTTCCTACATCGAAAACATGCATGAGAAACCCAGAAGATGGTACACCGTGTGATCGGGAAAGGTTTCTAAAACGCACCTCATTTCTCACCTCCTTGTGCTCGGGTTCGCCATTCCAGCCGCTTTCCTAGCAATCTCCCTCCTTGGAGAATCAGCACCTTTAACCTCCTGTTCCGTACAGTTTGCAATTTGTCCTGAGGATGAACGGGAAGAGGGGGAACCAATGAGAGACTAGCTCTAGGTCTTGGGACAGGCACAGGTCACTCTATTTTCCCATCAGAAAGAAGAATTAACCACAGGCTCAGCCTGCCGCCCGGAAGCAGAATAGGGCCTGAAGCAATCCTGTGCTTTTGCGGCCAGCTCCCAAGAAAGCGAGTTGAAAAATGGAGCTCAGGGGCACTGCAATTCACAAACCTGCAGAGTTATAAATGATAACTCTCGTCCACAAATATATTGAGGGAAGGCAACGAAGAGGATTTGAAAGCAAGGCAGAATTGTAGGAAACAGATTTCAGGAGGGAGATTCGAATCGCCTTTAAAGCACAGGAAAAGCGGCAAAACCTCAACAATGATGCCCTTGGCCAAAAAGGGCGTATGCGTTTTTTCCTGAATATATTCAGAAAAAAACGCATACGCCCTTTTTGGCCAACCAAGCAACCTGGAAAGGCAAATCAGCGCTACAAAGAAGTCTCGCTTCCCATCGGTCAAAAGGGCCATGCTGAATAAAGTGTCAAAACCAGCAATGCAGGACAGGCCATGGAGAAACGGGAGCCTTGCTACACTGATGGCCGGGATGTAAATTGCCAACAGCCACTCTGGAGAGGTGTACGGTGTGTCTTGAAATATCTAAAAAACTCAGCTTAGAGAGCATAAGGCACTTCCACTCATGGGCGTATAAATTGGGAAAACTAAAAATCAGCAAGACACAGGCACCCCAAAACTTAGGGCTGCTCTGTTGACAAGAAGCTCCACTTCCTTACACCTTAAATATCCCAGGAAAGAGAAAAAATGGATAAAGAAGTTGTGGTCCTTATGTACAATGGAATATCACTCAACCATGAAATCAACGTCATAAGGCTCGGTGCAGCATGATGAGTGGAATTAGGTATGACGATTCTACGTGAAATAAGTCACACAGAAAAAGACACTTATCATAAGATATCACTTTTAGAGAGAATGTAAAAACTGCTACACTTGAACTGAATTACAAAACAGAAGAGAGTCACACGTTTGAAAACACACTATGGCTGCTTAACGGGAAAGGTGAGGTGGGGTGATGCATAAAACCGGGGTTTCAAATTAGCTCAGATACCGTTCCATAAACCCAATATGTAATAGACAAGACCTACTCCTTGCTCAATGAACGGGACTGAACACCCCCTATTCACCGCCCAAGAATATATCTGACTAGTAAGAATCTTAAAACCTATGTATTGAAATCTCTCTGTAAGTGAGTCACGTGGGGGTAAAGCGTCATAAACACAGCACTGAAAAGCAGCTAAACCCCATTATAAAAATCAATTACTTTAAAAAACCCGTGAAACAAAGACAGTGAAAGAGAGAGAAATTCTTACAAAATTCTTTCAGGGGCTGTGATGCCACCTGGGTTGACCATATCTAGACCCACAGCTGATTGAGACGTAAGTGTGGACACTCTTGGGGCTGAGAGGTTTGGTGAGGTTGGGTGAGCAAACGCAGACCCTTGAAAGTAATGCTGCGTGGTACCCATCCCATGGGTCCCAAATCTCCAGGTTCAAGGGCACCTTCCTACATCGAAAACATGCATGAGAAACCCAGAAGATGGTACACCGTGTGATCGGGAAAGGTTTCTAAAAGGCACCTCATTTCTCACCTCCTTGTGCTCGGGTTCGCCATTCCAGCCGCTTTCCTAGCAATCTCCCTCCTTGGAGAATCAGCACCTTTAACCTCCTATTCCGTACAGGTTGCAATTTGTCCTGAGGATGAACGGGAAGAGGGGGAACCAATGAGAGACTAGCTCTAGGTCTTGGGACAGGCACAGGTCACTCTATTTTCCCATCAGAAAGAAGAATTAACCACAGGCTCAGCCTGCCGCCCGGAAGCAGAATAGGGCCTGAAGCAATCCTGCGCTTTTGCGGCCAGCTCCCAAGAAAGCGAGTTGAAAAATGGAGCTCAGGGGCACTGCAATTCACAAACCTGCAGAGTTATAAATGATAACTCTCGTCCACAAATATATTGACGGAAGGCAACGAAGAGGATTTGAAAGCAAGGCAGAATTGCAGGAAACAGATTTCAGGAGGGAGATTCGAATCGCCTTTAAAGCACAGGAAAAGCGGCAAAACCTCGACAATGATGCCCTTGGCCAAAAAGGGCGTATGCGTTTTTTCCTGAATATATTCAGGAAAAAACGCATACGCCCTTTTTGGCCAACCAAGCAACCTGGAAAGGCAAATCAGCGCTACAAAGAAGTCTCGCTTCCCATCGGTCAAAAGGGCCATGCTGAATAAAGTGTCAAAACCAGCAATGCAGGACAGGCCATGGAGAAACGGGAGCCTTGCTACGCTGATGGGCGGGATGTAAATTGCCAACAGCCACTCTGGAGAGGTGTACGGTGTGTCTTGAAACATATAGAAAACTCAGCTTAGAGAGCATAGGGCACTTCCACTCATGGGCGTATAAATTGGGAAAACTAAAAATCAACAAGACACAGGCACCCCAATGTTTACGGCTGCTCTGTTGACAAGAACCTCCACTTCGTTACACCTTAAATATCCCAGGAAAGAGAAAAATGGATAAAGAAGTTGTGGTCCTTATGTACAATGGAATATCACTCAGCCATGAAATCTACGTCAAAAGGCTCGTAGCAGCATGATGAGTGGATATAGGTACGACGATTCTACGTGAAATAAGTCACACAGAAAAAGACACTTATCATAAGATATCACTTATACAGAGAATGTAAAAACCGCTACACTTGAACTGAATTACAAAACAGAAGAGAGTCACACATTTAGAAAACACACTATGGCTGCTTAACGGGAAAGGTGAGGTGCGGTGATGCATAAAACCGGGGTTTCAAATTAGCTCAGATACCGTTCCATAAACCCAATATGTAATAGACAAGACCTACTCCTTGCTCAGTAAACGGGACTCAACACCCCCTATTCACCGCTCAAAAATATATCTGACTAGTAAGAATCTTAAAACCTAAGTATTGAAATCTCTCTGTATGTGAGTCAAGTGGGTGTAAAGCGTCATAAACACAGCACAGAAAAGCAGCTAAACCCCATTATAAAAATCAATTACTTTAAAAAACCCGTGAAACAAAGACAGTGAAAGAGAGAGAAATTCTTACAAAATTCTTTCAGGGGCTGTGATGCCACCTGGGTTGACCATATGTAGACCCACAGCTGATTGACACATAAGGGTGGACACTCTTGGGGCTGAGACGTTTGGTGAGGTTGGGTGAGCAAACGCAGACCCTTGAAAGTAATACTGCGTGGTACCCATCCCATGGGTCCCAAATCTCCAGGTTCAAGGGCACCTTCCTACATCGAAAACATGCATGAGAAACCCAGAAGATGGTACACCGTGTGATCGGGAAAGGTTTCTAAAACGCACCTCATTTCTCACCTCCTTGTGCTCGGGTTCGCCATTCCAGCCGCTTTCCTAGCAATCTCCCTCCTTGGAGAATCAGCACCTTTAACCTCCTGTTCCGTACAGTTTGCAATTTGTCCTGAGGATGAACGGGAAGAGGGGGAACCAATGAGAGACTAGCTCTAGGTCTTGGGACAGGCACAGGTCACTCTATTTTCCCATCAGAAAGAAGAATTAACCACAGGCTCAGCCTGCCGCCCGGAAGCAGAATAGGGCCTGAAGCAATCCTGTGCTTTTGCGGCCAGCTCCCAAGAAAGCGAGTTGAAAAATGGAGCTCAGGGGCACTGCAATTCACAAACCTGCAGAGTTATAAATGATAACTCTCGTCCACAAATATATTGAGGGAAGGCAACGAAGAGGATTTGAAAGCAAGGCAGAATTGTAGGAAACAGATTTCAGGAGGGAGATTCGAATCGCCTTTAAAGCACAGGAAAAGCGGCAAAACCTCAACAATGATGCCCTTGGCCAAAAAGGGCGTATGCGTTTTTTCCTGAATATATTCAGAAAAAAACGCATACGCCCTTTTTGGCCAACCAAGCAACCTGGAAAGGCAAATCAGCGCTACAAAGAAGTCTCGCTTCCCATCGGTCAAAAGGGCCATGCTGAATAAAGTGTCAAAACCAGCAATGCAGGACAGGCCATGGAGAAACGGGAGCCTTGCTACACTGATGGCCGGGATGTAAATTGCCAACAGCCACTCTGGAGAGGTGTACGGTGTGTCTTGAAATATCTAAAAAACTCAGCTTAGAGAGCATAAGGCACTTCCACTCATGGGCGTATAAATTGGGAAAACTAAAAATCAGCAAGACACAGGCACCCCAAAACTTAGGGCTGCTCTGTTGACAAGAAGCTCCACTTCCTTACACCTTAAATATCCCAGGAAAGAGAAAAAATGGATAAAGAAGTTGTGGTCCTTATGTACAATGGAATATCACTCAACCATGAAATCAACGTCATAAGGCTCGGTGCAGCATGATGAGTGGAATTAGGTATGACGATTCTACGTGAAATAAGTCACACAGAAAAAGACACTTATCATAAGATATCACTTATAGAGAGAATGTAAAAACTGCTACACTTGAACTGAATTACAAAACAGAAGAGAGTCACACGTTTGAAAACACACTATGGCTGCTTAACGGGAAAGGTGAGGTGGGGTGATGCATAAAACCGGGGTTTCAAATTAGCTCAGATACCGTTCCATAAACCCAATATGTAATAGACAAGACCTACTCCTTGCTCAATGAACGGGACTGAACACCCCCTATTCACCGCCCAAGAATATATCTGACTAGTAAGAATCTTAAAACCTATGTATTGAAATCTCTCTGTAAGTGAGTCACGTGGGGGAAAAGCGTCATAAACACAGCACTGAAAAGCAGCTAAACCCCATTATAAAAATCAATTACTTTAAAAAACCTGTGAAACAAAGACAGTGAAAGAGAGAGAAATTCTTACAAAATTCTTTCAGGGGCTGTGATGCCACCTGGGTTGACCATATCTAGACCCACAGCTGATTGAGACGTAAGGGTGGACACTCTTGGGGCTGAGAGGTTTGGTGAGGTTGGGTGAGCAAACGCAGACCCTTGAAAGTAATGCTGCGTGGTACCCATCCCATGGGTCCCAAATCTCCAGGTTCAAGGGCACCTTCCTACATCGAAAACATGCATGAGAAACCCAGAAGATGGTACACCGTGTGATCGGGAAAGGTTTCTAAAATGCACCTCATTTCTCACCTCCTTGTGCTCGGGTTCGCCATTCCAGCCGCTTTCCTAGCAATCTCCCTCCTTGGAGAATCAGCACCTTTAACCTCCTACTCCGTACAGGTTGCAATTTGTCCTGAGGATGAACGGGAAGAGGGGGAACCAATGAGAGACTAGCTCTAGGTCTTGGGACAGGCACAGGTCACTCTATTTTCCCATCAGAAAGAAGAATTAACCACAGGCTCAGCCTGCCGCCCGGAAGCAGAATAGGGCCTGAAGCAATCCTGCGCTTTTGCGGCCAGCTCCCAAGAAAGCGAGTTGAAAAATGGAGCTCAGGGGCACTGCAATTCACAAACCTGCAGAGTTATAAATGATAACTCTCGTCCACAAATATATTGAGGGAAGGCAACGAAGAGGATTTGAAAGCAAGGCAGAATTGCAGGAAACAGATTTCAGGAGGGAGATTCGAATCGCCTTTAAAGCAGAGGAAAAGCGGCAAAACCTCGACAATGATGCCCTTGGCCAAAAAGGGCGTATGCGTTTTTTCCTGAATATATTCAGGAAAAAACGCATACGCCCTTTTTGGCCAACCAAGCAACCTGGAAAGGCAAATCAGCGCTACAAAGAAGTCTCGCTTCCCATCGGTCAAAAGCGCCATGCTGAATAAAGTGTCAAAACCAGCAATGCAGGACAGGCCATGGAAAAACGGGAGCCTTGCTACGCTGATGGGCGGGATGTAAATTGCCAACAGCCACTCTGGAGAGGTGTACGGTGTGTCTTGAAATATCTAAAAAACTCAGCTTAGAGAGCATAGGGCACTTCCACTCATGGGCGTATAAATTGGGAAAACTAAAAATCAGCAAGACACAGGCACCCCAAAGTTTAGGGCTGCTCTGTTGACAAGAACCTCCACTTCCTTACACCTTAAATATCCCAGGAAAGAGAAAAATGGATAAAGAAGTTGTGGTCCTTATGTACAATGGAATATCACTCAGCCATGAAATCTATGTCAAAAGGCTCGTAGCAGCATGATGAGTGGATATAGGTACGACGATTCTACGTGAAATAAGTCACACAGAAAAAGACACTTATCATAAGATATCACTTATAGAGGGAATGTAAAAACCGCTACACTTGAACTGAATTACAAAACAGAAGAGAGTCACACGTTTGAAAACACACTATGGCTGCTTAACGGGAAAGGTGAGGTGGGGTGATCCATAAAACCGGGGTTTCAAATTAGCTCAGATACCGTTCCATAAACCCAATATGTAATAGACAAGACCTACTCCTTGCTCAATGAACGGGACTGAACACCCCCTATTCACCGCCCAAGAATATATCTGACTAGTAAGAATCTTAAAACCTATGTATTGAAATCTCTCTGTATGTGAGTCAAGTGGGTGTAAAGCGTCATAAACACAGCACTGAAAAGCAGCTAAACCCCATTATAAAAATCAATTACTTTTAAAAACCCGTGAAACAAAGACAGTGAAAGAGAGAGAAATTCTTACAAAATTCTTTCAGGGGCTGTGATGCCACCTGGGTTGAACATATCTAGACCCACAGCTGATTGAGACGTAAGGGTGGACAATCTTGGGGCTGAGAGGTTTGGTGAGGTTGGGTGAGCAAACGCAGACCCTTGAAAGTAATGCTGCGTGGTACCCATCCCATGGGTCCCAAATCTCCAGGTTCAAGGGCACCTTCCTACATCGAAAACATGCATGAGAAACCCAGAAGATGGTACACCGTGTGATCGGGAAAGGTTTCTAAAAGGCACCTCATTTCTCACCTCCTTGTGCTCGGGTTCGCCATTCCAGCCGCTTTCCTAGCAATCTCCCTCCTTGGAGAATCAGCACCTTTAACCTCCTATTCCGTACAGCTTGCAATTTGTCCTGAGGAGGAACGGGAAGAGGGGGAACCAATGAGAGACTAGCTCTAGGTCTTGGGACAGGCACAGGTCACTCTATTTTCCCATCAGAAAGAAGAATTAACCACAGGCTCAGCCTGCCGCCCGGAAGCAGAATAGGGCCTGAAGCAATCCTGCGCTTTTGCGGCCAGCTCCCAAGAAAGTGAGTTGAAAAATGGAGCTCAGGGGCACTGCAATTCACAAACCTGCAGAGTTATAAATGATAACTCTCGTCCACAAATATATTGAGGGAAGGCAACGAAGAGGATTTGAAAGCAAGGCAGAATTGCAGGAAACAGATTTCAGGAGGGAGATACGAATCGCCTTTAAAGCAGAGGAAAAGCGGCAAAACCTCGACAATGATGCCCTTGGCCAAAAAGGGCGTATGCGTTTTTTCCTGAATATATTCAGGAAAAAACGCATACGCCCTTTTTGGCCAACCAAGCAACCTGGAAAGGCAAATCAGCGCTACAAAGAAGTCTCGCTTCCCATCGGTCAAAAGGGCCATGCTGAATAAAGTGTCAAAACCAGCAATGCAGGACAGGCCATGGAGAAACGGGAGCCTTGCTACGCTGATGGGCGGGATGTAAATTGCCAACAGCCACTCTGGAGAGGTGTACGGTGTGTCTTGAAATATCTAAAAAACTCAGCTTAGAGAGCATAGGGCACTTCCACTCATGGGCGTATAAATTGGGAAAACTAAAAATCAGCAAGACACAGGCACCCCAAAGTTTAGGGCTGCTCTGTTGACAAGAACCTCCACTTCCTTACACCTTAAATATCCCAGGAAAGAGAAAAATGGATAAAGAAGTTGTGGTCCTTATGTACAATGGAATATCACTCAACCATGAAATCAACGTCATAAGGCTCGGTGCAGCGTGATGAGTGGATTTAGGTATGACGATTCTACGTGAAATAAGTCACACAGAAAAAGACACTTATCATAAGATATCACTTATAGAGGGAATGTAAAAACCGCTACACTTGAACTGAATTACAAAACAGAAGAGAGTCACACGTTTAGAAAACACACTATGGCTGCTTAACGGGAAAGGTGAGGTGGGGTGATGCATAAAACCGGGGTTTCAAATTAGCTCAGATACCGTTCCATAAACCCAATATGTAATAGACAAGACCTACTCCTTGCTCAATGAACGGGACTGAACACCCCCTATTCACCGCCCAAGAATATATCTGACTAGTAAGAATCTTAAAACCTATGTATTGAAATCTCTCTGTAAGTGAGTCACGTGGGGGTAAAGCGTCATAAACACAGCACTGAAAAGCAGCTAAACCCCATTATAAAAATCAATTACTTTAAAAAACCCGTGAAACAAAGACAGTGAAAGAGAGAGAAATTGTTACAAAATTCTTTCAGGGGCTGTGATGCCACCTGGGTTGACCATATCTAGACCCACAGCTGATTGAGACGTAAGGGTGGACACTCTTGGGGCTCAGAGGTTTGGTGAGGTTGGGTGAGCAAACGCAGACCCTTGAAAGTAATGCTGCGTGGTACCCATCCCATGGGTCCCAAATCTCCAGGTTCAAGGGCACCTTCCTACATCGAAAACATGCATGAGAAACCCAGAAGATGGTACACCGTGTGATCGGGAAAGGTTTCTAAAAGGCACCTCATTTCTCACCTCCTTGTGCTCGGGTTCGCCATTCCAGCCGCTTTCCTAGCAATCTCCCTCCTTGGAGAATCAGCACCTTTAACCTCCTATTCCGTACAGGTTGCAATTTGTCCTGAGGATGAACGGGAAGAGGGGGAACCAATGAGAGACTAACTCTAGGTCTTGGGACAGGCACAGGTCACTCTATTTTCCCATCAGAAAGAAGAATTAACCACAGGCTCAGCCTGCCGCCCGGAAGCAGAATAGGGCCTGAAGCAATCCTGCGCTTTTGCGGCCAGCTCCCAAGAAAGCGAGTTGAAAAATGGAGCTCAGGGGCACTGCAATTCACAAACCTGCAGAGTTATAAATGATAACTCTCGTCCACAAATATATTGAGGGAAGGCAACGAAGAGGATTTGAAAGCAAGGCAGAATTGCAGGAAACAGATTTCAGGAGGGAGATTCGAATCGCCTTTAAAGCAGAGGAAAAGCGGCAAAACCTCGACAATGATGCCCTTGGCCAAAAAGGGCGTATGCGGTTGTCCTGAATATATTCAGGAAAAAACGCATACGCCCTTTTTGGCCAACCAAGCAACCTGGAAAGGCAAATCAGCGCTACAAAGAAGTCTCGCTTCCCATCGGTCAAAAGCGCCATGCTGAATAAAGTGTCAAAACCAGCAATGCAGGACAGGCCATGGAGAAACGGGAGCCTTGCTACGCTGATGGGCGGGATGTAAATTGCCAACAGCCACTCTGGAGAGGTGTACGGTGTGTCTTGAAATATCTAAAAAACTCAGCTTAGAGAGCATAGGGCACTTCCACTCATGGGCGTATAAATTGGGAAAACTAAAAATCAGCAAGACACAGACACCCCAAAGTTTAGGGCTGCTCTGTTGACAAGAACCTCCACTTCCTTACACCTTAAATATCCCAGGAAAGAGAAAAATGGATAAAGAAGTTGTGGTCCTTATGTACAATGGAATATCACTCAGCCATGAAATCTACGTCAAAAGGCTCGTAGCAGCATGATGAGTGGATATAGGTACGACGATTCTACGTGAAATAAGTCACACAGAAAAAGACACTTATCATAAGATATCACTTATAGAGGGAATGTAAAAACCGCTACACTTGAACTGAATTACAAAACAGAAGAGAGTCACACGTTTAGAAAACACACTATGGCTGCTTAACGGGAAAGGTGAGGTGCGGTGATGCATAAAACCGGGGTTTCAAATTAGCTCAGATACCGTTCCATAAACCCAATATGTAATAGACAAGACCTACTCCTTGCTCAGTAAACGGGACTCAACACCCCCTATTCACCGCTCAAAAATATATCTGACTAGTAAGAATCTTAAAACCTATGTATTGAAATCTCTCTGTATGTGAGTCAAGTGGGTGTAAAGCGTCATAAACACAGCACTGAAAAGCAGCTAAACCCCATTATGAAATCAATTACTTTTAAAAACCCGTGAAACAAAGACAGTGAAAGAGAGAGAAATTCTTACAAAATTCTTTCAGGGGCTGTGATGCCACCTGGGTTGACCATATCTAGACCCACAGCTGATTGAGACGTAAGGGTGGACACTCTTGGGGCTGAGAGGTTTGGTGAGGTTGGGTGAGCAAACGCAGACCCTTGAAAGTAATGCTGCGTGGTACCCATCCCATGGGTCCCAAATCTCCAGGTTCAAGGGCACCTTCCTACATCGAAAACATGCATGAGAAACCCAGAAGATGGTACACCGTGTGATCGGGAAAGGTTTCTAAAAGGCACCTCATTTCTCACCTCCTTGTGCTCGGGTTCGCCATTCCAGCCGCTTTCCTAGCAATCTCCCTCCTTGGAGAATCAGCACCTTTAACCTCCTATTCCGTACAGGTTGCAATTTGTCCTGAGGATGAACGGGAAGAGGGGGAACCAATGAGAGACTAGCTCTAGGTCTTGGGACAGGCACAGGTCACTCTATTTCCCCATCAGAAAGAAGAATTAACCACAGGCTCAGCCTGCCCCCCGGAAGCAGAATAGGGCCTGAAGCAATCCTGCGCTTTTGCGGCCAGCTCCCAAGAAAGCGAGTTGAAAAATGGAGCTCAAGGGCACTGCAATTCACAAACCTGCAGAGTTATAAATGATAACTCTCGTCCACAAATATATTGAGGGAAGGCAACGAAGAGGATTTGAAAGCAAGGCAGAATTTCAGGAAGCAGATTTCAGGAGGGAGATTCGAATCGCCTTTAAAGCAGAGGAGAAGCGGCAAAACCTCGACAATGATGCCCTTGGCCAAAAAGGGCGTATGCGTTTTTTCCTGAATATATTCAGGAAAAAACGCATATGCCCTTTTTGGCCAACCAAGCAACCTGGAAAGGCAAATCAGCGCTACAAAGAAGTCTCGCTTCCCATCGGTCAAAAGGGCCATGCTGAATAAAGTTTCAAAACCAGCAATGCAGGACAGGCCATGGAGAAACGGGAGCCTTGCTACGCTGATGGGCGGGATGTAAATTGCCAACAGCCACTCTGGAGAGGTGTACGGTGTGTCTTGAAATATCTAAAAAACTCAGCTTAGAGAGCATAGGGCACTTCCACTCATGGGCGTATAAATTGGGAAAACTAAAAATCAGCAAGACACAGGCACCCCAAAGTTTAGGGCTGCTCTGTTGACAAGAACCTCCACTTCCTTACACCTTAAATATCCCAGGAAAGAGAAAAATGGATAAAGAAGTTGTGGTCCTTATGTACAATGGAATATCACTCAGCCATGAAATCTACGGCAAAAGGCTCGTAGCAGCATGATGAGTGGATATAGGTACGACGATTCTACGTGAAATAAGTCACACAGAAAAAGACACTTATCATAAGATATCACTTAGAGAGGGAATGTAAAAACCGCTACACTTGAACTGAATTACAAAACAGAAGAGAGTCACACGTTTAGAAAACACACTATGGCTGCTTAACGGGAAAGGTGAGGTGCGGTGATGCATAAAACCGGGGTTTCAAATTAGCTCAGATACCGTTCCATAAACCCAATACGTAATAGACAAGACCTACTCCTTGCTCAGTAAACGGGACTCAACACCCCCTATTCACCGCTCAAAAATATATCTGACTAGTAAGAATCTTAAAACCTAAGTATTGAAATCTCTCTGTATGTGAGTCAAGTGGGTGTAAAGCGTCATAAACACAGCACTGAAAAGCAGCTAAACCCCATTATAAAAACCAATTACTTTTAAAAACCCGTGAAACAAAGACAGTGAAAGAGAGAGAAATTCTTACAAAATTCTTTCAGGGGCTGTGATGCCACCTGGGTTGACCATATCTAGGCCCACAGCTGATTGAGACGTAAGGGTGGACACTCTTGGGGCTGAGAGGTTTGGTGAGGTTGGGTGAGCAAACGCAGACCCTTGAAAGTAATGCTGCGTGGTACCCATCCCATGGGTCCCAAATCTCCAGGTTCAAGGGCACCTTCCTACATCGAAAACATGCATGAGAATCCCAGAAGATGGTACACCGTGTGATCGGGAAAGGTTTCTAAAAGGCACCTCATTTCTCACCTCCTTGTGCTCGGGTTCGCCATTCCAGCCGCTTTCCTAGCAATCTCCCTCCTTGGAGAATCAGCACCTTTATCCTCCTACTCCGTACAGGTTGCAATTTGTCCTGAGGAGGAACGGGAAGAGGGGGAACCAATGAGAGACTAGCTCTAGGTCTTGGGACAGGCACAGGTCACTCTATTTTCCCATCAGAAAGAAGAATTAACCACAGGCTCAGCCTGCCGCCCGGAAGCAGAATAGGGCCTGAAGCAATCCTGCGCTTTTGCGGCCAGCTCCCAAGAAAGCGAGTTGAAAAATGGAGCTCAGGGGCACTGCAATTCACAAACCTGCAGAGTTATAAATGATAACTCTCGTCCACAAATATACTGAGGGAAGGCAACGAAGAGGATTTGAAAGCAAGGCAGAATTGCAGGAAACAGATTTCAGGAGGGAGATTCGAATCGCCTTTAAAGCACAGGAAAAGCGGCAAAACCTCGACAATGATGCCCTTGGCCAAAAAGGGCGTATGCGTTTTTTCCTGAATATATTCAGGAAAAAACGCATACGCCCTTTTTGGCCAACCAAGCAACCTGGAAAGGCAAATCAGCGCTACAAAGAAGTCTCGCTTCCCATCGGTCAAAAGGGCCATGCTGAATAAAGTGTCAAAACCAGCAATGCAGAACAGACCATGGAGAAACGGGAGCCTTGCTACGCTGATGGGCGGGATGTAAATTGCCAACAGCCACTCTGGAGAGGTGTACGGTGTGTCTTGAAACATCTAAAAAACTCAGCTTAGAGAGCATAGGGCACTACCACTCATGGGCGTATAAATTGGGAAAAGTAAAAGTCAGCAAGACACAGGCACCCCAAAGATTAGGGCTGCTCTGTTGACAAGAACCTCCACTTCGTTACACCTTAAATATCCCAGGAAAGAGAAAAAATGGATAAATAAGTTGTGGTCCTTATGTACAATGGAATATCACTTAACCATGAAATCAACGTCATAAGGCTCGGTGCAGCCTGATGAGTGGATTAGGTATGACGATACTACGTGAAATAAGTCACACAGAAAAAGACACTTATCATAAGATATCACTTATAGAGAGAATGTAAAAACCGCTACACTTGAACTGAATTACAAAACAGAAGAGAGTCACACGTTTAGAAAACACACTATGGCTGCTTAACGGGAAAGGTGAGGTGGGGTGATGCATAAAACCAGGGTTTCAAATTAGCTCAGATACCGTTCCATAAACCCAATATGTAATAGACAAGACCTACTCCTTGCTCAATGAACGGGACTCAACACCCCCTATTCACCGCCCAAGAATATATCTGACTAGTAAGAATCTTAAAACCTATGTATTGAAATCTCTCTGTAAGTGAGTCACGTGGGGGTAAAGCGTCATAAACACAGCACTGAAAAGCAGCTAATCCCCATTATAAAAATCAATTACTTTTAAAAACCCGTGAAACGAAGGCAGTGAAAGAGAGAGAAATTCTTACAAAATTCGTTCAGGGGCTGTGATGCCACCTGGGTTCACCATATCTAGACCCACAGCTGATTGAGACATAAGGGTGGACACTCTTGGGGCTAAGAGGTTTGGTGAGGTTGGGTGAGCAAACGCAGACCCTTTAAAGCAATACTGCGTGGTACCCATCCCGTGGGTCCCAAATCTCCAGGTTCAAGGGCACCTTCCTACATCGAAAACATGCATGAGAAACCCAGAAGATGGTACACCGTGTGATCGGGAAAGGTTTCTAAAACGCACCTCATTTCTCACCTCCTTGTGCTCGGGTTCGCCATTCCAGCCGCTTTCCTAGCAATCTCCCTCCTTGGAGAATCAGCACCTTTAACCTCCTGTTCCGTACAGGTTGCAATTTGTCCTGAGGATGAACGGGAAGAGGGGGAACCAATGAGAGATTAGCTCTAGGTCTTGGGACAGGCACAGGTCACTCTATTTTCCCATCAGAAAGAAGAATTAACCACAGGCTCAGCCTGCCGCCAGGAAGCAGAATAGGGCCTGAAGCAATCCTGCGCTTTTGCGGCCAGCTCCCAAGAAAGCGAGTTGAAAAATGGAGCTCAGGGGCACTGCAATTCACAAACCTGCAGAGTTATAAATGATAACTCTCGTCCACAAATATATTGAGGGAAGGCAACGAAGAGGATTTCAAAGCAAGGCAGAATTGCGGGAAACAGATTTCAGGAGGGAGATTCGAATCGCCTTTAAAGCACAGGAAAAGCAGCAAAAGCTCGACAATGATGCCCTTGGCCAAAAAGGGCGTATGCGTTTTTTCTGAATATATTCAGGAAAAAACGCATACGCCCTTTTTGGCCAAACAAGCAACCTGGAAAGGCAAATCAGCGCTACAAAGAAGTCTCGCTTCCCATCGGTCAAAAGGGCCATGCTGAATAAAGTGTCAAAACCAACAATGCAGGACAGGCCATGGAGAAACGGGAGCCTTGCTACGCTGATGGGCGGGATGTTAATTGCCAACAGCCACTCTGGAGAGGTGTATGGTGTGTCTTGAAACATCTAGAAAACTCAGCTTAGAGAGCATAGGGCACTTCCACTCATGGGCGTATAAATTGGGAAAACTAAAAATCAACAAGACACAGGCACCCCAATGTTTACGGCTGCTCTGTTGACAAGAACCTCCACTTCGTTACACCTTAAATATCCCAGGAAAGAGAAAAATGGATAAAGAAGTTGTGGTCCTTATGTACAATGGAATATCACTCAGCCATGAAATCTACGTCAAAAGGCTCGTAGCAGCATGATGAGTGGATATAGGTACGACGATTCTACGTGAAATAAGTCACACAGAAAAAGACACTTATCATAAGATATCACTTAGAGAGGGAATGTAAAAACCGCTACACTTGAAATGAATTACAAAACAGAAGAGAGTCACACGTTTAGAAAACACACTATGGCTGCTTAACGGGAAAGGTGAGGTGCGGTGATGCATAAAACCGGGGTTTCAAATTAGCTCAGATACCGTTCCATAAACCCAATATGTAATAGACAAGACCTACTCCTTGCTCAATGAACGGGACTCAACACCCCCTATTCACCGCCCAAGAATATATCTGACTAGTAAGAATCTTAAAACCTATGTATTGAAATCTCTCTGTAAGTGAGTCACGTGGGGGTAAAGCGTCATAAACACAGCACTGAAAAGCAGCTAAACCCCATTATAAAAATCAATTACTTTTAAAAACCCGTGAAACGAAGGCAGTGAAAGAGAGAGAAATTCTTACAAAATTCGTTCAGGGGCTGTGATGCCACCTGGGTTGACCATATCTAGACCCACAGCTGATTGAGACATAAGGGTGGACACTCTTGGGGCTGAGAGGTTTGGTGAGGTTGGGTGAGCAAACGCAGACCCTTTAAAGCAATACTGCGTGGTACCCATCCCGTGGGTCCCAAATCTCCAGGTTCAAGGGCACCTTCCTACATCGAAAACATGCATGAGAAACCCAGAAGATGGTACACCGTGTGATCGGGAAAGGTTTCTAAAAGGCACCTCATTTCTCACCTCCTTGTGCTCGGGTTCGCCATTCCAGCCGCTTTCCTAGCAATCTCCCTCCTTGGAGAATCAGCACCTTTAACCTCCTGTTCCGTACAGGTTGCAATTTGTCCTGAGGATGAACGGGAAGAGGGGGAACCAATGAGAGATTAGCTCTAGGTCTTGGGACAGGCACAGGTCACTCTATTTTCCCATCAGAAAGAAGAATTAACCACAGGCTCAGCCTGCCGCCCGGAAGCAGAATAGGGCCTGAAGCAATCCTGCGCTTTTGCGGCCAGCTCCCAAGAAAGCGAGTTGAAAAATGGAGCTCAGGGGCACTGCAATTCACAAACCTGCAGAGTTATAAATGATAACTCTCGTCCACAAATATATTGAGGGAAGGCAACGAAGAGGATTTCAAAGCAAGGCAGAATTGCGGGAAACAGATTTCAGGAGGGAGATTCGAATCGCCTTTAAAGCACAGGAAAAGCAGCAAAAGCTCGACAATGATGCCCTTGGCCAAAAAGGGCGTATGCGTTTTTTCTGAATATATTCAGGAAAAAAGGCATACGCCCTTTTTGGCCAACCAAGCAACCTGCAAAGGCAAATCAGCGCTACAAAGAAGTCTCGCTTCCCATCGGTCAAAAGGGCCATGCTGAATAAAGTGTCAAAACCAGAAATGCAGGACAGGCCATGGAGAAACGGGAGCCTTGCTACGCTGATGGGCGGGATGTAAATTGCCAACAGCCACTCTGGAGAGGTGTACGGTGTGTCTTGAAACATCTAGAAAACTCAGCTTAGAGAGCATAGGGCACTTCCACTCATGGGCGTATAAATTGGGAAAACTAAAAATCAACAAGACACAGGCACCCCAATGTTTACGGCTGCTCTGTTGACAAGAACCTCCACTTCGTTACACCTTAAATATCCCAGGAAAGAGAAAAATGGATAAAGAAGTTGTGGTCCTTATGTACAATGGAATATCACTCAACCATGAAATCAACGTCATAAGGCTCGGTGCAGCATGATGAGTGGATTTAGGTATGACGATTCTACGTGAAATAAGTCACACAGAAAAAGACACTTATCATAAGATATCACTTATAGAGAGAATGTAAAAACCGCTACACTTGAACTGAATTACAAAACAGAAGAGAGTCACACGTTTAGAAAACACACTATGGCTGCTTAACGGGAAAGGTGAGGTGCGGTGATGCATAAAACCGGGGTTTCAAATTAGCTCAGATACCGTTCCATAAACCCAATATGTAATAGACAAGACCTACTCCTTGCTCAGTGAACGGGACTCAACACCCCCTATTCACCGCTCAAAAATATATCTGACTAGTAAGAATCTTAAAACCTATGTATTGAAATCTCTCTGTATGTGAGTCAAGTGGGTGTAAAGCGTCATAAACACAGCACTGAAAAGCAGCTAAACCCCATTATAAAAATCAATTACTTTTAAAAACCCGTGAAACAAAGACAGTGAAAGAGAGAGAAATTCTTACAAAATTATTTCAGGGGCTGTGATGCCACCTGGGTTGACCATATCTAGACCCACAGCTGATTGAGACGTAAGGGTGGACACTCTTGGGGCTGAGAGGTTTGGTGAGGTTGGGTGAGCAAACGCAGACCCTTGAAAGTAATGCTGCGTGGTACCCATCCCATGGGTCCCAAATCTCCAGGTTCAAGGGCACCTTCCTACATCGAAAACATGCATGAGAAACCCAGAAGATGGTACACCGTGTGATCGGGAAAGGTTTCTAAAAGGCACCTCATTTCTCACCTCCTTGTGCTCGGGTTCGCCATTCCAGCCGCTTTCCTAGCAATCTCCCTCCTTGGAGAATCAGCACCTTTAACCTCCTATTCCGTACAGGTTGCAATTTGTCCTGAGGATGAACGGGAAGAGGGGGAACCAATGAGAGACTAGCTCTAGGTCTTGGGACAGGCACAGGTCACTCTATTTTCCCATCAGAAAGAAGAATTAACCACAGGCTGAGCCTGCCGCCCGGAAGCAGAATAGGGCCTGAAGCAATCCTGCGCTTTTGCGGCCAGCTCCCAAGAAAGCGAGTTGAAAAATGGAGCTCAGGGGCACTGCAATTCACAAACCTGCAGAGTTATAAATGATAACTCTCGTCCACAAATATATTGAGGGAAGGCAACGAAGAGGATTTGAAAGCAAGGCAGAATTGCAGGAAACAGATTTCAGGAGGGAGATTCGAATCGCCTTTAAAGCACAGGAAAAGCGGCAAAACCTCGACAATGATGCCCTTGGCCAAAAAGGGCGTATGCGTTTTTTCCTGAATATATTCAGGAAAAAACGCATACGCCCTTTTTGGCCAACCAAGCAACCTGGAAAGGCAAATCAGCGCTACAAAGAAGTCTCGCTTCCCATCGGTCAAAAGGGCCATGCTGAATAAAGTGTCAAAACCAGCAATGCAGGACAGGCCATGGAGAAACGGGAGCCTTGCTACGCTGATGGGCGGGATGTAAATTGCCAACAGCCACTCTGGAGAGGTGTACGGTGTGTCTTGAAATATCTAAAAAACTCAGCTTAGAGAGCATAGGGCACTTCCACTCATGGGCGTATAAATTGGGAAAACTAAAAATCAGCAAGACACAGGCACCCCAAAGTTTAGGGCTGCTCTGTTGACAAGAACCTCCACTTCCTTACACCTTAAATATCCCAGGAAAGAGAAAAATGGATAAAGAAGTTGTGGTCCTTATGTACAATGGAATATCACTCAGCCATGAAATCTACGTCAAAAGGCTCATAGCAGCATGATGAGTGGATATAGGTACGACGATTCTACGTGAAATAAGTCACACAGAAAAAGACACTTATCATAAGATATCACTTATAGAGGGAATGTAAAAACCGCTACACTTAAACTGAATTACAAAACAGAAGAGAGTCACACGTTTAGAAAACACACTATGGCTGCTTAACGGGAAAGGTGAGGTGCGGTGATGCATAAAACCGGGGTTTCAAATTAGCTCAGATACCGTTCCATAAACCCAATATGTAATAGACAAGACCTACTCCTTGCTCAGTAAACGGGACTCAACACCCCCTATTCACCGCTCAAAAATATATCTGACTAGTAAGAATCTTAAAACCTATGTATTGAAATCTCTCTGTATGTGAGTCAAGTGGGTGTAAAGCGTCATAAACACAGCACTGAAAAGCAGCTAAACCCCATTATAAAAATCAATTACTTTTAAAAACCCGTGAAACAAAGACAGTGAAAGAGAGAGAAATTCTTACAAAATTCTTTCAGGGGCTGTGATGCCACCTGGGTTGACCATATCTAGACCCACAGCTGATTGAGACGTAAGGGTGGACACTCTTGGGGCTGAGAGGTTTGGTGAGGTGGGGTGAGCAAACGCAGACCCTTGAAAGTAATGCTGCGTGGTACCCATCCCATGGGTCCCAAATCTCCAGGTTCAAGGGCACCTTCCTACATCGAAAACATGCATGAGAAACCCAGAAGATGGTACACCGTGTGATCGGGAAAGGTTTCTAAAACGCACCTCATTTCTCACCTCCTTGTGCTCGGGTTCGCCATTCCAGCTGCTTTCCTAGCAATCTCCCTCCTTGGAGAATCAGCACCTTTAACCTCCTATTCCGTACAGGTTGCAATTTGTCCTGAGGATGAACGGGAAGAGGGGGAACCAATGAGAGACTAGCTCTAGGTCTTGGGACAGGCACAGGTCACTCTATTTTCCCATCAGAAAGAAGAATTAACCACAGGCTCAGCCTGCCGCCCGGAAGCAGAATAGAGCCTGAAGCAATCCTGCGCTTTTGCGGCCAGCTCCCAAGAAAGCGAGTTGAAAAATGGAGCTCAGGGGCACTGCAATTCACAAACCTGCAGAGTTATAAATGCTAACTCTCGTCCACAAATATATTGAGGGAAGGCAACGAAGAGGATTTGAAAGCAAGGCAGAATTGCAGGAAACAGATTTCAGGAGGGAGATTCGAATCGCCTTTAAAGCAGAGGAAAAGCGGCAAAACCTCGACAATGATGCCCTTGGCCAAAAAGGGCGTATGCGTTTTTTCCTGAATATATTCAGGAAAAAACGCATACGCCCTTTTTGGCCAACCAAGCAACCTGGAAAGGCAAATCAGCGCTACAAAGAAGTCTCGCTTCCCATCGGTCAAAAGGGCCATGCTGAATAAAGAGTCAAAACCAGCAATGCAGGACAGGCCATGGAGAAACGGGAGCCTTGCTACGCTGATGGGCGGGATGTAAATTGCCAACAGCCACTCTGGAGAGGTGTACGGTGTGTCTTGAAATATCTAAAAAACTCAGCTTAGAGAGAATAGGGCACTTCCACTCATCGGCGTATAAATTGGGAAAACTAAAAATCAGCAAGACACAGGCACCCCAAAGTTTAGGGCTGCTCTGTTGACAAGAACCTCCACTTCCTTACACCTTAAATATCCCAGGAAAGAGAAAAATGGATAAAGAAGTTGTGGTCCTTATGTACAATGGAATATCACTCAACCATGAAATCAACGTCATAAGGCTCGGTGCAGCATGATGAGTGGATTTAGGTATGACGATTCTACGTGAAATAAGTCACACAGAAAAAGACACTTATCATAAGATATCACTTATAGAGAGAATGTAAAAACCGCTACACTTGAACTGAATTACAAAACAGAAGAGAGTCACACGTTTAGAAAACACACTATGGCTGCTTAACGGGAAAGGTGAGGTGGGGTGATGCATAAAACCGGGGTTTCAAATTAGCTCAGATACCGTTCCATAAACCCAATATGTAATAGACAAGACCTACTCCTTGCTCAATGAACGGGACTGAACACCCCCTATTCACCGCCCAAGAATATATCTGACTAGTAAGAATCTTAAAACCTATGTATTGAAATCTCTCTGTAAGTGAGTCACGTGGGGGTAAAGCGTCATAAACACAGCACTGAAAAGCAGCTAAACCCCATTATAAAAATCAATTACTTTAAAAAACCCGTGAAACAAAGACAGTGAAAGAGAGAGAAATTCTTACAAAATTCTTTCAGGGGCTGTGATGCCACCTGGGTTGACCATATCTAGACCCACAGCTGATTGAGACGTAAGGGTGGACACTCTTGGGGCTCAGAGGTTTGGTGAGGTTGGGTGAGCAAACGCAGACCCTTGAAAGTAATGCTGCGTGGTACCCATCCCATGGGTCCCAAATCTCCAGGTTCAAGGGCACCTTCCTACATCGAAAACATGCATGAGAAACCCAGAAGATGGTACACCGTGTGATCGGGAAAGGTTTCTAAAAGGCACCTCATTTCTCACCTCCTTGTGCTCGGGTTCGCCATTCCAGCCGCTTTCCTAGCAATCTCCCTCCTTGGAGAATCAGCACCTTTAACCTCCTATTCCGTACAGGTTGCAATTTGTCCTGAGGATGAACGGGAAGAGGGGGAACCAATGAGAGACTAGCTCTAGGTCTTGGGACAGGCACAGGTCACTCTATTTTCCCATCAGAAAGAAGAATTAACCACAGGCTCAGCCTGCCGCCCGGAAGCAGAATAGGGCCTGAAGCAATCCTGCGCTTTTGCGGCCAGCTCCCAAGAAAGCGAGTTCAAAAATGGAGCTCAGGGGCACTGCAATTCACAAACCTGCAGAGTTATAAATGATAACTCTCGTCCACAAATATATTGACGGAAGGCAACGAAGAGGATTTGAAAGCAAGGCAGAATTGCAGGAAACAGATTTCAGGAGGGAGATTCGAATCGCCTTTAAAGCACAGGAAAAGCGGCAAAACCTCGACAATGATGCCCTTGGCCAAAAAGGGCGTATGCGTTTTTTCCTGAATATATTCAGGAAAAAACGCATACGCCCTTTTTGGCCAACCAAGCAACCTGGAAAGGCAAATCAGCGCTACAAAGAAGTCTCGCTTCCCATCGGTCAAAAGGGCCATGCTGAATAAAGTGTCAAAACCAGCAATGCAGGACAGGCCATGGAGAAACGGGAGCCTTGCTACGCTGATGGGCGGGATGTAAATTGCCAACAGCCACTCTGGAGAGGTGTACGGTGTGTCTTGAAACATCTAGAAAACTCAGCTTAGAGAGCATAGGGCACTTCCACTCATGGGCGTATAAATTGGGAAAACTAAAAATCAACAAGACACAGGCACCCCAATGTTTACGGCTGCTCTGTTGACAAGAACCTCCACTTCGTTACACCTTAAATATCCCAGGAAAGAGAAAAATGGATAAAGAAGTTGTGGTCCTTATGTACAATGGAATATCACTCAGCCATGAAATCTACGTCAAAAGGCTCGTAGCAGCATGATGAGTGGATATAGGTACGACGATTCTACGTGAAATAAGTCACACAGAAAACGACACTTATCATAAGATATCACTTATACAGAGAATGTAAAAACCGCTACACTTGAACTGAATTACAAAACAGAAGAGAGTCACACGTTTAGAAAACACACTATGGCTGCTTAACGGGAAAGGTGAGGTGCGGTGATGCATAAAACCGGGGTTTCAAATTAGCTCAGATACCGTTCCATAAACCCAATATGTAATAGACAAGACCTACTCCTTGCTCAGTAAACGGGACTCAACACCCCCTATTCACCGCTCAAAAATATATCTGACTAGTAAGAATCTTAAAACCTAAGTATTGAAATCTCTCTGTATGTGAGTCAAGTGGGTGTAAAGCATCATAAACACAGCACAGAAAAGCAGCTAAACCCCATTATAAAAATCAATTACTTTAAAAAACCCGTGAAACAAAGACAGTGAAAGAGAGAGAAATTCTTACAAAATTCTTTCAGGGGCTGTGATGCCACCTGGATTGACCATATCTAGACCCACAGCTGATTGACACATAAGGGTGGACACTCTTGGGGCTGAGACGTTTGGTGAGGTTGGGTGAGCAAACGCAGACCCTTGAAATTAATACTGCGTGGTACCCATCCCATGGGTCCCAAATCTCCAGGTTCAAGGGCACCTTCCTACATCGAAAACATGCATGAGAAACCCAGAAGATGGTACACCGTGTGATCGGGAAAGGTTTCTAAAACGCACCTCATTTCTCACCTCCTTGTGCTCGGGTTCGCCATTCCAGCCGCTTTCCTAGCAATCTCCCTCCTTGGAGAATCAGCACCTTTAACCTCCTGTTCCGTACAGTTTGCAATTTGTCCTGAGGATGAACGGGAAGAGGGGGAACCAATGAGAGACTAGCTCTAGGTCTTGGGACAGGCATAGGTCACTCTATTTTCCCATCAGAAAGAAGAATTAACCACAGGCTCAGCCTGCCGCCCGGAAGCAGAATAGGGCCTGAAGCAATCCTGTGCTTTTGCGGCCAGCTCCCAAGAAAGCGAGTTGAAAAATGGAGCTCAGGGGCACTGCAATTCACAAACCTGCAGAGTTATAAATGATACCTCTCGTCCACAAATATATTGAGGGAAGGCAACGAAGAGGATTTGAAAGCAAGGCAGAATTGTAGGAAACAGATTTCAGGAGGGAGATTCGAATCGCCTTTAAAGCACAGGAAAAGCGGCAAAACCTCAACAATGATGCCCTTGGCCAAAAAGGGCGTATGCGTTTTTTCCTGAATATATTCAGAAAAAAACGCATACGCCCTTTTTGGCCAACCAAGCAACCTGGAAAGGCAAATCAGCGCTACAAAGAAGTCTCGCTTCCCATCGGTCAAAAGGGCCATGCTGAATAAAGTGTCAAAACCAGCAATGCAGGACAGGCCATGGAGAAACGGGAGCCTTGCTACACTGATGGCCGGGATGTAAATTGCCAACAGCCACTCTGGAGAGGTGTACGGTGTGTCTTGAAATATCTAAAAAACTCAGCTTAGAGAGCATAAGGCACTTCCACTCATGGGCGTATAAATTGGGAAAACTAAAAATCAGCAAGACACAGGCACCCCAAAGCTTAGGGCTGCTCTGTTGACAAGAAGCTCCAGTTCCTTACACCTTAAATATCCCAGGAAAGAGAAAAAATGGATAAAGAAGTTGTGGTCCTTATGTACAATGGAATATCACTCAACCATGAAATCAACGTCATAAGGCTCGGTGCAGCATGATGAGTGGAATTAGGTATGACGATTCTACGTGAAATAAGTCACACAGAAAAAGACACTTATCATAAGATATCACTTATAGAGAGAATGTAAAAACTGCTACACTTGAACTGAATTACAAAACAGAAGAGAGTCACACGTTTGAAAACACACTATGGCTGCTTAACGGGAAAGGTGAGGTGGGGTGATGCATAAAACCGGGGTTTCAAATTAGCTCAGATACCGTTCCATAAACCCAATATGTAATAGACAAGACCTACTCCTTGCTCAATGAACGGGACTGAACACCCCCTATTCACCGCCCAAGAATATATCTGACTAGTAAGAATCTTAAAACCTATGTATTGAAATCTCTCTGTAAGTGAGTCACGTGGGGGAAAAGCGTCATAAACACAGCACTGAAAAGCAGCTAAACCCCATTATAAAAATCAATTACTTTAAAAAACCCGTGAAACAAAGACAGTGAAAGAGAGAGAAATTCTTACAAAATTCTTTCAGGGGCTGTGATGCCACCTGGGTTGACCATATCTAGACCCACAGCTGATTGAGACGTAAGGGTGGACACTCTTGGGGCTGAGAGGTTTGGTGAGGTTGGGTGAGCAAACGCAGACCCTTGAAAGTAATGCTGCGTGGTACCCATCCCATGGGTCCCAAATCTCCAGGTTCAAGGGCACCTTCCTACATCGAAAACATGCATGAGAAACCCAGAAGATGGTACATCGTGTGATCGGGAAAGGTTTCTAAAAGGCACCTCATTTCTCACCTCCTTGTGCTCGGGTTCGCCATTCCAGCCGCTTTCCTAGCAATCTCCCTCCTTGGAGAATCAGCACCTTTAACCTCCTATTCCGTACAGGTTGCAATTTGTCCTGAGGATGAACGGGAAGAGGGGGAACCAATGAGAGACTAGCTCTAGGTCTTGGGACAGGCACAGGTCACTCTATTTTCCCATCAGAAAGAAGAATTAACCACAGGCTCAGCCTGCCGCCCGGAAGCAGAATAGGGCCTGAAGCATTCCTGCGCTTTTGCCGCCAGCTCCCAAGAAAGCGAGTTGAAAAATGGAGCTCAGGGGCACTGCAATTCACAAACCTGCAGAGTTATAAATGATAACTCTCGTCCACAAATATATTGAGGGAAGGCAACGAAGAGGATTTGAAAGCAAGGCAGAATTGCAGGAAACAGATTTCAGGAGGGAGATTCGAATCGCCTTTAAAGCAGAGGAAAAGCGGCAAAACCTCGACAATGATGCCCTTGGCCAAAAAGGGCGTATGCGTTTTTTCCTGAATATATTCAGGAAAAAACGCATACGCCCTTTTTGGCCAAGCAAGCAACCTGGAAAGGCAAATCAGCGCTACAAAGAAGTCTCGCTTCCCATCGGTCAAAAGGGCCATGCTGAATAAAGTGTCAAAACCAGCAATGCAGGACAGGCCATGGAGAAACGGGAGCCTTGCTACGCTGATGGGCGGGATGTAAATTGCCAACAGCCACTCTGGAGAGGTGTACGGTGTGTCTTGAAATATCTAAAAAACTCAGCTTAGAGAGCATAGGGCACTTCCACTCATGGGCGTATAAATTGGGAAAACTAAAAATCAGCAAGACACAGGCACCCCAAAGTTTAGGGCTGCTCTGTTGACAAGAACCTCCACTTCCTTACACCTTAAATATCCCAGGAAAGAGAAAAATGGATAAAGAAGTTGTGGTCCTTATGTACAATGGAATATCACTCAGCCATGAAATCTACGTCAAAAGGCTCGTAGCAGCATGATGAGTGGATATAGGTACGACGATTCTACGTGAAATAAGTCACACAGAAAAAGACACTTATCATAAGATATCACTTATAGAGGGAATGTAAAAACCGCTACACTTGAACTGAATTACAAAACAGAAGAGAGTCACACGTTTAGAAAACACACTATGGCTGCTTAACGGGAAAGGTGAGGTGCGGTGATGCATAAAAACGGGGTTTCAAATTAGCTCAGATACCGTTCCATAAACCCAATATGTAATAGACAAGACCTACTCCTTGCTCAGTAAACGGGACTCAACACCCCCTATTCACCGCTCAAAAATATATCTGACTAGTAAGAATCTTAAAACCTATGTATTGAAATCTCTCTGTATGTGAGTCAAGTGGGTGTAAAGCGTCATAAACACAGCACTGAAAAGCAGCTAAACCCCATTATAAAAATCAATTACTTTTAAAAACCCGTGAAACAAAGACAGTGAAAGAGAGAGAAATTCTTACAAAATTCTTTCAGGGGCTGTGATGCCACCTGGGTTGACCATATCTAGACCCACAGCTGATTGAGACGTAAGGGTGGACACTCTTGGGGCTGAGAGGTTTGGTGAGGTTGGGTGAGCAAACGCAGACCCTTGAAAGTAATGCTGCGTGGTACCCATCCCATGGGTCCCAAATCTCCAGGTTCAAGGGCACCTTCCTACATCGAAAACATGCATGAGAAACCCAGAAGATGGTACACCGTGTGATCGGGAAAGGTTTCTAAAAGGCACCTCATTTCTCACCTCCTTGTGCTCGGGTTCGCCATTCCAGCCGCTTTCCTAGCAATCTCCCTCCTTGGAGAATCAGCACCTTTAACCTCCTATTCCGTACAGGTTGCAATTTGTCCTGAGGATGAACGGGAAGAGGGGGAACCAATGAGAGACTAGCTCTAGGTCTTGGGACAGGCACAGGTCACTCTATTTTCCCATCAGAAAGAAGAATTAACGACAGGCTCAGCCTGCCGCCCGGAAGCAGAATAGGGCCTGAAGCAATCCTGCGCTTTTGCGGCCAGCTCCCAAGAAAGCGAGTTGAAAAATGGAGCTCAGGGGCACTGCAATTCACAAACCTGCAGAGTTATAAATGATAACTCTCGTCCACAAATATATTGAGGGAAGGCAACGAAGAGGATTTGAAAGCAAGGCAGAATTGCAGGAAACAGATTTCAGGAGGGAGATTCGAATCGCCTTTAAAGCAGAGGAAAAGCGGCAAAACCTCGACAATGATGCCCTTGGCCAAAAAGGGCGTATGCGTTTTTTCCTGAATATATTCAGGAAAAAACGCATACGCCCTTTTTGGCCAACCAAGCAACCTGGAAAGGCAAATCAGCGCTACAAAGAAGTCTCGCTTCCCATCGGTCAAAAGGGCCATGCTGAATAAAGTGTCAAAACCAGCAATGCAGGACAGGCCATGGAGAAACGGGAGCCTTGCTACGCTGATGGGCGGGATGTAAATTGCCAACAGCCACTCTGGAGAGGTGTACGGTGTGTCTTGAAATATCTAAAAAACTCAGCTTAGAGAGCATAGGGCACTTCCACTCATGGGCGTATAAATTGGGAAAACTAAAAATCAGCAAGACACAGGCACCCCAAAGTTTAGGGCTGCTCTGTTGACAAGAACCTCCACTTCCTTACACCTTAAATATCCCAGGAAAGAGAAAAATGGATAAAGAAGTTGTGGTCCTTATGTACAATGGAATATCACTCAGCCATGAAATCTACGTCAAAAGGCTCGTAGCAGCATGATGAGTGGATATAGGTACGACGATTCTACGTGAAATAAGTCACACAGAAAAAGACACTTATCATAAGATATCACTTATAGAGGGAATGTAAAAACCGCTACACTTGAACTGAATTACAAAACAGAAGAGAGTCACACGTTTAGAAAACACACTATGGCTGCTTAACGGGAAAGGTGAGGTGCGGTGATGCATAAAACCGGGGTTTCAAATTAGCTCAGATACCGTTCCATAAACCCAATATGTAATAGACAAGACCTACTCCTTGCTCAATGAACGGGACTGAACACCCCCTATTCACCGCCCAAGAATATATCTGACTAGTAAGAATCTTAAAACCTATGTATTGAAATCTCTCTGTAAGTGAGTCACGTGGGGGAAAAGCGTCATAAACACAGCACTGAAAAGCAGCTAAACCCCATTATAAAAATCAATTACTTTAAAAAACCCGTGAAACAAAGACAGTGAAAGAGAGAGAAATTCTTACAAAATTCTTTCAGGGGCTGTGATGCCACCTGGGTTGACCATATCTAGACCCACAGCTGATTGAGACGTAAGGGTGGACACTCTTGGGGCTGAGAGGTTTGGTGAGGTTGGGTGAGCAAACGCAGACCCTTGAAAGTAATGCTGCGTGGTACCCATCCCATGGGTCCCAAATCTCCAGGTTCAAGGGCACCTTCCTACATCGAAAACATGCATGAGAAACCCAGAAGATGGTACACCGTGTGATCGGGAAAGGTTTCTAAAATGCACCTCATTTCTCACCTCCTTGTGCTCGGGTTCGCCATTCCAGCCGCTTTCCTAGCAATCTCCCTCCTTGGAGAATCAGCACCTTTAACCTCCTACTCCGTACAGGTTGCAATTTGTCCTGAGGATGAACGGGAAGAGGGGGAACCAATGAGAGACTAGCTCTAGGTCTTGGGACAGGCACAGGTCACTCTATTTTCCCATCAGAAAGAAGAATTAACCACAGGCTCAGCCTGCCGCCCGGAAGCAGAATAGGGCCTGAAGCAATCCTGCGCTTTTGCGGCCAGCTCCCAAGAAAGCGAGTTGAAAAATGGAGCTCAGGGGCACTGCAATTCACAAACCTGCAGAGTTATAAATGATAACTCTCGTCCACAAATATATTGAGGGAAGGCAACGAAGAGGATTTGAAAGCAAGGCAGAATTGCAGGAAACAGATTTCAGGAGGGAGATTCGAATCGCCTTTAAAGCAGAGGAAAAGCGGCAAAACCTCGACAATGATGCCCTTGGCCAAAAAGGGCGTATGCGTTTTTTCCTGAATATATTCAGGAAAAAACGCATACGCCCTTTTTGGCCAACCAAGCAACCTGGAAAGGCAAATCAGCGCTACAAAGAAGTCTCGCTTCCCATCGGTCAAAAGCGCCATGCTGAATAAAGTGTCAAAACCAGCAATGCAGGACAGGCCATGGAAAAACGGGAGCCTTGCTACGCTGATGGGCGGGATGTAAATTGCCAACAGCCACTCTGGAGAGGTGTACGGTGTGTCTTGAAATATCTAAAAAACTCAGCTTAGAGAGCATAGGGCACTTCCACTCATGGGCGTATAAATTGGGAAAACTAAAAATCAGCAAGACACAGGCACCCCAAAGTTTAGGGCTGCTCTGTTGACAAGAACCTCCACTTCCTTACACCTTAAATATCCCAGGAAAGAGAAAAATGGATAAAGAAGTTGTGGTCCTTATGTACAATGGAATATCACTCAGCCATGAAATCTATGTCAAAAGGCTCGTAGCAGCATGATGAGTGGATATAGGTACGACGATTCTACGTGAAATAAGTCACACAGAAAAAGACACTTATCATAAGATATCACTTATAGAGGGAATGTAAAAACCGCTACACTTGAACTGAATTACAAAACAGAAGAGAGTCACACGTTTAGAAAACACACTATGGCTGCTTAACGGGAAAGGTGAGGCGCGGTGATGCATAAAACCGGGGTTTCAAATTAGCTGAGATACCGTTCCATAAACCCAATATGTAATAGACAAGACCTACTCCTTGCTCAGTAAACGGGACTCAACACCCCCTATTCACCGCTCAAAAATATATCTGACTAGTAAGAATCTTAAAACCTATGTATTGAAATCTCTCTGTATGTGAGTCAAGTGGGTGTAAAGCGTCATAAACACAGCACTGAAAAGCAGCTAAACCCCATTATAAAAATCAATTACTTTTAAAAACCCGTGAAACAAAGACAGTGAAAGAGAGAGAAATTCTTACAAAATTCTTTCAGGGGCTGTGATGCCACCTGGGTTGACCATATCTAGACCCACAGCCGATTGAGACGTAAGGGTGGACACTCTTGGGGCTGAGAGGTTTGGTGAGGTTGGGTGAGCAAACGCAGACCCTTGAAAGTAATGCTGCGTGGTACCCATCCCATGGGTCCCAAATCTCCAGGTTCAAGGGCACCTTCCTACATCGAAAACATGCATGAGAAACCCAGAAGATGGTACACCGTGTGATCGGGAAAGGTTTCTAAAAGGCACCTCATTTCTCACCTCCTTGTGCTCGGGTTCGCCATTCCAGCCGCTTTCCTAGCAATCTCCCTCCTTGGAGAATCAGCACCTTTAACCTCCTATTCCGTACAGGTTGCAATTTGTCCTGAGGATGAACGGGAAGAGGGGGAACCAATGAGAGACTAGCTCTAGGTCTTGGGACAGGCACAGGTCACTCTATTTTCCCATCAGAAAGAAGAATTAACCACAGGCTCAGCCTGCCGCCCGGAAGCAGAATAGGGCCTGAAGCAATCCTGCGCTTTTGCGGCCAGCTCCCAAGAAAGCGAGTTGAAAAATGGAGTTCAGGGGCACTGCAATTCACAAACCTGCAGAGTTATAAATGATAACTCTCGTCCACAAATATATTGAGGGAAGGCAACGAAGAGGATTTGAAAGCAAGGCAGAATTGTAGGAAACAGATTTCAGGAAGGAGATTCGAATCGCATTTAAAGCACAGGAAAAGCGGCAAAACCTCGACAATGATGCCCTTGGCCAAAAAGGGCGTATGCGTTTTTTCCTGAATATATTCAGGAAAAAACGCGTACTCCCTTTTTGGCCAACCAAGCAACCTGGAAAGGCAAATCAGCGCTACAAAGAAGTCTCGCTTCCCATCGGACAAAAGGGCCATGCTGAATAAAGTGTCAAAACCAACAATGCAGGACAGGCCATGGAGAAACGGGAGCCTTGCTACGCTGATGGGCGGGATGTAAATTGCCAACAGCCACTCTGGAGAGGTGTACGGTGTGTCTTGAAATATCTAAAAAACTCAGCTTAGAGAGCATAAGGCACTTCCACTCATGGGCGTATAAATTGGGAAAACTAAAAATCAGCAAGACACAGGCACCCCAAAGCTTAGGGCTGCTCTGTTGACAAGAAGCTCCACTTCCTTACACCTTAAATATCCCAGGAAAGAGAAAAAACGGATAAAGAAGTTGTGGTCCTTATGTACAATGGAATATCACTCAACCATGAAATCAACGTCATAAGGCTCGGTGCAGCATGATGAGTGGAATTAGGTATGACGATTCTACGTGAAATAAGTCACACAGAAAAAGACACTTATCATAAGATATCACTTATAGAGAGAATGTAAAAACTGCTACACTTGAACTGAATTACAAAACAGAAGAGAGTCACACGTTTGAAAACACACTATGGCTGCTTAACGGGAAAGGTGAGGTGGGGTGATTCATAAAACCGGGGTTTCAAATTAGCTCAGATACCGTTCCATAAACCCAATATGTAATAGACAAGACCTACTCCTTGCTCAATGAACGGGACTGAACACCCCCTATTCACCGCCCAAGAATATATCTGACTAGTAAGAATCTTAAAACCTATGTATTGAAATCTCTCTGTAAGTGAGTCACGTGGGGGAAAAGCGTCATAAACACAGCACTGAAAAGCAGCTAAACCCCATTATAAAAATCAATTACTTTAAAAAACCCGTGAAACAAAGACAGTGAAAGAGAGAGAAATTCTTACAAAATTCTTTCAGGGGCTGTGATGCCACCTGGGTTGACCATATCTAGACCCACAGCTGATTGAGACGTAAGGGTGGACACTCTTGGGGCTGAGAGGTTTGGTGAGGTTGGGTGAGCAAACGCAGACCCTTGAAAGTAATGCTGCGTGGTACCCATCCCATGGGTCCCAAATCTCCAGGTTCAAGGGCACCTTCCTACATCGAAAACATGCATGAGAAACCCAGAAGATGGTACACCGTGTGATCGGGAAAGGTTTCTAAAATGCACCTCATTTCTCACCTCCTTGTGCTCGGGTTCGCCATTCCAGCCGCTTTCCTAGCAATCTCCCTCCTTGGAGAATCAGCACCTTTAACCTCCTACTCCGTACAGGTTGCAATTTGTCCTGAGGATGAACGGGAAGAGGGGGAACCAATGAGAGACTAGCTCTAGGTCTTGGGACAGGCACAGGTCACTCTATTTTCCCATCAGAAAGAAGAATTAACCACAGGCTCAGCCTGCCGCCCGGAAGCAGAATAGGGCCTGAAGCAATCCTGCGCTTTTGCGGCCAGCTCCCAAGAAAGCGAGTTGAAAAATGGAGCTCAGGGGCACTGCAATTCACAAACCTGCAGAGTTATAAATGATAACGCTCGTCCACAAATATATTGAGGGAAGGCAACGAAGAGGATTTGAAAGCAAGGCAGAATTGCAGGAAACAGATTTCAGGAGGGAGATTCGAATCGCCTTTAAAGCAGAGGAAAAGCGGCAAAACCTCGACAATGATGCCCTTGGCCAAAAAGGGCGTATGCGTTTTTTCCTGAATATATTCAGGAAAAAACGCATACGCCCTTTTTGGCCAACCAAGCAACCTGGAAAGGCAAATCAGCGCTACAAAGAAGTCTCGCTTCCCATCGGTCAAAAGCGCCATGCTGAATAAAGTGTCAAAACCAGCAATGCAGGACAGGCCATGGAAAAACGGGAGCCTTGCTACGCTGATGGGCGGGATGTAAATTGCCAACAGCCACTCTGGAGAGGTGTACGGTGTGTCTTGAAATATCTAAAAAACTCAGCTTAGAGAGCATAGGGCACTTCCACTCATGGGCGTATAAATTGGGAAAACTAAAAATCAGCAAGACACAGGCACCCCAAAGTTTAGGGCTGCTCTGTTGACAAGAACCTCCACTTCCTTACACCTTAAATATCCCAGGAAAGAGAAAAATGGATAAAGAAGTTGTGGTCCTTATGTACAATGGAATATCACTCAGCCATGAAATCTATGTCAAAAGGCTCGTAGCAGCATGATGAGTGGATATAGGTACGACGATTCTACGTGAAATAAGTCACACAGAAAAAGACACTTATCATAAGATATCACTTATAGAGGGAATGTAAAAACCGCTACACTTGAACTGAATTACAAAACAGAAGAGAGTCACACGTTTGAAAACACACTATGGCTGCTTAATGGGAAAGGTGAGGTGGGGTGATGCATAAAACCGGGGTTTCAAATTAGCTCAGATACCGTTCCATAAACCCAATATGTAATAGACAAGACCTACTCCTTGCTCAATGAACGGGACTGAACACCCCCTATTCACCGCCCAAGAATATATCTGACTAGTAAGAATCTTAAAACCTATGTATTGAAATCTCTCTGTAAGTGAGTCACGTGGGGGAAAAGCGTCATAAACACAGCACTGAAAAGCAGCTAAACCCCATTATAAAAATCAATTACTTTAAAAAACCCGTGAAACAAAGACAGTGAAAGAGAGAGAAATTCTTACAAAATTCTTTCAGGGGCTGTGATGCCACCTGGGTTGACCATATCTAGACCCACAGCTGATTGAGACGTAAGGGTGGACACTCTTGGGGCTGAGAGGTTTGGTGAGGTTGGGTGAGCAAACGCAGACCCTTGAAAGTAATGCTGCGTGGTACCCATCCCATGGGTCCCAAATCTCCAGGTTCAAGGGCACCTTCCTACATCGAAAACATGCATGAGAAACCCAGAAGATGGTACACCGTGTGATCGGGAAAGGTTTCTAAAATGCACCTCATTTCTCACCTCCTTGTGCTCGGGTTCGCCATTCCAGCCGCTTTCCTAGCAATCTCCCTCCTTGGAGAATCAGCACCTTTAACCTCCTACTCCGTACAGGTTGCAATTTGTCCTGAGGATGAACGGGAAGAGGGGGAACCAATGAGAGACTAGCTCTAGGTCTTGGGACAGGCACAGGTCACTCTATTTTCCCATCAGAAAGAAGAATTAACCACAGGCTCAGCCTGCCGCCCGGAAGCAGAATAGGGCCTGAAGCAATCCTGCGCTTTTGCGGCCAGCTCCCAAGAAAGCGAGTTGAAAAATGGAGCTCAGGGGCACTGCAATTCACAAACCTGCAGAGTTATAAATGATAACTCTCGTCCACAAATATATTGAGGGAAGGCAACGAAGAGGATTTGAAAGCAAGGCAGAATTGCAGGAAACAGATTTCAGGAGGGAGATTCGAATCGCCTTTAAAGCAGAGGAAAAGCGGCAAAACCTCGACAATGATGCCCTTGGCCAAAAAGGGCGTATGCGTTTTTTCCTGAATATATTCAGGAAAAAACGCATACGCCCTTTTTGGCCAACCAAGCAACCTGGAAAGGCAAATCAGCGCTACAAAGAAGTCTCGCTTCCCATCGGTCAAAAGCGCCATGCTGAATAAAGTGTCAAAACCAGCAATGCAGGACAGGCCATGGAAAAACGGGAGCCTTGCTACGCTGATGGGCGGGATGTAAATTGCCAACAGCCACTCTGGAGAGGTGTACGGTGTGTCTTGAAATATCTAAAAAACTCAGCTTAGAGAGCATAGGGCACTTCCACTCATGGGCGTATAAATTGGGAAAACTAAAAATCAGCAAGACACAGGCACCCCAAAGTTTAGGGCTGCTCTGTTGACAAGAACCTCCACTTCCTTACACCTTAAATATCCCAGGAAAGAGAAAAATGGATAAAGAAGTTGTGGTCCTTATGTACAATGGAATATCACTCAGCCATGAAATCTATGTCAAAAGGCTCGTAGCAGCATGATGAGTGGATATAGGTACGACGATTCTACGTGAAATAAGTCACACAGAAAAAGACACTTATCATAAGATATCACTTATAGAGGGAATGTAAAAACCGCTACACTTGAACTGAATTACAAAACAGAAGAGAGTCACACGTTTAGAAAACACACTATGGCTGCTTAACGGGAAAGGTGAGGCGCGGTGATGCATAAAACCGGGGTTTCAAATTAGCTGAGATACCGTTCCATAAACCCAATATGTAATAGACAAGACCTACTCCTTGCTCAGTAAACGGGACTCAACACCCCCTATTCACCGCTCAAAAATATATCTGACTAGTAAGAATCTTAAAACCTATGTATTGAAATCTCTCTGTATGTGAGTCAAGTGGGTGTAAAGCGTCATAAACACAGCACTGAAAAGCAGCTAAACCCCATTATAAAAATCAATTACTTTTAAAAACCCGTGAAACAAAGACAGTGAAAGAGAGAGAAATTCTTACAAAATTCTTTCAGGGGCTGTGATGCCACCTGGGTTGACCATATCTAGACCCACAGCCGATTGAGACGTAAGGGTGGACACTCTTGGGGCTGAGAGGTTTGGTGAGGTTGGGTGAGCAAACGCAGACCCTTGAAAGTAATGCTGCGTGGTACCCATCCCATGGGTCCCAAATCTCCAGGTTCAAGGGCACCTTCCTACATCGAAAACATGCATGAGAAACCCAGAAGATGGTACACCGTGTGATCGGGAAAGGTTTCTAAAAGGCACCTCATTTCTCACCTCCTTGTGCTCGGGTTCGCCATTCCAGCCGCTTTCCTAGCAATCTCCCTCCTTGGAGAATCAGCACCTTTAACCTCCTATTCCGTACAGGTTGCAATTTGTCCTGAGGATGAACGGGAAGAGGGGGAACCAATGAGAGACTAGCTCTAGGTCTTGGGACAGGCACAGGTCACTCTATTTTCCCATCAGAAAGAAGAATTAACCACAGGCTCAGCCTGCCGCCCGGAAGCAGAATAGGGCCTGAAGCAATCCTGCGCTTTTGCGGCCAGCTCCCAAGAAAGCGAGTTGAAAAATGGAGTTCAGGGGCACTGCAATTCACAAACCTGCAGAGTTATAAATGATAACTCTCGTCCACAAATATATTGAGGGAAGGCAACGAAGAGGATTTGAAAGCAAGGCAGAATTGTAGGAAACAGATTTCAGGAAGGAGATTCGAATCGCATTTAAAGCACAGGAAAAGCGGCAAAACCTCGACAATGATGCCCTTGGCCAAAAAGGGCGTATGCGTTTTTTCCTGAATATATTCAGGAAAAAACGCGTACTCCCTTTTTGGCCAACCAAGCAACCTGGAAAGGCAAATCAGCGCTACAAAGAAGTCTCGCTTCCCATCGGACAAAAGGGCCATGCTGAATAAAGTGTCAAAACCAACAATGCAGGACAGGCCATGGAGAAACGGGAGCCTTGCTACGCTGATGGGCGGGATGTAAATTGCCAACAGCCACTCTGGAGAGGTGTACGGTGTGTCTTGAAACATCTAGAAAACTCAGCTTAGAGAGCATAGGGCACTTCCACTCATGGGCGTATAAATTGGGAAAACTAAAAATCAACAAGACACAGGCACCCTAATGTTTACGGCTGCTCTGTTGACAAGAACCTCCACTTCGTTACACCTTAAATATCCCAGGAAAGAGAAAAATGGATACAGAAGTTGTGGTCCTTATGTACAATGGAATATCACTCAGCCATGAAATCTACGTCAAAAGGCTCGTAGCAGCATGATGAGTGGATATAGGTACGACGATTCTACGTGAAATAAGTCACACAGAAAAAGACACTTATCATAAGATATCACTTAGAGAGGGAATGTAAAAACCGCTACACTTGAACTGAATTACAAAACAGAAGAGAGTCACACGTTTAGAAAACACACTATGGCTGCTTAACGGGAAAGGTGACGTGCGGTGATGCATAAAACCGGGGTTTCAAATTAGCTCAGATACCGTTCCATAAACCCAATATGTAATAGACAAGACCTACTCCTTGCTCAGTAAACGGGACTCAACACCCCCTATTCACCGCTCAAAAATATATCTGACTAGTAAGAATCTTAAAACCTAAGTATTGAAATCTCTCTGTATGTGAGTCAAGTGGGTGTAAAGCGTCATAAACACAGCACTGAAAAGCAGCTAAACCCCATTATAAAAATCAATTACTTTTAAAATCCCGTGAAACAAAGACAGTGAAAGAGAGAGAAATTCTTACAAAATTCTTTCAGGGGCTGTGATGCCACCTGGGTTGACCATACCTAGGCCCACAGCTGATTGAGACGTAAGGGTGGACACTCTTGGGGCTGAGAGGTTTGGTGAGGTTGGGTGAGCAAACGCAGACCCTTGAAAGTAATGCTGCGTGGTACCCATCCCATGGGTCCCAAATCTCCAGGTTCAAGGGCACCTTCCTACATCGAAAACATGCATGAGAAACCCAGAAGATGGTACACCGTGTGATCGGGAAAGGTTTCTAAAAGGCACCTCATTTCTCACCTCCTTGTGCTCGGGTTCGCCATTCCAGCCGCTTTCCTAGCAATCTCCCTCCTTGGAGAATCAGCACCTTTAACCTCCTACTCCGTACAGGTTGCAATTTGTCCTGAGGAGGAACGGGAAGAGGGGGAACCAATGAGAGACTAGCTCTAGGTCTTGGGACAGGCACAGGTCACTCTATTTTCCCATCAGAAAGAAGAATTAACCACAGGCTCAGCCTGCCGCCCGGAAGCAGAATAGGGCCTGAAGCAATCCTGTGCTTTTGCGGCCAGCTCCCAAGAAAGCGAGTTGAAAAATGGAGCTCAGGGGCACTGCAATTCACAAACCTGCAGAGTTATAAATGATAACTCTCGTCCACAAATATATTGAGGGAAGGCAACGAAGAGGATTTGAAAGCAAGGCAGAATTGCAGGAAACAGATTTCAGGAGAAAGATTCGAATCGCCTTTAAAGCACAGGAAAAGCGGCAAAACCTCGACAATGATGCCCTTGGCCAAAAAGGGCGTATGCGTTTTTTCCTGAATATATTCAGGAAAAAACGCATACGCCCTTTTTGGCCAACCAAGCAACCTGGAAAGTCAAATCAGCGCTACAAAGAAGTCTCGCTTCCCATCGGTCAAAAGGGCCATGCTGAATAAAGTGTCAAAACCAGCAATGCAGAACAGGCCATGGAGAAACGGGAGCCTTGCTACGCTGATGGGCGGGATGTAAATTGCCAACAGCCACTCTGGAGAGGTGTACGGTGTGTCTTGAAACATCTAAAAAACTCAGCTTAGAGAGCATAGGGCACTACCACTCATGGGCGTATAAATTGGGAAAACTAAAAGTCAGCAAGACACAGGCACCCCAAAGATTAGGGCTGCTCTGTTGACAAGAACCTCCACTTCGTTACACCTTAAATATCCCAGGAAAGAGAAAAAATGGATAAATAAGTTGTGGTCCTTATGTACAATGGAATATCACTTAACCATGAAATCAACGTCATAAGGCTCGGTGCAGCCTGATGAGTGGATTATGTATGACGATACTACGTGAAATAAGTCACACAGAAAAAGACACTTATCATAAGATATCACTTATAGAGAGAATGTAAAAACCGCTACACTTGAACTGAATTACAAAACAGAAGAGAGTCACACGTTTAGAAAACACACTATGGCTGCTTAACGGGAAAGGTGAGTTGGGGTGATGCATAAAACCAGGGTTTCAAATTAGCTCAGATACCGTTCCATAAACCCAATATGTAATAGACAAGACCTACTCCTTGCTCAATGAACGGGACTCAACACCCCCTATTCACCGCCCAAGAATATATCTGACTAGTAAGAATCTTAAAACCTATGTATTGAAATCTCTCTGTAAGTGAGTCACGTGGGGGTAAAGCGTCATAAACACAGCACTGAAAAGCAGCTAAACCCCATTATAAAAATCAATTACTTTTAAAAACCCGTGAAACGAAGGCAGTGAAAGAGAGAGAAATTCTTACAAAATTCGTTCAGGGGCTGTGATGCCACCTGGGTTGACCATATCTAGACCCACAGCTGATTGAGACATAAGGGTGGACACTCTTGGGGCTAAGAGGTTTGGTGAGATTGGGTGAGCAAACGCAGACCCTTTAAAGCAATACTGCGTGGTACCCATCCCGTGGGTCCCAAATCTCCAGGTTCAAGGGCACCTTCCTACATCGAAAACATGCATGAGAAATCCAGAAGATGGTACACCATGTGATCGGGAAAGGTTTCTAAAACGCACCTCATTTCTCACCTCCTTGTGCTCGGGTTCGCCATTCCAGCCGCTTTCCTAGCAATCTCCCTGCTTGGAGAATCAGCACCTTTAACCTCCTGTTCCGTACAGGTTGCAATTTGTCCTGAGGATGAACGGGAAGAGGGGGAACCAATGAGAGATTAGCTCTAGGTCTTGGGACAGGCACAGGTCACTCTATTTTCCCATCAGAAAGAAGAATTAACCACAGGCTCAGCCTGCCGCCAGGAAGCAGAATAGGGCCTGAAGCAATCCTGCGCTTTTTCGGCCAGCTCCCAAGAAAGCGAGTTGAAAAATGGAGCTCAGGGGCACTGCAATTCACAAACCTGCAGAGTTATAAATGATAACTCTCGTCCACAAATATATTGAGGGAAGGCAACGAAGAGGATTTCAAAGCAAGGCAGAATTGCGGGAAACAGATTTCAGGAGGGAGATTCGAATCGCCTTTAAAGCACAGGAAAAGCAGCAAAAGCTCGACAATGATGCCCTTGGCCAAAAAGGGCGTATGCGTTTTTTCTGAATATATTCAGGAAAAAACGCATACGCCCTTTTTGGCCAAACAAGCAACCTGGAAAGGCAAATCAGCGCTACAAAGAAGTCTCGCTTCCCATCGGTCAAAAGGGCCATGCTGAATAAAGTGTCAAAACCAACAATGCAGGACAGGCCATGGAGAAACGGGAGCCTTGCTACGCTGATGGGCGGGATGTAAATTGCCAACAGCCACTCTGGAGAGGTGTACGGTGTGTCTTGAAACATCTAGAAAACTCAGCTTAGAGAGCATAGGGCACTTCCACTCACGGGCGTATAAATTGGGAAAACTAAAAATCAACAAGACACAGGCACCCCAATGTTTACAGCTGCTCTGTTGACAAGAACCTCCACTTCGTTACACCTTAAATATCCCAGGAAAGAGAAAAATGGATAAAGAAGTTGTGGTCCTTATGTACAATGGAATATCACTCAGCCATGAAATCTACGTCAAAAGGCTCGTAGCAGCATGATGAGTGGATATAGGTACGACGATTCTATGTGAAATAAGTCACACAGAAAAAGACACTTATCATAAGATATCACTTAGAGAGGGAATGTAAAAACCGCTACACTTAACTGAATTACAAAACAGAAGAGAGTCACACGTTTAGAAAACACACTAGGGCTGCTTAACGGGAAAGGTGAGGTGCGGTGATGCATAAAACCAAGGTTTCAAATTAGCTCAGATACCGTTCCATAAACCCAATATGTAATAGACAAGACCTGATCCTTGCTCAGTAAACGGGACTCAACACCCCCTATTCACCGCCCAAGAATATATCTGACTAGTAAGAATCTTAAAACCTATGTATTGAAATCTCTCTGTAAGTGAGTCACGTGGGGGTAAAGCGTCATAAACACAGCAATGAAAAGCAGCTAAACCCCATTATAAAAATCAATTACGTTTAAAAACCCGTGAAACAAAGACAGTGAAAGAGAGAGAAATTCTTACAAAATTCTTTCAGGGGCTGTGATGCCACCTGGGTTGACCATATCTAGACCCACAGCTGATTGAGACGTAAGGGTGGACACTCTTGGGGCTGAGAGGTTTGGTGAGGTTGGGTGAGCAAATGCAGACCCTTGAAAGTAATGCTGCGTGGTACCCATCCCATGGGTCCCAAATCTCCAGGTTCAAGGGCACCTTCCTACATCGAAAACATGCATGAGAAACCCAGAAGATGGTACACCGTGTGATCGGGAAAGGTTTCTAAAAGGCACCTCATTTCTCACCTCCTTGTGCTCGGGTTCGCCATTCCAGCTGCTTTCCTAGCAATCTCCCTCCTTGGAGAATCAGCACCTTTAACCTCCTATTCCGTACAGGTTGCAATTTGTCCTGAGGATGAACGGGAAGAGGGGGAACCAATGAGAGACTAGCTCTAGGTCTTGGGACAGGCACAGGTCACTCTATTTTCCCATCAGAAAGAAGAATTAACCACAGGCTCAGCCTGCCGCCCGGAAGCAGAATAGAGCCTGAAGCAATCCTGCGCTTTTGCGGCCAGCTCCCAAGAAAGCGAGTTGAAAAATGGAGCTCAGGGGCACTGCAATTCACAAACCTGCAGAGTTATAAATGCTAACTCTCGTCCACAAATATATTGAGGGAAGGCAACGAAGAGGATTTGAAAGCAAGGCAGAATTGCAGGAAACAGATTTCAGGAGGGAGATTCGAATCGCCTTTAAAGCAGAGGAAAAGCGGCAAAACCTCGACAATGATGCCCTTGGCCAAAAAGGGCGTATGCGTTTTTTCCTGAATATATTCAGGAAAAAACGCATACGCCCTTTTTGGCCAACCAAGCAACCTGGAAAGGCAAATCAGCGCTACAAAGAAGTCTCGCTTCCCATCGGTCAAAAGGGCCATGCTGAATAAAGAGTCAAAACCAGCAATGCAGGACAGGCCATGGAGAAACGGGAGCCTTGCTACGCTGATGGGCGGGATGTAAATTGCCAACAGCCACTCTGGAGAGGTGTACGGTGTGTCTTGAAATATCTAAAAAACTCAGCTTAGAGAGAATAGGGCACTTCCACTCATCGGCGTATAAATTGGGAAAACTAAAAATCAGCAAGACACAGGCACCCCAAAGTTTAGGGCTGCTCTGTTGACAAGAACCTCCACTTCCTTACACCTTAAATATCCCAGGAAAGAGAAAAATGGATAAAGAAGTTGTGGTCCTTATGTACAATGGAATATCACTCAACCATGAAATCAACGTCATAAGGCTCGGTGCAGCATGATGAGTGGATTTAGGTATGACGATTCTACGTGAAATAAGTCACACAGAAAAAGACACTTATCATAAGATATCACTTATAGAGAGAATGTAAAAACCGCTACACTTGAACTGAATTACAAAACAGAAGAGAGTCACACGTTTAGAAAACACACTATGGCTGCTTAACGGGAAAGGTGAGGTGCGGTGATGCATAAAACCGGGGTTTCAAATTAGCTCAGATACCGTTCCATAAACCCAATATGTAATAGACAAGACCTACTCCTTGCTCAATGAACGGGACTGAACACCCCCTATTCACCGCCCAAGAATATATCTGACTAGTAAGAATCTTAAAACCTATGTATTGAAATCTCTCTGTAAGTGAGTCACGTGGGGGTAAAGCGTCATAAACACAGCACTGAAAAGCAGCTAATCCCCATTATAAAAATCAATTACTTTAAAAAACCCGTGAAACAAAGACAGTGAAAGAGAGAGAAATTCTTACAAAATTCTTTCAGGGGCTGTGATGCCACCTGGGTTGACCATATCTAGACCCACAGCTGATTGAGACGTAAGGGTGGACACTCTTGGGGCTCAGAGGTTTGGTGAGGTTGGGTGAGCAAACGCAGACCCTTGAAAGTAATGCTGCGTGGTACCCATCCCATGGGTCCCAAATCTCCAGGTTCAAGGGCACCTTCCTACATCGAAAACATGCATGAGAAACCCAGAAGATGGTACACCGTGTGATCGGGAAAGGTTTCTAAAAGGCACCTCATTTCTCACCTCCTTGTGCTCGGGTTCGCCATTCCAGCCACTTTCCTAGCAATCTCCCTCCTTGGAGAATCAGCACCTTTAACCTCCTATTCCGTACAGGTTGCAATTTGTCCTGAGGATGAACGGGAAGAGGGGGAACCAATGAGAGACTAGCTCTAGGTCTTGGGACAGGCACAGGTCACTCTATTTTCCCATCAGAAAGAAGAATTAACCACAGGCTCAGCCTGCCGCCCGGAAGCAGAATAGGGCCTGAAGCAATCCTGCGCTTTTGCGGCCAGCTCCCAATAAAGCGAGTTGAAAAATGGAGCTCAGGGGCACTGCAATTCACAAACCTGCAGAGTTATAAATGATAACTCTCGTCCACAAATATATTGACGGAAGGCAACGAAGAGGATTTGAAAGCAAGGCAGAATTGCAGGAAACAGATTTCAGGAGGGAGATTCGAATCGCCTTTAAAGCACAGGAAAAGCGGCAAAACCTCGACAATGATGCCCTTGGCCAAAAAGGGCGTATGCGTTTTTTCCTGAATATATTCAGGAAAAAACGCATACGCCCTTTTTGGCCAACCAAGCAACCTGGAAAGGCAAATCAGCGCTACAAAGAAGTCTCGCTTCCCATCGGTCAAAAGGGCCATGCTGAATAAAGTGTCAAAACCAGCAATGCAGGACAGGCCATGGAGAAACGGGAGCCTTGCTACGCTGATGGGCGGGATGTAAATTGCCAACAGCCACTCTGGAGAGGTGTACGGTGTGTCTTGAAACATCTAGAAAACTCAGCTTAGAGAGCATAGGGCACTTCCACTCATGGGCGTATAAATTGGGAAAACTAAAAATCAACAAGACACAGGCACCCCAATGTTTACGGCTGCTCTGTTGACAAGAACCTCCACTTCGTTACACCTTAAATATCCCAGGAAAGAGAAAAATGGATAAAGAAGTTGTGGTCCTTATGTACAATGGAATATCACTCAGCCATGAAATCTACGTCAAAAGGCTCGTAGCAGCATGATGAGTGGATATAGGTACGACGATTCTACGTGAAATAAGTCACACAGAAAAAGACACTTATCATAAGATATCACTTATACAGAGAATGTAAAAACCGCTACACTTGAACTGAATTACAAAACAGAAGAGAGTCACACGTTTAGAAAACACACTATGGCTGCTTAACGGGAAAGGTGAGGTGCAGTGATGCATAAAACCGGGGTTTCAAATTAGCTCAGATACCGTTCCATAAACCCAATATGTAATAGACAAGACCTACTCCTTGCTCAGTAAACGGGACTCAACACCCCCTATTCACCGCTCAAAAATATATCTGACTAGTAAGAATCTTAAAACCTAAGTATTGAAATCTCTCTGTATGTGAGTCAAGTGGGTGTAAAGCGTCATAAACACAGCACAGAAAAGCAGCTAAACCCCATTATAAAAATCAATTACTTTAAAAAACCCGTGAAACAAAGACAGTGAAAGAGAGAGAAATTCTTACAAAATTCTTTCAGGGGCTGTGATGCCACCTGGGTTGACCATATCTAGACCCACAGCTGATTGACACATAAGGGTGGACACTCTTGGGGCTGAGACGTTTGGTGAGGTTGGGTGAGCAAACGCAGACCCTTGAAAGTAATACTGCGTGGTACCCATCCCATGGGTCCCAAATCTCCAGGTTCAAGGGCACCTTCCTACATCGAAAACATGCATGAGAAACCCAGAAGATGGTACACCGTGTGATCGGGAAAGGTTTCTAAAACGCACCTCATTTCTCACCTCCTTGTGCTCGGGTTCGCCATTCCAGCCGCTTTCCTAGCAATCTCCCTCCTTGGAGAATCAGCACCTTTAACCTCCTGTTCCGTACAGTTTGCAATTTGTCCTGAGGATGAACGGGAAGAGGGGGAACCAATGAGAGACTAGCTCTAGGTCTTGGGACAGGCACAGGTCACTCTATTTTCCCATCAGAAAGAAGAATTAACCACAGGCTCAGCCTGCCGCCCGGAAGCAGAATAGGGCCTGAAGCAATCCTGTGCTTTTGCGGCCAGCTCCCAAAAAAGCGAGTTGAAAAATGGAGCTCAGGGGCACTGCAATTCACAAACCTGCAGAGTTATAAATGATAACTCTCGTCCACAAATATATTGAGGGAAGGCAACGAAGAGGATTTGAAAGCAAGGCAGAATTGTAGGAAACAGATTTCAGGAGGGAGATTCGAATCGCCTTTAAAGCACAGGAAAAGCGGCAAAACCTCAACAATGATGCCCTTGGCCAAAAAGGGCGTATGCGTTTTTTCCTGAATATATTCAGAAAAAAACGCATACGCCCTTTTTGGCCAACCAAGCAACCTGCAAAGGCAAATCAGCGCTACAAAGAAGTCTCGCTTCCCATCGGTCAAAAGGGCCATGCTGAATAAAATGTCAAAACCAGCAATGCAGGACAGGCCATGGAGAAACGGGAGCCTTGCTACACTGATGGCCGGGATGTAAATTGCCAACAGCCACTCTGGAGAGGTGTACGGTGTGTCTTGAAATATCTAAAAAACTCAGCTTAGAGAGCATAAGGCACTTCCACTCAAGGGCGTATAAATTGGGAAAACTAAAAATCAGCAAGACACAGGCACCCCAAAGTTTAGGGCTGCTCTGTTGACAAGAAGCTCCACTTCCTTACACCTTAAATATCCCAGGAAAGAGAAAAAATGGATAAATAAGTTGTGGTCCTTATGTACAATGGAATATCACTCAACCATGAAATCAACGTCATAAGGCTCGGTGCAGCATGATGAGTGGATTTAGGTATGACGATTCTACGTGAAATAAGTCACACAGAAAAAGACACTTATCATAAGATATCACTTATAGAGAGAATGTAAAAACCGCTACACTTGAACTGAATTACAAAACAGAAGAGAGTCACACGTTTAGAAAACACACTATGGCTGCTTAACGGGAAAGGTGAGGTGCGGTGATGCATAAAACCGGGGTTTCAAATTAGCTCAGATACCGTTCCATAAACCCAATATGTAATAGACAAGACCTACTCCTTGCTCAGTGAACGGGACTCAACACCCCCTATTCACCGCTCAAAAATATATCTGACTAGTAAGAATCTTAAAACCTATGTATTGAAATCTCTCTGTATGTGAGTCAAGTGGGTGTAAAGCGTCATAAACACAGCACTGAAAAGCAGCTAAACCCCATTATAAAAATCAATTACTTTTAAACCCCGTGAAACAAAGACAGTGAAAGAGAGAGAAATTCTTACAAAATTATTTAAGGGGCTGTGATGCCACCTGGGTTGACCATATCTAGACCCACAGTTGATTGAGACGTAAGGGTGGACACTCTTGGGGCTGAGAGGTTTGGTGAGGTTGGGTGAGCAAACGCAGACCCTTGAAAGTAATGCTGCGTGGTACCCATCCCATGGGTCCCAAATCTCCAGGTTCAAGGGCACCTTCCTACATCGAAAACATGCATGAGAAACCCAGAAGATGGTACACCGTGTGATCGGGAAAGGTTTCTAAAAGGCACCTCATTTCTCACCTCCTTGTGCTCGGGTTCGCCATTCCAGCCGCTTTCCTAGCAATCTCCCTCCTTGGAGAATCAGCACCTTTAACCTCCTATTCCGTACAGGTTGCAATTTGTCCTGAGGATGAACGGGAAGAGGGGGAACCAATGAGAGACTAGCTCTAGGTCTTGGGACAGGCACAGGTCACTCTATTTTCCCATCAGAAAGAAGAATTAACCACAGGCTCAGCCTGCCGCCCGGAAGCAGAATAGGGCCTGAAGCAATCCTGCGCTTTTGCGGCCAGCTCCCAAGAAAGCGAGTTGAAAAATGGAGCTCAGGGGCACTGCAATTCACAAACCTGCAGAGTTATAAATGATAACTCTCGTCCACAAATATATTGACGGAAGGCAACGAAGAGGATTTGAAAGCAAGGCAGAATTGCAGGAAACAGATTTCAGGAGGGAGATTCGAATCGCCTTTAAAGCACAGGAAAAGCGGCAAAACCTCGACAAAGATGCCCTTGGCCAAAAAGGGCGTATGCGTTTTTTCCTGAATATATTCAGGAAAAAACGCATACGCCCTTTTTGGCCAACCAAGCAACCTGGAAAGGCAAATCAGCGCTACAAAGAAGTCTCGCTTCCCATCGGTCAAAAGGGCCATGCTGAATAAAGTGTCAAAACCAGCAATGCAGGACAGGCCATGGAGAAACGGGAGCCTTGCTACGCTGATGGGCGGGATGTAAATTGCCAACAGCCACTCTGGAGAGGTGTACGGTGTGTCTTGAAACATCTAGAAAACTCAGCTTAGAGAGCATAGGGCACTTCCACTCATGGGCGTATAAATTGGGAAAACTAAAAATCAACAAGACACAGGCACCCCAATGTTTACGGCTGCTCTGTTGACAAGAACCTCCACTTCGTTACACCTTAAATATCCCAGGAAAGAGAAAAATGGATAAAGAAGTTGTGGTCCTTATGTACAATGGAATATCACTCAGCCATGAAATCTACGTCAAAAGGCTCGTAGCAGCATGATGAGTGGATATAGGTACGACGATTCTACGTGAAATAAGTCACACAGAAAAAGACACTTATCATAAGATATCACTTATACAGAGAATGTAAAAACCGCTACACTTGAACTGAATTACAAAACAGAAGAGAGTCACACGTTTAGAAAACACACTATGGCTGCTTAACGGGAAAGGTGAGGTGCAGTGATGCATAAAACCGGGGTTTCAAATTAGCTCAGATACCGTTCCATAAACCCAATATGTAATAGACAAGACCTACTCCTTGCTCAGTAAACGGGACTCAACACCCCCTATTCACCGCTCAAAAATATATCTGACTAGTAAGAATCTTAAAACCTAAGTATTGAAATCTCTCTGTATGTGAGTCAAGTGGGTGTAAAGCGTCATAAACACAGCACAGAAAAGCAGCTAAACCCCATTATAAAAATCAATTACTTTAAAAAACCCGTGAAACAAAGACAGTGAAAGAGAGAGAAATTCTTACAAAATTCTTTCAGGGGCTGTGATGCCACCTGGGTTGACCATATCTAGACCCACAGCTGATTGACACATAAGGGTGGACACTCTTGGGGCTGAGACGTTTGGTGAGGTTGGGTGAGCAAACGCAGACCCTTGAAAGTAATACTGCGTGGTACCCATCCCATGGGTCCCAAATCTCCAGGTTCAAGGGCACCTTCCTACATCGAAAACATGCATGAGAAACCCAGAAGATGGTACACCGTGTGATCGGGAAAGGTTTCTAAAACGCACCTCATTTCTCACCTCCTTGTGCTCGGGTTCGCCATTCCAGCCGCTTTCCTAGCAATCTCCCTCCTTGGAGAATCAGCACCTTTAACCTCCTGTTCCGTACAGTTTGCAATTTGTCCTGAGGATGAACGGGAAGAGGGGGAACCAATGAGAGACTAGCTCTAGGTCTTGGGACAGGCACAGGTCACTCTATTTTCCCATCAGAAAGAAGAATTAACCACAGGCTCAGCCTGCCGCCCGGAAGCAGAATAGGGCCTGAAGCAATCCTGTGCTTTTGCGGCCAGCTCCCAAAAAAGCGAGTTGAAAAATGGAGCTCAGGGGCACTGCAATTCACAAACCTGCAGAGTTATAAATGATAACTCTCGTCCACAAATATATTGAGGGAAGGCAACGAAGAGGATTTGAAAGCAAGGCAGAATTGTAGGAAACAGATTTCAGGAGGGAGATTCGAATCGCCTTTAAAGCACAGGAAAAGCGGCAAAACCTCAACAATGATGCCCTTGGCCAAAAAGGGCGTATGCGTTTTTTCCTGAATATATTCAGAAAAAAACGCATACGCCCTTTTTGGCCAACCAAGCAACCTGCAAAGGCAAATCAGCGCTACAAAGAAGTCTCGCTTCCCATCGGTCAAAAGGGCCATGCTGAATAAAATGTCAAAACCAGCAATGCAGGACAGGCCATGGAGAAACGGGAGCCTTGCTACACTGATGGCCGGGATGTAAATTGCCAACAGCCACTCTGGAGAGGTGTACGGTGTGTCTTGAAATATCTAAAAAACTCAGCTTAGAGAGCATAAGGCACTTCCACTCAAGGGCGTATAAATTGGGAAAACTAAAAATCAGCAAGACACAGGCACCCCAAAGTTTAGGGCTGCTCTGTTGACAAGAACCTCCACTTCCTTACACCTTAAATATCCCAGGAAAGAGAAAAAATGGATAAATAAGTTGTGGTCCTTATGTACAATGGAATATCACTCAACCATGAAATCAACGTCATAAGGCTCGGTGCAGCATGATGAGTGGATTTAGGTATGACGATTCTACGTGAAATAAGTCACACAGAAAAAGACACTTATCATAAGATATCACTTATAGAGAGAATGTAAAAACCGCTACACTTGAACTGAATTACAAAACAGAAGAGAGTCACACGTTTAGAAAACACACTATGGCTGCTTAACGGGAAAGGTGAGGTGCGGTGATGCATAAAACCGGGGTTTCAAATTAGCTCAGATACCGTTCCATAAACCCAATATGTAATAGACAAGACCTACTCCTTGCTCAGTGAACGGGACTCAACACCCCCTATTCACCGCTCAAAAATATATCTGACTAGTAAGAATCTTAAAACCTATGTATTGAAATCTCTCTGTATGTGAGTCAAGTGGGTGTAAAGCGTCATAAACACAGCACTGAAAAGCAGCTAAACCCCATTATAAAAATCAATTACTTTTAAACCCCGTGAAACAAAGACAGTGAAAGAGAGAGAAATTCTTACAAAATTATTTCAGGGGCTGTGATGCCACCTGGGTTGACCATATCTAGACCCACAGCTGATTGAGACGTAAGGGTGGACACTCTTGGGGCTGAGAGGTTTGGTGAGGTTGGGTGAGCAAACGCAGACCCTTGAAAGTAATGCTGCGTGGTACCCATCCCATGGGTCCCAAATCTCCAGGTTCAAGGGCACCTTCCTACATCGAAAACATGCATGAGAAACCCAGAAGATGGTACACCGTGTGATCGGGAAAGGTTTCTAAAAGGCACCTCATTTCTCACCTCCTTGTGCTCGGGTTCGCCATTCCAGCCGCTTTCCTAGCAATCTCCCTCCTTGGAGAATCAGCACCTTTAACCTCCTATTCCGTACAGGTTGCAATTTGTCCTGAGGATGAACGGGAAGAGGGGGAACCAATGAGAGACTAGCTCTAGGTCTTGGGACAGGCACAGGTCACTCTATTTTCCCATCAGAAAGAAGAATTAACCACAGGCTCAGCCTGCCGCCCGGAAGCAGAATAGGGCCTGAAGCAATCCTGCACTTTTGCGGCCAGCTCCCAGGAAAGCGAGTTGAAAAATGGAGCTCAGGGGCACTGCAATTCACAAACCTGCAGAGTTATAAATGATAACTCTCGTCCACAAATATATTGAGGGAAGGCAACGAAGAGGATTTCAAAGCAAGGCAGAATTGCAGGAAACAGATTTCAGGAGGGAGATTCGAATCGCCTTTAAAGCAGAGGAAAACCGGCAAAACCTCGACAATGATGCCCTTGGCCAAAAAGGGCGTATGCGTTTTTTCCTGAATATATTCAGGAAAAAACGCATACGCCCTTTTTGGCCAACCAAGCAACCTGGAAAGGCAAATCAGCACTACAAAGAAGTCTCGCTTCCCATCGGTCAAAAGGGCCATGCTGAATAAAGTGTCAAAACCAGCAATGCAGGACAGGCCATGGAGAAACGGGAGCCTTGCTACGCTGATGGGCGGGATGTAAATTGCCAACAGCCACTCTGGAGAGGTGTACGGTGTGTCTTGAAATATCTAAAAAACTCAGCTTAGAGAGCATAGGGCACTTCCACTCATGGGCGTATAAATTGGGAAAACTAAAAATCAGCAAGACACAGGCACCCCAAAGTTTAGGGCTGCTCTGTTGACAAGAACCTCCACTTCCTTACACCTTAAATATCCCAGGAAAGAGAAAAATGGATAAAGAAGTTGTGGTCCTTATGTACAATGGAATATCACTCAACCATGAAATCAACGTCATAAGGCTCGGTGCAGCATGATGAGTGGATTTAGGTATGACGATTCTACGTGAAATAAGTCACACAGAAAAAGACACTTATCATAAGATATCACTTATAGAGAGAATGTAAAAACCGCTACACTTGAACTGAATTACAAAACAGAAGAGAGTCACACGTTTGAAAACACACTATGGCTGCTTAACGGGAAAGGTGAGGTGGGGTGATGCATAAAACCGGGGTTTCAAATTAGCTCAGATACCGTTCCATAAACCCAATATGTAATAGACAAGACCTACTCCTTGCTCAATGAACGGGACTGAACACCCCCTATTCACCGCCCAAGAATATATCTGACTAGTAAGAATCTTAAAACCTATGTATTGAAATCTCTCTGTAAGTGAGTCACGTTGGGGAAAAGCGTCATAAACACAGCACTGAAAAGCAGCTAAACCCCATTATAAAAATCAATTACTTTAAAAAACCCGTGAAACAAAGACAGTGAAAGAGAGAGAAATTCTTACAAAATTCTTTCAGGGGCTGTGATGCCACCTGGGTTGACCATATCTAGACCCACAGCTGATTGAGACGTAAGGGTGGACACTCTTGGGGCTGAGAGGTTTGGTGAGGTTGGGTGAGCAAACGCAGACCCTTGAAAGTAATGCTGCGTGGTACCCATCCCATGGGTCCCAAATCTCCAGGTTCAAGGGCACCTTCCTACATCGAAAACATGCATGAGAAACCCAGAAGATGGTACACCGTGTGATCGGGAAAGGTTTCTAAAATGCACCTCATTTCTCACCTCCTTGTGCTCGGGTTCGCCATTCCAGCCGCTTTCCTAGCAATCTCCCTCCTTGGAGAATCAGCACCTTTAACCTCCTATTCCGTACAGGTTGCAATTTGTCCTGAGGATGAACGGGAAGAGGGGGAACCAATGAGAGACTAGCTCTAGGTCTTGGGACAGGCACAGGTCACTCTATTTTCCCATCAGAAAGAAGAATTAACCACAGGCTCAGCCTGCCGCCCGGAAGCAGAATAGGGCCTGAAGCAATCCTGCGCTTTTGCGGCCAGCTCCCAAGAAAGCGAGTTGAAAAATGGAGCTCAGGGGCACTGCAATTCACAAACCTGCAGAGTTATAAATGATAACTCTCGTCCACAAATATATTGAGGGAAGGCAACGAAGAGGATTTGAAAGCAAGGCAGAATTGTAGGAAACAGATTTCAGGAAGGAGATTCGAATCGCATTTAAAGCACAGGAAAAGCGGCAAAACCTCGACAATGATGCCCTTGGCCAAAAAGGGCGTATGCGTTTTTTCCTGAATATATTGAGGAAAAAACGCGTACTCCCTTTTTGGCCAACCAAGCAACCTGGAAAGGCAAATCAGCGCTACAAAGAAGTCTCGCTTCCCATCGGACAAAAGGGCCATGCTGAATAAAGTGTCAAAACCAACAATGCAGGACAGGCCATGGAGAAACGGGAGCCTTGCTACGCTGATGGGCGGGATGTAAATTGCCAACAGCCACTCTGGAGAGGTGTACGGTGTGTCTTGAAACATCTAGAAAACTCAGCTTAGAGAGCATAGGGCACTTCCACTCATGGGCGTATAAATTGGGAAAACTAAAAATCAGCAAGACACAGGCACCCCAATGTTTACGGCTGCTCTGTTGACAAGAACCTCCACTTCGTTACACCTTAAATATCCCAGGAAAGAGAAAAATGGATAAAGAAGTTGTGGTCCTTATGTACAATGGAATATCACTCAGCCATGAAATCTACGTCAAAAGGCTCGTAGCAGCATGATGAGTGGATATAGGTACGACGATTCTACGTGAAATAAGTCACACAGATAAAGACACTTATCATAAGATATCACTTAGAGAGGGAATGTAAAAACCGCTACACTTGAACTGAATTACAAAACAGAAGAGAGTCACACGTTTAGAAAACACACTAGGGCTGCTTAACGGGAAAGGTGAGGTGCGGTGATGCATAAAACCGGGGTTTCAAATTAGCTCAGATACCGTTCCATAAACCCAATATGTAATAGACAAGACCTAATCCTTGCTCAGTAAACGGGACTCAACACCCCCTATTCACCGCCCAAGAATATATCTGACTAGTAAGAATCTTAAAACCTATGTATTGAAATCTCTCTGTAAGTGAGTCACGTGGGGGTAAAGCGTCATAAACACAGCAATGAAAAGCAGCTAAACCCCATTATAAAAATCAATTACTTTTAAAAACCCGTGAAACAAAGACAGTGAAAGAGAGAGAAATTCTTACAAAATTCTTTCAGGGGCTGTGATGCCACCTGGGTTGACCATATCTAGACCCACAGCTGATTGAGACGTAAGGGTGGACACTCTTGGGGCTGAGAGGTTTGGTGAGGTTGGGTGAGCAAACGCAGACCCTTGAAAGTAATGCTGCGTGGTACCCATCCCATGGGTCCCAAATCTCCAGGTTCAAGGGCACCTTCCTACATCGAAAACATGCATGAGAACCCCAGAAGATGGTACACCGTGTGATCGGGAAAGGTTTCTAAAAGGCACCTCATTTCTCACCTCCTTGTGCTCGGGTTCGCCATTCCAGCCGCTTTCCTAGCAATCTCCCTCCTTGGAGAATCAGCACCTTTAACCTCCTATTCCGTACAGGTTGCAATATGTCCTGAGGATGAACGGGAAGAGGGGCAACCAATGAGAGACTAGCTCTAGGTCTTGGGACAGGCACAGGTCACTCTATTTTCCCATCAGAAAGAAGAATTAACCACAGGCTCAGCCTGCCGCCCGGAAGCAGAATAGGGCCTGAAGCATTCCTGCGCTTTTGCGGCCAGCTCCCAAGAAAGCGAGTTGAAAAATGGAGCTCAGGGGCACTGCAATTCACAAACCTGCAGAGTTATAAATGATAACTCTCGTCCACAAATATATTGAGGGAAGGCAACGAAGAGGATTTGAAAGCAAGGCAGAATTGCAGGAAACAGATTTCAGGAGGGAGATTCGAATCGCCTTTAAAGCACAGGAAAAGCGGCAAAACCTCGACAATGATGCCCTTGGCCAAAAAGGGCGTATGCGTTTTTTCCTGAATATATTCAGGAAAAAACGCATACGCCCTTTTTGGCCAACCAAGCAACCTGGAAAGGCAAATCAGCGCTACAAAGAAGTCTCGCTTCCCATCGGTCAAAAGGGCCATGCTGAATAAAGTGTCAAAACCAGCAATGCAGGACAGGCCATGGAGAAACGGGAGCCTTGCTACGCTGATGGGCGGGATGTAAATTGCCAACAGCCACTCTGGAGAGGTGTACGGTGTGTCTTGAAACATCTAGAAAACTCAGCTTAGAGAGCATAGGGCACTTCCACTCATGGGCGTATAAATTGGGAAAACTAAAAATCAACAAGACACAGGCACCCCAATGTTTACGGCTGCTCTGTTGACAAGAACCTCCACTTCGTTACACCTTAAATATCCCAGGAAAGAGAAAAATGGATAAAGAAGTTGTGGTCCTTATGTACAATGGAATATCACTCAGCCATGAAATCTACGTCAAAAGGCTCGTAGCAGCATGATGAGTGGATATAGGTACGACGAGTCTACGTGAAATAAGTCACACAGAAAAAGACACTTATCATAAGATATCACTTAGAGAGGGAATGTAAAAACCGCTACACTTGAACTGAATTACAAAACAGAAGAGAGTCACACGTTTAGAAAACACACTATGGCTGCTTAACGGGAAAGGTGAGGTGCGGTGATGCATAAAACCGGGGTTTCAAATTAGCTCAGATACCGTTCCATAAACCCAATATGTAATAGACAAGACCTACTCCTTGCTCAGTAAACGGGACTCAACACCCCCTATTCACCGCTCAAAAATATATCTGACTAGTAAGAATCTTAAAACCTATGTATTGAAATCTCTCTGTATGTGAGTCAAGTGGGTGTAAAGCGTCATAAACACAGCACTGAAAAGCAGCTAAACCCCATTATAAAAATCAATTACTTTAAAAAACCCGTGAAACAAAGACAGTGAAAGAGAGAGAAATTCTTACAAAATTCTTTCAGGGGCTGTGATGCCACCTGGGTTGACCATATCTAGACCCACAGCTGATTGAGACGTAAGGGTGGACACTCTTGGGGCTGAGAGGTTTGGTGAGGTTGGGTGAGCAAACGCAGACCCTTGAAAGTAATGCTGCGTGGTACCCATCCCATGGGTCCCAAATCTCCAGGTTCAAGGGTACCTTCCTACATCGAAAACATGCATGAGAAACCCAGAAGATGGTACACCATGTGATCGGGAAAGGTTTCTAAAAGGCACCTCATTTCTCACCTCCTTGTGCTCGGGTTCGCCATTCCAGCCGCTTTCCTAGCAATCTCCCTCCTTGGAGAATCAGCACCTTTAACCTCCTATTCCGTACAGGTTGCAATTTGTCCTGAGGATGAACGGGAAGAGGGGGAACCAATGAGAGACTAGCTCTAGGTCTTGGGACAGGCACAGGTCACTCTATTTTCCCATCAGAAAGAAGAATTAACCACAGGCTCAGCCTGCCGCCCGGAAGCAGAATAGGGCCTGAAGCAATCCTGCGCTTTTGCGGCCAGCTCCCAAGAAAGCGAGTTGAAAAATGGAGCTCAGGGGCACTGCAATTCACAAACCTGCAGAGTTATAAATGATAACTCTCGTCCACAAATATATTGAGGGAAGGCAACGAAGAGGATTTGAAAGCAAGGCAGAATTGCAGGAAACAGATTTCAGGAGGGAGATTCGAATCGCCTTTAAAGCAGAGGAAAAGCGGCAAAACCTCGACAATGATGCCCTTGGCCAAAAAGGGCGTATGCGTTTTTTCCTGAATATATTCAGGAAAAAACGCATACGCCCTTTTTGGCCAACCAAGCAACCTGGAAAGGCAAATCAGCGCTACAAAGAAGTCTCGCTTCCCATCGGTCAAAAGGGCCATGCTGAATAAAGAGTCAAAACCAGCAATGCAGGACAGGCCATGGAGAAACGGGAGCCTTGCTACGCTGATGGGCGGGATGTAAATTGCCAACAGCCACTCTGGAGAGGTGTACGGTGTGTCTTGAAATATCTAAAAAACTCAGCTTAGAGAGAATAGGGCACTTCCACTCATCGGCGTATAAATTGGGAAAACTAAAAATCAGCAAGACACAGGCACCCCAAAGTTTAGGGCTGCTCTGTTGACAAGAACCTCCACTTCCTTACACCTTAAATATCCCAGGAAAGAGAAAAATGGATAAAGAAGTTGTGGTCCTTATGTACAATGGAATATCACTCAGCCATGAAATCTACGTCAAAAGGCTCATAGCAGCATGATGAGTGGATATAGGTACGACGATTCTACGTGAAATAAGTCACACAGAAAAAGACACTTATCATAAGATATCACTTAGAGAGGGAATGTAAAAACCGCTACACTTAAACTGAATTACAAAACAGAAGAGAGTCACACGTTTAGAAAACACACTATGGCTGCTTAACGGGAAAGGTGAGGTGCGGTGATGCATAAAACCGGGGTTTCAAATTAGCTCAGATACCGTTCCATAAACCCAATATGTAATAGACAAGACCTACTCCTTGCTCAGTAAACGGGACTCAACACCCCCTATTCACCGCTCAAAAATATATCTGACTAGTAAGAATCTTAAAACCTATGTATTGAAATCTCTCTGTATGTGAGTCAAGTGGGTGTAAAGCGTCATAAACACAGCACTGAAAAGCAGCTAAACCCCATTATAAAAATCAATTACTTTTAAAAACCCGTGAAACAAAGACAGTGAAAGAGAGAGAAATTCTTACAAAATTCTTTCAGGGGCTGTGATGCCACCTGGGTTGACCATATCTAGACCCACAGCTGATTGAGACGTAAGGGTGGACACTCTTGGGGCTGAGAGGTTTGGTGAGGTTGGGTGAGCAAACGCAGACCCTTGAAAGTAATGCTGCGTGGTACCAATCCCATGGGTCCCAAATCTCCAGGTTCAAGGGCACCTTCCTACATCGAAAACATGCATGAGAAACCCAGAAGATGGTACACCGTGTGATCGGGAAAGGTTTCTAAAAGGCACCTCATTTCTCACCTCCTTGTGCTCGGGTTCGCCATTCCAGCCGCTTTCCTAGCAATCTCCCTCCTTGGAGAATCAGCACCTTTAACCTCCTGTTCCGTACAGGTTGCAATTTGTCCTGAGGATGAACGGGAAGAAGGGGAACCAATGAGAGACTAGCTCTAGGTCTTGGGACAGGCACAGGTCACTCTATTTTCCCATCAGAAAGAAGAATTAACCACAGGCTCAGCCTGCCGCCCGGAAGCAGAATAGGGCCTGAAGCAATCCTGCGCTTTTGCGGCCAGCTCCCAAGAAAGCGAGTTGAAAAATGGAGCTCAGGGGCACTGCAATTCACAAACCTGCAGAGTTATAAATGCTAACTCTCGTCCACAAATATATTGAGGGAAGGCAACGAAGAGGATTTGAAAGCAAGGCAGAATTGCAGGAAACAGATTTCAGGAGGGAGATTCGAATCGCCTTTAAAGCAGAGGAAAAGCGGCAAAACCTCGACAATGATGCCCTTGGCCAAAAAGGGCGTATGCGTTTTTTCCTGAATATATTCAGGAAAAAACGCATACGCCCTTTTTGGCCAACCAAGCAACCTGGAAAGGCAAATCAGCGCTACAAAGAAGTCTCGCTTCCCATCGGTCAAAAGGGCCATGCTGAATAAAGAGTCAAAACCAGCAATGCAGGACAGGCCATGGAGAAACGGGAGCCTTGCTACGCTGATGGGCGGGATGTAAATTGCCAACAGCCACTCTGGAGAGGTGTACGGTGTGTCTTGAAATATCTAAAAAACTCAGCTTAGAGAGCATAGGGCACTTCCACTCATCGGCGTATAAATTGGGAAAACTAAAAATCAGCAAGACACAGGCACCCCAAAGTTTAGGGCTGCTCTGTTGACAAGAACCTCCACTTCCTTACACCTTAAATATCCCAGGAAAGAGAAAAATGGATAAAGAAGTTGTGGTCCTTATGTACAATGGAATATCACTCAACCATGAAATCAACGTCATAAGGCTCGGTGCAGCATGATGAGTGGATTTAGGTATGACGATTCTACGTGAAATAAGTCACACAGAAAAAGACACTTATCATAAGATATCACTTATAGAGAGAATGTAAAAACCGCTACACTTGAACTGAATTACAAAACAGAAGAGAGTCACACGTTTAGAAAACACACTATGGCTGCTTAACGGGAAAGGTGAGGTGGGGTGATGCATAAAACCGGGGTTTCAAATTAGCTCAGATACCGTTCCATAAACCCAATATGTAATAGACAAGACCTACTCCTTGCTCAATGAACGGGACTGAACACCCCCTATTCACCGCCCAAGAATATATCTGACTAGTAAGAATCTTAAAACCTATGTATTGAAATCTCTCTGTAAGTGAGTCACGTGGGGGTAAAGCGTCATAAACACAGCACTGAAAAGCAGCTAAACCCCATTATAAAAATCAATTACTTTAAAAAACCCGTGAAACAAAGACAGTGAAAGAGAGAGAAATTCTTACAAAATTCTTTCAGGGGCTGTGATGCCACCTGGGTTGACCATATCTAGACCCACAGCTGATTGAGACGTAAGGGTGGACACTCTTGGGGCTGAGAGGTTTGGTGAGGTTGGGTGAGCAAACGCAGACCCTTGAAAGTAATGCTGCGTGGTACCCATCCCATGGGTCCCAAATCTCCAGGTTCAAGGGCACCTTCCTACATCGAAAACATGCATGAGAAACCCAGAAGATGGTACACCGTGTGATCGGGAAAGGTTTCTAAAAGGCACCTCATTTCTCACCTCCTTGTGCTCGGGTTCGCCATTCCAGCCGCTTTCCTAGCAATCTCCCTCCTTGGAGAATCAGCACCTTTAACCTCCTATTCCGTACAGGTTGCAATTTGTCCTGAGGATGAACGGGAAGAGGGGGAACCAATGAGAGACTAGCTCTAGGTCTTGGGACAGGCACAGGTCACTCTATTTTCCCATCAGAAAGAAGAATTAACCACAGGCTCAGCCTGCCGCCCGGAAGCAGAATAGGGCCTGAAGCAATCCTGCGCTTTTGCGGCCAGCTCCCAAGAAAGCGAGTTGAAAAATGGAGCTCAGGGGCACTGCAATTCACAAACCTGCAGAGTTATAAATGATAACTCTCGTCCACAAATATATTGAGGGAAGGCAACGAAGAGGATTTGAAAGCAAGGCGGAATTGCAGGAAACAGATTTCAGGAGGGAGATTCGAATCGCCTTTAAAGCACAGGAAAAGCGGCAAAACCTCGACAATGATGCCCTTGGCCAAAAAGGGCGTATGCGTTTTTTCCTGAATATATTCAGGAAAAAACGCATACGCCCTTTTTGGCCAACCAAGCAACCTGGAAAGGCAAATCAGCGCTACAAAGAAGTCTCGCTTCCCATCGGTCAAAAGGTCCATGCTGAATAAAGTGTCAAAACCAGCAATGCAGAACAGGCCATGGAGAAACGGGAGCCTTGCTACGCTGATGGGCGGGATGTAAATTGCCAACAGCCACTCTGGAGAGGTGTACGGTGTGTCTTGAAACATCTAAAAAACTCAGCTTAGAGAGCATAGGGCACTACCACTCATGGGCGTATAAATTGGGAAAACTAAAAGTCAGCAAGACACAGGCACCCCAAAGATTAGGGCTGCTCTGTTGACAAGAACCTCCACTTCGTTACACCTTAAATATCCCAGGAAAGAGAAAAAATGGATAAATAAGTTGTGGTCCTTATGTACAATGGAATATCACTTAACCATGAAATCAACGTCATAAGGCTAGGTGCAGCCTGATGAGTGGATTAGGTATGACGATACTACGTGAAATAAGTCACACAGAAAAAGACACTTATCATAAGATATCACTTATAGAGAGAATGTAAAAACCGCTACACTTGAACTGAATTACAAAACAGAAGAGAGTCACACGTTTAGAAAACACACTATGGCTGCTTAACGGGAAAGGTGAGGTGGGGTGATGCATAAAACCAGGGTTTCAAATTAGCTCAGATACCGTTCCATAAACCCAATATGTAATAGACAAGACCTACTCCTTGCTCAATGAACGGGACTCAACACCCCCTATTCACCGCCCAAGAATATATCTGACTAGTAAGAATCTTAAAACCTATGTATTGAAATCTCTCTGTAAGTGAGTCACGTGGGGGTAAAGCGTCATAAACACAGCACTGAAAAGCTGCTAAACCCCATTATAAAAATCAATTACTTTTAAAAACCCGTGAAACGAAGGCAGTGAAAGAGAGAGAAATTCTTACAAAATTCGTTCAGGGGCTGTGATGCCACCTGGGTTGACCATATCTAGACCCACAGCTGATTGAGACATAAGGGTGGACACTCTTGGGGCTAAGAGGTTTGGTGAGGTTGGGTGAGCAAACGCAGACCCTTTAAAGCAATACTGCGTGGTACCCATCCCGTGGGTCCCAAATCTCCAGGTTCAAGGGCACCTTCCTACATCGAAAACATGCATGAGAAACCCAGAAGATGGTACACCGTGTGATCGGGAAAGGTTTCTAAAACGCACCTCATTTCTCACCTCCTTGTGCTCGGGTTCGCCATTCCAGCCGCTTTCCTAGCAATCTCCCTCCTTGGAGAATCAGCACCTTTAACCTCCTGTTCCGTACAGGTTGCAATTTGTCCTGAGGATGAACGGGAAGAGGGGGAACCAATGAGAGATTAGCTCTAGGTCTTGGGACAGGCACAGGTCACTCTATTTTCCCATCAGAAAGAAGAATTAACCACAGGCTCAGCCTGCCGCCAGGAAGCAGAATAGGGCCTGAAGCAATCCTGCGCTTTTGCGGCCAGCTCCCAAGAAAGCGAGTTGAAAAATGGAGCTCAGGGGCACTGCAATTCACAAACCTGCAGAGTTATAAATGATAACTCTCGTCCACAAATATATTGAGGGAAGGCAACGAAGAGGATTTCAAAGCAAGGCAGAATTGCGGGAAACAGATTTCAGGAGGGAGATTCGAATCGCCTTTAAAGCACAGGAAAAGCAGCAAAAGCTCGACAATGATGCCCTTGGCCAAAAAGGGCGTATGCGTTTTTTCTGAATATATTCAGGAAAAAACGCATACGCCCTTTTTGGCCAAACAAGCAACCTGGAAAGGCAAATCAGCGCTACAAAGAAGTCTCGCTTCCCATCGGTCAAAAGGGCCATGCTGAATAAATTGCCAAAACCAACAATGCAGGACAGGCCATGGAGAAACGGGAGCCTTGCTACGCTGATGGGCGGGATGTAAATTGCCAACAGCCACTCTGGAGAGGTGTACGGTGTGTCTTGAAACATCTAGAAAACTCAGCTTAGAGAGCATAGGGCACTTCCACTCATGGGCGTATAAATTGGGAAAACTAAAAAACAACAAGACACAGGCACCCCAATGTTTACGGCTGCTCTGTTGACAAGAACCTCCACTTCGTTACACCTTAAATATCCCAGGAAAGAGAAAAATGGATAAAGAAGTTGTGGTCCTTATGTACAATGGAATATCACTCAGCCATGAAATCTACGTCAAAAGGCTCGTAGCAGCATGATGAGTGGATATAGGTACGACGATTCTACATGAAATAAGTCACACAGAAAAAGACACTTATCATAAGATATCACTTAGAGAGGGAATGTAAAAACCGCTACACTTGAACTGAATTACAAACCAGAAGAGAGTCACACGTTTAGAAAACACACTATGGCTGCTTAACGGGAAAGGTGAGGTGCGGTGATGCATAAAACCAAGGTTTCAAATTAGCTCAGATACCGTTCCATAAACCCAATATGTAATAGACAAGACCTACTCCTTGCTCAGTAAACGGGACTCAACACCCCCTATTCACCGCCCAAGAATATATCTGACTAGTAAGAATCTTAAAACGTATGTATTGAAATCTCTCTGTAAGTGAGTCACGTGGGGGTAAAGCGTCATAAACACAGCAATGAAAAGCAGCTAAACCCCATTATAAAAATCAATTACTTTTAAAAACCCGTGAAACAAAGACAGTGAAAGAGAGAGAAATTCTTACAAAATTCTTTCAGGGGCTGTGATGCCACCTGGGTTGACCATATCTAGACCCACAGCTGATTGAGACGTAAGGGTGGACACTCTTGGGGCTGAGAGGTTTGGTGAGGTTGGGTGAGCAAACGCAGACCCTTGAAAGTAATGCTGCGTGGTACCCATCCCATGGGTCCCAAATCTCCAGGTTCAAGGGCACCTTCCTACATCGAAAACATGCATGAGAACCCCAGAAGATGGTACACCGTGTGATCGGGAAAGGTTTCTAAAAGGCACCTCATTTCTCACCTCCTTGTGCTCGGGTTCGCCATTCCAGCCGCTTTCCTAGCAATCTCCCTCCTTGGAGAATCAGCACCTTTAACCTCCTATTCCGTACAGGTTGCAATATGTCCTGAGGATGAACGGGAAGAGGGGGAACCAATGAGAGACTAGCTCTAGGTCTTGGGACAGGCACAGGTCACTCTATTTTCCCATCAGAAAGAAGAATTAACCACAGGCTCAGCCTGCCGCCCGGAAGCAGAATAGGGCCTGAAGCATTCCTGCGCTTTTGCGGCCAGCTCCCAAGAAAGCGAGTTGAAAAATGGAGCTCAGGGGCACTGCAATTCACAAACCTGCAGAGTTATAAATGATAACTCTCGTCCACAAATATATTGAGGGAAGGCAACGAAGAGGATTTGAAAGCAAGGCAGAATTGCAGGAAACAGATTTCAGGAGGGAGATTCGAATCGCCTTTAAAGCACAGGAAAAGCGGCAAAACCTCGACAATGATGCCCTTGGCCAAAAAGGGCGTATGCGTTTTTTCCTGAATATATTCAGGAAAAAACGCATACACCCTTTTTGGCCAACCAAGCAACCTGGAAAGGCAAATCAGCGCTACAAAGAAGTCTCGCTTCCCATCGGTCAAAAGGGCCATGCTGAATAAAGTGTCAAAACCAGCAATGCAGGACAGGCCATGGAGAAACGGGAGCCTTGCTACGCTGATGGGCGGGATGTAAATTGCCAACAGCCACTCTGGAGAGGTGTACGGTGTGTCTTGAAACATCTAGAAAACTCAGCTTAGAGAGCATAGGGCACTTCCACTCATGGGCGTATAAATTGGGAAAACTAAAAGTCAGCAAGACACAGGCACCCCAAAGATTAGGGCTGCTCTGTTGACAAGAACCTCCACTTCGTTACACCTTACATATCCCAGGAAAGAGAAAAAATGGATAAATAAGTTGTGGTCCTTATGTACAATGGAATATCACTTAACCATGAAATCAACGTCATAAGGCTAGGTGCAGCCTGATGAGTGGATTAGGTATGACGATACTACGTGAAATAAGTCACACAGAAAAAGACACTTATCATAAGATATCACTTATAGAGAGAATGTAAAAACCGCTACACTTGAACTGAATTACAAAACAGAAGAGAGTCACACGTTTAGAAAACACACTATGGCTGCTTAACGGGAAAGGTGAGGTGGGGTGATGCATAAAACCAGGGTTTCAAATTAGCTCAGATACCGTTCCATAAACCCAATATGTAATAGACAAGACCTACTCCTTGCTCAATGAACGGGACTCAACACCCCCTATTCACCGCCCAAGAATATATCTGACTAGTAAGAATCTTAAAACCTATGTATTGAAATCTCTCTGTAAGTGAGTCACGTGGGGGTAAAGCGTCATAAACACAGCACTGAAAAGCTGCTAAACCCCATTATAAAAATCAATTACTTTTAAAAACCCGTGAAACGAAGGCAGTGAAAGAGAGAGAAATTCTTACAAAATTCGTTCAGGGGCTGTGATGCCACCTGGGTTGACCATATCTAGACCCACAGCTGATTGAGACATAAGGGTGGACACTCTTGGGGCTAAGAGGTTTGGTGAGGTTGGGTGAGCAAACGCAGACCCTTTAAAGCAATACTGCGTGGTACCCATCCCGTGGGTCCCAAATCTCCAGGTTCAAGGGCACCTTCCTAGATCGAAAACATGCATGAGAAACCCAGAAGATGGTACACCGTTTGATCGGGAAATGTTTCTAAAACGCACCTCATTTCTCACCTCCTTGTGCTCGGGTTCGCCATTCCAGCCGCTTTCCTAGCAATCTCCCTCCTTGGAGAATCAGCACCTTTAACCTCCTGTTCCGTACAGGTTGCAATTTGTCCTGAGGATGAACGGGAAGAGGGGGAACCAATGAGAGATTAGCTCTAGGTCTTGGGACAGGCACAGGTCACTCTATTTTCCCATCAGAAAGAAGAATTAACCACAGGCTCAGCCTGCCGCCAGGAAGCAGAATAGGGCCTGAAGCAATCCTGCGCTTTTGCGGCCAGCTCCCAAGAAAGCGAGTTGAAAAATGGAGCTCAGGGGCACTGCAATTCACAAACCTGCAGAGTTATAAATGATAACTCTCGTCCACAAATATATTGAGGGAAGGCAACGAAGAGGATTTCAAAGCAAGGCAGAATTGCGGGAAACAGATTTCAGGAGGGAGATTCGAATCGCCTTTAAAGCACAGGAAAAGCAGCAAAAGCTCGACAATGATGCCCTTGGCCAAAAAGGGCGTATGCGTTTTTTCTGAATATATTCAGGAAAAAACGCATACGCCCTTTTTGGCCAAACAAGCAACCTGGAAAGGCAAATCAGCGCTACAAAGAAGTCTCGCTTCCCATCGGTCAAAAGGGCCATGCTGAATAAATTGCCAAAACCAACAATGCAGGACAGGCCATGGAGAAACGGGAGCCTTGCTACGCTGATGGGCGGGATGTAAATTGCCAACAGCCACTCTGGAGAGGTGTACGGTGTGTCTTGAAACATCTAGAAAACTCAGCTTAGAGAGCATAGGGCACTTCCACTCATGGGCGTATAAATTGGGAAAACTAAAAAACAACAAGACACAGGCACCCCAATGTTTACGGCTGCTCTGTTGACAAGAACCTCCACTTCGTTACACCTTAAATATCCCAGGAAAGAGAAAAATGGATAAAGAAGTTGTGGTCCTTATGTACAATGGAATATCACTCAGCCATGAAATCTACGTCAAAAGGCTCGTAGCAGCATGATGAGTGGATATAGGTACGACGATTCTACGTGAAATAAGTCACACAGAAAAAGACACTTATCATAAGATATCACTTAGAGAGGGAATGTAAAAACCGCTACACTTGCACTGAATTACAAACCAGAAGAGAGTCACACGTTTAGAAAACACACTATGGCTGCTTAACGGGAAAGGTGAGGTGCGGTGATGCATAAAACCAAGGTTTCAAATTAGCTCAGATACCGTTCCATAAACCCAATATGTAATAGACAAGACCTACTCCTTGCTCAGTAAACGGGACTGAACACCCCCTATTCACCGCTCAAAAATATATCTGACTAGTAAGAATCTTAAAACCTATGTATTGAAATCTCTCTGTAAGTGAGTCACGTGGGGGTAAAGCGTCATAAACACAGCACTGAAAAGCAGCTAAACCCCATTATAAAAATCAATTACTTTAAAAAACCCGTGAAACAAAGACAGTGAAAGAGAGAGAAATTCTTACAAAATTCTTTCAGGGGCTGTGATGCCACCTGGGTTGACCATATCTAGACCCACAGCTGATTGAGACGTAAGGGTGGACACTCTTGGGGCTGAGAGGTTTGGTGAGGTTGGGTGAGCAAACGCAGACCCTTGAAAGTAATGCTGCGTGGTACCCATCCCATGGGTCCCAAATCTCCAGGTTCAAGGGCACCTTCCTACATCGAAAACATGCATGAGAACCCCAGAAGATGGTACACCGTGTGATCGGGAAAGGTTTCTAAAAGGCACCTCATTTCTCACCTCCTTGTGCTCGGGTTCGCCATTCCAGCCGCTTTCCTAGCAATCTCCCTCCTTGGAGAATCAGCACCTTTAACCTCCTATTCCGTACAGGTTGCAATATGTCCTGAGGATGAACGGGAAGAGGGGGAACCAATGAGAGACTAGCTCTAGGTCTTGGGACAGGCACAGGTCACTCTATTTTCCCATCAGAAAGAAGAATTAACCACAGGCTCAGCCTGCCGCCCGGAAGCAGAATAGGGCCTGAAGCATTCCTGCGCTTTTGCGGCCAGCTCCCAAGAAAGCGAGTTGAAAAATGGAGCTCAGGGGCACTGCAATTCACAAACCTGCAGAGTTATAAATGATAACTCTCGTCCACAAATATATTGAGGGAAGGCAACGAAGAGGATTTGAAAGCAAGGCAGAATTGCAGGAAACAGATTTCAGGAGGGAGATTCGAATCGCCTTTAAAGCACAGGAAAAGCGGCAAAACCTCGACAATGATGCCCTTGGCCAAAAAGGGCGTATGCGTTTTTTCCTGAATATATTCAGGAAAAAACGCATACGCCCTTTTTGGCCAACCAAGCAACCTGGAAAGGCAAATCAGCGCTACAAAGAAGTCTCGCTTCCCATCGGTCAAAAGGGCCATGCTGAATAAAGTGTCAAAACCAGCAATGCAGGACAGGCCATGGAGAAACGGGAGCCTTGCTACGCTGATGGGCGGGATGTAAATTGCCAACAGCCACTCTGGAGAGGTGTACGGTGTGTCTTGAAACATCTAGAAAACTCAGCTTAGAGAGCATAGGGCACTTCCACTCATGGGCGTATAAATTGGGAAAACTAAAAGTCAGCAAGACACAGGCACCCCAAAGATTAGGGCTGCTCTGTTGACAAGAACCTCCACTTCGTTACACCTTAAATATCCCAGGAAAGAGAAAAAATGGATAAATAAGTTGTGGTCCTTATGTACAATGGAATATCACTTAACCATGAAATCAACGTCATAAGGCTAGGTGCAGCCTGATGAGTGGATTAGGTATGACGATACTACGTGAAATAAGTCACACAGAAAAAGACACTTATCATAAGATATCACTTATAGAGAGAATGTAAAAACCGCTACACTTGAACTGAATTACAAAACAGAAGAGAGTCACACGTTTAGAAAACACACTATGGCTGCTTAACGGGAAAGGTGAGGTGGGGTGATGCATAAAACCAGGGTTTCAAATTAGCTCAGATACCGTTCCATAAACCCAATATGTAATAGACAAGACCTACTCCTTGCTCAATGAACGGGACTCAACACCCCCTATTCACCGCCCAAGAATATATCTGACTAGTAAGAATCTTAAAACCTATGTATTGAAATCTCTCTGTAAGTGAGTCACGTGGGGGTAAAGCGTCATAAACACAGCACTGAAAAGCTGCTAAACCCCATTATAAAAATCAATTACTTTTAAAAACCCGTGTAACGAAGGCAGTGAAAGAGAGAGAAATTCTTACAAAATTCGTTCAGGGGCTGTGATGCCACCTGGGTTGACCATATCTAGACCCACAGCTGATTGAGACATAAGGGTGGACACTCTTGGGGCTAAGAGGTTTGGTGAGGTTGGGTGAGCAAACGCAGACCCTTTAAAGCAATACTGCGTGGTACCCATCCCGTGGGTCCCAAATCTCCAGGTTCAAGGGCACCTTCCTAGATCGAAAACATGCATGAGAAACCCAGAAGATGGTACACCGTGTGATCGGGAAAGGTTTCTAAAACGCACCTCATTTCTCACCTCCTTGTGCTCGGGTTCGCCATTCCAGCCGCTTTCCTAGCAATCTCCCTCCTTGGAGAATCAGCACCTTTAACCTCCTGTTCCGTACAGGTTGCAATTTGTCCTGAGGATGAACGGGAAGAGGGGGAACCAATGAGAGATTAGCTCTAGGTCTTGGGACAGGCACAGGTCACTCTATTTTCCCATCAGAAAGAAGAATTAACCACAGGCTCAGCCTGCCGCCAGGAAGCAGAATAGGGCCTGAAGCAATCCTGCGCTTTTGCGGCCAGCTCCCAAGAAAGCGAGTTGAAAAATGGAGCTCAGGGGCACTGCAATTCACAAACCTGCAGAGTTATAAATGATAACTCTCGTCCACAAATATATTGAGGGAAGGCAACTAAGAGGATTTCAAAGCAAGGCAGAATTGCGGGAAACAGATTTCAGGAGGGAGATTCGAATCGCCTTTAAAGCACAGGAAAAGCAGCAAAAGCTCGACAATGATGCCCTTGGCCAAAAAGGGCGTATGCGTTTTTTCTGAATATATTCAGGAAAAAACGCATACGCCCTTTTTGGCCAAACAAGCAACCTGGAAAGGCAAATCAGCGCTACAAAGAAGTCTCGCTTCCCATCGGTCAAAAGGGCCATGCTGAATAAATTGCCAAAACCAACAATGCAGGACAGGCCATGGAGAAACGGGAGCCTTGCTACGCTGATGGGCGGGATGTAAATTGCCAACAGCCACTCTGGAGAGGTGTACGGTGTGTCTTGAAACATCTAGAAAACTCAGCTTAGAGAGCATAGGGCACTTCCACTCATGGGCGTATAAATTGGGAAAACTAAAAAACAAAAAGACACAGGCACCCCAATGTTTACGGCTGCTCTGTTGACAAGAACCTCCACTTCGTTACACCTTAAATATCCCAGGAAAGAGAAAAATGGATAAAGAAGTTGTGGTCCTTATGTACAATGGAATATCACTCAGCCATGAAATCTACGTCAAAAGGCTCGTAGCAGCATGATGAGTGGATATAGGTACGACGATTCTACGTGAAATAAGTCACACAGAAAAAGACACTTATCATAAGATATCACTTAGAGAGGGAATGTAAAAACCGCTACACTTGCACTGAATTACAAACCAGAAGAGAGTCACACGTTTAGAAAACACACTATGGCTGCTTAACGGGAAAGGTGAGGTGCGGTGATGCATAAAACCAAGGTTTCAAATTAGCTCAGATACCGTTCCATAAACCCAATATGTAATAGACAAGACCTACTCCTTGCTCAGTAAACGGGACTGAACACCCCCTATTCACCGCTCAAAAATATATCTGACTAGTAAGAATCTTAAAACCTATGTATTGAAATCTCTCTGTAAGTGAGTCACGTGGGGGTAAAGCGTCATAAACACAGCACTGAAAAGCAGCTAAACCCCATTATAAAAATCAATTACTTTAAAAAACCCGTGAAACAAAGACAGTGAAAGAGAGAGAAATTCTTACAAAATTCTTTCAGGGGCTGTGATGCCACCTGGGTTGACCATATCTAGACCCACAGCTGATTGAGACGTAAGGGTGGACACTCTTGGGGCTGAGAGGTTTGGTGAGGTTGGGTGAGCAAACGCAGACCCTTGAAAGTAATGCTGCGTGGTACCCATCCCATGGGTCCCAAATCTCCAGGTTCAAGGGCACCTTCCTACATCGAAAACATGCAGGAGAAACCCAGAAGATGGTACACCGTGTGATCGGGAAAGGTTTCTAAAAGGCACCTAATTTCTCACCTCCTTGTGCTCGGGTTCGCCATTCCAGCCGCTTTCCTAGCAATCTCCCTCCTTGGAGAATCAGCACCTTTAACCTCCTATTCCGTACAGGTTGCAATTTGTCCTGAGGATGAACGGGAAGAGGGGGAACCAATGAGAGACTAGCTCTAGGTCTTGGGACAGGCACAGGTCACTCTATTTTCCCATCAGAAAGAAGAATTAACCACAGGCTCAGCCTGCCGCCCGGAAGCAGAATAGGGCCTGAAGCAATCCTGCGCTTTTGCGGCCAGCTCCCAAGAAAGCGAGTTGAAAAATGGAGCTCAGGGGCACTGCAATTCACAAACCTGCAGAGTTATAAATGATAACTCTCGTCCACAAATATATTGAGGGAAGGCAACGAAGAGGATTTGAAAGCAAGGCAGAATTGCAGGAAACAGATTTCAGGAGGGAGATTCGAATCGCCTTTAAAGCACAGGAAAAGCGGCAAAACCTCGACAATGATGCCCTTGGCCAAAAAGGGCGTATGCGTTTTTTCCTGAATATATTCAGGAAAAAAACGCATACGCCTTTTTGGCCAACCAAGCAACCTGGAAAGGCAAATCAGCGCTACAAAGAAGTCTCGCTTCCCATCGGTCAAAAGGGCCATGCTGAATAAAGTGTCAAAACCAGCAATGCAGGACAGGCCATGGAGAAACGGGAGCCTTGCTACGCTGATGGGCGGGATGTAAATTGCCAACAGCCACTCTGGAGAGGTGTACGTTGTGTCTTGAAATATCTAAAAAACTCAGCTTAGAGAGCATAGGACACTTCCACTCATGGGCGTATAAATTGGGAAAACTAAAAATCAGCAAGACACAGGCACCCCAAAGTTTAGGGCTGCTCTGTTGACAAGAACCTCCACTTCGTTACACCTTAAATATCCCAGGAAAGAGAAAAATGGATAAAGAAGTTGTGGTCCTTATGTACAATGGAATATCACTCAGCCATGAAATCTACGTCAAAAGGCTCATAGCAGCATGATGAGTGGATATAGGTACGACGATTCTACGTGAAATAAGTCACACAGAAAAAGACACTTATCATAAGATATCACTTAGAGAGGGAATGTAAAAACCGCTACACTTAAACTGAATTACAAAACAGAAGAGAGTCACACGTTTAGAAAACACACTATGGCTGCTTAACGGGAAAGGTGAGGTGCGGTGATGCATAAAACCGGGGTTTCAAATTAGCTCAGATACCGTTCCATAAACCCAATATGTAATAGACAAGACCTACTCCTTGCTCAGTAAACGGGACTCAACACCCCCTATTCACCGCTCAAAAATATATCTGACTAGTAAGAATCTTAAAACCTATGTATTGAAATCTCTCTGTATGTGAGTCAAGTGGGTGTAAAGCGTCATAAACACAGCACTGAAAAGCAGCTAAACCCCATTATAAAAATCAATTACTTTTAAAAACCCGTGAAACAAAGACAGTGAAAGAGAGAGAAATTCTTACAAAATTCTTTCAGGGGCTGTGATGCCACCTGGGTTGACCATATCTAGACCCACAGCTGATTGAGACGTAAGGGTGGACACTCTTGGGGCTGAGAGGTTTGGTGAGGTTGGGTGAGCAAACGCAGACCCTTGAAAGTAATGCTGCGTGGTACCCATCCCATGGGTCCCAAATCTCCAGGTTCAAGGGCACCTTCCTACATCGAAAACATGCATGAGAAACCCAGAAGATGGTACACCGTGTGATCGGGAAAGGTTTCTAAAAGGCACCTCATTTCTCACCTCCTTGTGCTCGGGTTCGCCATTCCAGCCGCTTTCCTAGCAATCTCCCTCCTTGGAGAATCAGCACCTTTAACCTCCTGTTCCGTACAGGTTGCAATTTGTCCTGAGGATGAACGGGAAGAGGGGGAACCAATGAGAGACTAGCTCTAGGTCTTGGGACAGGCACAGGTCACTCTATTTTCCCATCAGAAAGAAGAATTAACCACAGGCTCAGCCTGCCGCCCGGAAGCAGAATAGGGCCTGAAGCAATCCTGCGCTTTTGCGGCCAGCTCCCAAGAAAGCGAGTTGAAAAATGGAGCTCAGGGGCACTGCAATTCACAAACCTGCAGAGTTATAAATGCTAACTCTCGTCCACAAATATATTGAGGGAAGGCAACGAAGAGGATTTGAAAGCAAGGCAGAATTGCAGGAAACAGATTTCAGGAGGGAGATTCGAATCGCCTTTAAAGCAGAGGAAAAGCGGCAAAACCTCGACAATGATGCCCTTGGCCAAAAAGGGCGTATGCGTTTTTTCCTGAATATATTCAGGAAAAAACGCATACGCCCTTTTTGGCCAACCAAGCAACCTGGAAAGGCAAATCAGCGCTACAAAGAAGTCTCGCTTCCCATCGGTCAAAAGGGCCATGCTGAATAAAGAGTCAAAACCAGCAATGCAGGACAGGCCATGGAGAAACGGGAGCCTTGCTACGCTGATGGGCGGGATGTAAATTGCCAACAGCCACTCTGGAGAGGTGTACGGTGTGTCTTGAAATATCTAAAAAACTCAGCTTAGAGAGAATAGGGCACTTCCACTCATCGGCGTATAAATTGGGAAAACTAAAAATCAGCAAGACACAGGCACCCCAAAGTTTAGGGCTGCTCTGTTGACAAGAACCTCCACTTCCTTACACCTTAAATATCCCAGGAAAGAGAAAAATGGATAAAGAAGTTGTGGTCCTTATGTACAATGGAATATCACTTAACCATGAAATCAACGTCATAAGGCTCGGTGCAGCCTGATGAGTGGATTAGGTATGACGATACTACGTGAAATAAGTCACACAGAAAAAGACACTTATCATAAGATATCACTTATAGAGAGAATGTAAAAACCGCTACACTTGAACTGAATTACAAAACAGAAGAGAGTCACACGTTTAGAAAACACACTATGGCTGCTTAACGGGAAAGGTGAGGTGGGGTGATGCATAAAACCAGGGTTTCAAATTAGCTCAGATACCGTTCCATAAACCCAATATGTAATAGACAAGACCTACTCCTTGCTCAATGAACGGGACTCAACACCCCCTATTCACCGCCCAAGAATATATCTGACTAGTAAGAATCTTAAAACCTATGTATTGAAATCTCTCTGTAAGTGAGTCACGTGGGGGTAAAGCGTCATAAACACAGCACTGAAAAGCAGCTAAACCCCATTATAAAAATCAATTACTTTTAAAAACCCGTGAAACGAAGGCAGTGAAAGAGAGAGAAATTCTTACAAAATTCGTTCAGGGGCTGTGATGCCACCTGGGTTGACCATATCTAGACCCACAGCTGATTGAGACATAAGGGTGGACACTCTTGGGGCTAAGAGGTTTGGTGAGATTGGGTGAGCAAACGCAGACCCTTTAAAGCAATACTGCGTGGTACCCATCCCGTGGGTACCAAATCTCCAGGTTCAAGGGCACCTTCCTACATCGAAAACATGCATGAGAAATCCAGAAGATGGTACACCGTGTGATCGGGAAAGGTTTCTAAAACGCACCTCATTTCTCACCTCCTTGTGCTCGGGTTCGCCATTCCAGCCGCTTTCCTAGCAATCTCCCTCCTTGGAGAATCAGCACCTTTAACCTCCTGTTCCGTACAGGTTGCAATTTGTCCTGAGGATGAACGGGAAGAGGGGGAACCAATGAGAGACTAGCTCTAGGTCTTGGGACCGGCACAGGTCATTCTATTTTCCCATCACGAAGAAGAATTAACCACAGGCTCAGCCTGCCACCCGGAAGCAGAATAGGGCCTGAAGCAATCCTGCGCTTTTGCGGCCAGCTCCCAAGAAAGCGAGTTGAAAAATGGAGTTCAGGGGCACTGCAATTCACAAACCTGCAGAGTTATAAATGATAACTCTCGTCCACAAATATATTGAGGGAAGGCAACGAAGAGGATTTCAAAGCAAGGCAGAATTGCGGGAAACAGATTTCAGGAGGGAGATTCGAATCGCCTTTAAAGCACAGGAAAAGCAGCAAAAGCTCGACAATGATGCCCTTGGCCAAAAAGGGCGTATGCGTTTTTTCTGAATATATTCAGGAAAAAACGCATACGCCCTTTTTGGCCAAACAAGCAACCTGGAAAGGCAAATCAACGCTACAAAGAAGTCTCGCTTCCCATCGGTCAAAAGGGCCATGCTGAATAAAGTGCCAAAACCAACAATGCAGGACAGGCCATGGAGAAACGGGAGCCTTGCTACGCTGATGGGCGGGATGTAAATTGCAAACAGCCACCCTGGAGAGGTGTACGGTGTGTCTTGAAACATCTAGAAAACTCAGCTTAGAGAGCATAGGGCACTTCCACTCATGGGCGTATAAATTGGGAAAACTAAAAATCAACAAGACACAGGCACCCCAATGTTTACGGCTGCTCTGTTGACAAGAACCTCCACTTCGTTACACCTTAAATATCCCAGGAAAGAGAAAAATGGATAAAGAAGTTGTGGTCCTTATGTACAATGGAATATCACTCAGCCATGAAATCTACGTCAAAAGGCTCGTAGCAGCATGATGAGTGGATATAGGTACGACGATTCTACGTGAAATAAGTCACACAGAAAAAGACACTTATCATAAGATATCACTTAGAGAGGGAATGTAAAAACCGCTACACTTGAACTGAATTACAAAACAGAAGAGAGTCACACGTTTAGAAAACACACTATGGCTGCTTAACGGGAAAGGTGAGGTGGGGTGATGCATAAAACCGGGGTTTCAAATTAGCTCAGATACCGTTCCATAAACCCAATATGTAATAGACAAGACCTACTCCTTGCTCAATGAACGGGACTGAACACCCCCTATTCACCGCCCAAGAATATATCTGACTAGTAAGAATCTTAAAACCTATGTATTGAAATCTCTCTGTAAGTGAGTCACGTGGGGGTAAAGCGTCATAAACACAGCACTGAAAAGCAGCTAAACCCCATTATAAAAATCAATTACTTTAAAAAACCCGTGAAACAAAGACAGTGAAAGAGAGAGAAATTCTTACAAAATTCTTTCAGGGGCTGTGATGCCACCTGGGTTGACCATATCTAGACCCACAGCTGATTGAGACGTAAGGGTGGACACTCTTGGGGCTGAGAGGTTTGGTGAGGTTGGGTGAGCAAACGCAGACCCTTGAAAGTAATGCTGCGTGGTACCCATCCCATGGGTCCCAAATCTCCAGGTTCAAGGGCACCTTCCTACATCGAAAACATGCATGAGAAACCCAGAGGATGGTACACCGTGTGATCGGGAAAGGTTTCTAAAAGGCACCTCATTTCTCACCTCCTTGTGCTCGGGTTCGCCATTCCAGCCGCTTTCCTAGCAATCTCCCTCCTTGGAGAATCAGCACCTTTAACCTCCTATTCCGTACAGGTTGCAATTTGTCCTGAGGATGAACGGGAAGAGGGGGAACCAATGAGAGACTAGCTCTAGGTCTTGGGACAGGCACAGGTCACTCTATTTTCCCATCAGAAAGAAGAATTAACCACAGGCTCAGCCTGCCGCCCGGAAGCAGAATAGGGCCTGAAGCAATCCTGCGCTTTTGCGGCCAGCTCCCAAGAAAGCGAGTTGAAAAATGGAGCTCATGGGCACTGCAATTCACAAACCTGCAGAGTTATAAATGATAACTCTCGTCCACAAATATATTGAGGGAAGGCAACGAAGAGGATTTGAAAGCAAGGCAGAATTGCAGGAAACAGATTTCAGGAGGGAGATTCGAATCGCCTTTTAAGCACAGGAAAAGCGGCAAAACCTCGACAATGATGCCCTTGGCCAAAAAGGGCGTATGCGTTTTTTCCTGAATATATTCAGGAAAAAAACGCATACGCCCTTTTTGGCCAACCAAGCAACCTGGAAAGGCAAATCAGCGCTACAAAGAAGTCTCGCTTCCCATCGGTCAAAAGGGCCATGCTGAATAAAGTGTCAAAACCAGCAATGCAGGACAGGCCATGGAGAAACGGGAGCCTTGCTACGCTGATGGGCGAGATGTAAATTGCCAACAGCCACTCTGGAGAGGTGTACGTTGTGTCTTGAAATATCTAAAAAACTCAGCTTAGAGAGCATAGGGCACTTCCACTCATGGGCGTATAAATTGGGAAAACTAAAAAACAACAAGACACAGGCACCCTAATGTTTACGGCTGCTCTGTTGACAAGAACCTCCACTTCGTTACACCTTAAATATCCCAGGAAAGAGAAAAATGGATAAAGAAGTTGTGGTCCTTATGTACAATGGAATATCACTCAGCCATGAAATCTACGTCAAAAGGCTCGTAGCAGCATGATGAGTGGATATAGGTACGACGATTCTACGTGAAATAAGTCACACAGAAAAAGACACTTATCATAAGATATCACTTAGAGAGGGAATGTAAAAACCGCTACACTTAAACTGAATTACAAAACAGAAGAGAGTCACACGTTTAGAAAACACACTATGGCTGCTTAACGGGAAAGGTGAGGTGCGGTGATGCATAAAACCGGGGTTTCAAATTAGCTCAGATACCGTTCCATAAACCCAATATGTAATAGACAAGACCTACTCCTTGCTCAGTAAACGGGACTCAACACCCCCTATTCACCGCTCAAAAATATATCTGACTAGTAAGAATCTTAAAACCTAAGTATTGAAATCTCTCTGTATGTGAGTCAAGTGGGTGTAAAGCGTCATAAACACAGCACTGAAAAGCAGCTAAACCCCATTATAAAAATCAATTACTTTTAAAAACCCGTGAAACAAAGACAGTGAAAGAGAGAGAAATTCTTACAAAATTCTTTCAGGGGCTGTGATGCCACCTGGGTTGACCATATCTAGGCCCACAGCTGATTGAGACGTAAGGGTGGACACTCTTGGGGCTGAGAGGTTTGGTGAGGTTGGGTGAGCAAACGCAGACCCTTGAAAGTAATGCTGCGTGGTACCCATCCCATGGGTCCCAAATCTCCAGGTTCAAGGGCACCTTCCTACATCGAAAACATGCATGAGAAACCCAGAAGATGGTACACCGTGTGATCGGGAAAGGTTTCTAAAAGGCACCTCATTTCTCACCTCCTTGTGCTCGGGTTCGCCATTCCAGCCGCTTTCCTAGCAATCTCCCTCCTTGGAGAATCAGCACCTTTAACCTCCTACTCCGTACAGGTTGCAATTTGTCCTGAGGAGGAACGGGAAGAGGGGGAACCAATGAGAGACTAGCTCTAGGTCTTGGGACAGGCACAGGTCACTCTATTTTCCCATCAGAAAGAAGAATTAACCACAGGCTCAGCCTGCCGCCCGGAAGCAGAATAGGGCCTGAAGCAATCCTGCGCTTTTGCGGCCAGCTCCCAAGAAAGCGAGTTGAAAAATGGAGCTCAGGGGCACTGCAATTCACAAACCTGCAGAGTTATAAATGATAACTCTCGTCCACAAATATACTGAGGGAAGGCAACGAAGAGGATTTGAAAGCAAGGCAGAATTGCAGGATACAAATTTCAGGAGGGAGATTCGAATCGCCTTTAAAGCACAGGAAAAGCGGCAAAACCTCGACAATGATGCCCTTGGCCAAAAAGGGCGTATGCGTTTTTTCCTGAATATATTCAGGAAAAAACGCATACGCCCTTTTTGGCCAACCAAGCAACCTGGAAAGTCAAATCAGCGCTACAAAGAAGTCTCGCTTCCCATCGGTCAAAAGGGCCATGCTGAATAAAGTGTCAAAACCAGCAATGCAGAACAGGCCATGGAGAAACGGGAGACTTGCTACGCTGATGGGCGGGATGTAAATTGCCAACAGCCACTCTGGAGAGGTGTACGGTGTGTCTTGAAACATCTAAAAAACTCAGCTTAGAGAGCATAGGGCACTACCACTCATGGGCGTATAAATTGGGAAAACTAAAAGTCAGCAAGACACAGGCACCCCAAAGATTAGGGCTGCTCTGTTGACAAGAACCTCCACTTCGTTACACCTTAAATATCCCAGGAAAGAGAAAAAATGGATAAATAAGTTGTGGTCCTTATGTACAATGGAATATCACTTAACCATGAAATCAACGTCATAAGGCTAGGTGCAGCCTGATGAGTGGATTAGGTATGACGATACTACGTGAAATAAGTCACACAGAAAAAGACACTTATCATAAGATATCACTTATAGAGAGAATGTAAAAACCGCTACACTTGAACTGAATTACAAAACAGAAGAGAGTCACACGTTTAGAAAACACACTATGGCTGCTTAACGGGAAAGGTGAGGTGGGGTGATGCATAAAACCAGGGTTTCAAATTAGCTCAGATACCGTTCCATAAACCCAATATGTAATAGACAAGACCTACTCCTTGCTCAATGAACGGGACTCAACACCCCCTATTCACCGCCCAAGAATATATCTGACTAGTAAGAATCTTAAAACCTATGTATTGAAATCTCTCTGTAAGTGAGTCACGTGGGGGTAAAGCGTCATAAACACAGCACTGAAAAGCTGCTAAACCCCATTATAAAAATCAATTACTTTTAAAAACCCGTGAAACGAAGGCAGTGAAAGAGAGAGAAATTCTTACAAAATTCGTTCAGGGGCTGTGATGCCACCTGGGTTGACCATATCTAGACCCACAGCTGATTGAGACATAAGGGTGGACACTCTTGGGGCTAAGAGGTTTGGTGAGGTTGGGTGAGCAAACGCAGACCCTTTAAAGCAATACTGCGTGGTACCCATCCCGTGGGTCCCAAATCTCCAGGTTCAAGGGCACCTTCCTAGATCGAAAACATGCATGAGAAACCCAGAAGATGGTACACCGTGTGATCGGGAAAGGTTTCTAAAACGCACCTCATTTCTCACCTCCTTGTGCTCGGGTTCGCCATTCCAGCCGCTTTCCTAGCAATCTCCCTCCTTGGAGAATCAGCACCTTTAACCTCCTGTTCCGTACAGGTTGCAATTTGTCCTGAGGATGAACGGGAAGAGGGGGAACCAATGAGAGATTAGCTCTAGGTCTTGGGACAGGCACAGGTCACTCTATTTTCCCATCAGAAAGAAGAATTAACCACAGGCTCAGCCTGCCGCCCGGAAGCAGAATAGGGCCTGAAGCAATCCTGCGCTTTTGCGGCCAGCTCCCAAGAAAGCGAGTTGAAAAATGGAGCTCAGGGGCACTGCAATTCACAAACCTGCAGAGTTATAAATGATAACTCTCGTCCACAAATATATTGAGGGAAGGCAACGAAGAGGATTTCAAAGCAAGGCAGAATTGCGGGAAACAGATTTCAGGAGGGAGATTCGAATCGCCTTTAAAGCACAGGAAAAGCAGCAAAAGCTCGACAATGATGCCCTTGGCCAAAAAGGGCGTATGCGTTTTTTCTGAATATATTCAGGAAAAAACGCATACGCCCTTTTTGGCCAAACAAGCAACCTGGAAAGGCAAATCAGCGCTACAAAGAAGTCTCGCTTCCCATCGGTCAAAAGGGCCATGCTGAATAAATTGCCAAAACCAACAATGCAGGACAGGCCATGGAGAAACGGGAGCCTTGCTACGCTGATGGGCGGGATGTAAATTGCCAACAGCCACTCTGGAGAGGTGTACGGTGTGTCTTGAAACATCTAGAAAACTCAGCTTAGAGAGCATAGGGCACTTCCACTCATGGGCGTATAAATTGGGAAAACTAAAAAACAACAAGACACAGGCACCCCAATGTTTACGGCTGCTCTGTTGACAAGAACCTCCACTTCGTTACACCTTAAATATCCCAGGAAAGAGAAAAATGGATAAAGAAGTTGTGGTCCTTATGTACAATGGAATATCACTCAGCCATGAAATCTACGTCAAAAGGCTCGTAGCAGCATGATGAGTGGATATAGGTACGACGATTCTACGTGAAATAAGTCACACAGAAAAAGACACTTATCATAAGATATCACTTAGAGAGGGAATGTAAAAACCGCTACACTTGCACTGAATTACAAACCAGAAGAGAGTCACACGTTTAGAAAACACACTATGGCTGCTTAACGGGAAAGGTGAGGTGCGGTGATGCATAAAACCAAGGTTTCAAATTAGCTCAGATACCGTTCCATAAACCCAATATGTAATAGACAAGACCTACTCCTTGCTCAGTAAACGGGACTGAACACCCCCTATTCACCGCTCAAAAATATATCTGACTAGTAAGAATCTTAAAACCTATGTATTGAAATCTCTCTGTAAGTGAGTCACGTGGGGGTAAAGCGTCATAAACACAGCACTGAAAAGCAGCTAAACCCCATTATAAAAATCAATTACTTTAAAAAACCCGTGAAACAAAGACAGTGAAAGAGAGAGAAATTCTTACAAAATTCTTTCAGGGGCTGTGATGCCACCTGGGTTGACCATATCTAGACCCACAGCTGATTGAGACGTAAGGGTGGACACTCTTGGGGCTGAGAGGTTTGGTGAGGTTGGGTGAGCAAACGCAGACCCTTGAAAGTAATGCTGCGTGGTACCCATCCCATGGGTCCCAAATCTCCAGGTTCAAGGGCACCTTCCTACATCGAAAACATGCAGGAGAAACCCAGAAGATGGTACACCGTGTGATCGGGAAAGGTTTCTAAAAGGCACCTAATTTCTCACCTCCTTGTGCTCGGGTTCGCCATTCCAGCCGCTTTCCTAGCAATCTCCCTCCTTGGAGAATCAGCACCTTTAACCTCCTATTCCGTACAGGTTGCAATTTGTCCTGAGGATGAACGGGAAGAGGGGGAACCAATGAGAGACTAGCTCTAGGTCTTGGGACAGGCACAGGTCACTCTATTTTCCCATCAGAAAGAAGAATTAACCACAGGCTCAGCCTGCCGCCCGGAAGCAGAATAGGGCCTGAAGCAATCCTGCGCTTTTGCGGCCAGCTCCCAAGAAAGCGAGTTGAAAAATGGAGCTCAGGGGCACTGCAATTCACAAACCTGCAGAGTTATAAATGATAACTCTCGTCCACAAATATATTGAGGGAAGGCAACGAAGAGGATTTGAAAGCAAGGCAGAATTGCAGGAAACAGATTTCAGGAGGGAGATTCGAATCGCCTTTAAAGCACAGGAAAAGCGGCAAAACCTCGACAATGATGCCCTTGGCCAAAAAGGGCGTATGCGTTTTTTCCTGAATATATTCAGGAAAAAAACGCATACGCCTTTTTGGCCAACCAAGCAACCTGGAAAGGCAAATCAGCGCTACAAAGAAGTCTCGCTTCCCATCGGTCAAAAGGGCCATGCTGAATAAAGTGTCAAAACCAGCAATGCAGGACAGGCCATGGAGAAACGGGAGCCTTGCTACGCTGATGGGCGGGATGTAAATTGCCAACAGCCACTCTGGAGAGGTGTACGTTGTGTCTTGAAATATCTAAAAAACTCAGCTTAGAGAGCATAGGACACTTCCACTCATGGGCGTATAAATTGGGAAAACTAAAAATCAGCAAGACACAGGCACCCCAAAGTTTAGGGCTGCTCTGTTGACAAGAACCTCCACTTCGTTACACCTTAAATATCCCAGGAAAGAGAAAAATGGATAAAGAAGTTGTGGTCCTTATGTACAATGGAATATCACTCAGCCATGAAATCTACGTCAAAAGGCTCATAGCAGCATGATGAGTGGATATAGGTACGACGATTCTACGTGAAATAAGTCACACAGAAAAAGACACTTATCATAAGATATCACTTAGAGAGGGAATGTAAAAACCGCTACACTTAAACTGAATTACAAAACAGAAGAGAGTCACACGTTTAGAAAACACACTATGGCTGCTTAACGGGAAAGGTGAGGTGCGGTGATGCATAAAACCGGGGTTTCAAATTAGCTCAGATACCGTTCCATAAACCCAATATGTAATAGACAAGACCTACTCCTTGCTCAGTAAACGGGACTCAACACCCCCTATTCACCGCTCAAAAATATATCTGACTAGTAAGAATCTTAAAACCTATGTATTGAAATCTCTCTGTATGTGAGTCAAGTGGGTGTAAAGCGTCATAAACACAGCACTGAAAAGCAGCTAAACCCCATTATAAAAATCAATTACTTTTAAAAACCCGTGAAACAAAGACAGTGAAAGAGAGAGAAATTCTTACAAAATTCTTTCAGGGGCTGTGATGCCACCTGGGTTGACCATATCTAGACCCACAGCTGATTGAGACGTAAGGGTGGACACTCTTGGGGCTGAGAGGTTTGGTGAGGTTGGGTGAGCAAACGCAGACCCTTGAAAGTAATGCTGCGTGGTACCCATCCCATGGGTCCCAAATCTCCAGGTTCAAGGGCACCTTCCTACATCGAAAACATGCATGAGAAACCCAGAAGATGGTACACCGTGTGATCGGGAAAGGTTTCTAAAAGGCACCTCATTTCTCACCTCCTTGTGCTCGGGTTCGCCATTCCAGCCGCTTTCCTAGCAATCTCCCTCCTTGGAGAATCAGCACCTTTAACCTCCTGTTCCGTACAGGTTGCAATTTGTCCTGAGGATGAACGGGAAGAGGGGGAACCAATGAGAGACTAGCTCTAGGTCTTGGGACAGGCACAGGTCACTCTATTTTCCCATCAGAAAGAAGAATTAACCACAGGCTCAGCCTGCCGCCCGGAAGCAGAATAGGGCCTGAAGCAATCCTGCGCTTTTGCGGCCAGCTCCCAAGAAAGCGAGTTGAAAAATGGAGCTCAGGGGCACTGCAATTCACAAACCTGCAGAGTTATAAATGCTAACTCTCGTCCACAAATATATTGAGGGAAGGCAACGAAGAGGATTTGAAAGCAAGGCAGAATTGCAGGAAACAGATTTCAGGAGGGAGATTCGAATCGCCTTTAAAGCAGAGGAAAAGCGGCAAAACCTCGACAATGATGCCCTTGGCCAAAAAGGGCGTATGCGTTTTTTCCTGAATATATTCAGGAAAAAACGCATACGCCCTTTTTGGCCAACCAAGCAACCTGGAAAGGCAAATCAGCGCTACAAAGAAGTCTCGCTTCCCATCGGTCAAAAGGGCCATGCTGAATAAAGAGTCAAAACCAGCAATGCAGGACAGGCCATGGAGAAACGGGAGCCTTGCTACGCTGATGGGCGGGATGTAAATTGCCAACAGCCACTCTGGAGAGGTGTACGGTGTGTCTTGAAATATCTAAAAAACTCAGCTTAGAGAGAATAGGGCACTTCCACTCATCGGCGTATAAATTGGGAAAACTAAAAATCAGCAAGACACAGGCACCCCAAAGTTTAGGGCTGCTCTGTTGACAAGAACCTCCACTTCCTTACACCTTAAATATCCCAGGAAAGAGAAAAATGGATAAAGAAGTTGTGGTCCTTATGTACAATGGAATATCACTTAACCATGAAATCAACGTCATAAGGCTCGGTGCAGCCTGATGAGTGGATTAGGTATGACGATACTACGTGAAATAAGTCACACAGAAAAAGACACTTATCATAAGATATCACTTATAGAGAGAATGTAAAAACCGCTACACTTGAACTGAATTACAAAACAGAAGAGAGTCACACGTTTAGAAAACACACTATGGCTGCTTAACGGGAAAGGTGAGGTGGGGTGATGCATAAAACCAGGGTTTCAAATTAGCTCAGATACCGTTCCATAAACCCAATATGTAATAGACAAGACCTACTCCTTGCTCAATGAACGGGACTCAACACCCCCTATTCACCGCCCAAGAATATATCTGACTAGTAAGAATCTTAAAACCTATGTATTGAAATCTCTCTGTAAGTGAGTCACGTGGGGGTAAAGCGTCATAAACACAGCACTGAAAAGCAGCTAAACCCCATTATAAAAATCAATTACTTTTAAAAACCCGTGAAACGAAGGCAGTGAAAGAGAGAGAAATTCTTACAAAATTCGTTCAGGGGCTGTGATGCCACCTGGGTTGACCATATCTAGACCCACAGCTGATTGAGACATAAGGGTGGACACTCTTGGGGCTAAGAGGTTTGGTGAGATTGGGTGAGCAAACGCAGACCCTTTAAAGCAATACTGCGTGGTACCCATCCCGTGGGTCCCAAATCTCCAGGTTCAAGGGCACCTTCCTACATCGAAAACATGCATGAGAAATCCAGAAGATGGTACACCGTGTGATCGGGAAAGGTTTCTAAAACGCACCTCATTTCTCACCTCCTTGTGCTCGGGTTCGCCATTCCAGCCGCTTTCCTAGCAATCTCCCTCCTTGGAGAATCAGCACCTTTAACCTCCTGTTCCGTACAGGTTGCAATTTGTCCTGAGGATGAACGGGAAGAGGGGGAACCAATGAGAGACTAGCTCTAGGTCTTGGGACAGGCACAGGTCACTCTATTTTCCCATCACGAAGAAGAATTAACCACAGGCTCAGCCTGCCACCCGGAAGCAGAATAGGGCCTGAAGCAATCCTGCGCTTTTGCGGCCAGCTCCCAAGAAAGCGAGTTGAAAAATGGAGTTCAGGGGCACTGCAATTCACAAACCTGCAGAGTTATAAATGATAACTCTCGTCCACAAATATATTGAGGGAAGGCAACGAAGAGGATTTCAAAGCAAGGCAGAATTGCGGGAAACAGATTTCAGGAGGGAGATTCGAATCGCCTTTAAAGCACAGGAAAAGCAGCAAAAGCTCGACAATGATGCCCTTGGCCAAAAAGGGCGTATGCGTTTTTTCTGAATATATTCAGGAAAAAACGCATACGCCCTTTTTGGCCAAACAAGCAACCTGGAAAGGCAAATCAGCGCTACAAAGAAGTCTCGCTTCCCATCGGTCAAAAGGGCCATGCTGAATAAAGTGCCAAAACCAACAATGCAGGACAGGCCATGGAGAAACGGGAGCCTTGCTACGCTGATGGGCGGGATGTAAATTGCCAACAGCCACCCTGGAGAGGTGTACGGTGTGTCTTGAAACATCTAGAAAACTCAGCTTAGAGAGCATAGGGCACTTCCACTCATGGGCGTATAAATTGGGAAAACTAAAAATCAACAAGACACAGGCACCCCAATGTTTACGGCTGCTCTGTTGACAAGAACCTCCACTTCGTTACACCTTAAATATCCCAGGAAAGAGAAAAATGGATAAAGAAGTTGTGGTCCTTATGTACAATGGAATATCACTCAGCCATGAAATCTACGTCAAAAGGCTCGTAGCAGCATGATGAGTGGATATAGGTACGACGATTCTACGTGAAATAAGTCACACAGAAAAAGACACTTATCATAAGATATCACTTAGAGAGGGAATGTAAAAACCGCTACACTTGAACTGAATTACAAAACAGAAGAGAGTCACACGTTTAGAAAACACACTATGGCTGCTTAACGGGAAAGGTGAGGTGGGGTGATGCATAAAACCGGGGTTTCAAATTAGCTCAGATACCGTTCCATAAACCCAATATGTAATAGACAAGACCTACTCCTTGCTCAATGAACGGGACTGAACACCCCCTATTCAACGCCCAAGAATATATCTGACTAGTAAGAATCTTAAAACCTATGTATTGAAATCTCTCTGTAAGTGAGTCACGTGGGGGTAAAGCGTCATAAACACAGCACTGAAAAGCAGCTAAACCCCATTATAAAAATCAATTACTTTAAAAAACCCGTGAAACAAAGACAGTGAAAGAGAGAGAAATTCTTACAAAATTCTTTCAGGGGCTGTGATGCCACCTGGGTTGACCATATCTAGACCCACAGCTGATTGAGACGTAAGGGTGGACACTCTTGGGGCTGAGAGGTTTGGTGAGGTTGGGTGAGCAAACGCAGACCCTTGAAAGTAATGCTGCGTGGTACCCATCCCATGGGTCCCAAATCTCCAGGTTCAAGGGCACCTTCCTACATCGAAAACATGCATGAGAAACCCAGAGGATGGTACACCGTGTGATCGGGAAAGGTTTCTAAAAGGCACCTCATTTCTCACCTCCTTGTGCTCGGGTTCGCCATTCCAGCCGCTTTCCTAGCAATCTCCCTCCTTGGAGAATCAGCACCTTTAACCTCCTATTCCGTACAGGTTGCAATTTGTCCTGAGGATGAACGGGAAGAGGGGGAACCAATGAGAGACTAGCTCTAGGTCTTGGGACAGGCACAGGTCACTCTATTTTCCCATCAGAAAGAAGAATTAACCACAGGCTCAGCCTGCCGCCCGGAAGCAGAATAGTGCCTGAAGCAATCCTGCGCTTTTGCGGCCAGCTCCCAAGAAAGCGAGTTGAAAAATGGAGCTCAGGGGCACTGCAATTCACAAACCTGCAGAGTTATAAATGATAACTCTCGTCCACAAATATATTGAGGGAAGGCAACGAAGAGGATTTGAAAGCAAGGCAGAATTGCAGGAAACAGATTTCAGGAGGGAGATTCGAATCGCCTTTTAAGCACAGGAAAAGCGGCAAAACCTCGACAATGATGCCCTTGGCCAAAAAGGGCGTATGCGTTTTTTCCTGAATATATTCAGGAAAAAAACGCATACGCCCTTTTTGGCCAACCAAGCAACCTGGAAAGGCAAATCAGCGCTACAAAGAAGTCTCGCTTCCCATCGGTCAAAAGGGCCATGCTGAATAAAGTGTCAAAACCAGCAATGCAGGACAGGCCATGGAGAAACGGGAGCCTTGCTACGCTGATGGGCGAGATGTAAATTGCCAACAGCCACTCTGGAGAGGTGTACGTTGTGTCTTGAAATATCTAAAAAACTCAGCTTAGAGAGCATAGGGCACTTCCACTCATGGGCGTATAAATTGGGAAAACTAAAAATCAACAAGACACAGGCACCCTAATGTTTACGGCTGCTCTGTTGACAAGAACCTCCACTTCGTTACACCTTAAATATCCCAGGAAAGAGAAAAATGGATAAAGAAGTTGTGGTCCTTATGTACAATGGAATATCACTCAGCCATGAAATCTACGTCAAAAGGCTCGTAGCAGCATGATGAGTGGATATAGGTACGACGATTCTACGTGAAATAAGTCACACAGAAAAAGACACTTATCATAAGATATCACTTAGAGAGGGAATGTAAAAACCGCTACACTTGAACTGAATTACAAAACAGAAGAGAGTCACACGTTTAGAAAACACACTATGGCTGCTTAACGGGAAAGGTGAGGTGCGGTGATGCATAAAACCGGGGTTTCAAATTAGCTCAGATACCGTTCCATAAACCCAATATGTAATAGACAAGACCTACACCTTGCTCAGTAAACGGGACTCAACACCCCCTATTCACCGCTCAAAAATATATCTGACTAGTAAGAATCTTAAAACCTAAGTATTGAAATCTCTCTGTATGTGAGTCAAGTGGGTGTAAAGCGTCATAAACACAGCACTGAAAAGCAGCTAAACCCCATTATAAAAATCAATTACTTTTAAAAACCCGTGAAACAAAGACAGTGAAAGAGAGAGAAATTCTTACAAAATTCTTTCAGGGGCTGTGATGCCACCTGGGTTGACCATATCTAGGCCCACAGCTGATTGAGACGTAAGGGTGGACACTCTTGGGGCTGAGAGGTTTGGTGAGGTTGGGTGAGCAAACGCACACCCTTGAAAGTAATGCTGCGTGGTACCCATCCCATGGGTCCCAAATCTCCAGGTTCAAGGGCACCTTCCTACATCGAAAACATGCATGAGAAACCCAGAAGATGGTACACCGTGTGATCGGGAAAGGTTTCTAAAAGGCACCTCATTTCTCACCTCCTTGTGCTCGGGTTCGCCATTCCAGCCGCTTTCCTAGCAATCTCCCTCCTTGGAGAATCAGCACCTTTAACCTCCTACTCCGTACAGGTTGCAATTTGTCCTGAGGAGGAACGGGAAGAGGGGGAACCAATGAGAGACTAGCTCTAGGTCTTGGGACAGGCACAGGTCACTCTATTTTCCCATCAGAAAGAAGAATTAACCACAGGCTCAGCCTGCCGCCCGGAAGCAGAATAGGGCCTGAAGCAATCCTGCGCTTTTGCGGCCAGCTCCCAAGAAAGCGAGTTGAAAAATGGAGCTCAGGGGCACTGCAATTCACAAACCTGCAGAGTTATAAATGATAACTCTCGTCCACAAATATACTGAGGGAAGGCAACGAAGAGGATTTGAAAGCAAGGCAGAATTGCAGGAAACAAATTTCAGGAGGGAGATTCGAATCGCCTTTAAAGCACAGGAAAAGCGGCAAAACCTCGACAATGATGCCCTTGGCCAAAAAGGGCGTATGCGTTTTTTCCTGAATATATTCAGGAAAAAACGCATACGCCCTTTTTGGCCAACCAAGCAACCTGGAAAGTCAAATCAGCGCTACAAAGAAGTCTCGCTTCCCATCGGTCAAAAGGGCCATGCTGAATAAAGTGTCAAAACCAGCAATGCAGAACAGGCCATGGAGAAACGGGAGACTTGCTACGCTGATGGGCGGGATGTAAATTGCCAACAGCCACTCTGGAGAGGTGTACGGTGTGTCTTGAAACATCTAAAAAACTCAGCTTAGAGAGCATAGGGCACTACCACTCATGGGCGTATAAATTGGGAAAACTAAAAATCAGCAAGACACAGGCACCCCAAAGTTTAGGGCTGCTCTGTTGACAAGAACCTCCACTTCCTTACACCTTAAATATCCCAGGAAAGAGAAAAATGGATAAAGAAGTTGTGGTCCTTATGTACAATGGAATATCACTCAGCCATGAAATCTACGTCATAAGGCTCGTAGCAGCATGATGAGTGGATATAGGTACGACGATTCTACGTGAAATAAGTCACACAGAAAAAGACACTTATCATAAGATATCACTTAGAGAGGGAAAGTAAAAACCGCTACACTTGAACTGAATTACAAAACAGAAGAGAGTCACACGTTTAGAAAACACACTATGGCTGCTTAACGGGAAAGGTGAGGTGCGGTGATGCATAAAACCGGGGTTTCAAATTAGCTCAGATACCGTTCCATAAACCCAATATGTAATAGACAAGACCTACTCCTTGCTCAGTAAACGGGACTCAACACCCCCTATTCACCGCTCAAAAATATATCTGACTAGTAAGAATCTTAAAACCTATGTATTGAAATCTCTCTGTATGTGAGTCAAGTGGCTGTAAAGCGTCATAAACACAGCACTGAAAAGCAGCTAAACCCCATTATAAAAATCAATTACTTTTAAAAACCCGTGAAACAAAGACAGTGAAAGAGAGAGAAATTCTTACAAAATTCTTTCAGGGGCTGTGATGCCACCTGGGTTGACCATATCTAGACCCACAGCTGATTGAGACGTAAGGGTGGACACTCTTGGGGCTGAGAGGTTTGGTGAGGTTGGGTGAGCAAACGCAGACCCTTGAAAGTAATGCTGCGTGGTACCCATCCCATGGGTCCCAAATCTCCAGGTTCAAGGGCACCTTCCTACATCGAAAACATGCATGAGAAACCCAGAAGATGGTACACCGTGTGATCGGGAAAGGTTTCTAAAAGGCACCTCATTTCTCACCTCCTTGTGCTCGGGTTCGCCATTCCAGCCACTTTCCTAGCAATCTCCCTCCTTGGAGAATCAGCACCTTTAACCTCCTATTCCGTACAGGTTGCAATTTGTCCTGAGGATGAACGGGAAGAGGGGGAACCAATGAGAGATTAGCTCTAGGTCTTGGGACAGGCACAGGTCACTCTATTTTCCCATCAGAAAGAAGAATTAACCACAGGCTCAGCCTGCCGCCCGGAAGCAGAATAGGGCCTGAAGCAATCCTGCGCTTTTGCGGCCAGCTCCCAAGAAAGCGAGTTGAAAAATGGAGCTCAGGGGCACTGCAATTCACAAACCTGCAGAGTTATAAATGATAACTCTCGTCCACAAATATATTGAGGGAAGGCAACGAAGAGGATTTGAAAGCAAGGCAGAATTGCAGGAAACAGATTTCAGGAGGGAGATTCGAATCGCCTTTAAAGCAGAGGAAAAGCGGCAAAACCTCGACAATGATGCCCTTGGCCAAAAAGGGCGTTTGCGTTTTTTCCTGAATATATTCAGGAAAAAACGCAAACGCCCTTTTTGGCCAACCAAGCAACCTGGAAAGGCAAATCAGCGCTACAAAGAAGTCTCGCTTCCCATCGGTCAAAAGGGCCATGCTGAATAAAGTGTCAAAACCAGCAATGCAGGACAGGCCATGGAGAAACGGGAGCCTTGCTACGCTGATGGGCGGGATGTAAATTGCCAACAGCCACTCTGGAGAGGTGTACGGTGTGTCTTGAAATATCTAAAAAACTCAGCTTAGAGAGCATAGGGCACTTCCACTCATGGGCGTATAAATTGGGAAAACTAAAAATCAGCAAGACACAGGCACCCCAAAGTTTAGGGCTGCTCTGTTGACAAGAACCTCCACTTCCTTACACCTTAAATATCCCAGGAAAGAGAAAAATGGATAAAGAAGTTGTGGTCCTTATGTACAATGGAATATCACTCAACCATGAAATCAACGTCATAAGGCTCGGTGCAGCATGATGAGTGGATTTAGGTATGACGATTCTACGTGAAATAAGTCACACAGAAAAAGACACTTATCATAAGATATCACTTATAGAGGGAATGTAAAAACCGCTACACTTGAACTGAATTACAAAACAGAAGAGAGTCACACGTTTAGAAAACACACTATGGCTGCTTAACGGGAAAGGTGAGGTGGGGTGATGCATAAAACCTTGGTTTCAAATTAGCTCAGATACCGTTCCATAAACCCAATATGTAATAGACAAGACCTACTCCTTGCTCAATGAACGGGACTGAACACCCCCTATTCACCGCCCAAGAATATATCTGACTAGTAAGAATCTTAAAACCTATGTATTGAAATCTCTCTGTAAGTGAGTCACGTGGGGGTAAAGCGTCATAAACACAGCACTGAAAAGCAGCTAAACCCCATTATAAAAATCAATTACTTTAAAAAACCCGTGAAACAAAGACAGTGAAAGAGAGAGAAATTCTTACAAAATTCTTTCAGGGGCTGTGATGCCACCTGGGTTGACCATATCTAGACCCACAGCTGATTGACACATAAGGGTGGACACTCTTGGGGCTGAGAGGTTTGGTGAGGTTGGGTGAGCAAACGCAGACCCTTGAAAGTAATACTGCGTGGTACCCATCACATGGGTCCCAAATCTCCAGGTTCAAGGGCACCTTCCTACATCGAAAACATGCATGAGAAACCCAGAAGATGGTATACCGTGTGATCGGGAAAGGTTTCTAAAACGCACCTCATTTCTCACCTCCTTGTGCTCGGGTTCGCCATTCCAGCCGCTTTCCTAGCAATCTCCCTCCTTGGAGAATCAGCACCTTTAACCTCCTGTTCCGTACAGGTTGCAATTTGTCCTGAGGATGAACGGGAAGAGGGGGAACCAATGAGAGACTAGCTCTAGGTCTTGGGACAGGCACAGGTCACTCTATTTTCCCATCAGAAAGAAGAATTAACCACAGGCTCAGCCTGCCGCCCGGAAGCAGAATAGGGCCTGAAGCAATCCTGTGCTTTTGCGGCCAGCTCCCAAGAAAGCGAGTTGAAAAATGGAGCTCAGGGGCACTGCAATTCACAAACCTGCAGAGTTATAAATGATAACTCTCGTCCACAAATATATTGAGGGAAGGCAACGAAGAGGATTTGAAAGCAAGGCAGAATTGTAGGAAACAGATTTCAGGAGGGAGATTCGAATCGCCTTTAAAGCACAGGAAAAGCGGCAAAACCTCGACAATGATGCCCTTGGCCAAAAAGGGCGTATGCGTTTTTTCCTGAATATATTCAGAAAAAAACGCATACACCCTTTTTGGCCAACCAAGCAACCTGCAAAGGCAAATCAGCGCTACAAAGAAGTCTCGCTTCCCATCGGTCAAAAGGGCCATGCTGAATAAAGTGTCAAAACCAGCAATGCAGGACAGGCCATGGAGAAACGGGAGCCTTGCTACGCTGATGGGCGGGATGTAAATTGCCAACAGCCACTCTGGAGAGGTGTACGGTGTGTCTTGAAATATCTAAAAAACTCAGCTTAGAGAGCATAGGGCACTTCCACTCATGGGCGTATAAATTGGGAAAACTAAAAATCAGCAAGACACAGGCACCCCAAAGTTTAGGGCTGCTCTGTTGACAAGAACCTCCACTTCCTCACACCTTAAATATCCCAGGAAAGAGAAAAATGGATAAAGAAGTTGTGGTCCTTATGTACAATGGAATATCACTCAGCCATGAAATCTACGTCATAAGGCTCGTAGCAGCATGATGAGTGGATATAGGTACGACGATTCTACGTGAAATAAGTCACACAGAAAAAGACACTTATCATAAGATATCACTTATAGAGGGAATGTAAAAACCGCTACACTTGAACTGAATTACAAAACAGAAGAGAGTCACACGTTTAGAAAACACACTATGGCTGCTTAACGGGAAAGGTGAGGTGCGGTGATGCATAAAACCGGGGTTTCAAATTAGCTCAGATACCGTTCCATAAACCCAATATGTAATAGACAAGACCTACTCCTTGCTCAGTAAACGGGACTCAACACCCCCTATTCACCGCTCAAAAATATATCTGACTAGTAAGAATCTTAAAACCTATGTATTGAAATCTCTCTGTATGTGAGTCAAGTGGGTGTAAAGCGTCATAAACACAGCACTGAAAAGCAGCTAAACCCCATTATAAAAATCAATTACTTTTAAAAACCCGTGAAACAAAGACAGTGAAAGAGAGAGAAATTCTTACAAAATTCTTTCAGGGGCTGTGATGCCACCTGGGTTGACCATATCTAGACCCACAGCTGATTGAGACGTAAGGGTGGACACTCTTGGGGCTGAGAGTTTTGGTGAGGTTGGGTGAGCAAACGCAGACCCTTGAAAGTAATGCTGCGTGGTACCCATCCCATGGGTCCCAAATCTCCAGGTTCAAGGGCACCTTCCTACATCGAAAACATGCATGAGAAACCCAGAAGATGGTACACCGTGTGATCGGGAAAGGTTTCTAAAAGGCACCTCATTTCTCACCTCCTTGTGCTCGGGTTCGCCATTCCAGCCGCTTTCCTAGCAATCTCCCTCCTTGGAGAATCAGCACCTTTAACCTCCTATTCCGTACAGGTTGCAATTTGTCCTGAGGATGAACGGGAAGAGGGGGAACCAATGAGAGACTAGCTCTAGGTCTTGGGACAGGCACAGGTCACTCTATTTTCCCATCAGAAAGAAGAATTAACCACAGGCTCAGCCTGCCGCCCGGAAGCAGAATAGGGCCTGAAGCAATCCTGCGCTTTTGCGGCCAGCTCCCAAGAAAGCGAGTTGAAAAATGGAGCTCAGGGGCACTGCAATTCACAAACCTGCAGAGTTATAAATGATAACTCTCGTCCACAAATATATTGAGGGAAGGCAACGAAGAGGATTTGAAAGCAAGGCAGAATTGCAGGAAACAGATTTCAGGAGGGAGATTCGAATCGCCTTTAAAGCAGAGGAAAAGCGGCAAAACCTCGACAATGATGCCCTTGGCCAAAAAGGGCGTATGCGTTTTTTCCTGAATATATTCAGGAAAAAACGCATACGCCCTTTTTGGCCAACCAAGCAACCTGGAAAGGCAAATCAGCGCTACAAAGAAGTCTCGCTTCCCATCGGTCAAAAGGGCCATGCTGAATAAAGTGTCAAAACCAGCAATGCAGGACAGGCCATGGAGAAACGGGAGCCTTGCTACGCTGATGGGCGGGATGTAAATTGCCAACAGCCACTCTGGAGAGGTGTACGGTGTGTCTTGAAATATCTAAAAAACTCAGCTTAGAGAGCATAGGGCACTTCCACTCATGGGCGTATAAATTGGGAAAACTAAAAATCAGCAAGACACAGGCACCCCAAAGTTTAGGGCTGCTCTGTTGACAAGAACCTCCACTTCCTTACACCTTAAATATCCCAGGAAAGAGAAAAATGGATAAAGAAGTTGTGGTTCTTATGTACGATGGAATATCACTCAACCATGAAATCAACGTCATAAGGCTCGGTGCAGCATGATGAGTGGATTTAGGTATGACGATTCTACGTGAAATAAGTCACACAGAAAAAGACACTTATCATAAGATATCACTTATAGAGGGAATGTAAAAACCGCTACACTTGAACTGAATTACAAAACAGAAGAGAGTCACACGTTTAGAAAACACACTATGGCTGCTTAACGGGAAAGGTGAGGTGGGGTGATGCATAAAACCGGGGTTTCAAATTAGCTCAGATACCGTTCCATAAACCCAATATGTAATAGACAAGACCTACTCCTTGCTCAATGAACGGGACTGATCACCCCCTATTCAACGCCCAAGAATATATCTGACTAGTAAGAATCTTAAAACCTATGTATTGAAATCTCTCTGTAAGTGAGTCACGTGGGGGTAAAGCGTCATAAACACAGCACTGAAAAGCAGCTAAACCCCATTATAAAAATCAATTACTTTAAAAAACCCGTGAAACAAAGACAGTGAAAGAGAGAGAAATTCTTACAAAATTCTTTCAGGGGCTGTGATGCCACCTGGGTTGACCATATCTAGTCCCACAGCTGATTGACACATAAGGGTGGACACTCTTGGGGCTGAGAGGTTTGGTGAGGTTGGGTGAGCAAACGCAGACCCTTGAAAGTAATACTGCGTGGTACCCATCACATGGGTCCCAAATCTCCAGGTTCAAGGGCACCATGCTACATAGAAAACATGCATGAGAAACCCAGAAGATGGCATACCGTGTGATCGGGAAAGGTTTCTAAAACGCACCTCATTTCTCACCTCCTTGTGCTCGGGTTCGCCATTCCAGCCGCTTTCCTAGCAATCTCCCTCCTTGGAGAATCAGCACCTTTAACCTCCTGTTCCGTACAGGTAGCAATTTGTCCTGAGGATGAACGGGAAGAGGGGGAACCAATGAGAGACTAGCTCTAGGTCTTGGGACAGGCACAGGTCACTCTATTTTCCCATCAGAAAGAAGAATTAACCACAGGCTCAGCCTGCCGCCCGGAAGTAGAATAGGGCCTGAAGCAATCCTGCGCTTTTGCGGCCAGCTCCCAAGAAAGCGAGTTGAAAAATGGAGCTCAGGGGCACTGCAATTCACAAACCTGCCCAGTTATAAATGATAACTCTCGTCCACAAATATATTGAGGGAAGGCAACGAAGAGGATTTGAAAGCAAGGCAGAATTGCAGGAAACAGATTTCAGGAGGGAGATTCGAATCGCCTTTAAAGCAGAGGAAAAGCGGCAAAACCTCGACAATGATGCCCTTGGCCAAAAAGGGCGTATGCGTTTTTTTCCTGAATATATTCAGGAAAAAACGCATACGCCCTTTTTGGCCAACCAAGCAACCTGGAAAGGCAAATCAGCGCTACAAAGAAGTCTCGCTTCCCATCGGTCAAAAGGGCCATGCTGAATAAAGTGTCAAAACCAGCAATGCAGGACAGGCCATGGAGAAAAGGGAGCCTTGCTACGCTGATGGGCGGGATGTAAATTGCCAACAGCCACTCTGGAGAGGTGTACGGTGTGTCTTGAAATATCTAAAAAACTCAGCTTAGAGAGCATAGGGCACTTCCACTCATGGGCGTATAAATTGGGAAAACTAAAAATCAGCAAGACACAGGCACCCCAAAGTTTAGGGCTGCTCTGTTGACAACAACCTCCACTTCCTTACACCTTAAATATCCCAGGAAAGAGAAAAATGGATAAAGAAGTTGTGGTCCTTATGTACAATGGAATATCACTCAGCCATGAAATCTACGTCATAAGGCTCGTAGCAGCATGATGAGTGGATATAGGTACGACGATTCTACGTGAAATAAGTCACACAGAAAAAGACACTTATCATAAGATATCACTTAGAGAGGGAATGTAAAAACCGCTACACTTGAACTGAATTACAAAACAGAAGAGAGTCACACGTTTAGAAAACACACTATGGCTGCTTAACGGGAAAGGTGAGGTGCGGTGATGCATAAAACCGGGGTTTCAAATTAGCTCAGATACCGTTCCATAAACCCAATATGTAATAGACAAGACCTACTCCTTGCTCAGTAAACGGGACTCAACACCCCCTATTCACCGCTCAAAAATATATCTGACTAGTAAGAATCTTAAAACCTATGTATTGAAATCACTCTGTATGTGAGTCAAGTGGCTGTAAAGCGTCATAAACACAGCACTGAAAAGCAGCTAAACCCCATTATAAAAATCAATTACTTTAAAAAACCCGTGAAACAAAGACAGTGAAAGAGAGAGAAATTCTTACAAAATTCTTTCAGGGGCTGTGATGCCACCTGGGTTGACCATATCTAGACCCACAGCTGATTGAGACGTAAGGGTGGACACTCTTGGGGCTGAGAGGTTTGGTGAGGTTGGGTGAGCAAACGCAGACCCTTGAAAGTAATGCTGCGTGGTACCCATCCCATGGGTCCCAAATCTCCAGGTTCAAGGGCACCTTCCTACATCGAAAACATGCATGAGAAACCCAGAAGATGGTACACCGTGTGATCGGGAAAGGTTTCTAAAAGGCACCTCATTTCTCACCTCCTTGTGCTCGGGTTCGCCATTCCAGCCGCTTTCCTAGCAATCTCCCTCCTTGGAGAATCAGCACCTTTAACCTCCTATTCCGTACAGGTTGCAATTTGTCCTGAGGATGAACGGGAAGAGGGGGAACCAATGAGAGACTAGCTCTAGGTCTTGGGACAGGCACAGGTCACTCTATTTTCCCATCAGAAAGAAGAATTAACCACAGGCTCAGCCTGCCGCCCGGAAGCAGAATAGGGCCTGAAGCAATCCTGCGCTTTTGCGGCCAGCTCCCAAGAAAGCGAGTTGAAAAATGGAGCTCAGGGGCACTGCAATTCACAAACCTGCAGAGTTATAAATGATAACTCTCGTCCACAAATATATTGAGGGAAGGCAACGAAGAGGATTTGAAAGCAAGGCAGAATTGCAGGAAACAGATTTCAGGAGGGAGATTCGAATCGCCTTTAAAGCAGAGGAGAAGCGGCAAAACCTCGACAATGATGCCCTTGGCCAAAAAGGGCGTATGCGTTTTTTCCTGAATATATTCAGGAAAAAACGCATACGCCCTTTTTGGCCAACCAAGCAACCTGGAAAGGCAAATCAGCGCTACAAAGAAGTCTCGCTTCCCATCGGTCAAAAGGGCCATGCTGAATAAAGTGTCAAAACCAGCAATGCAGGACAGGCCATGGAGAAACGGGAGCCTTGCTACGCTGATGGGCGGGATGTAAATTGCCAACAGCCACTCTGGAGAGGTGTACGGTGTGTCTTGAAATATCTAAAAAACTCAGCTTAGAGAGCATAGGGCACTTCCACTCATGGGCGTATAAATTGGGAAAACTAAAAATCAGCAAGACACAGGCACCCCAAAGTTTAGGGCTGCTCTGTTGACAAGAACCTCCACTTCCTTACACCTTAAATATCCCAGGAAAGAGAAAAATGGATAAAGAAGTTGTGGTCCTTATGTACGATGGAATATCACTCAACCATGAAATCAACGTCATAAGGCTCGGTGCAGCATGATGAGTGGATTTAGGTATGACGATTCTACGTGAAATAAGTCACACAGAAAAAGACACTTATCATAAGATATCACTTATAGAGAGAATGTAAAAACCGCTACACTTGAACTGAATTACAAAACAGAAGAGAGTCACACGTTTAGAAAACACACTATGGCTGCTTAACGGGAAAGGTGAGGTGGGGTCATGCATAAAACCAGGGTTTCAAATTAGCTCAGATACCGTTCCATAAACCCAATATGTAATAGACAAGACCTACTCCTTGCTCAGTGAACGGGACTCAACACACCCTATTCACCGCTCAAAAATATATCTGACTAGTAAGAATCTTAAAACCTAAGTATTGAAATCTCTCTGTATGTGAGTCAAGTGGGTGTAAAGCGTCATAAACACAGCACTGAAAAGCAGCTAAACCCCATTATAAAATCAATTACTTTTAAAAACCCGTGAAACAAAGACAGTGAAAGAGAGAGAAATTCTTACAAAATTCTTTCAGGGGCTGTGATGCCAACTGGGTTGACCATATCTAGACCCACAGCTGATTGAGACGTAAGGGTGGACACTCTTGGGGCTGAGAGGTTTGGTGAGGTTGGGTGAGCAAACGCAGACCCTTGAAAGTAATGCTGCGTGGTACCCATCCCATGGGTCCCAAATCTCCAGGTTCAAGGGCACCTTCCTACATCGAAAACATGCATGAGAAACCCAGAGGATGGTACACCGTGTGATCGGGAAAGGTTTCTAAAAGGCACCTCATTTCTCACCTCCTTGTGCTCGGGTTCGCCATTCCAGCCGCTTTCCTAGCAATCTCCCTCCTTGGAGAATCAGCACCTTTAACCTCCTATTCCGTACAGGTTGCAATTTGTCCTGAGGATGAACGGGAAGAGGGGGAACCAATGAGAGACTAGCTCTAGGTCTTGGGACAGGCACAGTTCACTCTATTTTCCCATCAGAAAGAAGAATTAACCACAGGCTCAGCCTGCCCCCCGGAAGCAGAATAGGGCCTGAAGCAATCCTGCGCTTTTGCGGCCAGCTCCCAAGAAAGCGAGTTGAAAAATGGAGCTCAGGGGCACTGCAATTCACAAACCTGCAGAGTTATAAATGATAACTCTCGTCCACAAATATATTGAGGGAAGGCAACGAAGAGGATTTGAAAGCAAGGCAGAATTGCAGGACACAGATTTCAGGAGGGAGATACGAATCGCATTTAAAGCAGAGGAAAAGCGGCAAAACCTCGACAATGATGCCCTTGGCCAAAAAGGGCGTATGCGTTTTTTCCTGAATATATTCAGGAAAAAACGCATATGCCCTTTTTGGCCAACCAAGCAACCTGGAAAGGCAAATCAGCGCTACAAAGAAGTCTCGCTTCCCATCGGTCAAAAGGGCCATGCTGAATAAAGTTTCAAAACCAGCAATGCAGGACAGGCCATGGAGAAACGGGAGCCTTGCTACGCTGATGGGCGGGATGTAAATTGCCAACAGCCACTCTGGAGAGGTGTACGGTGTGTCTTGAAATATCTAAAAAACTCAGCTTAGAGAGCATAGGGCACTTCCACTCATGGGCGTATAAATTGGGAAAACTAAAAATCAGCAAGACACAGGCACCCCAAAGTTTAGGGCTGCTCTGTTGACAAGAACCTCCACTTCCTTACACCTTAAATATCCCAGGAAAGAGAAAAATGGATAAAGAAGTTGTGGTCCTTATGTACAATGGAATATCACTCAGCCATGAAATCTACGTCAAAAGGCTCGTAGCAGCATGATGAGTGGATATAGGTACGACGATTCTACGTGAAATAAGTCACACAGAAAAAGACACTTATCATAAGATATCACTTATAGAGGGAATGTAAAAACCGCTACACTTGAACTGAATTACAAAACAGAAGAGAGTCACACGTTTAGAAAACACACTATGGCTGCTTAACGGGAAAGGTGAGGTGCGGTGATGCATAAAACCGGGGTTTCAAATTAGCTCAGATACCGTTCCATAAACCCAATATGTAATAGACAAGACCTACTCCTTGCTCAGTAAACGGGACTCAACACCCCCTATTCACCGCTCAAAAATATATCTGACTAGTAAGAATCTTAAAAACTATGTATTGAAATCTCTCTGTATGTGAGTCAAGTGGGTGTAAAGCGTCATAAACACAGCACTGAAAAGCAGCTAAACCCCATTATAAAAATCAATTACTTTTAAAAACCCGTGAAACAAAGACAGTGAAAGAGAGAGAAATTCTTACAAAATTCTTTCAGGGGCTGTGATGCCACCTGGGTTGACCATATCTAGACCCACAGCTGATTGAGACGTAAGGGTGGACACTCTTGGGGCTGAGAGGTTTGGTGAGGTTGGGTGAGCAAACGCAGACCCTTGAAAGTAATGCTGCGTGGTACCCATCCCATGGGTCCCAAATCTCCAGGTTCAAGGGCACCTTCCTACATCGAAAACATGCATGAGAAACCCAGAAGATGGTACACCGTGTGATCGGGAAAGGTTTCTAAAAGGCACCTCATTTCTCACCTCCTTGTGCTCGGGTTCGCCATTCCAGCCGCTTTCCTAGCAATCTCCCTCCTTGGAGAATCAGCACCTTTAACCACCTATTCCGTACAGGTTGCAATTTGTCCTGAGGATGAACGGGAAGAGGGGGAACCAATGAGAGACTAGCTCTAGGTCTTGGGACAGGCACAGGTCACTCTATTTTCCCATCAGAAAGAAGAATTAACCACAGGCTCAGCCTGCCGCCCGGAAGCAGAATAGGGCCTGAAGCAATCCTGCGCTTTTGCGGCCAGCTCCCAAGAAAGCGCGTTGAAAAATGGAGCTCAGGGGCACTGCAATTCACAAACCTGCAGAGTTATAAATGATAACTCTCGTCCACAAATATATTGAGGGAAGGCAACGAAGAGGATTTGAAAGCAAGGCAGAATTGCAGGAAACAGATTTCAGGAGGGAGATTCGAATCGCCTTTAAAGCACAGGAAAAGCGGCAAAACCTCGACAATGATGCCCTTGGCCAAAAAGGGCGTATGCGTTTTTTCCTGAATATATTCAGGAAAAAACGCATACGCCCTTTTTGGCCAACCAAGCAACCTGGAAAGGCAAATCAGCGCTACAAAGAAGTCTCGCTTCCCATCGGTCAAAAGGGCCATGCTGAATAAAGTGTCAAAACCAGCAATGCAGGACAGGCCATGGAGAAACGGGAGCCTTGCTACGCTGATGGGCGGGATGTAAATTGCCAACAGCCACTCTGGAGAGGTGTACGGTGTGTCTTGAAATATCTAAAAAACTCAGCTTAGAGAGCATAGGGCACTTCCACTCATGGGCGTATAAATTGGGAAAACTAAAAATCAGCAAGACACAGGCACCCCAAAGTTTAGGGCTGCTCTGTTGACAACAACCTCCACTTCCTTACACCTTAAATATCCCAGGAAAGAGAAAAATGGATAAAGAAGTTGTGGTCCTTATGTACAATGGAATATCACTCAGCCATGAAATCTACGTCATAAGGCTCGTAGCAGCATGATGAGTGGATATAGGTACGACGATTCTACGTGAAATAAGTCACACAGAAAAAGACACTTATCATAAGATATCACTTAGAGAGGGAATGTAAAAACCGCTACACTTGAACTGAATTACAAAACAGAAGAGAGTCACACGTTTAGAAAACACACTATGGCTGCTTAACGGGAAAGGTGAGGTGCGGTGATGCATAAAACCGGGGTTTCAAATTAGCTCAGATACGGTTCCATAAACCCAATATGTAATAGACAAGACCTACTCCTTGCTCAGTAAACGGGACTCAACACCCCCTATTCACCGCTCAAAAATATATCTGACTAGTAAGAATCTTAAAACCTATGTATTGAAATCTCTCTGTATGTGAGTCAAGTGGGTGTAAAGCGTCATAAACACAGCACTGAAAAGCAGCTAAACCCCATTATAAAAATCAATTACTTTTAAAAACCCGTGAAACAAAGACAGTGAAAGAGAGAGAAATTCTTACAAAATTCTTTCAGGGGCTGTGATGCCACTTGGGTTGACCATATCTAGACCCACAGCTGATTGAGACGTAAGGGTGGACACTCTTGGGGCTGAGAGGTTTGGTGAGGTTGGGTGAGCAAACGCAGACCCTTGAAAGTAATGCTGCGTGGTACCCATCCCATGGGTCCCAAATCTCCAGGTTCAAGGGCACCTTCCTACATCGAAAACATGCATGAGAAACCCAGAAGATGGTACACCGTGTGATCGGGAAAGGTTTCTAAAAGGCACCTCATTTCTCACCTCCTTGTGCTCGGGTTCGCCATTCCAGCCGCTTTCCTAGCAATCTCCCTCCTTGGAGAATCAGCACCTTTAACCTCCTATTCCGTACAGGTTGCAATTTGTCCTGAGGATGAACGGGAAGAGGGGGAACCAATGAGAGACTAGCTCTAGGTCTTGGGACAGGCACAGGTCACTCTATTTTCCCATCAGAAAGAAGAATTAACCACAGGCTCAGCCTGCCGCCCGGAAGCAGAATAGGGCCTGAAGCAATCCTGCGCTTTTGCGGCCAGCTCCCAAGAAAGCGAGTTGAAAAATGGAGCTCAGGGGCACTGCAATTCACAAACCTGCAGAGTTATAAATGATAACTCTCGTCCACAAATATATTGAGGGAAGGCAACGAAGAGGATTTGAAAGCAAGGCAGAATTGCAGGAAACAGATTTCAGGAGGGAGATTCGAATCGCCTTTAAAGCAGAGGAAAAGCGGCAAAACCTCGACAATGATGCCCTTGGCCAAAAAGGGCGTATGCGTTTTTTCCTGAATATATTCAGGAAAAAACGCATACGCCCTTTTTGGCCAACCAAGCAACCTGGAAAGGCAAATCAGCGCTACAAAGAAGTCTCGCTTCCCATCGGTCAAAAGGGCCATGATGAATAAAGTGTCAAAACCAGCAATGCAGGACAGGCCATGGAGAAACGGGAGCCTTGCTACGCTGATGGGCGGGATGTAAATTGCCAACAGCCACTCTGGAGAGGTGTACGGTGTGTCTTGAAATATCTAAAAAACTCAGCTTAGAGAGCATAGGGCACTTCCACTCATGGGCGTATAAATTGGGAAAACTAAAAATCAGCAAGACACAGGCACCCCAAAGTTTAGGGCTGCTGTGTTGACAAGAACCTCCACTTCCTTACACCTTAAATATCCCAGGAAAGAGAAAAATGGATAAAGAAGTTGTGGTTCTTATGTACGATGGAATATCACTCAACCATGAAATCAACGTCATAAGGCTCGGTGCAGCATGATGAGTGGATTTAGGTATGACGATTCTACGTGAAATAAGTCACACAGAAAAAGACACTTATCATAAGATATCACTTATAGAGGGAATGTAAAAACCGCTACACTTGAACTGAATTACAAAACAGAAGAGAGTCACACGTTTAGAAAACACACTATGGCTGCTTAACGGGAAAGGTGAGGTCGGGTGATGCATAAAACCGGGGTTTCAAATTAGCTCAGATACCGTTCCATAAACCCAATATGTAATAGACAAGACCTACTCCTTGCTCAATGAACGGGACTGATCACCCCCTATTCACCGCCCAAGAATATATCTGACTAGTAAGAATCTTAAAACCTATGTATTGAAATCTCTCTGTAAGTGAGTCACGTGGGGGTAAAGCGTCATAAACACAGCACTGAAAAGCAGCTAAACCCCATTATAAAAATCAATTACTTTAAAAAACCCGTGAAACAAAGACAGTGAAAGAGAGAGAAATTCTTACAAAATTCTTTCAGGGGCTGTGATGCCACCTGGGTTGACCATATCTAGACCCACAGCTGATTGACACATAAGGGTGGACACTCTTGGGGCTGAGAGGTTTGGTGAGGTTGGGTGAGCAAACGCAGACCCTTGAAAGTAATACTGCGTGGTACCCATCACATGGGTCCCAAATCTCCAGGTTCAAGGGCACCATCCTACATCGAAAACATGCATGAGAAACCCAGAAGATGGTATACCGTGTGATCGGGAAAGGTTTCTAAAACGCACCTCATTTCTCACCTCCTTGTGCTCGGGTTCGCCATTCCAGCCGCTTTCCTAGCAATCTCCCTCCTTGGAGAATCAGCACCTTTAACCTCCTGTTCCGTACAGGTTGCAATTTGTCCTGAGGATGAACGGGAAGAGGGGGAACCAATGAGAGACTAGCTCTAGGTCTTGGGACAGGCACAGGTCACTCTATTTTCCCATCAGAAAGAAGAATTAACCACAGGCTCAGCCTGCCGCCCGGAAGCAGAATAGGGCCTGAAGCAATCCTGTGCTTTTGCGGCCAGCTCCCAAGAAAGCGAGTTGAAAAATGGAGCTCAGGGGCACTGCAATTCACAAACCTGCCCAGTTATAAATGATAACTCTCGTCCACAAATATATTGAGGGAAGGCAACGAAGAGGATTTGAAAGCAAGGCAGAATTGCAGGAAACAGATTTCAGGAGGGAGATTCGAATCGCCTTTAAAGCAGAGGAAAAGCGGCAAAACCTCGACAATGATGCCCTTGGCCAAAAAGGGCGTATGCGTTTTTTTCCTGAATATATTCAGGAAAAAACGCATACGCCCTTTTTGGCCAACCAAGCAACCTGGAAAGGCAAATCAGCGCTACAAAGAAGTCTCGCTTCCCATCGGTCAAAAGGGCCATGCTGAATAAAGTGTCAAAACCAGCAATGCAGGACAGGCCATGGAGAAACGGGAGCCTTGCTACGCTGATGGGCGGGATGTAAATTGCCAACAGCCACTCTGGAGAGGTGTACGGTGTGTCTTGAAATATCTAAAAAACTCAGCTTAGAGAGCATAGGGCACTTCCACTCATGGGCGTATAAATTGGGAAAACTAAAAATCAGCAAGACACAGGCACCCCAAAGTTTAGGGCTGCTCTGTTGACAACAACCTCCACTTCCTTACACCTTAAATATCCCAGGAAAGAGAAAAATGGATAAAGAAGTTGTGGTCCTTATGTACAATGGAATATCACTCAGCCATGAAATCTACGTCATAAGGCTCGTAGCAGCATGATGAGTGGATATAGGTACGACGATTCTACGTGAAATAAGTCACACAGAAAAAGACACTTATCATAAGATATCACTTAGAGAGGGAATGTAAAAACCGCTACACTTGAACTGAATTACAAAACAGAAGAGAGTCACACGTTTAGAAAACACACTATGGCTGCTTAACGGGAAAGGTGAGGTGCGGTGATGCATAAAACCGGGGTTTCAAATTAGCTCAGATACCGTTCCATAAACCCAATATGTAATAGACAAGACCTACTCCTTGCTCAGTAAACGGGACTCAACACCCCCTATTCACCGCTCAAAAATATATCTGACTAGTAAGAATCTTAAAACCTATGTATTGAAATCTCTCTGTATGTGAGTCAAGTGGGTGTAAAGCGTCATAAACACAGCACTGAAAAGCAGCTAAACCCCATTATAAAAATCAATTACTTTAAAAAACCCGTGAAACAAAGACAGTGAAAGAGAGAGAAATTCTTACAAAATTCTTTCAGGGGCTGTGATGCCACCTGGGTTGACCATATCTAGACCCACAGCTGATTGAGACGTAAGGGTGGACACTCTTGGGGCTGAGAGGTTTGGTGAGGTTGGGTGAGCAAACGCAGACCCTTGAAAGTAATGCTGCGTGGTACCCATCCCATGGGTCCCAAATCTCCAGGTTCAAGGGCACCTTCCTACATCGAAAACATGCATGAGAAACCCAGAAGATGGTACACCGTGTGATCGGGAAAGGTTTCTAAAAGGCACCTCATTTCTCACCTCCTTGTGCTCGGGTTCGCCATTCCAGCCGCTTTCCTAGCAATCTCCCTCCTTGGAGAATCAGCACCTTTAACCTCCTATTCCGTACAGGTTGCAATTTGTCCTGAGGATGAACGGGAAGAGGGGGAACCAATGAGAGACTAGCTCTAGGTCTTGGGACAGGCACAGGTCACTCTATTTTCCCATCAGAAAGAAGAATTAACCACAGGCTCAGCCTGCCGCCCGGAAGCAGAATAGGGCCTGAAGCAATCCTGCGCTTTTGCGGCCAGCTCCCAAGAAAGCGAGTTGAAAAATGGAGCTCAGGGGCACTGCAATTCACAAACCTGCAGAGTTATAAATGATAACTCTCGTCCACAAATATATTGAGGGAAGGCAACGAAGAGGATTTGAAAGCAAGGCAGAATTGCAGGAAACAGATTTCAGGAGGGAGATTCGAATCGCCTTTAAAGCAGAGGAAAAGCGGCAAAACCTCGACAATGATGCCCTTGGCCAAAAAGGGCGTATGCGTTTTTTCCTGAATATATTCAGGAAAAAACGCATACGCCCTTTTTGGCCAACCAAGCAACCTGGAAAGGCAAATCAGCGCTACAAAGAAGTCTCGCTTCCCATCGGTCAAAAGGGCCATGCTGAATAAAGTGTCAAAACCAGCAATGCAGGACAGGCCATGGAGAAACGGGAGCCTTGCTACGCTGATGGGCGGGATGTAAATTGCCAACAGCCACTCTGGAGAGGTGTACGGTGTGTCTTGAAATATCTAAAAAACTCAGCTTAGAGAGCATAGGGCACTTCCACTCATGGGCGTATAAATTGGGAAAACTAAAAATCAGCAAGACACAGGCACCCCAAAGTTTAGGGCTGCTCTGTTGACAAGAACCTCCACTTCCTTACACCTTAAATATCCCAGGAAAGAGAAAAATGGATAAAGAAGTTGTGGTCCTTATGTACAATGGAATATCACTCAGCCATGAAATCTACGTCAAAAGGCTCGTAGCAGCATGATGAGTGGATATAGGTACGACGATTCTACGTGAAATAAGTCACACAGAAAAAGACACTTATCATAAGATATCACTTATAGAGGGAATGTAAAAACCGCTACACTTGAACTGAATTACAAAACAGAAGAGAGTCACACGTTTAGAAAACACACTATGGCTGCTTAACGGGAAAGGTGAGGTGCGGTGATGCATAAAACCGGGGTTTCAAATTAGCTCAGATACCGTTCCATAAACCCAATATGTAATAGACAAGACCTACTCCTTGCTCAGTAAACGGGACTCAACACCCCCTATTCACCGCTCAAAAATATATCTGACTAGTAAGAATCTTAAAACCTATGTATTGAAATCTCTCTGTATGTGAGTCAAGTGGGTGTAAAGCGTCATAAACACAGCACTGAAAAGCAGCTAAACCCCATTATAAAAATCAATTACTTTTAAAAACCCGTGAAACAAAGACAGTGAAAGAGAGAGAAATTCTTACAAAATTCTTTCAGGGGCTGTGATGCCACCTGGGTTGACCATATCTAGACCCACAGCTGATTGAGACGTAAGGGTGGACACTCTTGGGGCTGAGAGGTTTGGTGAGGTTGGGTGAGCAAACGCAGACCCTTGAAAGTAATGCTGCGTGGTACCCATCCCATGGGTCCCAAATCTCCAGGTTCAAGGGCACCTTCCTACATCGAAAACATGCATGAGAAACCCAGAAGATGGTACACCGTGTGATCGGGAAAGGTTTCTAAAAGGCACCTCATTTCTCACCTCCTTGTGCTCGGGTTCGCCATTCCAGCCGCTTTCCTAGCAATCTCCCTCCTTGGAGAATCAGCACCTTTAACCTCCTATTCCGTACAGCTTGCAATTTGTCCTGAGGAGGAACGGGAAGAGGGGGAACCAATGAGAGACTAGCTCTAGGTCTTGGGACAGGCACAGGTCACTCTATTTTCCCATCAGAAAGAAGAATTAACCACAGGCTCAGCCTGCCGCCCGGAAGCAGAATAGGGCCTGAAGCAATCCTGCGCTTTTGCGGGCAGCTCCCAAGAAAGTGAGTTGAAAAATGGAGCTCAGGGGCACTGCAATTCACAAACCTGCAGAGTTATAAATGATAACTCTCGTCCACAAATATATTGAGGGAAGGCAACGAAGAGGATTTGAAAGCAAGGCAGAATTGCAGGAAACAGATTTCAGGAGGGAGATTCGAATCGCCTTTAAAGCAGAGGAAAAGCGGCAAAACCTCGACAATGATGCCCTTGGCCAAAAAGGGCGTATGCGTTTTTTCCTGAATATATTCAGGAAAAAACGCATACGCCCTTTTTGGCCAACCAAGCAACCTGGAAAGGCAAATCAGCGCTACAAAGAAGTCTCGCTTCCCATTGGTCAAAAGGGCCATGCTGAATAAAGTGTCAAAACCAGCAATGCAGGACAGGCCATGGAGAAACGGGAGCCTTGCTACGCTGATGGGCGGGATGTAAATTGCCAACAGCCACTCTGGAGAGGTGTACGGTGTGTCTTGAAATATCTAAAAAACTCAGCTTAGAGAGCATAGGGCACTTCCACTCATGGGCGTATAAATTGGGAAAACTAAAAATCAGCAAGACACAGGCACCCCAAAGTTTAGGGCTGCTCTGTTGACAAGAACCTCCACTTCCTTACACCTTAAATATCCCAGGAAAGAGAAAAATGGATAAAGAAGTTGTGGTCCTTATGTACAATGGAATATCACTCAACCATGAAATCAACGTCATAAGGCTCGGTGCAGCGTGATGAGTGGATTTAGGTATGACGATTCTACGTGAAATAAGTCACACAGAAAAAGACACTTATCATAAGATATCACTTATAGAGGGAATGTAAAAACCGCTACACTTGAACTGAATTACAAAACAGAAGAGAGTCACACGTTTAGAAAACACACTATGGCTGCTTAACGGGAAAGGTGAGGTGGGGTGATGCATAAAACCGGGGTTTCAAATTAGCTCAGATACCGTTCCATAAACCCAATATGTAATAGACAAGACCTACTCCTTGCTCAATGAACGGGACTGAACACCCCCTATTCACCGCCCAAGAATATATCTGACTAGTAAGAATCTTAAAACCTATGTATTGAAATCTCTCTGTAAGTGAGTCACGTGGGGGTAAAGCGTCATAAACACAGCACTGAAAAGCAGCTAAACCCCATTATAAAAATCAATTACTTTAAAAAACCCGTGAAACAAAGACAGTGAAAGAGAGAGAAATTGTTACAAAATTCTTTCAGGGGCTGTGATGCCACCTGGGTTGACCATATCTAGACCCACAGCTGATTGAGACGTAAGGGTGGACACTCTTGGGGCTGAGAGGTTTGGTGAGGTTGGGTGAGCAAACGCAGACCCTTGAAAGTAATGCTGCGTGGTACCCATCCCATGGGTCCCAAATCTCCAGGTTCAAGGGCACCTTCCTACATCGAAAACATGCATGAGAAACCCAGAAGATGGTACACCGTGTGATCGGGAAAGGTTTCTAAAAGGCACCTCATTTCTCACCTCCTTGTGCTCGGGTTCGCCATTCCAGCCGCTTTCCTAGCAATCTCCCTCCTTGGAGAATCAGCACCTTTAACCTCCTATTCCGTACAGGTTGCAATTTGTCCTGAGGATGAACGGGAAGAGGGGGAACCAATGAGAGACTAACTCTAGGTCTTGGGACAGGCACAGGTCACTCTATTTTCCCATCAGAAAGAAGAATTAACCACAGGCTCAGCCTGCCGCCCGGAAGCAGAATAGGGCCTGAAGCAATCCTGCGCTTTTGCGGCCAGCTCCCAAGAAAGCGAGTTGAAAAATGGAGCTCAGGGGCACTGCAATTCACAAACCTGCAGAGTTATAAATGATAACTCTCGTCCACAAATATATTGAGGGAAGGCAACGAAGAGGATTTGAAAGCAAGGCAGAATTGCAGGAAACAGATTTCAGGAGGGAGATTCGAATCGCCTTTAAAGCAGAGGAAAAGCGGCAAAACCTCGACAATGATGCCCTTGGCCAAAAAGGGCGTATGCGGTTTTCCTGAATATATTCAGGAAAAAACGCATACGCCCTTTTTGGCCAACCAAGCAACCTGGAAAGGCAAATCAGCGCTACAAAGAAGTCTCGCTTCCCATCGGTCAAAAGCGCCATGCTGAATAAAGTGTCAAAACCAGCAATGCAGGACAGGCCATGGAGAAACGGGAGCCTTGCTACGCTGATGGGCGGGATGTAAATTGCCAACAGCCACTCTGGAGAGGTGTACGGTGTGTCTTGAAATATCTAAAAAACTCAGCTTAGAGAGCATAGGGCACTTCCACTCATGGGCGTATAAATTGGGAAAACTAAAAATCAGCAAGACACAGACACCCCAAAGTTTAGGGCTGCTCTGTTGACAAGAACCTCCACTTCCTTACACCTTAAATATCCCAGGAAAGAGAAAAATGGATAAAGAAGTTGTGGTCCTTATGTACAATGGAATATCACTCAGCCATGAAATCTACGTCAAAAGGCTCGTAGCAGCATGATGAGTGGATATAGGTACGACGATTCTACGTGAAATAAGTCACACAGAAAAAGACACTTATCATAAGATATCACTTATAGAGGGAATGTAAAAACCGCTACACTTAAACTGAATTACAAAACAGAAGAGAGTCACACGTTTAGAAAACACACTATGGCTGCTTAACGGGAAAGGTGAGGTGCGGTGATGCATAAAACCGGGGTTTCAAATTAGCTCAGATACCGTTCCATAAACCCAATATGTAATAGACAAGACCTACTCCTTGCTCAGTAAACGGGACTCAACACCCCCTATTCACCGCTCAAAAATATATCTGACTAGTAAGAATCTTAAAACCTATGTATTGAAATCTCTCTGTATGTGAGTCAAGTGGGTGTAAAGCGTCATAAACACAGCACTGAAAAGCAGCTAAACCCCATTATGAAATCAATTACTTTTAAAAACCCGTGAAACAAAGACAGTGAAAGAGAGAGAAATTCTTACAAAATTCTTTCAGGGGCTGTGATGCCACCTGGGTTGACCATATCTAGACCCACAGCTGATTGAGACGTAAGGGTGGACACTCTTGGGGCTGAGAGGTTTGGTGAGGTTGGGTGAGCAAACGCAGACCCTTGAAAGTAATGCTGCGTGGTACCCATCCCATGGGTCCCAAATCTCCAGGTTCAAGGGCACCTTCCTACATCGAAAACATGCATGAGAAACCCAGAAGATGGTACACCGTGTGATCGGGAAAGGTTTCTAAAAGGCACCTCATTTCTCACCTCCTTGTGCTCGGGTTCGCCATTCCAGCCGCTTTCCTAGCAATCTCCCTCCTTGGAGAATCAGCACCTTTAACCTCCTATTCCGTACAGGTTGCAATTTGTCCTGAGGATGAACGGGAAGAGGGGGAACCAATGAGAGACTAGCTCTAGGTCTTGGGACAGGCACAGGTCACTCTATTTTCCCATCAGAAAGAAGAATTAACCACAGGCTCAGCCTGCCGCCCGGAAGCAGAATAGGGCCTGAAGCAATCCTGCGCTTTTGCGGCCAGCTCCCAAGAAAGCAAGTTGAAAAATGGAGCTCAGGGGCACTGCAATTCACAAACCTGCAGAGTTATAAATGACAACTCTCGTCCACAAATATATTGAGGGAAGGCAACGAAGAGGATTTGAAAGCAAGGCAGAATTGCAGGAAACAGATTTCAGGAGGGAGATTCGAATCGCCTTTAAAGCAGAGGAAAAGCGGCAAAACCTCGACAATGATGCCCTTGGCCAAAAAGGGCGTATGCGTTTTTTCCTGAATATATTCAGGAAAAAACGCATACGCCCTTTTTGGCCAACCAAGCAACCTGGAAAGGCAAATCAGCGCTACAAAGAAGTCTCGCTTCCCATCGGTCAAAAGGGCCATGCTGAATAAAGTGTCAAAACCAGCAATGCAGGACAGGCCATGGAGAAACGGGAGCCTTGCTACGCTGATGGGCGGGATGTAAATTGCCAACAGCCACTCTGGAGAGGTGTACGGTGTGTCTTGAAATATCTAAAAAACTCAGCTTAGAGAGCATAGGGCACTTCCACTCATGGGCGTATAAATTGGGAAAACTAAAAATCAGCAAGACACAGGCACCCCAAAGTTTAGGGCTGCTCTGTTGACAAGAACCTCCACTTCCTTACACCTTAAATATCCCAGGAAAGAGAAAAATGGATAAAGAAGTTGTGGTCCTTATGTACAATGGAATATCGCTCAGCCATGAAATCTACGTCAAAAGGCTCGTAGCAGCATGATGAGTGGATATAGGTACGACGATTCTACGTGAAATAAGTCACACAGAAAAAGACACTTATCATAAGATATCACTTATAGAGGGAATGTAAAAACCGCTACACTTGAACTGAATTACAAAACAGAAGAGAGTCACACGTTTAGAAAACACACTATGGCTGCTTCACGGGAAAGGTGAGGTGCGGTGATGCATAAAACCGGGGTTTCAAATTAGCTCAGATACCGTTCCATAAACCCAATATGTAATAGACAAGACCTACTCCTTGCTCAGTAAACGGGACTCAACACCCCCTATTCACCGCTCAAAAATATATCTGACTAGTAAGAATCTTAAAACCTATGTATTGAAATCTCTCTGTATGTGAGTCAAGTGGGTGTAAAGCGTCATAAACACAGCACTGAAAAGCAGCTAAACCCCATTATGAAATCTATTACTTTTAAAAACCCGTGAAACAAAGACAGTGAAAGAGAGAGAAATTCTTACAAAATTCTTTCAGGGGCTGTGATGCCACCTGGGTTGACCATATCTAGGCCCACAGCTGATTGAGACGTAAGGGTGGACACTCTTGGGGCTGAGAGGTTTGGTGAGGTTGGGTGAGCAAACGCAGACCCTTGAAAGTAATGCTGCGTGGTACCCATCCCATGGGTCCCAAATCTCCAGGTTCAAGGGCACCTTCCTACATCGAAAACATGCATGAGAAACCCAGAAGATGGTACACCGTGTGATCGGGAAAGGTTTCTAAAAGGCACCTCATTTCTCACCTCCTTGTGCTCGGGTTCGCCATTCCAGCCGCTTTCCTAGCAATCTCCCTCCTTGGAGAATCAGCACCTTTAACCTCCTATTCCGTACAGGTTGCAATTTGTCCTGAGGATGAACGGGAAGAGGGGGAACCAATGAGAGACTAGCTCTAGGTCTTGGGACAGGCACAGGTCACTCTATTTTCCCATCAGAAAGAAGAATTAACCACAGGCTCAGCCTGCCCCCCGGAAGCAGAATAGGGCCTGAAGCAATCCTGCGCTTTTGCGGCCAGCTCCCAAGAAAGCGAGTTGAAAAATGGAGCTCAAGGGCACTGCAATTCACAAACCTGCAGAGTTATAAATGATAACTCTCGTCCACAAATATATTGAGGGAAGGCAACGAAGAGGATTTGAAAGCAAGGCAGAATTGCAGGAAGCAGATTTCAGGAGGGAGATTCGAATCGCCTTTAAAGCAGAGGAGAAGCGGCAAAACCTCGACAATGATGCCCTTGGCCAAAAAGGGCGTATGCGTTTTTTCCTGAATATATTCAGGAAAAAACGCATATGCCCTTTTTGGCCAACCAATCAACCTGGAAAGGCAAATCAGCGCTACAAAGAAGTCTCGCTTCCCATCGGTCAAAAGGGCCATGCTGAATAAAGTTTCAAAACCAGCAATGCAGGACAGGCCATGGAGAAACGGGAGCCTTGCTACGCTGATGGGCGGGATGTAAATTGCCAACAGCCACTCTGGAGAGGTGTACGGTGTGTCTTGAAATATCTAAAAAACTCAGCTTAGAGAGCATAGGGCACTTCCACTCATGGGCGTATAAATTGGGAAAACTAAAAATCAGCAAGACACAGGCACCCCAAAGTTTAGGGCTGCTCTGTTGACAAGAACCTCCACTTCCTTACACCTTAAATATCCCAGGAAAGAGAAAAATGGATAAAGAAGTTGTGGTCCTTATGTACAATGGAATATCACTCAGCCATGAAATCTACGGCAAAAGGCTCGTAGCAGCATGATGAGTGGATATAGGTACGACGATTCTACGTGAAATAAGTCACACAGAAAAAGACACTTATCATAAGATATCACTTAGAGAGGGAATGTAAAAACCGCTACACTTGAACTGAATTACAAAACAGAAGAGAGTCACACGTTTAGAAAACACACTATGGCTGCTTAACGGGAAAGGTGAGGTGCGGTGATGCATAAAACCGGGGTTTCAAATTAGCTCAGATACCGTTCCATAAACCCAATACGTAATAGACAAGACCTACTCCTTGCTCAGTAAACGGGACTCAACACCCCCTATTCACCGCTCAAAAATATATCTGACTAGTAAGAATCTTAAAACCTAAGTATTGAAATCTCTCTGTATGTGAGTCAAGTGGGTGTAAAGCGTCATAAACACAGCACTGAAAAGCAGCTAAACCCCATTATAAAAATCAATTACTTTTAAAAACCCGTGAAACAAAGACAGTGAAAGAGAGAGAAATTCTTACAAAATTCTTTCAGGGGCTGTGATGCCACCTGGGTTGACCATATCTAGGCCCACAGCTGATTGAGACGTAAGGGTGGACACTCTTGGGGCTGAGAGGTTTGGTGAGGTTGGGTGAGCAAACGCAGACCCTTGAAAGTAATGCTGCGTGGTACCCATCCCATGGGTCCCAAATCTCCAGGTTCAAGGGCACCTTCCTACAACGAAAACATGCATGAGAATCCCAGAAGATGGTACACCGTGTGATCGGGAAAGGTTTCTAAAAGGCAACTCATTTCTCACCTCCTTGTGCTCGGGTTCGCCATTCCAGCCGCTTTCCTAGCAATCTCCCTCCTTGGAGAATCAGCACCTTTATCCTCCTACTCCGTACAGGTTGCAATTTGTCCTGAGGAGGAACGGGAAGAGGGGGAACCAATGAGAGACTAGCTCTAGGTCTTGGGACAGGCACAGGTCACTCTATTTTCCCATCAGAAAGAAGAATTAACCACAGGCTCAGCCTGCCGCCCGGAAGCAGAATAGGGCCTGAAGCAATCCTGCGCTTTTGCGGCCAGCTCCCAAGAAAGCGAGTTGAAAAATGGAGCTCAGGGGCACTGCAATTCACAAACCTGCAGAGTTATAAATGATAACTCTCGTCCACAAATATACTGAGGGAAGGCAACGAAGAGGATTTGAAAGCAAGGCAGAATTGCAGGAAACAGATTTCAGGAGGGAGATTCGAATCGCCTTTAAAGCACAGGAAAAGCGGCAAAACCTCGACAATGATGCCCTTGGCCAAAAAGGGCGTATGCGTTTTTTCCTGAATATATTCAGGAAAAAACGCATACGCCCTTTTTGGCCAACCAAGCAACCTGGAAAGGCAAATCAGCGCTACAAAGAAGTCTCGCTTCCCATCGGTCAAAAGGGCCATGCTGAATAAAGTGTCAAAACCAGCAATGCAGAACAGACCATGGAGAAACGGGAGCCTTGCTACGCTGATGGGCGGGATGTAAATTGCCAACAGCCACTCTGGAGAGGTGTACGGTGTGTCTTGAAACATCTAAAAAACTCAGCTTAGAGAGCATAGGGCACTACCACTCATGGGCGTATAAATTGGGAAAACTAAAAGTCAGCAAGACACAGGCACCCCAAAGATTAGGGCTGCTCTGTTGACAAGAACCTCCACTTCGTTACACCTTAAATATCCCAGGAAAGAGAAAAAATGGATAAATAAGTTGTGGTCCTTATGTACAATGGAATATCACTTAACAATGAAATCAACGTCATAAGGCTCGGTGCAGCCTGATGAGTGGATTAGGTATGACGATACTACGTGAAATAAGTCACACAGAAAAAGACACTTATCATAAGATATCACTTATAGAGAGAATGTAAAAACCGCTACACTTGAACTGAATTACAAAACAGAAGAGAGTCACACGTTTAGAAAACACACTATGGCTGCTTAACGGGAAAGGTGAGGTGGGGTGATGCATAAAACCAGGGTTTCAAATTAGCTCAGATACCGTTCCATAAGCCCAATATGTAATAGACAAGACCTACTCCTTGCTCAATGAACGGGACTCAACACCCCCTATTCACCGCCCAAGAATATATCTGACTAGTAAGAATCTTAAAACCTATGTATTGAAATCTCTCTGTAAGTGAGTCACGTGGGGGTAAAGCGTCATAAACACAGCACTGAAAAGCAGCTAAACCCCATTATAAAAATCAATTACTTTTAAAAACCCGTGAAACGAAGGCAGTGAAAGAGAGAGAAATTCTTACAAAATTCGTTCAGGGGCTGTGATGCCACCTGGGTTCACCATATCTAGACCCACAGCTGATTGAGACATAAGGGTGGACACTCTTGGGGCTAAGAGGTTTGGTGAGGTTGGGTGAGCAAACGCAGACCCTTTAAAGCAATACTGCGTGGTACCCATCCCGTGGGTCCCAAATCTCCAGGTTCAAGGGCACCTTCCTACATCGAAAACATGCATGAGAAACCCAGAAGATGGTACACCGTGTGATCGGGAAAGGTTTCTAAAACGCACCTCATTTCTCACCTCCTTGTGCTCGGGTTCGCCATTCCAGCCGCTTTCCTAGCAATCTCCCTCCTTGGAGAATCAGCACCTTTAACCTCCTGTTCCGTACAGGTTGCAATTTGTCCTGAGGATGAACGGGAAGAGGGGGAACCAATGAGAGATTAGCTCTAGGTCTTGGGACAGGCACAGGTCACTCTATTTTCCCATCAGAAAGAAGAATTAACCACAGGCTCAGCCTGCCGCCAGGAAGCAGAATAGGGCCTGAAGCAATCCTGCGCTTTTGCGGCCAGCTCCCAAGAAAGCGAGTTGAAAAATGGAGCTCAGGGGCACTGCAATTCACAAACCTGCAGAGTTATAAATGATAACTCTCGTCCACAAATATATTGAGGGAAGGCAACGAAGAGGATTTCAAAGCAAGGCAGAATTGCGGGAAACAGATTTCAGGAGGGAGATTCGAATCGCCTTTAAAGCACAGGAAAAGCAGCAAAAGCTCGACAATGATGCCCTTGGCCAAAAAGGGCGTATGCGTTTTTTCTGAATATATTCAGGAAAAAACGCATACGCCCTTTTTGGCCAAACAAGCAACCTGGAAAGGCAAATCAGCGCTACAAAGAAGTCTCGCTTCCCATCGGTCAAAAGGGCCATGCTGAATAAAGTGTCAAAACCAACAATGCAGGACAGGCCATGGAGAAACGGGAGCCTTGCTACGCTGATGGGCGGGATGTAAATTGCCAACAGCCACTCTGGAGAGGTGTATGGTGTGTCTTGAAACATCTAGAAAACTCAGCTTAGAGAGCATAGGGCACTTCCACTCATGGGCGTATAAATTGGGAAAACTAAAAATCAACAAGACACAGGCACCCCAATGTTTACGGCTGCTCTGTTGACAAGAACCTCCACTTCGTTACACCTTAAATATCCCAGGAAAGAGAAAAATGGATAAAGAAGTTGTGGTCCTTATGTACAATGGAATATCACTCAGCCATGAAATCTACGTCAAAAGGCTCGTAGCACCATGATGAGTGGATATAGGTACGACGATTCTACGTGAAATAAGTCACACAGAAAAAGACACTTATCATAAGATATCACTTAGAGAGGGAATGTAAAAACCGCTACACTTGAAATGAATTACAAAACAGAAGAGAGTCACACGTTTAGAAAACACACTATGGCTGCTTAACGGGAAAGGTGAGGTGCGGTGATGCATAAAACCGGGGTTTCAAATTAGCTCAGATACCGTTCCATAAACCCAATATGTAATAGACAAGACCTACTCCTTGCTCAATGAACGGGACTCAACACCCCCTATTCACCGCCCAAGAATATATCTGACTAGTAAGAATCTTAAAACCTATGTATTGAAATCTCTCTGTAAGTGAGTCACGTGGGGGTAAAGCGTCATAAACACAGCACTGAAAAGCAGCTAAACCCCATTATAAAAATCAATTACTTTTAAAAACCCGTGAAACGAAGGCAGTGAAAGAGAGAGAAATTCTTACAAAATTCGTTCAGGGGCTGTGATGCCACCTGGGTTGACCATATCTAGACCCACAGCTGATTGAGACATAAGGGTGGACACTCTTGGGGCTGAGAGGTTTGGTGAGGTTGGGTGAGCAAACGCAGACCCTTTAAAGCAATACTGCGTGGTACCCATCCCGTGGGTCCCAAATCTCCAGGTTCAAGGGCACCTTCCTACATCGAAAACATGCATGAGAAACCCAGAAGATGGTACACCGTGTGATCGGGAAAGGTTTCTAAAAGGCACCTCATTTCTCACCTCCTTGTGCTCGGGTTCGCCATTCCAGCCGCTTTCCTAGCAATCTCCCTCCTTGGAGAATCAGCACCTTTAACCTCCTGTTCCGTACAGGTTGCAATTTGTCCTGAGGATGAACGGGAAGAGGGGGAACCAATGAGAGATTAGCTCTAGGTCTTGGGACAGGCACAGGTCACTCTATTTTCCCATCAGAAAGAAGAATTAACCACAGGCTCAGCCTGCCGCCCGGAAGCAGAATAGGGCCTGAAGCAATCCTGCGCTTTTGCGGCCAGCTCCCAAGAAAGCGAGTTGAAAAATGGAGCTCAGGGGCACTGCAATTCACAAACCTGCAGAGTTATAAATGATAACTCTCGTCCACAAATATATTGAGGGAAGGCAACGAAGAGGATTTCAAAGCAAGGCAGAATTGCGGGAAACAGATTTCAGGAGGGAGATTCGAATCGCCTTTAAAGCACAGGAAAAGCAGCAAAAGCTCGACAATGATGCCCTTGGCCAAAAAGGGCGTATGCGTTTTTTCTGAATATATTCAGGAAAAAAGGCATACGCCCTTTTTGGCCAACCAAGCAACCTGCAAAGGCAAATCAGCGCTACAAAGAAGTCTCGCTTCCCATCGGTCAAAAGGGCCATGCTGAATAAAGTGTCAAAACCAGAAATGCAGGACAGGCCATGGAGAAACGGGAGCCTTGCTACGCTGATGGGCGGGATGTAAATTGCCAACAGCCACTCTGGAGAGGTGTACGGTGTGTCTTGAAACATCTAGAAAACTCAGCTTAGAGAGCATAGGGCACTTCCACTCATGGGCGTATAAATTGGGAAAACTAAAAATCAACAAGACACAGGCACCCCAATGTTTACGGCTGCTCTGTTGACAAGAAGCTCCACTTCCTTACACCTTAAATATCCCAGGAAAGAGAAAAAATGGATAAATAAGTTGTGGTCCTTATGTACAATGGAATATCACTCAACCATGAAATCAACGTCATAAGGCTCGGTGCAGCATGATGAGTGGATTTAGGTATGACGATTCTACGTGAAATAAGTCACACAGAAAAAGACACTTATCATAAGATATCACTTATAGAGAGAATGTAAAAACCGCTACACTTGAACTGAATTACAAAACAGAAGAGAGTCACACGTTTAGAAAACACACTATGGCTGCTTAACGGGAAAGGTGAGGTGCGGTGATGCATAAAACCGGGGTTTCAAATTAGCTCTGATACCGTTCCATAAACCCAATATGTAATAGAAAAGACCTACTCCTTGCTCAGTGAACGGGACTCAACACCCCCTATTCACCGCTCAAAAATATATCTGACTAGTAAGAATCTTAAAACCTATGTATTGAAATCTCTCTGTATGTGAGTCAAGTGGGTGTAAAGCGTCATAAACACAGCACTGAAAAGCAGCTAAACCCCATTATAAAAATCAATTACTTTTAAAAACCCGTGAAACAAAGACAGTGAAAGAGAGAGAAATTCTTACAAAATTATTTCAGGGGCTGTGATGCCACCTGGGTTGACCATATCTAGACCCACAGCTGATTGAGACGTAAGGGTGGACACTCTTGGGGCTGAGAGGTTTGGTGAGGTTGGGTGAGCAAACGCAGACCCTTGAAAGTAATGCTGCGTGGTACCCATCCCATGGGTCCCAAATCTCCAGGTTCAAGGGCACCTTCCTACATCGAAAACATGCATGAGAAACCCAGAAGATGGTACACCGTGTGATCGGGAAAGGTTTCTAAAAGGCACCTCATTTCTCACCTCCTTGTGCTCGGGTTCGCCATTCCAGCCGCTTTCCTAGCAATCTCCCTCCTTGGAGAATCAGCACCTTTAACCTCCTATTCCGTACAGGTTGCAATTTGTCCTGAGGATGAACGGGAAGAGGGGGAACCAATGAGAGACTAGCTCTAGGTCTTGGGACAGGCACAGGTCACTCTATTTTCCCATCAGAAAGAAGAATTAACCACAGGCTCAGCCTGCCGCCCGGAAGCAGAATAGGGCCTGAAGCAATCCTGCGCTTTTGCGGCCAGCTCCCAAGAAAGCGAGTTGAAAAATGGAGCTCAGGGGCACTGCAATTCACAAACCTGCAGAGTTATAAATGATAACTCTCGTCCACAAATATATTGAGGGAAGGCAACGAAGAGGATTTGAAAGCAAGGCAGAATTGCAGGAAACAGATTTCAGGAGGGAGATTCGAATCGCCTTTAAAGCAGAGGAAAAGCGGCAAAACCTCGACAATGATGCCCTTGGCCAAAAAGGGCGTATGCGTTTTTTCCTGAATATATTCAGGAAAAAACGCATACGCCCTTTTTGGCCAACCAAGCAACCTGGAAAGGCAAATCAGCGCTACAAAGAAGTCTCGCTTCCCATCGGTCAAAAGGGCCATGCTGAATAAAGTGTCAAAACCAGCAATGCAGGACAGGCCATGGAGAAACGGGAGCCTTGCTACGCTGATGGGCGGGATGTAAATTGCCAACAGCCACTCTGGAGAGGTGTACGGTGTGTCTTGAAATATCTAAAAAACTCAGCTTAGAGAGCATAGGGCACTTCCACTCATGGGCGTATAAATTGGGAAAACTAAAAATCAGCAAGACACAGGCACCCCAAAGTTTAGGGCTGCTCTGTTGACAAGAACCTCCACTTCCTTACACCTTAAATATCCCAGGAAAGAGAAAAATGGATAAAGAAGTTGTGGTCCTTATGTACAATGGAATATCACTCAGCCATGAAATCTACGTCAAAAGGCTCATAGCAGCATGATGAGTGGATATAGGTACGACGATTCTACGTGAAATAAGTCACACAGAAAAAAACACTTATCATAAGATATCACTTATAGAGGGAATGTAAAAACCGCTACACTTAAACTGAATTACAAAACAGAAGAGAGTCACACGTTTAGAAAACACACTATGGCTGCTTAACGGGAAAGGTGAGGTGCGGTGATGCATAAAACCGGGGTTTCAAATTAGCTCAGATACCGTTCCATAAACCCAATATGTAATAGACAAGACCTACTCCTTGCTCAGTAAACGGGACTCAACACCCCCTATTCACCGCTCAAAAATATATCTGACTAGTAAGAATCTTAAAACCTATGTATTGAAATCTCTCTGTATGTGAGTCAAGTGGGTGTAAAGCGTCATAAACACAGCACTGAAAAGCAGCTAAACCCCATTATAAAAATCAATTACTTTTAAAAACCCGTGAAACAAAGACAGTGAAAGAGAGAGAAATTCTTACAAAATTCTTTCAGGGGCTGTGATGCCACCTGGGTTGACCATATCTAGACCCACAGCTGATTGAGACGTAAGGGTGGACACTCTTGGGGCTGAGAGGTTTGGTGAGGTGGGGTGAGCAAACGCAGACCCTTGAAAGTAATGCTGCGTGGTACCCATCCCATGGGTCCCAAATCTCCAGGTTCAAGGGCACCTTCCTACATCGAAAACATGCATGAGAAACCCAGAAGATGGTACACCGTGTGATCGGGAAAGGTTTCTAAAACGCACCTCATTTCTCACCTCCTTGTGCTCGGGTTCGCCATTCCAGCTGCTTTCCTAGCAATCTCCCTCCTTGGAGAATCAGCACCTTTAACCTCCTATTCCGTACAGGTTGCAATTTGTCCTGAGGATGAACGGGAAGAGGGGGAACCAATGAGAGACTAGCTCTAGGTCTTGGGACAGGCACAGGTCACTCTATTTTCCCATCAGAAAGAAGAATTAACCACAGGCTCAGCCTGCCGCCCGGAAGCAGAATAGAGCCTGAAGCAATCCTGCGCTTTTGCGGCCAGCTCCCAAGAAAGCGAGTTGAAAAATGGAGCTCAGGGGCACTGCAATTCACAAACGTGCAGAGTTATAAATGCTAACTCTCGTCCACAAATATATTGAGGGAAGGCAACGAAGAGGATTTGAAAGCAAGGCAGAATTGCAGGAAACAGATTTCAGGAGGGAGATTCGAATCGCCTTTAAAGCAGAGGAAAAGCGGCAAAACCTCGACAATGATGCCCTTGGCCAAAAAGGGCGTATGCGTTTTTTCCTGAATATATTCAGGAAAAAACGCATACGCCCTTTTTGGCCAACCAAGCAACCTGGAAAGGCAAATCAGCGCTACAAAGAAGTCTCGCTTCCCATCGGTCAAAAGGGCCATGCTGAATAAAGAGTCAAAACCAGCAATGCAGGACAGGCCATGGAGAAACGGGAGCCTTGCTACGCTGATGGGCGGGATGTAAATTGCCAACAGCCACTCTGGAGAGGTGTACGGTGTGTCTTGAAATATCTAAAAAACTCAGCTTAGAGAGAATAGGGCACTTCCACTCATCGGCGTATAAATTGGGAAAACTAAAAATCAGCAAGACACAGGCACCCCAAAGTTTAGGGCTGCTCTGTTGACAAGAACCTCCACTTCCTTACACCTTAAATATCCCAGGAAAGAGAAAAATGGATAAAGAAGTTGTGGTCCTTATGTACAATGGAATATCACTCAACCATGAAATCAACGTCATAAGGCTCGGTGCAGCATGATGAGTGGATTTAGGTATGACGATTCTACGTGAAATAAGTCACACAGAAAAAGACACTTATCATAAGATATCACTTAGAGAGAGAATGTAAAAACCGCTACACTTGAACTGAATTACAAAACAGAAGAGAGTCACACGTTTAGAAAACACACTATGGCTGCTTAACGGGAAAGGTGAGGTGGGGTGATACATAAAACCGGGGTTTCAAATTAGCTCAGATACCGTTCCATAAACCCAATATGTAATAGACAAGACCTACTCCTTGCTCAATGAACGGGACTGAACACCCCCTATTCACCGCCCAAGAATATATCTGACTAGTAAGAATCTTAAAACCTATGTATTGAAATCTCTCTGTAAGTGAGTCACGTGGGGGTAAAGCGTCATAAACACAGCACTGAAAAGCAGCTAAACCCCATTATAAAAATCAATTACTTTAAAAAACCCGTGAAACAAAGACAGTGAAAGAGAGAGAAATTCTTACAAAATTCTTTCAGGGGCTGTGATGCCACCTGGGTTGACCATATCTAGACCCACAGCTGATTGAGACGTAAGGGTGGACACTCTTGGGGCTGAGAGGTTTGGTGAGGTTGGGTGAGCAAACGCAGACCCTTGAAAGTAATGCTGCGTGGTACCCATCCCATGGGTCCCAAATCTCCAGGTTCAAGGGCACCTTCCTACATCGAAAACATGCATGAGAAACCCAGAAGATGGTACACCGTGTGATCGGGAAAGGTTTCTAAAAGGCACCTCATTTCTCACCTCCTTGTTCTCGGGTTCGCCATTCCAGCCGCTTTCCTAGCAATCTCCCTCCTTGGAGAATCAGCACCTTTAACCTCCTATTCCGTACAGATTGCAATTTGTCCTGAGGATGAACGGGAAGAGGGGGAACCAATGAGAGACTAGCTCTAGGTCTTGGGACAGGCACAGGTCACTCTATTTTCCCATCAGAAAGAAGAATTAACCACAGGCTCAGCCTGCCGCCCGGAAGCAGAATAGGGCCTGAAGCAATCCTGCGCTTTTGCGGCCAGCTCCCAAGAAAGCGAGTTGAAAAATGGAGCTCAGGGGCACTGCAATTCACAAACCTGCAGAGTTATAAATGATAACTCTCGTCCACAAATATATTGACGGAAGGCAACGAAGAGGATTTGAAAGCAAGGCAGAATTGCAGGAAACAGATTTCAGGAGGGAGATTCGAATCGCCTTTAAAGCACAGGAAAAGCGGCAAAACCTCGACAATGATGCCCTTGGCCAAAAAGGGCGTATGCGTTTTTTCCTGAATATATTCAGGAAAAAACGCATACGCCCTTTTTGGCCAACCAAGCAACCTGGAAAGGCAAATCAGCGCTACAAAGAAGTCTCGCTTCCCATCGGTCAAAAGGGCCATGCTGAATAAAGTGTCAAAACCAGCAATGCAGGACAGGCCATGGAGAAACGGGAGCCTTGCTACGCTGATGGGCGGGATGTAAATTGCCAACAGCCACTCTGGAGAGGTGTACGGTGTGTCTTGAAACATCTAGAAAACTCAGCTTAGAGAGCATAGGGCACTTCCACTCATGGGCGTATAAATTGGGAAAACTAAAAATCAACAAGACACAGGCACCCCAATGTTTACGGCTGCTCTGTTGACAAGAACCTCCACTTCGTTACACCTTAAATATCCCAGGAAAGAGAAAAATGGATAAAGAAGTTGTGGTCCTTATGTACAATGGAATATCACTCAGCCATGAAATCTACGTCAAAAGGCTCGTAGCAGCATGATGAGTGGATATAGGTACGACGATTCTACGTGAAATAAGTCACACAGAAAAAGACACTTATCATAAGATATCACTTATACAGAGAATGTAAAAACCGCTACACTTGAACTGAATTACAAAACAGAAGAGAGTCACACGTTTAGAAAACACACTATGGCTGCTTAACGGGAAAGGTGAGGTGCGGTGATGCATAAAACCGGGGTTTCAAATTAGCTCAGATACCGTTCCATAAACCCAATATGTAATAGACAAGACCTACTCCTTGCTCAGTAAACGGGACTCAACACCCCCTATTCACCGCTCAAAAATATATCTGACTAGTAAGAATCTTAAAACCTAAGTATTGAAATCTCTCTGTATGTGAGTCAAGTGGGTGTAAAGCGTCATAAACACAGCACAGAAAAGCAGCTAAACCCCATTATAAAAATCAATTACTTTAAAAAACCCGTGAAACAAAGACAGTGAAAGAGAGAGAAATTCTTACAAAATTCTTTCAGGGGCTGTGATGCCACCTGGGTTGACCATATCTAGACCCACAGCTGATTGACACATAAGGGTGGACACTCTTGGGGCTGAGACGTTTGGTGAGGTTGGGTGAGCAAACGCAGACCCTTGAAAGTAATACTGCGTGGTACCCATCCCATGGGTCCCAAATCTCCAGGTTCAAGGGCACCTTCCTACATCGAAAACATGCATGAGAAACCCAGAAGATGGTACACCGTGTGATCGGGAAAGGTTTCTAAAACGCACCTCATTTCTCACCTCCTTGTGCTCGGGTTCGCCATTCCAGCCGCTTTCCTAGCAATCTCCCTCCTTGGAGAATCAGCACCTTTAACCTCCTGTTCCGTACAGTTTGCAATTTGTCCTGAGGATGAACGGGAAGAGGGGGAACCAATGAGAGACTAGCTCTAGGTCTTGGGACAGGCACAGGTCACTCTATTTTCCCATCAGAAAGAAGAATTAACCACAGGCTCAGCCTGCCGCCCGGAAGCAGAATAGGGCCTGAAGCAATCCTGTGCTTTTGCGGCCAGCTCCCAAGAAAGCGAGTTGAAAAATGGAGCTCAGGGGCACTGCAATTCACAAACCTGCAGAGTTATAAATGATAACTCTCGTCCACAAATATATTGAGGGAAGGCAACGAAGAGGATTTGAAAGCAAGGCAGAATTGTAGGAAACAGATTTCAGGAGGGAGATTCGAATCGCCTTTAAAGCACAGGAAAAGCGGCAAAACCTCAACAATGATGCCCTTGGCCAAAAAGGGCGTATGCGTTTTTTCCTGAATATATTCAGAAAAAAACGCATACGCCATTTTTGGCCAACCAAGCAACCTGGAAAGGCAAATCAGCGCTACAAAGAAGTCTCGCTTCCCATCGGTCAAAAGGGCCATGCTGAATAAAGTGTCAAAACCAGCAATGCAGGACAGGCCATGGAGAAACGGGAGCCTTGCTACACTGATGGCCGGGATGTAAATTGCCAACAGCCACTCTGGAGAGGTGTACGGTGTGTCTTGAAATATCTAAAAAACTCAGCTTAGAGAGCATAAGGCACTTCCACTCATGGGCGTATAAATTGGGAAAACTAAAAATCAGCAAGACACAGGCACCCCAAAGCTTAGGGCTGCTCTGTTGACAAGAAGCTCCACTTCCTTACACCTTAAATATCCCAGGAAAGAGAAAAAATGGATAAAGAAGTTGTGGTCCTTATGTACAATGGAATATCACTCAACCATGAAATCAACGTCATAAGGCTCGGTGCAGCATGATGAGTGGAATTAGGTATGACGATTCTACGTGAAATAAGTCACACAGAAAAAGACACTTATCATAAGATATCACTTATAGAGAGAATGTAAAAACTGCTACACTTGAACTGAATTACAAAACAGAAGAGAGTCACACGTTTGAAAACACACTATGGCTGCTTAACGGGAAAGGTGAGGTGGGGTGATGCATAAAACCGGGGTTTCAAATTAGCTCAGATACCGTTCCATAAACCCAATATGTAATAGACAAGACCTACTCCTTGCTCAATGAACGGGACTGAACACCCCCTATTCACCGCCCAAGAATATATCTGACTAGTAAGAATCTTAAAACCTATGTATTGAAATCTCTCTGTAAGTGAGTCACGTGGGGGAAAAGCGTCATAAACACAGCACTGAAAAGCAGCTAAACCCCATTATAAAAATCAATTACTTTAAAAAACCCGTGAAACAAAGACAGTGAAAGAGAGAGAAATTCTTACAAAATTCTTTCAGGGGCTGTGATGCCACCTGGGTTGACCATATCTAGACCCACAGCTGATTGAGACGTAAGGGTGGACACTCTTGGGGCTGAGAGGTTTGGTGAGGTTGGGTGAGCAAACGCAGACCCTTGAAAGTAATGCTGCGTGGTACCCATCCCATGGGTCCCAAATCTCCAGGTTCAAGGGCACCTTCCTACATCGAAAACATGCATGAGAAACCCAGAAGATGGTACACCGTGTGATCGGGAAAGGTTTCTAAAATGCACCTCATTTCTCACCTCCTTGTGCTCGGGTTCGCCATTCCAGCCGCTTTCCTAGCAATCTCCCTCCTTGGAGAATCAGCACCTTTAACCTCCTACTCCGTACAGGTTGCAATTTGTCCTGAGGATGAACGGGAAGAGGGGGAACCAATGAGAGACTAGCTCTAGGTCTTGGGACAGGCACAGGTCACTCTATTTTCCCATCAGAAAGAAGAATTAACCACAGGCTCAGCCTGCCGCCCGGAAGCAGAATAGGGCCTGAAGCAATCCTGCGCTTTTGCGGCCAGCTCCCAAGAAAGCGAGTTGAAAAATGGAGCTCAGGGGCACTGCAATTCACAAACCTGCAGAGTTATAAATGATAACTCTCGTCCACAAATATATTGAGGGAAGGCAACGAAGAGGATTTGAAAGCAAGGCAGAATTGCAGGAAACAGATTTCAGGAGGGAGATTCGAATCGCCTTTAAAGCAGAGGAAAAGCGGCAAAACCTCGACAATGATGCCCTTGGCCAAAAAGGGCGTATGCGTTTTTTCCTGAATATATTCAGGAAAAAACGCATACGCCCTTTTTGGCCAACCAAGCAACCTGGAAAGGCAAATCAGCGCTACAAAGAAGTCTCGCTTCCCATCGGTCAAAAGCGCCATGCTGAATAAAGTGTCAAAACCAGCAATGCAGGACAGGCCATGGAAAAACGGGAGCCTTGCTACGCTGATGGGCGGGATGTAAATTGCCAACAGCCACTCTGGAGAGGTGTACGGTGTGTCTTGAAATATCTAAAAAACTCAGCTTAGAGAGCATAGGGCACTTCCACTCATGGGCGTATAAATTGGGAAAACTAAAAATCAGCAAGACACAGGCACCCCAAAGTTTAGGGCTGCTCTGTTGACAAGAACCTCCACTTCGTTACACCTTAAATATCCCAGGAAAGAGAAAAATGGATAAAGAAGTTGTGGTCCTTATGTACAATGGAATATCACTCAGCCATGAAATCTATGTCAAAAGGCTCGTAGCAGCATGATGAGTGGATATAGGTACGACGATTCTACGTGAAATAAGTCACACAGAAAAAGACACTTATCATAAGATATCACTTATAGAGGGAATGTAAAAACCGCTACACTTGAACTGAATTACAAAACAGAAGAGAGTCACACGTTTGAAAACACACTATGGCTGCTTAACGGGAAAGGTGAGGTGGGGTGATCCATAAAACCGGGGTTTCAAATTAGCTCAGATACCGTTCCATAAACCCAATATGTAATAGACAAGACCTACTCCTTGCTCAATGAACGGGACTGAACACCCCCTATTCACCGCCCAAGAATATATCTGACTAGTAAGAATCTTAAAACCTATGTATTGAAATCTCTCTGTATGTGAGTCAAGTGGGTGTAAAGCGTCATAAACACAGCACTGAAAAGCAGCTAAACCCCATTATAAAAATCAATTACTTTTAAAAACCCGTGAAACAAAGACAGTGAAAGAGAGAGAAATTCTTACAAAATTCTTTCAGGGGCTGTGATGCCACCTGGGTTGACCATATCTAGACCCACAGCTGATTGAGACGTAAGGGTGGACAATCTTGGGGCTGAGAGGTTTGGTGAGGTTGGGTGAGCAAACGCAGACCCTTGAAAGTAATGCTGCGTGGTACCCATCCCATGGGTCCCAAATCTCCAGGTTCAAGGGCACCTTCCTACATCGAAAACATGCATGAGAAACCCAGAAGATGGTACACCGTGTGATCGGGAAAGGTTTCTAAAAGGCACCTCATTTCTCACCTCCTTGTGCTCGGGTTCGCCATTCCAGCCGCTTTCCTAGCAATCTCCCTCCTTGGAGAATCAGCACCTTTAACCTCCTATTCCGTACAGCTTGCAATTTGTCCTGAGGAGGAACGGGAAGAGGGGGAACCAATGAGAGACTAGCTCTAGGTCTTGGGACAGGCACAGGTCACTCTATTTTCCCATCAGAAAGAAGAATTAACCACAGGCTCAGCCTGCCGCCCGGAAGCAGAATAGGGCCTGAAGCAATCCTGCGCTTTTGCGGCCAGCTCCCAAGAAAGTGAGTTGAAAAATGGAGCTCAGGGGCACTGCAATTCACAAACCTGCAGAGTTATAAATGATAACTCTCGTCCACAAATATATTGAGGGAAGGCAACGAAGAGGATTTGAAAGCAAGGCAGAATTGCAGGAAACAGATTTCAGGAGGGAGATACGAATCGCCTTTAAAGCAGAGGAAAAGCGGCAAAACCTCGACAATGATGCCCTTGGCCAAAAAGGGCGTATGCGTTTTTTCCTGAATATATTCAGGAAAAAACGCATACGCCCTTTTTGGCCAACCAAGCAACCTGGAAAGGCAAATCAGCGCTACAAAGAAGTCTCGCTTCCCATCGGTCAAAAGGGCCATGCTGAATAAAGTGTCAAAACCAGCAATGCAGGACAGGCCATGGAGAAACGGGAGCCTTGCTACGCTGATGGGCGGGATGTAAATTGCCAACAGCCACTCTGGAGAGGTGTACGGTGTGTCTTGAAATATCTAAAAAACTCAGCTTAGAGAGCATAGGGCACTTCCACTCATGGGCGTATAAATTGGGAAAACTAAAAATCAGCAAGACACAGGCACCCCAAAGTTTAGGGCTGCTCTGTTGACAAGAACCTCCACTTCGTTACACCTTAAATATCCCAGGAAAGAGAAAAATGGATAAAGAAGTTGTGGTCCTTATGTACAATGGAATATCACTCAGCCATGAAATCTATGTCAAAAGGCTCGTAGCAGCATGATGAGTGGATATAGGTACGACGATTCTACGTGAAATAAGTCACACAGAAAAAGACACTTATCATAAGATATCACTTATAGAGGGAATGTAAAAACCGCTACACTTGAACTGAATTACAAAACAGAAGAGAGTCACACGTTTGAAAACACACTATGGCTGCTTAACGGGAAAGGTGAGGTGGGGTGATCCATAAAACCGGGGTTTCAAATTAGCTCAGATACCGTTCCATAAACCCAATATGTAATAGACAAGACCTACTCCTTGCTCAATGAACGGGACTGAACACCCCCTATTCACCGCCCAAGAATATATCTGACTAGTAAGAATCTTAAAACCTATGTATTGAAATCTCTCTGTATGTGAGTCAAGTGGGTGTAAAGCGTCATAAACACAGCACTGAAAAGCAGCTAAACCCCATTATAAAAATCAATTACTTTTAAAAACCCGTGAAACAAAGACAGTGAAAGAGAGAGAAATTCTTACAAAATTCTTTCAGGGGCTGTGATGCCACCTGGGTTGACCATATCTAGACCCACAGCTGATTGAGACGTAAGGGTGGACAATCTTGGGGCTGAGAGGTTTGGTGAGGTTGGGTGAGCAAACGCAGACCCTTGAAAGTAATGCTGCGTGGTACCCATCCCATGGGTCCCAAATCTCCAGGTTCAAGGGCACCTTCCTACATCGAAAACATGCATGAGAAACCCAGAAGATGGTACACCGTGTGATCGGGAAAGGTTTCTAAAAGGCACCTCATTTCTCACCTCCTTGTGCTCGGGTTCGCCATTCCAGCCGCTTTCCTAGCAATCTCCCTCCTTGGAGAATCAGCACCTTTAACCTCCTATTCCGTACAGCTTGCAATTTGTCCTGAGGAGGAACGGGAAGAGGGGGAACCAATGAGAGACTAGCTCTAGGTCTTGGGACAGGCACAGGTCACTCTATTTTCCCATCAGAAAGAAGAATTAACCACAGGCTCAGCCTGCCGCCCGGAAGCAGAATAGGGCCTGAAGCAATCCTGCGCTTTTGCGGCCAGCTCCCAAGAAAGTGAGTTGAAAAATGGAGCTCAGGGGCACTGCAATTCACAAACCTGCAGAGTTATAAATGATAACTCTCGTCCACAAATATATTGAGGGAAGGCAACGAAGAGGATTTGAAAGCAAGGCAGAATTGCAGGAAACAGATTTCAGGAGGGAGATACGAATCGCCTTTAAAGCAGAGGAAAAGCGGCAAAACCTCGACAATGATGCCCTTGGCCAAAAAGGGCGTATGCGTTTTTTCCTGAATATATTCAGGAAAAAACGCATACGCCCTTTTTGGCCAACCAAGCAACCTGGAAAGGCAAATCAGCGCTACAAAGAAGTCTCGCTTCCCATCGGTCAAAAGGGCCATGCTGAATAAAGTGTCAAAACCAGCAATGCAGGACAGGCCATGGAGAAACGGGAGCCTTGCTACGCTGATGGGCGGGATGTAAATTGCCAACAGCCACTCTGGAGAGGTGTACGGTGTGTCTTGAAATATCTAAAAAACTCAGCTTAGAGAGCATAGGGCACTTCCACTCATGGGCGTATAAATTGGGAAAACTAAAAATCAGCAAGACACAGGCACCCCAAAGTTTAGGGCTGCTCTGTTGACAAGAACCTCCACTTCCTTACACCTTAAATATCCCAGGAAAGAGAAAAATGGATAAAGAAGTTGTGGTCCTTATGTACAATGGAATATCACTCAACCATGAAATCAACGTCATAAGGCTCGGTGCAGCGTGATGAGTGGATTTAGGTATGACGATTCTACGTGAAATAAGTCACACAGAAAAAGACACTTATCATAAGATATCACTTATAGAGGGAATGTAAAAACCGCTACACTTGAACTGAATTACAAAACAGAAGAGAGTCACACGTTTAGAAAACACACTATGGCTGCTTAACGGGAAAGGTGAGGTGGGGTGATGCATAAAACCGGGGTTTCAAATTAGCTCAGATACCGTTCCATAAACCCAATATGTAATAGACAAGACCTACTCCTTGCTCAATGAACGGGACTGAACACCCCCTATTCACCGCCCAAGAATATATCTGACTAGTAAGAATCTTAAAACCTATGTATTGAAATCTCTCTGTAAGTGAGTCACGTGGGGGTAAAGCGTCATAAACACAGCTCTGAAAAGCAGCTAAACCCCATTATAAAAATCAATTACTTTAAAAAACCCGTGAAACAAAGACAGTGAAAGAGAGAGAAATTGTTACAAAATTCTTTCAGGGGCTGTGATGCCACCTGGGTTGACCATATCTAGACCCACAGCTGATTGAGACGTAAGGGTGGACACTCTTGGGGCTGAGAGGTTTGGTGAGGTTGGGTGAGCAAACGCAGACCCTTGAAAGTAATGCTGCGTGGTACCCATCCCATGGGTCCCAAATCTCCAGGTTCAAGGGCACCTTCCTACATCGAAAACATGCATGAGAAACCCAGAAGATGGTACACCGTGTGATCGGGAAAGGTTTCTAAAAGGCACCTCATTTCACACCTCCTTGTGCTCGGGTTCGCCATTCCAGCCGCTTTCCTAGCAATCTCCCTCCTTGGAGAATCAGCACCTTTAACCTCCTATTCCGTACAGGTTGCAATTTGTCCTGAGGATGAACGGGAAGAGGGGGAACCAATGAGAGACTAACTCTAGGTCTTGGGACAGGCACAGGTCACTCTATTTTCCCATCAGAAAGAAGAATTAACCACAGGCTCAGCCTGCCGCCCGGAAGCAGAATAGGGCCTGAAGCAATCCTGCGCTTTTGCGGCCAGCTCCCAAGAAAGCGAGTTGAAAAATGGAGCTCAGGGGCACTGCAATTCACAAAGCTGCAGAGTTATAAATGATAACTCTCGTCCACAAATATATTGAGGGAAGGCAACGAAGAGGATTTGAAAGCAAGGCAGAATTGCAGGAAACAGATTTCAGGAGGGAGATTCGAATCGCCTTTAAAGCAGAGGAAAAGCGGCAAAACCTCGACAATGATGCCCTTGGCCAAAAAGGGCGTATGCGGTTGTCCTGAATATATTCAGGAAAAAACGCATACGCCCTTTTTGGCCAACCAAGCAACCTGGAAAGGCAAATCAGCGCTACAAAGAAGTCTCGCTTCCCATCGGTCAAAAGCGCCATGCTGAATAAAGTGTCAAAACCAGCAATGCAGGACAGGCCATGGAGAAACGGGAGCCTTGCTACGCTGATGGGCGGGATGTAAATTGCCAACAGCCACTCTGGAGAGGTGTACGGTGTGTCTTGAAATATCTAAAAAACTCAGCTTAGAGAGCATAGGGCACTTCCACTCATGGGCGTATAAATTGGGAAAACTAAAAATCAGCAAGACACAGACACCCCAAAGTTTAGGGCTGCTCTGTTGACAAGAACCTCCACTTCCTTACACCTTAAATATCCCAGGAAAGAGAAAAATGGATAAAGAAGTTGTGGTCCTTATGTACAATGGAATATCACTCAGCCATGAAATCTACGTCAAAAGGCTCGTAGCAGCATGATGAGTGGATATAGGTACGACGATTCTACGTGAAATAAGTCACACAGAAAAAGACACTTATCATAAGATATCACTTATAGAGGGAATGTAAAAACCGCTACACTTGAACTGAATTACAAAACAGAAGAGAGTCACACGTTTAGAAAACACACTATGGCTGCTTAACGGGAAAGGTGAGGTGCGGTGATGCATAAAACCGGGGTTTCAAATTAGCTCAGATACCGTTCCATAAACCCAATATGTAATAGACAAGACCTACTCCTTGCTCAGTAAACGGGACTCAACACCCCCTATTCACCGCTCAAAAATATATCTGACTAGTAAGAATCTTAAAACCTATGTATTGAAATCTCTCTGTATGTGAGTCAAGTGGGTGTAAAGCGTCATAAACACAGCACTGAAAAGCAGCTAAACCCCATTATGAAATCAATTACTTTTAAAAACCCGTGAAACAAAGACAGTGAAAGAGAGAGAAATTCTTACAAAATTCTTTCAGGGGCTGTGATGCCACCTGGGTTGACCATATCTAGACCCACAGCTGATTGAGACGTAAGGGTGGACACTCTTGGGGCTGAGAGGTTTGGTGAGGTTGGGTGAGCAAACGCAGACCCTTGAAAGTAATGCTGCGTGGTACCCATCCCATGGGTCCCAAATCTCCAGGTTCAAGGGCACCTTCCTACATCGAAAACATGCATGAGAAACCCAGAAGATGGTACACCGTGTGATCGGGAAAGGTTTCTAAAAGGCACCTCATTTCTCACCTCCTTGTGCTCGGGTTCGCCATTCCAGCCGCTTTCCTAGCAATCTCCCTCCTTGGAGAATCAGCACCTTTAACCTCCTATTCCGTACAGGTTGCAATTTGTCCTGAGGATGAACGGGAAGAGGGGGAACCAATGAGAGACTAGCTCTAGGTCTTGGGACAGGCACAGGTCACTCTATTTCCCCATCAGAAAGAAGAATTAACCACAGGCTCAGCCTGCCCCCCGGAAGCAGAATAGGGCCTGAAGCAATCCTGCGCTTTTGCGGCCAGCTCCCAAGAAAGCGAGTTGAAAAATGGAGCTCAAGGGCACTGCAATTCACAAACCTGCAGAGTTATAAATGATAACTCTCGTCCACAAATATATTGAGGGAAGGCAACGAAGAGGATTTGAAAGCAAGGCAGAATTGCAGGAAGCAGATTTCAGGAGGGAGATTCGAATCGCCTTTAAAGCAGAGGAGAAGCGGCAAAACCTCGAAAATGATGCCCTTGGCCAAAAAGGGCGTATGCGTTTTTTCCTGAATATATTCAGGAAAAAACGCATATGCCCTTTTTGGCCAACCAAGCAACCTGGAAAGGCAAATCAGCGCTACAAAGAAGTCTCGCTTCCCATCGGTCAAAAGGGCCATGCTGAATAAAGTTTCAAAACCAGCAATGCAGGACAGGCCATGGAGAAACGGGAGCCTTGCTACGCTGATGGGCGGGATGTAAATTGCCAACAGCCACTCTGGAGAGGTGTACGGTGTGTCTTGAAACATCTAAAAAACTCAGCTTAGAGAGCATAGGGCACTACCACTCATGGGCGTATAAATTGGGAAAACTAAAAGTCAGCAAGACACAGGCACCCCAAAGATTAGGGCTGCTCTGTTGACAAGAACCTCCACTTCGTTACACCTTAAATATCCCAGGAAAGAGAAAAAATGGATAAATAAGTTGTGGTCCTTATGTACAATGGAATATCACTTAACCATGAAATCAACGTCATAAGGCTCGGTGCAGCCTGATGAGTGGATTAGGTATGACGATACTACGTGAAATAAGTCACACAGAAAAAGACACTTATCATAAGATATCACTTATAGAGAGAATGTAAAAACCGCTACACTTGAACTGAATTACAAAACAGAAGAGAGTCACACGTTTAGAAAACACACTATGGCTGCTTAACGGGAAAGGTGAGGTGGGGTGATGCATAAAACCAGGGTTTCAAATTAGCTCAGATACCGTTCCATAAACCCAATATGTAATAGACAAGACCTACTCCTTGCTCAATGAACGGGACTCAACACCCCCTATTCACCGCCCAAGAATATATCTGACTAGTAAGAATCTTAAAACCTATGTATTGAAATCTCTCTGTAAGTGAGTCACGTGGGGGTAAAGCGTCATAAACACAGCACTGAAAAGCAGCTAAACCCCATTATAAAAATCAATTACTTTTAAAAACCCGTGAAACGAAGGCAGTGAAAGAGAGAGAAATTCTTACAAAATTCGTTCAGGGGCTGTGATGCCACCTGGGTTGACCATATCTAGACCCACAGCTGATTGAGACATAAGGGTGGACACTCTTGGGGCTAAGAGGTTTGGTGAGGTTGGGTGAGCAAACGCAGACCCTTTAAAGCAATACTGCGTGGTACCCATCCCGTGGGTCCCAAATCTCCAGGTTCAAGGGCACCTTCCTAGATCGAAAACATGCATGAGAAACCCAGAAGATGGTACACCGTGTGATCGGGAAAGGTTTCTAAAACGCACCTCATTTCTCACCTCCTTGTGCTCGGGTTCGCCATTCCAGCCGCTTTCCTAGCAATCTCCCTCCTTGGAGAATCAGCACCTTTAACCTCCTGTTCCGTACAGGTTGCAATTTGTCCTGAGGATGAACGGGAAGAGGGGGAACCAATGAGAGATTAGCTCTAGGTCTTGGGACAGGCACAGGTCACTCTATTTTCCCATCAGAAAGAAGAATTAACCACAGGCTCAGCCTGCCGCCAGGAAGCAGAATAGGGCCTGAAGCAATCCTGCGCTTTTGCGGCCAGCTCCCAAGAAAGCGAGTTGAAAAATGGAGCTCAGGGGCACTGCAATTCACAAACCTGCAGAGTTATAAATGATAACTCTCGTCCACAAATATATTGAGGGAAGGCAACGAAGAGGATTTCAAAGCAAGGCAGAATTGCGGGAAACAGATTTCAGGAGGGAGATTCGAATCGCCTTTAAAGCACAGGAAAAGCAGCAAAAGCTCGACAATGATGCCCTTGGCCAAAAAGGGCGTATGCGTTTTTTCTGAATATATTCAGGAAAAAACGCATACGCCCTTTTTGGCCAAACAAGCAACCTGGAAAGGCAAATCAGCGCTACAAAGAAGTCTCGCTTCCCATCGGTCAAAAGGGCCATGCTGAATAAAGTGTCAAAACCAACAATGCAGGACAGGCCATGGAGAAACGGGAGCCTTGCTACGCTGATGGGCGGGATGTAAATTGCCAACAGCCACTCTGGAGAGGTGTATGGTGTGTCTTGAAACATCTAGAAAACTCAGCTTAGAGAGCATAGGGCACTTCCACTCATGGGCGTATAAATTGGGAAAACTAAAAATCAACAAGACACAGGCACCCCAATGTTTACGGCTGCTCTGTTGACAAGAACCTCCACTTCGTTACACCTTAAATATCCCAGGAAAGAGAAAAATGGATAAAGAAGTTGTGGTCCTTATGTACAATGGAATATCACTCAGCCATGAAATCTACGTCAAAAGGCTCGTAGCAGCATGATGAGTGGATATAGGTACGACGATTCTACGTGAAATAAGTCACACAGAAATAGACACTTATCATAAGATATCACTTAGAGAGGGAATGTAAAAACCGCTACACTTGAAATGAATTACAAAACAGAAGAGAGTCACACGTTTAGAAAACACACTATGGCTGCTTAACGGGAAAGGTGAGGTGCGGTGATGCATAAAACCGGGGTTTCAAATTAGCTCAGATACCGTTCCATAAACCCAATATGTAATAGACAAGACCTACTCCTTGCTCAATGAACGGGACTCAACACCCCCTATTCACCGCCCAAGAATATATCTGACTAGTAAGAATCTTAAAACCTATGTATTGAAATCTCTCTGTAAGTGAGTCACGTGGGGGTAAAGCGTCATAAACACAGCACTGAAAAGCAGCTAAACCCCATTATAAAAATCAATTACTTTTAAAAACCCGTGAAACGAAGGCAGTGAAAGAGAGAGAAATTCTTACAAAATTCGTTCAGGGGCTGTGATGCCACCTGGGTTGACCATATCTAGACCCACAGCTGATTGAGACATAAGGGTGGACACTCTTGGGGCTGAGAGGTTTGGTGAGGTTGGGTGAGCAAACGCAGACCCTTTAAAGCAATACTGCGTGGTACCCATCCCGTGGGTCCCAAATCTCCAGGTTCAAGGGCACCTTCCTACATCGAAAACATGCATGAGAAACCCAGAAGATGGTACACCGTGTGATCGGGAAAGGTTTCTAAAAGGCACCTCATTTCTCACCTCCTTGTGCTCGGGTTCGCCATTCCAGCCGCTTTCCTAGCAATCTCCCTCCTTGGAGAATCAGCACCTTTAACCTCCTGTTCCGTACAGGTTGCAATTTGTCCTGAGGATGAACGGGAAGAGGGGGAACCAATGAGAGATTAGCTCTAGGTCTTGGGACAGGCACAGGTCACTCTATTTTCCCATCAGAAAGAAGAATTAACCACAGGCTCAGCCTGCCGCCCGGAAGCAGAATAGGGCCTGAAGCAATCCTGCGCTTTTGCGGCCAGCTCCCAAGAAAGCGAGTTGAAAAATGGAGCTCAGGGGCACTGCAATTCACAAACCTGCAGAGTTATAAATGATAACTCTCGTCCACAAATATATTGAGGGAAGGCAACGAAGAGGATTTCAAAGCAAGGCAGAATTGCGGGAAACAGATTTCAGGAGGGAGATTCGAATCGCCTTTAAAGCACAGGAAAAGCAGCAAAAGCTCGACAATGATGCCCTTGGCCAAAAAGGGCGTATGCGTTTTTTCTGAATATATTCAGGAAAAAAGGCATACGCCCTTTTTGGCCAACCAAGCAACCTGCAAAGGCAAATCAGCGCTACAAAGAAGTCTCGCTTCCCATCGGTCAAAAGGGCCATGCTGAATAAAGTGTCAAAACCAGAAATGCAGGACAGGCCATGGAGAAACGGGAGCCTTGCTACGCTGATGGGCGGGATGTAAATTGCCAACAGCCACTCTGGAGAGGTGTACGGTGTGTCTTGAAACATCTAGAAAACTCAGCTTAGAGAGCATAGGGCACTTCCACTCATGGGCGTATAAATTGGGAAAACTAAAAATCAACAAGACACAGGCACCCCAATGTTTACGGCTGCTCTGTTGACAAGAAGCTCCACTTCCTTACACCTTAAATATCCCAGGAAAGAGAAAAAATGGATAAATAAGTTGTGGTCCTTATGTACAATGGAATATCACTCAACCATGAAATCAACGTCATAAGGCTCGGTGCAGCATGATGAGTGGATTTAGGTATGACGATTCTACGTGAAATAAGTCACACAGAAAAAGACACTTATCATAAGATATCACTTATAGAGAGAATGTAAAAACCGCTACACTTGAACTGAATTACAAAACAGAAGAGAGTCACACGTTTAGAAAACACACTATGGCTGCTTAACGGGAAAGGTGAGGTGCGGTGATGCATAAAACCGGGGTTTCAAATTAGCTCAGATACCGTTCCATAAACCCAATATGTAATAGACAAGACCTACTCCTTGCTCAGTGAACGGGACTCAACACCCCCTATTCACCGCTCAAAAATATATCTGACTAGTAAGAATCTTAAAACCTATGTATTGAAATCTCTCTGTATGTGAGTCAAGTGGGTGTAAAGCGTCATAAACACAGCACTGAAAAGCAGCTAAACCCCATTATAAAAATCAATTACTTTTAAAAACCCGTGAAACAAAGACAGTGAAAGAGAGAGAAATTCTTACAAAATTATTTCAGGGGCTGTGATGCCACCTGGGTTGACCATATCTAGACCCACAGCTGATTGAGACGTAAGGGTGGACACTCTTGGGGCTGAGAGGTTTGGTGAGGTTGGGTGAGCAAACGCAGACCCTTGAAAGTAATGCTGCGTGGTACCCATCCCATGGGTCCCAAATCTCCAGGTTCAAGGGCACCTTCCTACATCGAAAACATGCATGAGAAACCCAGAAGATGGTACACCGTGTGATCGGGAAAGGTTTCTAAAAGGCACCTCATTTCTCACCTCCTTGTGCTCGGGTTCGCCATTCCAGCCGCTTTCCTAGCAATCTCCCTCCTTGGAGAATCAGCACCTTTAACCTCCTATTCCGTACAGGTTGCAATTTGTCCTGAGGATGAACGGGAAGAGGGGGAACCAATGAGAGACTAGCTCTAGGTCTTGGGACAGGCACAGGTCACTCTATTTTCCCATCAGAAAGAAGAATTAACCACAGGCTCAGCCTGCCGCCCGGAAGCAGAATAGGGCCTGAAGCAATCCTGCGCTTTTGCGGCCAGCTCCCAAGAAAGCGAGTTGAAAAATGGAGCTCAGGGGCACTGCAATTCACAAACCTGCAGAGTTATAAATGATAACTCTCGTCCACAAATATATTGAGGGAAGGCAACGAAGAGGATTTGAAAGCAAGGCAGAATTGCAGGAAACAGATTTCAGGAGGGAGATTCGAATCGCCTTTAAAGCACAGGAAAAGCGGCAAAACCTCGACAATGATGCCCTTGGCCAAAAAGGGCGTATGCGTTTTTTCTGAATATATTCAGGAAAAAACGCATACGCCCTTTTTGGCCAAACAAGCAACCTGGAAAGGCAAATCAGCGCTACAAAGAAGTCTCGCTTCCCATCGGTCAAAAGGGCCATGCTGAATAAAGTGTCAAAACCAACAATGCAGGACAGGCCATGGAGAAACGGGAGCCTTGCTACGCTGATGGGCGGGATGTAAATTGCCAACAGCCACTCTGGAGAGGTGTATGGTGTGTCTTGAAACATCTAGAAAACTCAGCTTAGAGAGCATAGGGCACTTCCACTCATGGGCGTATAAATTGGGAAAACTAAAAATCAACAAGACACAGGCACCCCAATGTTTACGGCTGCTCTGTTGACAAGAACCTCCACTTCGTTACACCTTAAATATCCCAGGAAAGAGAAAAATGGATAAAGAAGTTGTGGTCCTTATGTACAATGGAATATCACTCAGCCATGAAATCTACGTCAAAAGGCTCGTAGCAGCATGATGAGTGGATATAGGTACGACGATTCTACGTGAAATAAGTCACACAGAAATAGACACTTATCATAAGATATCACTTAGAGAGGGAATGTAAAAACCGCTACACTTGAAATGAATTACAAAACAGAAGAGAGTCACACGTTTAGAAAACACACTATGGCTGCTTAACGGGAAAGGTGAGGTGCGGTGATGCATAAAACCGGGGTTTCAAATTAGCTCAGATACCGTTCCATAAACCCAATATGTAATAGACAAGACCTACTCCTTGCTCAATGAACGGGACTCAACACCCCCTATTCACCGCCCAAGAATATATCTGACTAGTAAGAATCTTAAAACCTATGTATTGAAATCTCTCTGTAAGTGAGTCACGTGGGGGTAAAGCGTCATAAACACAGCACTGAAAAGCAGCTAAACCCCATTATAAAAATCAATTACTTTTAAAAACCCGTGAAACGAAGGCAGTGAAAGAGAGAGAAATTCTTACAAAATTCGTTCAGGGGCTGTGATGCCACCTGGGTTGACCATATCTAGACCCACAGCTGATTGAGACATAAGGGTGGACACTCTTGGGGCTGAGAGGTTTGGTGAGGTTGGGTGAGCAAACGCAGACCCTTTAAAGCAATACTGCGTGGTACCCATCCCGTGGGTCCCAAATCTCCAGGTTCAAGGGCACCTTCCTACATCGAAAACATGCATGAGAAACCCAGAAGATGGTACACCGTGTGATCGGGAAAGGTTTCTAAAAGGCACCTCATTTCTCACCTCCTTGTGCTCGGGTTCGCCATTCCAGCCGCTTTCCTAGCAATCTCCCTCCTTGGAGAATCAGCACCTTTAACCTCCTGTTCCGTACAGGTTGCAATTTGTCCTGAGGATGAACGGGAAGAGGGGGAACCAATGAGAGATTAGCTCTAGGTCTTGGGACAGGCACAGGTCACTCTATTTTCCCATCAGAAAGAAGAATTAACCACAGGCTCAGCCTGCCGCCCGGAAGCAGAATAGGGCCTGAAGCAATCCTGCGCTTTTGCGGCCAGCTCCCAAGAAAGCGAGTTGAAAAATGGAGCTCAGGGGCACTGCAATTCACAAACCTGCAGAGTTATAAATGATAACTCTCGTCCACAAATATATTGAGGGAAGGCAACGAAGAGGATTTCAAAGCAAGGCAGAATTGCGGGAAACAGATTTCAGGAGGGAGATTCGAATCGCCTTTAAAGCACAGGAAAAGCAGCAAAAGCTCGACAATGATGCCCTTGGCCAAAAAGGGCGTATGCGTTTTTTCTGAATATATTCAGGAAAAAAGGCATACGCCCTTTTTGGCCAACCAAGCAACCTGCAAAGGCAAATCAGCGCTACAAAGAAGTCTCGCTTCCCATCGGTCAAAAGGGCCATGCTGAATAAAGTGTCAAAACCAGAAATGCAGGACAGGCCATGGAGAAACGGGAGCCTTGCTACGCTGATGGGCGGGATGTAAATTGCCAACAGCCACTCTGGAGAGGTGTACGGTGTGTCTTGAAACATCTAGAAAACTCAGCTTAGAGAGCATAGGGCACTTCCACTCATGGGCGTATAAATTGGGAAAACTAAAAATCAACAAGACACAGGCACCCCAATGTTTACGGCTGCTCTGTTGACAAGAAGCTCCACTTCCTTACACCTTAAATATCCCAGGAAAGAGAAAAAATGGATAAATAAGTTGTGGTCCTTATGTACAATGGAATATCACTCAACCATGAAATCAACGTCATAAGGCTCGGTGCAGCATGATGAGTGGATTTAGGTATGACGATTCTACGTGAAATAAGTCACACAGAAAAAGACACTTATCATAAGATATCACTTATAGAGAGAATGTAAAAACCGCTACACTTGAACTGAATTACAAAACAGAAGAGAGTCACACGTTTAGAAAACACACTATGGCTGCTTAACGGGAAAGGTGAGGTGCGGTGATGCATAAAACCGGGGTTTCAAATTAGCTCAGATACCGTTCCATAAACCCAATATGTAATAGACAAGACCTACTCCTTGCTCAGTGAACGGGACTCAACACCCCCTATTCACCGCTCAAAAATATATCTGACTAGTAAGAATCTTAAAACCTATGTATTGAAATCTCTCTGTATGTGAGTCAAGTGGGTGTAAAGCGTCATAAACACAGCACTGAAAAGCAGCTAAACCCCATTATAAAAATCAATTACTTTTAAAAACCCGTGAAACAAAGACAGTGAAAGAGAGAGAAATTCTTACAAAATTATTTCAGGGGCTGTGATGCCACCTGGGTTGACCATATCTAGACCCACAGCTGATTGAGACGTAAGGGTGGACACTCTTGGGGCTGAGAGGTTTGGTGAGGTTGGGTGAGCAAACGCAGACCCTTGAAAGTAATGCTGCGTGGTACCCATCCCATGGGTCCCAAATCTCCAGGTTCAAGGGCACCTTCCTACATCGAAAACATGCATGAGAAACCCAGAAGATGGTACACCGTGTGATCGGGAAAGGTTTCTAAAAGGCACCTCATTTCTCACCTCCTTGTGCTCGGGTTCGCCATTCCAGCCGCTTTCCTAGCAATCTCCCTCCTTGGAGAATCAGCACCTTTAACCTCCTATTCCGTACAGGTTGCAATTTGTCCTGAGGATGAACGGGAAGAGGGGGAACCAATGAGAGACTAGCTCTAGGTCTTGGGACAGGCACAGGTCACTCTATTTTCCCATCAGAAAGAAGAATTAACCACAGGCTCAGCCTGCCGCCCGGAAGCAGAATAGGGCCTGAAGCAATCCTGCGCTTTTGCGGCCAGCTCCCAAGAAAGCGAGTTGAAAAATGGAGCTCAGGGGCACTGCAATTCACAAACCTGCAGAGTTATAAATGATAACTCTCGTCCACAAATATATTGAGGGAAGGCAACGAAGAGGATTTGAAAGCAAGGCAGAATTGCAGGAAACAGATTTCAGGAGGGAGATTCGAATCGCCTTTAAAGCAGAGGAAAAGCGGCAAAACCTCGACAATGATGCCCTTGGCCAAAAAGGGCGTATGCGTTTTTTCCTGAATATATTCAGGAAAAAACGCATACGCCCTTTTTGGCCAACCAAGCAACCTGGAAAGGCAAATCAGCGCTACAAAGAAGTCTCGCTTCCCATCGGTCAAAAGGGCCATGCTGAATAAAGTGTCAAAACCAGCAATGCAGGACAGGCCATGGAGAAACGGGAGCCTTGCTACGCTGATGGGCGGGATGTAAATTGCCAACAGCCACTCTGGAGAGGTGTACGGTGTGTCTTGAAATATCTAAAAAACTCAGCTTAGAGAGCATAGGGCACTTCCACTCATGGGCGTATAAATTGGGAAAACTAAAAATCAGCAAGACACAGGCACCCCAAAGTTTAGGGCTGCTCTGTTGACAAGAACCTCCACTTCCTTACACCTTAAATATCCCAGGAAAGAGAAAAATGGATAAAGAAGTTGTGGTCCTTATGTACAATGGAATATCACTCAGCCATGAAATCTACGTCAAAAGGCTCATAGCAGCATGATGAGTGGATATAGGTACGACGATTCTACGTGAAATAAGTCACACAGAAAAAGACACTTATCATAAGATATCACTTATAGAGGGAATGTAAAAACCGCTACACTTAAACTGAATTACAAAACAGAAGAGAGTCACACGTTTAGAAAACACACTATGGCTGCTTAACGGGAAAGGTGAGGTGCGGTGATGCATAAAACCGGGGTTTCAAATTAGCTCAGATACCGTTCCATAAACCCAATATGTAATAGACAAGACCTACTCCTTGCTCAGTAAACGGGACTCAACACCCCCTATTCACCGCTCAAAAATATATCTGACTAGTAAGAATCTTAAAACCTATGTATTGAAATCTCTCTGTATGTGAGTCAAGTGGGTGTAAAGCGTCATAAACACAGCACTGAAAAGCAGCTAAACCCCATTATAAAAATCAATTACTTTTAAAAACCCGTGAAACAAAGACAGTGAAAGAGAGAGAAATTCTTACAAAATTCTTTCAGGGGCTGTGATGCCACCTGGGTTGACCATATCTAGACCCACAGCTGATTGAGACGTAAGGGTGGACACTCTTGGGGCTGAGAGGTTTGGTGAGGTGGGGTGAGCAAACGCAGACCCTTGAAAGTAATGCTGCGTGGTACCCATCCCATGGGTCCCAAATCTCCAGGTTCAAGGGCACCTTCCTACATCGAAAACATGCATGAGAAACCCAGAAGATGGTACACCGTGTGATCGGGAAAGGTTTCTAAAACGCACCTCATTTCTCACCTCCTTGTGCTCGGGTTCGCCATTCCAGCTGCTTTCCTAGCAATCTCCCTCCTTGGAGAATCAGCACCTTTAACCTCCTATTCCGTACAGGTTGCAATTTGTCCTGAGGATGAACGGGAAGAGGGGGAACCAATGAGAGACTAGCTCTAGGTCTTGGGACAGGCACAGGTCACTCTATTTTCCCATCAGAAAGAAGAATTAACCACAGGCTCAGCCTGCCGCCCGGAAGCAGAATAGAGCCTGAAGCAATCCTGCGCTTTTGCGGCCAGCTCCCAAGAAAGCGAGTTGAAAAATGGAGCTCAGGGGCACTGCAATTCACAAACCTGCAGAGTTATAAATGCTAACTCTCGTCCACAAATATATTGAGGGAAGGCAACGAAGAGGATTTGAAAGCAAGGCAGAATTGCAGGAAACAGATTTCAGGAGGGAGATTCGAATCGCCTTTAAAGCAGAGGAAAAGCGGCAAAACCTCGACAATGATGCCCTTGGCCAAAAAGGGCGTATGCGTTTTTTCCTGAATATATTCAGGAAAAAACGCATACGCCCTTTTTGGCCAACCAAGCAACCTGGAAAGGCAAATCAGCGCTACAAAGAAGTCTCGCTTCCCATCGGTCAAAAGGGCCATGCTGAATAAAGAGTCAAAACCAGCAATGCAGGACAGGCCATGGAGAAACGGGAGCCTTGCTACGCTGATGGGCGGGATGTAAATTGCCAACAGCCACTCTGGAGAGGTGTACGGTGTGTCTTGAAATATCTAAAAAACTCAGCTTAGAGAGAATAGGGCACTTCCACTCATCGGCGTATAAATTGGGAAAACTAAAAATCAGCAAGACACAGGCACCCCAAAGTTTAGGGCTGCTCTGTTGACAAGAACCTCCACTTCCTTACACCTTAAATATCCCAGGAAAGAGAAAAATGGATAAAGAAGTTGTGGTCCTTATGTACAATGGAATATCACTCAACCATGAAATCAACGTCATAAGGCTCGGTGCAGCATGATGAGTGGATTTAGGTATGACGATTCTACGTGAAATAAGTCACACAGAAAAAGACACTTATCATAAGATATCACTTATAGAGAGAATGTAAAAACCGCTACACTTGAACTGAATTACAAAACAGAAGAGAGTCACACGTTTAGAAAACACACTATGGCTGCTTAACGGGAAAGGTGAGGTGGGGTGATGCATAAAACCGGGGTTTCAAATTAGCTCAGATACCGTTCCATAAACCCAATATGTAATAGACAAGACCTACTCCTTGCTCAATGAACGGGACTGAACACCCCCTATTCACCGCCCAAGAATATATCTGACTAGTAAGAATCTTAAAACCTATGTATTGAAATCTCTCTGTAAGTGAGTCACGTGGGGGTAAAGCGTCATAAACACAGCACTGAAAAGCAGCTAAACCCCATTATAAAAATCAATTACTTTAAAAAACCCGTGAAACAAAGACAGTGAAAGAGAGAGAAATTCTTACAAAATTCTTTCAGGGGCTGTGATGCCACCTGGGTTGACCATATCTAGACCCACAGCTGATTGAGACGTAAGGGTGGACACTCTTGGGGCTCAGAGGTTTGGTGAGGTTGGGTGAGCAAACGCAGACCCTTGAAAGTAATGCTGCGTGGTACCCATCCCATGGGTCCCAAATCTCCAGGTTCAAGGGCACCTTCCTACATCGAAAACATGCATGAGAAACCCAGAAGATGGTACACCGTGTGATCGGGAAAGGTTTCTAAAAGGCACCTCATTTCTCACCTCCTTGTGCTCGGGTTCGCCATTCCAGCCGCTTTCCTAGCAATCTCCCTCCTTGGAGAATCAGCACCTTTAACCTCCTATTCCGTACAGGTTGCAATTTGTCCTGAGGATGAACGGGAAGAGGGGGAACCAATGAGAGACTAGCTCTAGGTCTTGGGACAGGCACAGGTCACTCTATTTTCCCATCAGAAAGAAGAATTAACCACAGGCTCAGCCTGCCGCCCGGAAGCAGAATAGGGCCTGAAGCAATCCTGCGCTTTTGCGGCCAGCTCCCAAGAAAGCGAGTTGAAAAATGGAGCTCAGGGGCACTGCAATTCACAAACCTGCAGAGTTATAAATGATAACTCTCGTCCACAAATATATTGAGGGAAGGCAACGAAGAGGATTTGAAAGCAAGGCAGAATTGCAGGAAACAGATTTCAGGAGGGAGATTCGAATCGCCTTTAAAGCAGAGGAAAAGCGGCAAAACCTCGACAATGATGCCCTTGGCCAAAAAGGGCGTATGCGTTTTTTCCTGAATATATTCAGGAAAAAACGCATACGCCCTTTTTGGCCAACCAAGCAACCTGGAAAGGCAAATCAGCGCTACAAAGAAGTCTCGCTTCCCATCGGTCAAAAGGGCCATGCTGAATAAAGTGTCAAAACCAGCAATGCAGGACAGGCCATGGAGAAACGGGAGCCTTGCTACGCTGATGGGCGGGATGTAAATTGCCAACAGCCACTCTGGAGAGGTGTACGGTGTGTCTTGAAACATCTAGAAAACTCAGCTTAGAGAGCATAGGGCACTTCCACTCATGGGCGTATAAATTGGGAAAACTAAAAATCAACAAGACACAGGCACCCCAATGTTTACGGCTGCTCTGTTGACAAGAACCTCCACTTCGTTACACCTTAAATATCCCAGGAAAGAGAAAAATGGATAAAGAAGTTGTGGTCCTTATGTACAATGGAATATCACTCAGCCATGAAATCTACGTCAAAAGGCTCGTAGCAGCATGATGAGTGGATATAGGTACGACGATTCTACGTGAAATAAGTCACACAGAAAAAGACACTTATCATAAGATATCACTTATACAGAGAATGTAAAAACCGCTACACTTGAACTGAATTACAAAACAGAAGAGAGTCACACGTTTAGAAAACACACTATGGCTGCTTAACGGGAAAGGTGAGGTGCGGTGATGCATAAAACCGGGGTTTCAAATTAGCTCAGATACCGTTCCATAAACCCAATATGTAATAGACAAGACCTACTCCTTGCTCAGTAAACGGGACTCAACACCCCCTATTCACCGCTCAAAAATATATCTGACTAGTAAGAATCTTAAAACCTAAGTATTGAAATCTCTCTGTATGTGAGTCAAGTGGGTGTAAAGCATCATAAACACAGCACAGAAAAGCAGCTAAACCCCATTATAAAAATCAATTACTTTAAAAAACCCGTGAAACAAAGACAGTGAAAGAGAGAGAAATTCTTACAAAATTCTTTCAGGGGCTGTGATGCCACCTGGGTTGACCATATCTAGACCCACAGCTGATTGACACATAAGGGTGGACACTCTTGGGGCTGAGACGTTTGGTGAGGTTGGGTGAGCAAACGCAGACCCTTGAAAGTAATACTGCGTGGTACCCATCCCATGGGTCCCAAATCTCCAGGTTCAAGGGCACCTTCCTACATCGAAAACATGCATGAGAAACCCAGAAGATGGTACACCGTGTGATCGGGAAAGGTTTCTAAAACGCACCTCATTTCTCACCTCCTTGTGCTCGGGTTCGCCATTCCAGCCGCTTTCCTAGCAATCTCCCTCCTTTGAGAATCAGCACCTTTAACCTCCTGTTCCGTACAGTTTGCAATTTGTCCTGAGGATGAACGGGAAGAGGGGGAACCAATGAGAGACTAGCTCTAGGTCTTGGGACAGGCATAGGTCACTCTATTTTCCCATCAGAAAGAAGAATTAACCACAGGCTCAGCCTGCCGCCCGGAAGCAGAATAGGGCCTGAAGCAATCCTGTGCTTTTGCGGCCAGCTCCCAAGAAAGCGAGTTGAAAAATGGAGCTCAGGGGCACTGCAATTCACAAACCTGCAGAGTTATAAATGATAACTCTCGTCCACAAATATATTGAGGGAAGGCAACGAAGAGGATTTGAAAGCAAGGCAGAATTGTAGGAAACAGATTTCAGGAGGGAGATTCGAATCGCCTTTAAAGCACAGGAAAAGCGGCAAAACCTCAACAATGATGCCCTTGGCCAAAAAGGGCGTATGCGTTTTTTCCTGAATATATTCAGAAAAAAACGCATACGCCCTTTTTGGCCAACCAAGCAACCTGGAAAGGCAAATCAGCGCTACAAAGAAGTCTCGCTTCCCATCGGTCAAAAGGGCCATGCTGAATAAAGTGTCAAAACCAGCAATGCAGGACAGGCCATGGAGAAACGGGACCCTTGCTACACTGATGGCCGGGATGTAAATTGCCAACAGCCACTCTGGAGAGGTGTACGGTGTGTCTTGAAATATCTAAAAAACTCAGCTTAGAGAGCATAAGGCACTTCCACTCATGGGCGTATAAATTGGGAAAACTAAAAATCAGCAAGACACAGGCACCCCAAAGCTTAGGGCTGCTCTGTTGACAAGAAGCTCCACTTCCTTACACCTTAAATATCCCAGGAAAGAGAAAAAATGGATAAAGAAGTTGTGGTCCTTATGTACAATGGAATATCACTCAACCATGAAATCAACGTCATAAGGCTCGGTGCAGCATGATGAGTGGAATTAGGTATGACGATTCTACGTGAAATAAGTCACACAGAAAAAGACACTTATCATAAGATATCACTTATAGAGAGAATGTAAAAACTGCTACACTTGAACTGAATTACAAAACAGAAGAGAGTCACACGTTTGAAAACACACTATGGCTGCTTAACGGGAAAGGTGAGGTGGGGTGATGCATAAAACCGGGGTTTCAAATTAGCTCAGATACCGTTCCATAAACCCAATATGTAATAGACAAGACCTACTCCTTGCTCAATGAACGGGACTGAACACCCCCTATTCACCGCCCAAGAATATATCTGACTAGTAAGAATCTTAAAACCTATGTATTGAAATCTCTCTGTAAGTGAGTCACGTGGGGGAAAAGCGTCATAAACACAGCACTGAAAAGCAGCTAAACCCCATTATAAAAATCAATTACTTTAAAAAACCCGTGAAACAAAGACAGTGAAAGAGAGAGAAATTCTTACAAAATTCTTTCAGGGGCTGTGATGCCACCTGGGTTGACCATATCTAGACCCACAGCTGATTGAGACGTAAGGGTGGACACTCTTGGGGCTGAGAGGTTTGGTGAGGTTGGGTGAGCAAACGCAGACCCTTGAAAGTAATGCTGCGTGGTACCCATCCCATGGGTCCCAAATCTCCAGGTTCAAGGGCACCTTCCTACATCGAAAACATGCATGAGAAACCCAGAAGTTGGTACACCGTGTGATCGGGAAAGGTTTCTAAAATGCACCTCATTTCTCACCTCCTTGTGCTCGGGTTCGCCATTCCAGCCGCTTTCCTAGCAATCTCCCTCCTTGGAGAATCAGCACCTTTAACCTCCTACTCCGTACAGGTTGCAATTTGTCCTGAGGATGAACGGGAAGAGGGGGAACCAATGAGAGACTAGCTCTAGGTCTTGGGACAGGCACAGGTCACTCTATTTTCCCATCAGAAAGAAGAATTAACCACAGGCTCAGCCTGCCGCCCGGAAGCAGAATAGGGCCTGAAGCAATCCTGCGCTTTTGCGGCCAGCTCCCAAGAAAGCGAGTTGAAAAATGGAGCTCAGGGGCACTGCAATTCACAAACCTGCAGAGTTATAATTGATAACTCTCGTCCACAAATATATTGAGGGAAGGCAACGAAGAGGATTTGAAAGCAAGGCAGAATTGCAGGAAACAGATTTCAGGAGGGAGATTCGAATCGCCTTTAAAGCAGAGGAAAAGCGGCAAAACCTCGACAATGATGCCCTTGGCCAAAAAGGGCGTATGCGTTTTTTCCTGAATATATTCAGGAAAAAACGCATACGCCCTTTTTGGCCAACCAAGCAACCTGGAAAGGCAAATCAGCGCTACAAAGAAGTCTCGCTTCCCATCGGTCAAAAGCGCCATGCTGAATAAAGTGTCAAAACCAGCAATGCAGGACAGGCCATGGAAAAACGGGAGCCTTGCTACGCTGATGGGCGGGATGTAAATTGCCAACAGCCACTCTGGAGAGGTGTACGGTGTGTCTTGAAATATCTAAAAAACTCAGCTTAGAGAGCATAGGGCACTTCCACTCATGGGCGTATAAATTGGGAAAACTAAAAATCAGCAAGACACAGGCACCCCAAAGTTTAGGGCTGCTCTGTTGACAAGAACCTCCACTTCCTTACACCTTAAATATCCCAGGAAAGAGAAAAATGGATAAAGAAGTTGTGGTCCTTATGTACAATGGAATATCACTCAGCCATGAAATCTATGTCAAAAGGCTCGTAGCAGCATGATGAGTGGATATAGGTACGACGATTCTACGTGAAATAAGTCACACAGAAAAAGACACTTATCATAAGATATCACTTATAGAGGGAATGTAAAAACCGCTACACTTGAACTAAATTACAAAACAGAAGAGAGTCACACGTTTGAAAACACACTATGGCTGCTTAATGGGAAAGGTGAGGTGGGGTGATGCATAAAACCGGGGTTTCAAATTAGCTCAGATACCGTTCCATAAACCCAATATGTAATAGACAAGACCTACTCCTTGCTCAATGAACGGGACTGAACACCCCCTATTCACCGCCCAAGAATATATCTGACTAGTAAGAATCTTAAAACCTATGTATTGAAATCTCTCTGTAAGTGAGTCACGTGGGGGAAAAGCGTCATAAACACAGCACTGAAAAGCAGCTAAACCCCATTATAAAAATCAATTACTTTAAAAAACCCGTGAAACAAAGACAGTGAAAGAGAGAGAAATTCTTACAAAATTCTTTCAGGGGCTGTGATGCCACCTGGGTTGACCATATCTAGACCCACAGCTGATTGAGACGTAAGGGTGGACACTCTTGGGGCTGAGAGGTTTGGTGAGGTTGGGTGAGCAAACGCAGACCCTTGAAAGTAATGCTGCGTGGTACCCATCCCATGGGTCCCAAATCTCCAGGTTCAAGGGCACCTTCCTACATCGAAAACATGCATGAGAAACCCAGAAGATGGTACACCGTGTGATCGGGAAAGGTTTCTAAAATGCACCTCATTTCTCACCTCCTTGTGCTCGGGTTCGCCATTCCAGCCGCTTTCCTAGCAATCTCCCTCCTTGGAGAATCAGCACCTTTAACCTCCTACTCCGTACAGGTTGCAATTTGTCCTGAGGATGAACGGGAAGAGGGGGAACCAATGAGAGACTAGCTCTAGGTCTTGGGACAGGCACAGGTCACTCTATTTTCCCATCAGAAAGAAGAATTAACCACAGGCTCAGCCTGCCGCCCGGAAGCAGAATAGGGCCTGAAGCAATCCTGCGCTTTTGCGGCCAGCTCCCAAGAAAGCGAGTTGAAAAATGGAGCTCAGGGGCACTGCAATTCACAAACCTGCAGAGTTATAAATGATAACTCTCGTCCACAAATATATTGAGGGAAGGCAACGAAGAGGATTTGAAAGCAAGGCAGAATTGCAGGAAACAGATTTCAGGAGGGAGATTCGAATCGCCTTTAAAGCAGAGGAAAAGCGGCAAAACCTCGACAATGATGCCCTTGGCCAAAAAGGGCGTATGCGTTTTTTCCTGAATATATTCAGGAAAAAACGCATACGCCCTTTTTGGCCAACCAAGCAACCTGGAAAGGCAAATCAGCGCTACAAAGAAGTCTCGCTTCCCATCGGTCAAAAGCGCCATGCTGAATAAAGTGTCAAAACCAGCAATGCAGGACAGGCCATGGAAAAACGGGAGCCTTGCTACGCTGATGGGCGGGATGTAAATTGCCAACAGCCACTCTGGAGAGGTGTACGGTGTGTCTTGAAATATCTAAAAAACTCAGCTTAGAGAGCATAGGGCACTTCCACTCATGGGCGTATAAATTGGGAAAACTAAAAATCAGCAAGACACAGGCACCCCAAAGTTTAGGGCTGCTCTGTTGACAAGAACCTCCACTTCCTTACACCTTAAATATCCCAGGAAAGAGAAAAATGGATAAAGAAGTTGTGGTCCTTATGTACAATGGAATATCACTCAGCCATGAAATCTATGTCAAAAGGCTCGTAGCAGCATGATGAGTGGATATAGGTACGACGATTCTACGTGAAATAAGTCACACAGAAAAAGACACTTATCATAAGATATCACTTATAGAGGGAATGTAAAAACCGCTACACTTGAACTGAATTACAAAACAGAAGAGAGTCACACGTTTAGAAAACACACTATGGCTGCTTAACGGGAAAGGTGAGGCGCGGTGATGCATAAAACCGGGGTTTCAAATTAGCTGAGATACCGTTCCATAAACCCAATATGTAATAGACAAGACCTACTCCTTGCTCAGTAAACGGGACTCAACACCCCCTATTCACCGCTCAAAAATATATCTGACTAGTAAGAATCTTAAAACCTATGTATTGAAATCTCTCTGTATGTGAGACAAGTGGGTGTAAAGCGTCATAAACACAGCACTGAAAAGCAGCTAAACCCCATTATAAAAATCAATTACTTTTAAAAACCCGTGAAACAAAGACAGTGAAAGAGAGAGAAATTCTTACAAAATTCTTTCAGGGGCTGTGATGCCACCTGGGTTGACCATATCTAGACCCACAGCCGATTGAGACGTAAGGGTGGACACTCTTGGGGCTGAGAGGTTTGGTGAGGTTGGGTGAGCAAACGCAGACCCTTGAAAGTAATGCTGCGTGGTACCCATCCCATGGGTCCCAAATCTCCAGGTTCAAGGGCACCTTCCTACATCGAAAACATGCATGAGAAACCCAGAAGATGGTACACCGTGTGATCGGGAAAGGTTTCTAAAAGGCACCTCATTTCTCACCTCCTTGTGCTCGGGTTCGCCATTCCAGCCGCTTTCCTAGCAATCTCCCTCCTTGGAGAATCAGCACCTTTAACCTCCTATTCCGTACAGGTTGCAATTTGTCCTGAGGATGAACGGGAAGAGGGGGAACCAATGAGAGACTAGCTCTAGGTCTTGGGACAGGCACAGGTCACTCTATTTTCCCATCAGAAAGAAGAATTAACCACAGGCTCAGCCTGCCGCCCGGAAGCAGAATAGGGCCTGAAGCAATCCTGCGCTTTTGCGGCCAGCTCCCAAGAAAGCGAGTTGAAAAATGCAGTTCAGGGGCACTGCAATTCACAAACCTGCAGAGTTATAAATGATAACTCTCGTCCACAAATATATTGAGGGAAGGCAACGAAGAGGATTTGAAAGCAAGGCAGAATTGTAGGAAACAGATTTCAGGAAGGAGATTCGAATCGCATTTAAAGCACAGGAAAAGCGGCAAAACCTCGACAATGATGCCCTTGGCCAAAAAGGGCGTATGCGTTTTTTCCTGAATATATTCAGGAAAAAACGCGTACTCCCTTTTTGGCCAACCAAGCAACCTGGAAAGGCAAATCAGCGCTACAAAGAAGTCTCGCTTCCCATCGGACAAAAGGGCCATGCTGAATAAAGTGTCAAAACCAACAATGCAGGACAGGCCATGGAGAAACGGGAGCCTTGCTACGCTGATGGGCGGGATGTAAATTGCCAACAGCCACTCTGGAGAGGTGTACGGTGTGTCTTGAAACATCTAGAAAACTCAGCTTAGAGAGCATAGGGCACTTCCACTCATGGGCGTATAAATTGGGAAAACTAAAAATCAACAAGACACAGGCACCCTAATGTTTACGGCTGCTCTGTTGACAAGAACCTCCACTTCGTTACACCTTAAATATCCCAGGAAAGAGAAAAATGGATACAGAAGTTGTGGTCCTTATGTACAATGGAATATCACTCAGCCATGAAATCTACGTCAAAAGGCTCGTAGCAGCATGATGAGTGGATATAGGTACGACGATTCTACGTGAAATAAGTCACACAGAAAAAGACACTTATCATAAGATATCACTTAGAGAGGGAATGTAAAAACCGCTACACTTGAACTGAATTACAAAACAGAAGAGAGTCACACGTTTAGAAAACACACTATGGCTGCTTAACGGGAAAGGTGACGTGCGGTGATGCATAAAACCGGGGTTTCAAATTAGCTCAGATACCGTTCCATAAACCCAATATGTAATAGACAAGACCTACTCCTTGCTCAGTAAACGGGACTCAACACCCCCTATTCACCGCTCAAAAATATATCTGACTAGTAAGAATCTTAAAACCTAAGTATTGAAATCTCTCTGTATGTGAGTCAAGTGGGTGTAAAGCGTCATAAACACAGCACTGAAAAGCAGCTAAACCCCATTATAAAAATCAATTACTTTTAAAAACCCGTGAAACAAAGACAGTGAAAGAGAGAGAAATTCTTACAAAATTCTTTCAGGGGCTGTGATGCCACCTGGGTTGACCATATCTAGGCCCACAGCTGATTGAGACGTAAGGGTGGACACTCTTGGGGCTGAGAGGTTTGGTGAGGTTGGGTGAGCAAACGCAGACCCTTGAAAGTAATGCTGCGTGGTACCCATCCCATGGGTCCCAAATCTCCAGGTTCAAGGGCACCTTCCTACATCGAAAACATGCATGAGAAACCCAGAAGATGGTACACCGTGTGATCGGGAAAGGTTTCTAAAAGGCACCTCATTTCTCACCTCCTTGTGCTCGGGTTCGCCATTCCAGCCGCTTTCCTAGCAATCTCCCTCCTTGGAGAATCAGCACCTTTAACCTCCTACTCCGTACAGGTTGCAATTTGTCCTGAGGAGGAACGGGAAGAGGGGGAACCAATGAGAGACTAGCTCTAGGTCTTGGGACAGGCACAGGTCACTCTATTTTCCCATCAGAAAGAAGAATTAACCACAGGCTCAGCCTGCCGCCCGGAAGCAGAATAGGGCCTGAAGCAATCATGCGCTTTTGCGGCCAGCTCCCAAGAAAGCGAGTTGAAAAATGGAGCTCAGGGGCACTGCAATTCACAAACCTGCAGAGTTATAAATGATAACTCTCGTCCACAAATATACTGAGGGAAGGCAACGAAGAGGATTTGAAAGCAAGGCAGAATTGCAGGAAACAGATTTCAGGAGAAAGATTCGAATCGCCTTTAAAGCACAGGAAAAGCGGCAAAACCTCGACAATGATGCCCTTGGCCAAAAAGGGCGTATGCGTTTTTTCCTGAATATATTCAGGAAAAAACGCATACGCCCTTTTTGGCCAACCAAGCAACCTGGAAAGTCAAATCAGCGCTACAAAGAAGTCTCGCTTCCCATCGGTCAAAAGGGCCATGCTGAATAAAGTGTCAAAACCAGCAATGCAGAACAGGCCATGGAGAAACGGGAGCCTTGCTACGCTGATGGGCGGGATGTAAATTGCCAACAGCCACTCTGGAGAGGTGTACGGTGTGTCTTGAAACATCTAAAAAACTCTGCTTAGAGAGCATAGGGCACTACCACTAATGGGCGTATAAATTGGGAAAACTAAAAGTCAGCAAGACACAGGCACCCCAAAGATTAGGGCTGCTCTGTTGACAAGAACCTCCACTTCGTTACACCTTAAATATCCCAGGAAAGAGAAAAAATGGATAAATAAGTTGTGGTCCTTATGTACAATGGAATATCACTTAACCATGAAATCAACGTCATAAGGCTCGGTGCAGCCTGATGAGTGGAATGGTATGACGATACTACGTGAAATAAGTCACACAGAAAAAGACACTTATCATAAGATATCACTTATAGAGAGAATGTAAAAACCGCTACACTTGAACTGAATTACAAAACAGAAGAGAGTCACACGTTTAGAAAACACACTATGGCTGCTTAACGGGAAAGGTGAGGTGGGGTGATGCATAAAACCAGGGTTTCAAATTAGCTCAGATACCGTTCCATAAACCCAATATGTAATAGACAAGACCTACTCCTTGCTCAATGAACGGGACTCAACACCCCCTATTCACCGCCCAAGAATATATCTGACTAGTAAGAATCTTAAAACCTATATATTGAAATCTCTCTGTAAGTGAGTCACGTGGGGGTAAAGCGTCATAAACACAGCACTGAAAAGCAGCTAAACCCCATTATAAAAATCAATTACTTTTAAAAACCCGTGAAACGAAGGCAGTGAAAGAGAGAGAAATTCTTACAAAATTCGTTCAGGGGCTGTGATGCCACCTGGGTTGACCATATCTAGACCCACAGCTGATTGAGACATAAGGGTGGACACTCTTGGGGCTAAGAGGTTTGGTGAGATTGGGTGAGCAAACGCAGACCCTTTAAAGCAATACTGCGTGGTACCCATCCCGTGGGTCCCAAATCTCCAGGTTCAAGGGCACCTTCCTACATCGAAAACATGCATGAGAAATCCAGAAGATGGTACACCGTGTGATCGGGAAAGGTTTCTAAAACGCACCTCATTTCTCACCTCCTTGTGCTCGGGTTCGCCATTCCAGCCGCTTTCCTAGCAATCTCCCTGCTTGGAGAATCAGCACCTTTAACCTCCTGTTCCGTACAGGTTGCAATTTGTCCTGAGGATGAACGGGAAGAGGGGGAACCAATGAGAGATTAGCTCTAGGTCTTGGGACAGGCACAGGTCACTCTATTTTCCCATCAGAAAGAAGAATTAACCACAGGCTCAGCCTGCCGCCAGGAAGCAGAATAGGGCCTGAAGCAATCCTGCGCTTTTTCGGCCAGCTCCCAAGAAAGCGAGTTGAAAAATGGAGCTCAGGGGCACTGCAATTCACAAACCTGCAGAGTTATAAATGATAACTCTCGTCCACAAATATATTGAGGGAAGGCAACGAAGAGGATTTCAAAGCAAGGCAGAATTGCGGGAAACAGATTTCAGGAGGGAGATTCGAATCGCCTTTAAAGCACAGGAAAAGCAGCAAAAGCTCGACAATGATGCCCTTGGCCAAAAAGGGCGTATGCGTTTTTTCTGAATATATTCAGGAAAAAACGCATACGCCCTTTTTGGCCAAACAAGCAACCTGGAAAGGCAAATCAGCGCTACAAAGAAGTCTCGCTTCCCATCGGTCAAAAGGGCCATGCTGAATAAAGTGTCAAAACCAACAATGCAGGACAGGCCATGGAGAAACGGGAGCCTTGCTACGCTGATGGGCGGGATGTAAATTGCCAACAGCCACTCTGGAGAGGTGTACGGTGTGTCTTGAAACATCTAGAAAACTCAGCTTAGAGAGCATAGGGCACTTCCACTCACGGGCGTATAAATTGGGAAAACTAAAAATCAACAAGACACAGGCACCCCAATGTTTACAGCTGCTCTGTTGACAAGAACCTCCACTTCGTTACACCTTAAATATCCCAGGAAAGAGAAAAATGGATAAAGAAGTTGTGGTCCTTATGTACAATGGAATATCACTCAGCCATGAAATCTACGTCAAAAGGCTCGTAGCAGCATGATGAGTGGATATAGGTACGACGATTCTATGTGAAATAAGTCACACAGAAAAAGACACTTATCATAAGATATCACTTAGAGAGGGAATGTAAAAACCGCTACACTTAACTGAATTACAAAACAGAAGAGAGTCACACGTTTAGAAAACACACTATGGCTGCTTAACGGGAAAGGTGAGGTGGGGTGATGCATAAAACCGGGGTTTCAAATTAGCTCAGATACCGTTCCATAAACCCAATATGTAATAGACAAGACCTACTCCTTGCTCAATGAACGGGACTGAACACCCCCTATTCACCGCCCAAGAATATATCTGACTAGTAAGAATCTTAAAACCTATGTATTGAAATCTCTCTGTAAGTGAGTCACGTGGGGGTAAAGCGTCATAAACACAGCACTGAAAAGCAGCTAAACCCCATTATAAAAATCAATTACTTTAAAAAACCCGTGAAACAAAGACAGTGAAAGAGAGAGAAATTCTTACAAAATTCTTTCAGGGGCTGTGATGCCACCTGGGTTGACCATATCTAGACCCACAGCTGATTGAGACGTAAGGGTGGACACTCTTGGGGCTCAGAGGTTTGGTGAGGTTGGGTGAGCAAACGCAGACCCTTGAAAGTAATGCTGCGTGGTACCCATCCCATGGGTCCCAAATCTCCAGGTTCAAGGGCACCTTCCTACATCGAAAACATGCATGAGAAACCCAGAAGATGGTACACCGTGTGATCGGGAAAGGTTTCTAAAAGGCACCTCATTTCTCACCTCCTTGTGCTCGGGTTCGCCATTCCAGCCGCTTTCCTAGCAATCTCCCTCCTTGGAGAATCAGCACCTTTAACCTCCTATTCCGTACAGGTTGCAATTTGTCCTGAGGATGAACGGGAAGAGGGGGAACCAATGAGAGACTAGCTCTAGGTCTTGGGACAGGCACAGGTCACTCTATTTTCCCATCAGAAAGAAGAATTAACCACAGGCTCAGCCTGCCGCCCGGAAGCAGAATAGGGCCTGAAGCAATCCTGCGCTTTTGCGGCCAGCTCCCAAGAAAGCGAGTTGAAAAATGGAGCTCAGGGGCACTGCAATTCACAAACCTGCAGAGTTATAAATGATAACTCTCGTCCACAAATATATTGACGGAAGGCAACGAAGAGGATTTGAAAGCAAGGCAGAATTGCAGGAAACAGATTTCAGGAGGGAGATTCGAATCGCCTTTAAAGCACAGGAAAAGCGGCAAAACCTCGACAATGATGCCCTTGGCCAAAAAGGGCGTATGCGTTTTTTCCTGAATATATTCAGGAAAAAACGCATACGCCCTTTTTGGCCAACCAAGCAACCTGGAAAGGCAAATCAGCGCTACAAAGAAGTCTCGCTTCCCATCGGTCAAAAGGGCCATGCTGAATAAAGTGTCAAAACCAGCAATGCAGGACAGGCCATGGAGAAACGGGAGCCTTGCTACGCTGATGGGCGGGATGTAAATTGCCAACAGCCACTCTGGAGAGGTGTACGGTGTGTCTTGAAACATCTAGAAAACTCAGCTTAGAGAGCATAGGGCACTTCCACTCATGGGCGTATAAATTGGGAAAACTAAAAATCAACAAGACACAGGCACCCCAATGTTTACGGCTGCTCTGTTGACAAGAACCTCCACTTCGTTACACCTTAAATATCCCAGGAAAGAGAAAAATGGATAAAGAAGTTGTGGTCCTTATGTACAATGGAATATCACTCAGCCATGAAATCTACGTCAAAAGGCTCGTAGCAGCATGATGAGTGGATATAGGTACGACAATTCTACGTGAAATAAGTCACACAGAAAAAGACACTTATCATAAGATATCACTTATACAGAGAATGTAAAAACCGCTACACTTGAACTGAATTACAAAACAGAAGAGAGTCACACGTTTAGAAAACACACTATGGCTGCTTAACGGGAAAGGTGAGGTGCGGTGATGCATAAAACCGGGGTTTCAAATTAGCTCAGATACCGTTCCATAAACCCAATATGTAATAGACAAGACCTACTCCTTGCTCAGTAAACGGGACTCAACACCCCCTATTCACCGCTCAAAAATATATCTGACTAGTAAGAATCTTAAAACCTAAGTATTGAAATCTCTCTGTATGTGAGTCAAGTGGGTGTAAAGCATCATAAACACAGCACAGAAAAGCAGCTAAACCCCATTATAAAAATCAATTACTTTAAAAAACCCGTGAAACAAAGACAGTGAAAGAGAGAGAAATTCTTACAAAATTCTTTCAGGGGCTGTGATGCCACCTGGGTTGACCATATCTAGACCCACAGCTGATTGACACATAAGGGTGGACACTCTTGGGGCTGAGACGTTTGGTGAGGTTGGGTGAGCAAACGCAGACCCTTGAAAGTAATACTGCGTGGTACCCATCCCATGGGTCCCAAATCTCCAGGTTCAAGGGCACCTTCCTACATCGAAAACATGCATGAGAAACCCAGAAGATGGTACACCGTGTGATCGGGAAAGGTTTCTAAAACGCACCTCATTTCTCACCTCCTTGTGCTCGGGTTCGCCATTCCAGCCGCTTTCCTAGCAATCTCCCTCCTTGGAGAATCAGCACCTTTAACCTCCTGTTCCGTACAGTTTGCAATTTGTCCTGAGGATGAACGGGAAGAGGGGGAACCAATGAGAGACTAGCTCTAGGTCTTGGGACAGGCATAGGTCACTCTATTTTCCCATCAGAAAGAAGAATTAACCACAGGCTCAGCCTGCCGCCCGGAAGCAGAATAGGGCCTGAAGCAATCCTGTGCTTTTGCGGCCAGCTCCCAAGAAAGCGAGTTGAAAAATGGAGCTCAGGGGCACTGCAATTCACAAACCTGCAGAGTTATAAATGATAACTCTCGTCCACAAATATATTGAGGGAAGGCAACGAAGAGGATTTGAAAGCAAGGCAGAATTGTAGGAAACAGATTTCAGGAGGGAGATTCGAATCGCCTTTAAAGCACAGGAAAAGCGGCAAAACCTCAACAATGATGCCCTTGGCCAAAAAGGGCGTATGCGTTTTTTCCTGAATATATTCAGAAAAAAACGCATACGCCCTTTTTGGCCAACCAAGCAACCTGGAAAGGCAAATCAGCGCTACAAAGAAGTCTCGCTTCCCATCGGTCAAAAGGGCCATGCTGAATAAAGTGTCAAAACCAGCAATGCAGGACAGGCCATGTAGAAACGGGAGCCTTGCTACACTGATGGCCGGGATGTAAATTGCCAACAGCCACTCTGGAGAGGTGTACGGTGTGTCTTGAAATATCTAAAAAACTCAGCTTAGAGAGCATAAGGCACTTCCACTCATGGGCGTATAAATTGGGAAAACTAAAAATCAGCAAGACACAGGCACCCCAAAGCTTAGGGCTGCTCTGTTGACAAGAAGCTCCACTTCCTTACACCTTAAATATCCCAGGAAAGAGAAAAAATGGATAAAGAAGTTGTGGTCCTTATGTACAATGGAATATCACTCAACCATGAAATCAACGTCATAAGGCTCGGTGCAGCATGATGAGTGGAATTAGGTATGACGATTCTACGTGAAATAAGTCACACAGAAAAAGACACTTATCATAAGATATCACTTATAGAGAGAATGTAAAAACTGCTACACTTGAACTGAATTACAAAACAGAAGAGAGTCACACGTTTGAAAACACACTATGGCTGCTTAACGGGAAAGGTGAGGTGGGGTGATGCATAAAACCGGGGTTTCAAATTAGCTCAGATACCGTTCCATAAACCCAATATGTAATAGACAAGACCTACTCCTTGCTCAATGAACGGGACTGAACACCCCCTATTCACCGCCCAAGAATATATCTGACTAGTAAGAATCTTAAAACCTATGTATTGAAATCTCTCTGTAAGTGAGTCACGTGGGGGAAAAGCGTCATAAACACAGCACTGAAAAGCAGCTAAACCCCATTATAAAAATCAATTACTTTAAAAAACCCGTGAAACAAAGACAGTGAAAGAGAGAGAAATTCTTACAAAATTCTTTCAGGGGCTGTGATGCCACCTGGGTTGACCATATCTAGACCCACAGCTGATTGAGACGTAAGGGTGGACACTCTTGGGGCTGAGAGGTTTGGTGAGGTTGGGTGAGCAAACGCAGACCCTTGAAAGTAATGCTGCGTGGTACCCATCCCATGGGTCCCAAATCTCCAGGTTCAAGGGCACCTTCCTACATCGAAAACATGCATGAGAAACCCAGAAGATGGTACACCGTGTGATCGGGAAAGGTTTCTAAAATGCACCTCATTTCTCACCTCCTTGTGCTCGGGTTCGCCATTCCAGCCGCTTTCCTAGCAATCTCCCTCCTTGGAGAATCAGCACCTTTAACCTCCTACTCCGTACAGGTTGCAATTTGTCCTGAGGATGAACGGGAAGAGGGGGAACCAATGAGAGACTAGCTCTAGGTCTTGGGACAGGCACAGGTCACTCTATTTTCCCATCAGAAAGAAGAATTAACCACAGGCTCAGCCTGCCGCCCGGAAGCAGAATAGGGCCTGAAGCAATCCTGCGCTTTTGCGGCCAGCTCCCAAGAAAGCGAGTTGAAAAATGGAGCTCAGGGGCACTGCAATTCACAAACCTGCAGAGTTATAATTGATAACTCTCGTCCACAAATATATTGAGGGAAGGCAACGAAGAGGATTTGAAAGCAAGGCAGAATTGCAGGAAACAGATTTCAGGAGGGAGATTCGAATCGCCTTTAAAGCAGAGGAAAAGCGGCAAAACCTCGACAATGATGCCCTTGGCCAAAAAGGGCGTATGCGTTTTTTCCTGAATATATTCAGGAAAAAACGCATACGCCCTTTTTGGCCAACCAAGCAACCTGGAAAGGCAAATCAGCGCTACAAAGAAGTCTCGCTTCCCATCGGTCAAAAGCGCCATGCTGAATAAAGTGTCAAAACCAGCAATGCAGGACAGGCCATGGAAAAACGGGAGCCTTGCTACGCTGATGGGCGGGATGTAAATTGCCAACAGCCACTCTGGAGAGGTGTACGGTGTGTCTTGAAATATCTAAAAAACTCAGCTTAGAGAGCATAGGGCACTTCCACTCATGGGCGTATAAATTGGGAAAACTAAAAATCAGCAAGACACAGGCACCCCAAAGTTTAGGGCTGCTCTGTTGACAAGAACCTCCACTTCCTTACACCTTAAATATCCCAGGAAAGAGAAAAATGGATAAAGAAGTTGTGGTCCTTATGTACAATGGAATATCACTCAGCCATGAAATCTATGTCAAAAGGCTCGTAGCAGCATGATGAGTGGATATAGGTACGACGATTCTACGTGAAATAAGTCACACAGAAAAAGACACTTATCATAAGATATCACTTAGAGAGGGAATGTAAAAACCGCTACACTTGAACTGAATTACAAAACAGAAGAGAGTCACACGTTTAGAAAACACACTATGGCTGCTTAACGGGAAAGGTGACGTGCGGTGATGCATAAAACCGGGGTTTCAAATTAGCTCAGATACCGTTCCATAAACCCAATATGTAATAGACAAGACCTACTCCTTGCTCAGTAAACGGGACTCAACACCCCCTATTCACCGCTCAAAAATATATCTGACTAGTAAGAATCTTAAAACCTAAGTATTGAAATCTCTCTGTATGTGAGTCAAGTGGGTGTAAAGCGTCATAAACACAGCACTGAAAAGCAGCTAAACCCCATTATAAAAATCAATTACTTTTAAAAACCCGTGAAACAAAGACAGTGAAAGAGAGAGAAATTCTTACAAAATTCTTTCAGGGGCTGTGATGCCACCTGGGTTGACCATATCTAGGCCCACAGCTGATTGAGACGTAAGGGTGGACACTCTTGGGGCTGAGAGGTTTGGTGAGGTTGGGTGAGCAAACGCAGACCCTTGAAAGTAATGCTGCGTGGTACCCATCCCATGGGTCCCAAATCTCCAGGTTCAAGGGCACCTTCCTACATCGAAAACATGCATGAGAAACCCAGAAGATGGTACACCGTGTGATCGGGAAAGGTTTCTAAAAGGCACCTCATTTCTCACCTCCTTGTGCTCGGGTTCGCCATTCCAGCCGCTTTCCTAGCAATCTCCCTCCTTGGAGAATCAGCACCTTTAACCTCCTACTCCGTACAGGTTGCAATTTGTCCTGAGGAGGAACGGGAAGAGGGGGAACCAATGAGAGACTAGCTCTAGGTCTTGGGACAGGCACAGGTCACTCTATTTTCCCATCAGAAAGAAGAATTAACCACAGGCTCAGCCTGCCGCCCGGAAGCAGAATAGGGCCTGAAGCAATCATGCGCTTTTGCGGCCAGCTCCCAAGAAAGCGAGTTGAAAAATGGAGCTCAGGGGCACTGCAATTCACAAACCTGCAGAGTTATAAATGATAACTCTCGTCCACAAATATACTGAGGGAAGGCAACGAAGAGGATTTGAAAGCAAGGCAGAATTGCAGGAAACAGATTTCAGGAGAAAGATTCGAATCGCCTTTAAAGCACAGGAAAAGCGGCAAAACCTCGACAATGATGCCCTTGGCCAAAAAGGGCGTATGCGTTTTTTCCTGAATATATTCAGGAAAAAACGCATACGCCCTTTTTGGCCAACCAAGCAACCTGGAAAGTCAAATCAGCGCTACAAAGAAGTCTCGCTTCCCATCGGTCAAAAGGGCCATGCTGAATAAAGTGTCAAAACCAGCAATGCAGAACAGGCCATGGAGAAACGGGAGCCTTGCTACGCTGATGGGCGGGATGTAAATTGCCAACAGCCACTCTGGAGAGGTGTACGGTGTGTCTTGAAACATCTAAAAAACTCTGCTTAGAGAGCATAGGGCACTACCACTCATGGGCGTATAAATTGGGAAAACTAAAAGTCAGCAAGACACAGGCACCCCAAAGATTAGGGCTGCTCTGTTGACAAGAACCTCCACTTCGTTACACCTTAAATATCCCAGGAAAGAGAAAAAATGGATAAATAAGTTGTGGTCCTTATGTACAATGGAATATCACTTAACCATGAAATCAACGTCATAAGGCTCGGTGCAGCCTGATGAGTGGAATGGTATGACGATACTACGTGAAATAAGTCACACAGAAAAAGACACTTATCATAAGATATCACTTATAGAGAGAATGTAAAAACCGCTACACTTGAACTGAATTACAAAACAGAAGAGAGTCACACGTTTAGAAAACACACTATGGCTGCTTAACGGGAAAGGTGAGGTGGGGTGATGCATAAAACCAGGGTTTCAAATTAGCTCAGATACCGTTCCATAAACCCAATATGTAATAGACAAGACCTACTCCTTGCTCAATGAACGGGACTCAACACCCCCTATTCACCGCCCAAGAATATATCTGACTAGTAAGAATCTTAAAACCTATATATTGAAATCTCTCTGTAAGTGAGTCACGTGGGGGTAAAGCGTCATAAACACAGCACTGAAAAGCAGCTAAACCCCATTATAAAAATCAATTACTTTTAAAAACCCGTGAAACGAAGGCAGTGAAAGAGAGAGAAATTCTTACAAAATTCGTTCAGGGGCTGTGATGCCACCTGGGTTGACCATATCTAGACCCACAGCTGATTGAGACATAAGGGTGGACACTCTTGGGGCTAAGAGGTTTGGTGAGATTGGGTGAGCAAACGCAGACCCTTTAAAGCAATACTGCGTGGTACCCATCCCGTGGGTCCCAAATCTCCAGGTTCAAGGGCACCTTCCTACATCGAAAACATGCATGAGAAATCCAGAAGATGGTACACCGTGTGATCGGGAAAGGTTTCTAAAACGCACCTCATTTCTCACCTCCTTGTGCTCGGGTTCGCCATTCCAGCCGCTTTCCTAGCAATCTCCCTGCTTGGAGAATCAGCACCTTTAACCTCCTGTTCCGTACAGGTTGCAATTTGTCCTGAGGATGAACGGGAAGAGGGGGAACCAATGAGAGATTAGCTCTAGGTCTTGGGACAGGCACAGGTCACTCTATTTTCCCATCAGAAAGAAGAATTAACCACAGGCTCAGCCTGCCGCCAGGAAGCAGAATAGGGCCTGAAGCAATCCTGCGCTTTTTCGGCCAGCTCCCAAGAAAGCGAGTTGAAAAATGGAGCTCAGGGGCACTGCAATTCACAAACCTGCAGAGTTATAAATGATAACTCTCGTCCACAAATATATTGAGGGAAGGCAACGAAGAGGATTTCAAAGCAAGGCAGAATTGCGGGAAACAGATTTCAGGAGGGAGATTCGAATCGCCTTTAAAGCACAGGAAAAGCAGCAAAAGCTCGACAATGATGCCCTTGGCCAAAAAGGGCGTATGCGTTTTTTCTGAATATATTCAGGAAAAAACGCATACGCCCTTTTTGGCCAAACAAGCAACCTGGAAAGGCAAATCAGCGCTACAAAGAAGTCTCGCTTCCCATCGGTCAAAAGGGCCATGCTGAATAAAGTGTCAAAACCAACAATGCAGGACAGGCCATGGAGAAACGGGAGCCTTGCTACGCTGATGGGCGGGATGTAAATTGCCAACAGCCACTCTGGAGAGGTGTACGGTGTGTCTTGAAACATCTAGAAAACTCAGCTTAGAGAGCATAGGGCACTTCCACTCACGGGCGTATAAATTGGGAAAACTAAAAATCAACAAGACACAGGCACCCCAATGTTTACAGCTGCTCTGTTGACAAGAACCTCCACTTCGTTACACCTTAAATATCCCAGGAAAGAGAAAAATGGATAAAGAAGTTGTGGTCCTTATGTACAATGGAATATCACTCAGCCATGAAATCTACGTCAAAAGGCTCGTAGCAGCATGATGAGTGGATATAGGTACGACGATTCTATGTGAAATAAGTCACACAGAAAAAGACACTTATCATAAGATATCACTTAGAGAGGGAATGTAAAAACCGCTACACTTAACTGAATTACAAAACAGAAGAGAGTCACACGTTTAGAAAACACACTATGGCTGCTTAACGGGAAAGGTGAGGTGGGGTGATGCATAAAACCGGGGTTTCAAATTAGCTCAGATACCGTTCCATAAACCCAATATGTAATAGACAAGACCTACTCCTTGCTCAATGAACGGGACTGAACACCCCCTATTCACCGCCCAAGAATATATCTGACTAGTAAGAATCTTAAAACCTATGTATTGAAATCTCTCTGTAAGTGAGTCACGTGGGGGTAAAGCGTCATAAACACAGCACTGAAAAGCAGCTAAACCCCATTATAAAAATCAATTACTTTAAAAAACCCGTGAAACAAAGACAGTGAAAGAGAGAGAAATTCTTACAAAATTCTTTCAGGGGCTGTGATGCCACCTGGGTTGACCATATCTAGACCCACAGCTGATTGAGACGTAAGGGTGGACACTCTTGGGGCTCAGAGGTTTGGTGAGGTTGGGTGAGCAAACGCAGACCCTTGAAAGTAATGCTGCGTGGTACCCATCCCATGGGTCCCAAATCTCCAGGTTCAAGGGCACCTTCCTACATCGAAAACATGCATGAGAAACCCAGAAGATGGTACACCGTGTGATCGGGAAAGGTTTCTAAAAGGCACCTCATTTCTCACCTCCTTGTGCTCGGGTTCGCCATTCCAGCCGCTTTCCTAGCAATCTCCCTCCTTGGAGAATCAGCACCTTTAACCTCCTATTCCGTACAGGTTGCAATTTGTCCTGAGGATGAACGGGAAGAGGGGGAACCAATGAGAGACTAGCTCTAGGTCTTGGGACAGGCACAGGTCACTCTATTTTCCCATCAGAAAGAAGAATTAACCACAGGCTCAGCCTGCCGCCCGGAAGCAGAATAGGGCCTGAAGCAATCCTGCGCTTTTGCGGCCAGCTCCCAAGAAAGCGAGTTGAAAAATGGAGCTCAGGGGCACTGCAATTCACAAACCTGCAGAGTTATAAATGATAACTCTCGTCCACAAATATATTGACGGAAGGCAACGAAGAGGATTTGAAAGCAAGGCAGAATTGCATGAAACAGATTTCAGGAGGGAGATTCGAATCGCCTTTAAAGCACAGGAAAAGCGGCAAAACCTCGACAATGATGCCCTTGGCCAAAAAGGGCGTATGCGTTTTTTCCTGAATATATTCAGGAAAAAACGCATACGCCCTTTTTGGCCAACCAAGCAACCTGGAAAGGCAAATCAGCGCTACAAAGAAGTCTCGCTTCCCATCGGTCAAAAGGGCCATGCTGAATAAAGTGTCAAAACCAGCAATGCAGGACAGGCCATGGAGAAACGGGAGCCTTGCTACGCTGATGGGCGGGATGTAAATTGCCAACAGCCACTCTGGAGAGGTGTACGGTGTGTCTTGAAACATCTAGAAAACTCAGCTTAGAGAGCATAGGGCACTTCCACTCATGGGCGTATAAATTGGGAAAACTAAAAATCAACAAGACACAGGCACCCCAATGTTTACGGCTGCTCTGTTGACAAGAACCTCCACTTCGTTACACCTTAAATATCCCAGGAAAGAGAAAAATGGATAAAGAAGTTGTGGTCCTTATGTACAATGGAATATCACTCAGCCATGAAATCTACGTCAAAAGGCTCGTAGCAGCATGATGAGTGGATATAGGTACGACAATTCTACGTGAAATAAGTCACACAGAAAAAGACACTTATCATAAGATATCACTTATACAGAGAATGTAAAAACCGCTACACTTGAACTGAATTACAAAACAGAAGAGAGTCACACGTTTAGAAAACACACTATGGCTGCTTAACGGGAAAGGTGAGGTGCGGTGATGCATAAAACCGGGGTTTCAAATTAGCTCAGATACCGTTCCATAAACCCAATATGTAATAGACAAGACCTACTCCTTGCTCAGTAAACGGGACTCAACACCCCCTATTCACCGCTCAAAAATATATCTGACTAGTAAGAATCTTAAAACCTAAGTATTGAAATCTCTCTGTATGTGAGTCAAGTGGGTGTAAAGCATCATAAACACAGCACAGAAAAGCAGCTAAACCCCATTATAAAAATCAATTACTTTAAAAAACCCGTGAAACAAAGACAGTGAAAGAGAGAGAAATTCTTACAAAATTCTTTCAGGGGCTGTGATGCCACCTGGGTTGACCATATCTAGACCCACAGCTGATTGACACATAAGGGTGGACACTCTTGGGGCTGAGACGTTTGGTGAGGTTGGGTGAGCAAACGCAGACCCTTGAAAGTAATACTGCGTGGTACCCATCCCATGGGTCCCAAATCTCCAGGTTCAAGGGCACCTTCCTACATCGAAAACATGCATGAGAAACCCAGAAGATGGTACACCGTGTGATCGGGAAAGGTTTCTAAAACGCACCTCATTTCTCACCTCCTTGTGCTCGGGTTCGCCATTCCAGCCGCTTTCCTAGCAATCTCCCTCCTTGGAGAATCAGCACCTTTAACCTCCTGTTCCGTACAGTTTGCAATTTGTCCTGAGGATGAACGGGAAGAGGGGGAACCAATGAGAGACTAGCTCTAGGTCTTGGGACAGGCATAGGTCACTCTATTTTCCCATCAGAAAGAAGAATTAACCACAGGCTCAGCCTGCCGCCCGGAAGCAGAATAGGGCCTGAAGCAATCCTGTGCTTTTGCGGCCAGCTCCCAAGAAAGCGAGTTGAAAAATGGAGCTCAGGGGCACTGCAATTCACAAACCTGCAGAGTTATAAATGATAACTCTCGTCCACAAATATATTGAGGGAAGGCAACGAAGAGGATTTGAAAGCAAGGCAGAATTGTAGGAAACAGATTTCAGGAGGGAGATTCGAATCGCCTTTAAAGCACAGGAAAAGCGGCAAAACCTCAACAATGATGCCCTTGGCCAAAAAGGGCGTATGCGTTTTTTCCTGAATATATTCAGAAAAAAACGCATACGCCCTTTTTGGCCAACCAAGCAACCTGGAAAGGCAAATCAGCGCTACAAAGAAGTCTCGCTTCCCATCGGTCAAAAGGGCCATGCTGAATAAAGTGTCAAAACCAGCAATGCAGGACAGGCCATGTAGAAACGGGAGCCTTGCTACACTGATGGCCGGGATGTAAATTGCCAACAGCCACTCTGGAGAGGTGTACGGTGTGTCTTGAAATATCTAAAAAACTCAGCTTAGAGAGCATAAGGCACTTCCACTCATGGGCGTATAAATTGGGAAAACTAAAAATCAGCAAGACACAGGCACCCCAAAGCTTAGGGCTGCTCTGTTGACAAGAAGCTCCACTTCCTTACACCTTAAATATCCCAGGAAAGAGAAAAAATGGATAAAGAAGTTGTGGTCCTTATGTACAATGGAATATCACTCAACCATGAAATCAACGTCATAAGGCTCGGTGCAGCATGATGAGTGGAATTAGGTATGACGATTCTACGTGAAATAAGTCACACAGAAAAAGACACTTATCATAAGATATCACTTATAGAGAGAATGTAAAAACTGCTACACTTGAACTGAATTACAAAACAGAAGAGAGTCACACGTTTGAAAACACACTATGGCTGCTTAACGGGAAAGGTGAGGTGGGGTGATGCATAAAACCGGGGTTTCAAATTAGCTCAGATACCGTTCCATAAACCCAATATGTAATAGACAAGACCTACTCCTTGCTCAATGAACGGGACTGAACACCCCCTATTCACCGCCCAAGAATATATCTGACTAGTAAGAATCTTAAAACCTATGTATTGAAATCTCTCTGTAAGTGAGTCACGTGGGGGAAAAGCGTCATAAACACAGCACTGAAAAGCAGCTAAACCCCATTATAAAAATCAATTACTTTAAAAAAACCCGTGAAACAAAGACAGTGAAAGAGAGAGAAATTCTTACAAAATTCTTTCAGGGGCTGTGATGCCACCTGGGTTGACCATATCTAGACCCACAGCTGATTGAGACGTAAGGGTGGACACTCTTGGGGCTGAGAGGTTTGGTGAGGTTGGGTGAGCAAACGCAGACCCTTGAAAGTAATGCTGCGTGGTACCCATCCCATGGGTCCCAAATCTCCAGGTTCAAGGGCACCTTCCTACATCGAAAACATGCATGAGAAACCCAGAAGATGGTACACCGTGTGATCGGGAAAGGTTTCTAAAATGCACCTCATTTCTCACCTCCTTGTGCTCGGGTTCGCCATTCCAGCCGCTTTCCTAGCAATCTCCCTCCTTGGAGAATCAGCACCTTTAACCTCCTACTCCGTACAGGTTGCAATTTGTCCTGAGGATGAACGGGAAGAGGGGGAACCAATGAGAGACTAGCTCTAGGTCTTGGGACAGGCACAGGTCACTCTATTTTCCCATCAGAAAGAAGAATTAACCACAGGCTCAGCCTGCCGCCCGGAAGCAGAATAGGGCCTGAAGCAATCCTGCGCTTTTGCGGCCAGCTCCCAAGAAAGCGAGTTGAAAAATGGAGCTCAGGGCACTGCAATTCACAAACCTGCAGAGTTATAATTGATAACTCTCGTCCACAAATATATTGAGGGAAGGCAACGAAGAGGATTTGAAAGCAAGGCAGAATTGCAGGAAACAGATTTCAGGAGGGAGATTCGAATCGCCTTTAAAGCAGAGGAAAAGCGGCAAAACCTCGACAATGATGCCCTTGGCCAAAAAGGGCGTATGCGTTTTTTCCTGAATATATTCAGGAAAAAACGCATACGCCCTTTTTGGCCAACCAAGCAACCTGGAAAGGCAAATCAGCGCTACAAAGAAGTCTCGCTTCCCATCGGTCAAAAGCGCCATGCTGAATAAAGTGTCAAAACCAGCAATGCAGGACAGGCCATGGAAAAACGGGAGCCTTGCTACGCTGATGGGCGGGATGTAAATTGCCAACAGCCACTCTGGAGAGGTGTACGGTGTGTCTTGAAATATCTAAAAAACTCAGCTTAGAGAGCATAGGGCACTTCCACTCATGGGCGTATAAATTGGGAAAACTAAAAATCAGCAAGACACAGGCACCCCAAAGTTTAGGGCTGCTCTGTTGACAAGAACCTCCACTTCCTTACACCTTAAATATCCCAGGAAAGAGAAAAATGGATAAAGAAGTTGTGGTCCTTATGTACAATGGAATATCACTCAGCCATGAAATCTATGTCAAAAGGCTCGTAGCAGCATGATGAGTGGATATAGGTACGACGATTCTACGTGAAATAAGTCACACAGAAAAAGACACTTATCATAAGATATCACTTATAGAGGGAATGTAAAAACCGCTACACTTGAACTGAATTACAAAACAGAAGAGAGTCACACGTTTGAAAACACACTATGGCTGCTTAATGGGAAAGGTGAGGTGGGGTGATGCATAAAACCGGGGTTTCAAATTAGCTCAGATACCGTTCCATAAACCCAATATGTAATAGACAAGACCTACTCCTTGCTCAATGAACGGGACTGAACACCCCCTATTCACCGCCCAAGAATATATCTGACTAGTAAGAATCTTAAAACCTATGTATTGAAATCTCTCTGTAAGTGAGTCACGTGGGGGAAAAGCGTCATAAACACAGCACTGAAAAGCAGCTAAACCCCATTATAAAAATCAATTACTTTAAAAAACCCGTGAAACAAAGACAGTGAAAGAGAGAGAAATTCTTACAAAATTCTTTCAGGGGCTGTGATGCCACCTGGGTTGACCATATCTAGGCCCACAGCTGATTGAGACGTAAGGGTGGACACTCTTGGGGCTGAGAGGTTTGGTGAGGTTGGGTGAGCAAACGCAGACCCTTGAAAGTAATGCTGCGTGGTACCCATCCCATGGGTCCCAAATCTCCAGGTTCAAGGGCACCTTCCTACATCGAAAACATGCATGAGAAACCCAGAAGATGGTACACCGTGTGATCGGGAAAGGTTTCTAAAAGGCACCTCATTTCTCACCTCCTTGTGCTCGGGTTCGCCATTCCAGCCGCTTTCCTAGCAATCTCCCTCCTTGGAGAATCAGCACCTTTAACCTCCTACTCCGTACAGGTTGCAATTTGTCCTGAGGAGGAACGGGAAGAGGGGGAACCAATGAGAGACTAGCTCTAGGTCTTGGGACAGGCACAGGTCACTCTATTTTCCCATCAGAAAGAAGAATTAACCACAGGCTCAGCCTGCCGCCCGGAAGCAGAATAGGGCCTGAAGCAATCATGCGCTTTTGCGGCCAGCTCCCAAGAAAGCGATAGTTGAAAAATGGAGCTCAGGGGCACTGCAATTCACAAACCTGCAGAGTTATAAATGATAACTCTCGTCCACAAATATACTGAGGGAAGGCAACGAAGAGGATTTGAAAGCAAGGCAGAATTGCAGGAAACAGATTTCAGGAGAAAGATTCGAATCGCCTTTAAAGCACAGGAAAAGCGGCAAAACCTCGACAATGATGCCCTTGCCAAAAAGGGCGTATGCGTTTTTTCCTGAATATATTCAGGAAAAACGCATACGCCCTTTTTGGCCAACCAAGCAACCTGGAAAGTCAAATCAGCGCTACAAAGAAGTCTCGCTTCCCATCGGTCAAAAGGGCCATGCTGAATAAAGTGTCAAAACCAGCAATGCAGAACAGGCCATGGAGAAACGGGAGCCTTGCTACGCTGATGGGCGGGATGTAAATTGCCAACAGCCACTCTGGAGAGGTGTACGGTGTGTCTTGAAACATCTAAAAAACTCTGCTTAGAGAGCATAGGGCACTACCACTCATGGGCGTATAAATTGGGAAAACTAAAAGTCAGCAAGACACAGGCACCCAAAGATTAGGGCTGCTCTGTTGACAAGAACCTCCACTTCGTTACACCTTAAATATCCCAGGAAAGAGAAAAAATGGATAAATAAGTTGTGGTCCTTATGTACAATGGAATATCACTTAACCATGAAATCAACGTCATAAGGCTCGGTGCAGCCTGATGAGTGGATTAGGTATGACGATACTACGTGAAATAAGTCACACAGAAAAAGACACTTATCATAAGATATCACTTATAGAGAGAATGTAAAAACCGCTACACTTGAACTGAATTACAAAACAGAAGAGAGTCACACGTTTAGAAAACACACTATGGCTGCTTAACGGGAAAGGTGAGGTGGGGGTGATGCATAAAACCAGGGTTTCAAATTAGCTCAGATACCGTTCCATAAACCCAATATGTAATAGACAAGACCTACTCCTTGCTCAATGAACGGGACTCAACACCCCCTATTCACCGCCCAAGAATATATCTGACTAGTAAGAATCTTAAAACCTATGTATTGAAATCTCTCTGTAAGTGAGTCACGTGGGGTAAAGCGTCATAAACACAGCACTGAAAAGCAGCTAAACCCCATTATAAAAATCAATTACTTTTAAAAACCCGTGAAACGAAGGCAGTGAAAGAGAGAGAAATTCTTACAAAATTCGTTCAGGGGCTGTGATGCCACCTGGGTTGACCATATCTAGACCCACAGCTGATTGAGACATAAGGGTGGACACTCTTGGGGCTAAGAGGTTTGGTGAGATTGGGTGAGCAAAACGCAGACCCTTTAAAGCAATACTGCGTGGTACCCATCCCGTGGGTCCCAAATCTCCAGGTTCAAGGGCACCTTCCTACATCGAAAACATGCATGAGAAATCCAGAAGATGGTACACCGTGTGATCGGGAAAGGTTTCTAAAACGCACCTCATTTCTCACCTCCTTGTGCTCGGGTTCGCCATTCCAGCCGCTTTCCTAGCAATCTCCCTGCTTGGAGAATCAGCACCTTTAACCTCCTGTTCCGTACAGGTTGCAATTTGTCCTGAGGATGAACGGGAAGAGGGGGAACCAATGAGAGATTAGCTCTAGGTCTTGGGACAGGCACAGGTCACTCTATTTTCCCATCAGAAAGAAGAATTAACCACAGGCTCAGCCTGCCGCCAGGAAGCAGAATAGGGCCTGAAGCAATCCTGCGCTTTTTCGGCCAGCTCCCAAGAAAGCGAGTTGAAAAATGGAGCTCAGGGGCACTGCAATTCACAAACCTGCAGAGTTATAAATGATAACTCTCGTCCACAAATATATTGAGGGAAGGCAACGAAGAGGATTCAAAGCAAGGCAGAATTGCGGGAAACAGATTTCAGGAGGGAGATTCGAATCGCCTTTAAAGCACAGGAAAAGCAGCAAAAGCTCGACAATGATGCCCTTGGCCAAAAAGGGCGTATGCGTTTTTTCTGAATATATTCAGGAAAAAACGCATACGCCCTTTTTGGCCAAACAAGCAACCTGGAAAGGCAAATCAGCGCTACAAGAAGTCTCGCTTCCCATCGGTCAAAAGGGCCATGCTGAATAAAGTGTCAAAAACCAACAATGCAGGACAGGCCATGAGAAACGGGAGCCTTGCTACGCTGATGGGCGGGATGTAAATTGCCAACAGCCACTCTGGAGAGGTGTACGGTGTGTCTTGAAACATCTAGAAAACTCAGCTTAGAGAGCATAGGGCACTTCCACTCACGGGCGTATAAATTGGGAAAACTAAAAATCAACAAGACACAGGCACCCCAATGTTTACAGCTGCTCTGTTGACAAGAACCTCCACTTCGTTACACCTTAAATATCCCAGGAAAGAGAAAAATGGATAAAGAAGTTGTGGTCCTTATGTACAATGGAATATCACTCAGCCATGAAATCTACGTCAAAAGGCTCGTAGCAGCATGATGAGTGGATATAGGTACGACGATTCTATGTGAAATAAGTCAACACAGAAAAAGACACTTATCTAAGATATCACTTAGAGAGGGAATGTAAAAACCGCTACACTTAACTGAATTACAAAACAGAAGAGAGTCACACGTTTAGAAAACACACTATGGCTGCTTAACGGGAAAGGGTGAGGTGGGGTGATGCATAAAACCGGGGTTTCAAATTAGCTCAGATACCGTTCCATAAACCCAATATGTAATAGACAAGACCTACTCCTTGCTCAATGAACGGGACTGAACACCCCCTATTCACCGCCCAAGAATATATCTGACTAGTAAGAATCTTAAAACCTATGTATTGAAATCTCTCTGTAAGTGAGTCACGTGGGGGTAAAGCGTCATAAACACAGCACTGAAAAGCAGCTAAACCCCATTATAAAAATCAATTACTTTAAAAAACCCGTGAAACAAAGACAGTGAAAGAGAGAGAAATTCTTACAAAATTCTTTCAGGGGCTGTGATGCCACCTGGGTTGACCATATCTAGACCCACAGCTGATTGAGACGTAAGGGTGGACACTCTTGGGGCTCAGAGGTTTGGTGAGGTTGGGTGAGCAAACGCAGACCCTTGAAAGTAATGCTGCGTGGTACCCATCCCATGGGTCCCAAATCTCCAGGTTCAAGGGCACCTTCCTACATCGAAAACATGCATGAGAAACCCAGAAGATGGTACACCGTGTGATCGGGAAAGGTTTCTAAAAGGCACCTCATTTCTCACCTCCTTGTGCTCGGGTTCGCCATTCCAGCCGCTTTCCTAGCAATCTCCCTCCTTGGAGAATCAGCACCTTTAACCTCCTATTCCGTACAGGTTGCAATTTGTCCTGAGATGAACGGGAAGAGGGGGAACCAATGAGAGACTAGCTCTAGGTCTTGGGACAGGCACAGGTCACTCTATTTTCCCATCAGAAAGAAGAATTAACCACAGGCTCAGCCTGCCGCCCGGAAGCAGAATAGGGCCCTGAAGCAATCCTGCGCTTTTGCGGCCAGCTCCCAAGAAAGCGAGTTGAAAAATGGAGCTCAGGGGCACTGCAATTCACAAACCTGCAGAGTTATAAATGATAACTCTCGTCCACAAATATATTGACGGAAGGCAACGAAGAGGATTTGAAAGCAAGGCAGAATTGCAGGAAACAGATTTCAGGAGGGAGATTCGAATCGCCTTTAAAGCACAGGAAAAGCGGCAAAACCTCGACAATGATGCCCTTGGCCAAAAAGGGCGTATGCGTTTTTTCCTGAATATATTCAGGAAAAAACGCATACGCCCTTTTTGGCCAACCAAGCACCTGGAAAGGCAAATCAGCGCTACAAAGAAGTCTCGCTTCCCATCGGTCAAAGGGCCATGCTGAATAAAGTGTCAAAACCAGCAATGCAGGACAGGCCATGGAGAAACGGGAGCCTTGCTACGCTGATGGGCGGGATGTAAATTGCCAACAGCCACTCTGGAGAGGTGTACGGTGTGTCTTGAAACATCTAGAAAACTCAGCTTAGAGAGCATAGGGCACTTCCACTCATGGCGTATAAATTGGGAAAACTAAAAATCAACAAGACACAGGCACCCCAATTGTTTACGGCTGCTCTGTTGACAAGAACCTCCACTTCGTTACACCTTAAATATCCCAGGAAAGAGAAAAATGGATAAAGAAGTTGTGGTCCTTATGTACAATGGAATATCACTCAGCCATGAAATCTACCGTCAAAAGGCTCGTAGCAGCATGATGAGTGGATATAGGTACGACGATTCTACGTGAAATAAGTCACACAGAAAAAGACACTTATCATAAGATATCACTTATACAGAGAATGTAAAAACCGCTACACTTGAACTGAATTACAAAACAGAAGAGAGTCACACGTTTAGAAAACACACTATGGCTGCTTAACGGGAAAGGTGAGGTGCGGTGATGCATAAAACCGGGGTTTCAAATTAGCTCAGATACCGTTCCATAAACCCAATATGTAATAGACAAGACCTACTCCTTGCTCAGTAAACGGGACTCAACACCCCCTATTCACCGCTCAAAAATATATCTGACTAGTAAGAATCTTAAAACCTAAGTATTGAAATCTCTCTGTATGTGAGTCAAGTGGGTGTAAAGCATCATAAACACAGCACAGAAAAGCAGCTAAACCCCATTATAAAAATCAATTACTTTAAAAAACCCGTGAAACAAAGACAGTGAAAGAGAGAGAAATTCTTACAAAATTCTTTCAGGGGCTGTGATGCCACCTGGGTTGACCATATCTAGACCCACAGCTGATTGACACATAAGGGTGGACACTCTTGGGGCTGAGACGTTTGGTGAGGTTGGGTGAGCAAACGCAGACCCTTGAAAGTAATACTGCGTGGTACCCATCCCATGGGTCCCAAATCTCCAGGTTCAAGGGCACCTTCCTACATCGAAAACATGCATGAGAAACCCAGAAGATGGTACACCGTGTGATCGGGAAAGGTTTCTAAAACGCACCTCATTTCTCACCTCCTTGTGCTCGGGTTCGCCATTCCAGCCGCTTTCCTAGCAATCTCCCTCCTTGGAGAATCAGCACCTTTAACCTCCTGTTCCGTACAGTTTGCAATTTGTCCTGAGGATGAACGGGAAGAGGGGGAACCAATGAGAGACTAGCTCTAGGTCTTGGGACAGGCATAGGTCACTCTATTTTCCCATCAGAAAGAAGAATTAACCACAGGCTCAGCCTGCCGCCCGGAAGCAGAATAGGGCCTGAAGCAATCCTGTGCTTTTGCGGCCAGCTCCCAAGAAAGCGAGTTGAAAAATGGAGCTCAGGGGCACTGCAATTCACAAACCTGCAGAGTTATAAATGATAACTCTCGTCCACAAATATATTGAGGGAAGGCAACGAAGAGGATTTGAAAGCAAGGCAGAATTGTAGGAAACAGATTTCAGGAGGGAGATTCGAATCGCCTTTAAAGCACAGGAAAAGCGGCAAAACCTCAACAATGATGCCCTTGGCCAAAAAGGGCGTATGCGTTTTTTCCTGAATATATTCAGAAAAAAACGCATACGCCCTTTTTGGCCAACCAAGCAACCTGGAAAGGCAAATCAGCGCTACAAAGAAGTCTCGCTTCCCATCGGTCAAAAGGGCCATGCTGAATAAAGTGTCAAAACCAGCAATGCAGGACAGGCCATGTAGAAACGGGAGCCTTGCTACACTGATGGCCGGGATGTAAATTGCCAACAGCCACTCTGGAGAGGTGTACGGTGTGTCTTGAAATATCTAAAAAACTCAGCTTAGAGAGCATAAGGCACTTCCACTCATGGGCGTATAAATTGGGAAAACTAAAAATCAGCAAGACACAGGCACCCCAAAGCTTAGGGCTGCTCTGTTGACAAGAAGCTCCACTTCCTTACACCTTAAATATCCCAGGAAAGAGAAAAAATGGATAAAGAAGTTGTGGTCCTTATGTACAATGGAATATCACTCAACCATGAAATCAACGTCATAAGGCTCGGTGCAGCATGATGAGTGGAATTAGGTATGACGATTCTACGTGAAATAAGTCACACAGAAAAAGACACTTATCATAAGATATCACTTATAGAGAGAATGTAAAAACTGCTACACTTGAACTGAATTACAAAACAGAAGAGAGTCACACGTTTGAAAACACACTATGGCTGCTTAACGGGAAAGGTGAGGTGGGGTGATGCATAAAACCGGGGTTTCAAATTAGCTCAGATACCGTTCCATAAACCCAATATGTAATAGACAAGACCTACTCCTTGCTCAATGAACGGGACTGAACACCCCCTATTCACCGCCCAAGAATATATCTGACTAGTAAGAATCTTAAAACCTATGTATTGAAATCTCTCTGTAAGTGAGTCACGTGGGGGAAAAGCGTCATAAACACAGCACTGAAAAGCAGCTAAACCCCATTATAAAAATCAATTACTTTAAAAAACCCGTGAAACAAAGACAGTGAAAGAGAGAGAAATTCTTACAAAATTCTTTCAGGGGCTGTGATGCCACCTGGGTTGACCATATCTAGACCCACAGCTGATTGAGACGTAAGGGTGGACACTCTTGGGGCTGAGAGGTTTGGTGAGGTTGGGTGAGCAAACGCAGACCCTTGAAAGTAATGCTGCGTGGTACCCATCCCATGGGTCCCAAATCTCCAGGTTCAAGGGCACCTTCCTACATCGAAAACATGCATGAGAAACCCAGAAGATGGTACACCGTGTGATCGGGAAAGGTTTCTAAAATGCACCTCATTTCTCACCTCCTTGTGCTCGGGTTCGCCATTCCAGCCGCTTTCCTAGCAATCTCCCTCCTTGGAGAATCAGCACCTTTAACCTCCTACTCCGTACAGGTTGCAATTTGTCCTGAGGATGAACGGGAAGAGGGGGAACCAATGAGAGACTAGCTCTAGGTCTTGGGACAGGCACAGGTCACTCTATTTTCCCATCAGAAAGAAGAATTAACCACAGGCTCAGCCTGCCGCCCGGAAGCAGAATAGGGCCTGAAGCAATCCTGCGCTTTTGCGGCCAGCTCCCAAGAAAGCGAGTTGAAAAATGGAGCTCAGGGGCACTGCAATTCACAAACCTGCAGAGTTATAATTGATAACTCTCGTCCACAAATATATTGAGGGAAGGCAACGAAGAGGATTTGAAAGCAAGGCAGAATTGCAGGAAACAGATTTCAGGAGGGAGATTCGAATCGCCTTTAAAGCAGAGGAAAAGCGGCAAAACCTCGACAATGATGCCCTTGGCCAAAAAGGGCGTATGCGTTTTTTCCTGAATATATTCAGGAAAAAACGCATACGCCCTTTTTGGCCAACCAAGCAACCTGGAAAGGCAAATCAGCGCTACAAAGAAGTCTCGCTTCCCATCGGTCAAAAGCGCCATGCTGAATAAAGTGTCAAAACCAGCAATGCAGGACAGGCCATGGAAAAACGGGAGCCTTGCTACGCTGATGGGCGGGATGTAAATTGCCAACAGCCACTCTGGAGAGGTGTACGGTGTGTCTTGAAATATCTAAAAAACTCAGCTTAGAGAGCATAGGGCACTTCCACTCATGGGCGTATAAATTGGGAAAACTAAAAATCAGCAAGACACAGGCACCCCAAAGTTTAGGGCTGCTCTGTTGACAAGAACCTCCACTTCCTTACACCTTAAATATCCCAGGAAAGAGAAAAATGGATAAAGAAGTTGTGGTCCTTATGTACAATGGAATATCACTCAGCCATGAAATCTATGTCAAAAGGCTCGTAGCAGCATGATGAGTGGATATAGGTACGACGATTCTACGTGAAATAAGTCACACAGAAAAAGACACTTATCATAAGATATCACTTATAGAGGGAATGTAAAAACCGCTACACTTGAACTGAATTACAAAACAGAAGAGAGTCACACGTTTGAAAACACACTATGGCTGCTTAATGGGAAAGGTGAGGTGGGGTGATGCATAAAACCGGGGTTTCAAATTAGCTCAGATACCGTTCCATAAACCCAATATGTAATAGACAAGACCTACTCCTTGCTCAATGAACGGGACTGAACACCCCCTATTCACCGCCCAAGAATATATCTGACTAGTAAGAATCTTAAAACCTATGTATTGAAATCTCTCTGTAAGTGAGTCACGTGGGGGAAAAGCGTCATAAACACAGCACTGAAAAGCAGCTAAACCCCATTATAAAAATCAATTACTTTAAAAAACCCGTGAAACAAAGACAGTGAAAGAGAGAGAAATTCTTACAAAATTCTTTCAGGGGCTGTGATGCCACCTGGGTTGACCATATCTAGACCCACAGCTGATTGAGACGTAAGGGTGGACACTCTTGGGGCTGAGAGGTTTGGTGAGGTTGGGTGAGCAAACGCAGACCCTTGAAAGTAATGCTGCGTGGTACCCATCCCATGGGTCCCAAATCTCCAGGTTCAAGGGCACCTTCCTACATCGAAAACATGCATGAGAAACCCAGAAGATGGTACACCGTGTGATCGGGAAAGGTTTCTAAAATGCACCTCATTTCTCACCTCCTTGTGCTCGGGTTCGCCATTCCAGCCGCTTTCCTAGCAATCTCCCTCCTTGGAGAATCAGCACCTTTAACCTCCTACTCCGTACAGGTTGCAATTTGTCCTGAGGATGAACGGGAAGAGGGGGAACCAATGAGAGACTAGCTCTAGGTCTTGGGACAGGCACAGGTCACTCTATTTTCCCATCAGAAAGAAGAATTAACCACAGGCTCAGCCTGCCGCCCGGAAGCAGAATAGGGCCTGAAGCAATCCTGCGCTTTTGCGGCCAGCTCCCAAGAAAGCGAGTTGAAAAATGGAGCTCAGGGGCACTGCAATTCACAAACCTGCAGAGTTATAAATGATAACTCTCGTCCACAAATATATTGAGGGAAGGCAACGAAGAGGATTTGAAAGCAAGGCAGAATTGCAGGAAACAGATTTCAGGAGGGAGATTCGAATCGCCTTTAAAGCAGAGGAAAAGCGGCAAAACCTCGACAATGATGCCCTTGGCCAAAAAGGGCGTATGCGTTTTTTCCTGAATATATTCAGGAAAAAACGCATACGCCCTTTTTGGCCAACCAAGCAACCTGGAAAGGCAAATCAGCGCTACAAAGAAGTCTCGCTTCCCATCGGTCAAAAGCGCCATGCTGAATAAAGTGTCAAAACCAGCAATGCAGGACAGGCCATGGAAAAACGGGAGCCTTGCTACGCTGATGGGCGGGATGTAAATTGCCAACAGCCACTCTGGAGAGGTGTACGGTGTGTCTTGAAATATCTAAAAAACTCAGCTTAGAGAGCATAGGGCAATTCCACTCATGGGCGTATAAATTGGGAAAACTAAAAATCAGCAAGACACAGGCACCCCAAAGTTTAGGGCTGCTCTGTTGACAAGAACCTCCACTTCCTTACACCTTAAATATCCCAGGAAAGAGAAAAATGGATAAAGAAGTTGTGGTCCTTATGTACAATGGAATATCACTCAGCCATGAAATCTATGTCAAAAGGCTCGTAGCAGCATGATGAGTGGATATAGGTACGACGATTCTACGTGAAATAAGTCACACAGAAAAAGACACTTATCATAAGATATCACTTATAGAGGGAATGTAAAAACCGCTACACTTGAACTGAATTACAAAACAGAAGAGAGTCACACGTTTAGAAAACACACTATGGCTGCTTAACGGGAAAGGTGAGGCGCGGTGATGCATAAAACCGGGGTTTCAAATTAGCTGAGATACCGTTCCATAAACCCAATATGTAATAGACAAGACCTACTCCTTGCTCAGTAAACGGGACTCAACACCCCCTATTCACCGCTCAAAAATATATCTGACTAGTAAGAATCTTAAAACCTATGTATTGAAATCTCTCTGTATGTGAGTCAAGTGGGTGTAAAGCGTCATAAACACAGCACTGAAAAGCAGCTAAACCCCATTATAAAAATCAATTACTTTTAAAAACCCGTGAAACAAAGACAGTGAAAGAGAGAGAAATTCTTACAAAATTCTTTCAGGGGCTGTGATGCCACCTGGGTTGACCATATCTAGACCCACAGCCGATTGAGACGTAAGGGTGGACACTCTTGGGGCTGAGAGGTTTGGTGAGGTTGGGTGAGCAAACGCAGACCCTTGAAAGTAATGCTGCGTGGTACCCATCCCATGGGTCCCAAATCTCCAGGTTCAAGGGCACCTTCCTACATCGAAAACATGCATGAGAAACCCAGAAGATGGTACACCGTGTGATCGGGAAAGGTTTCTAAAAGGCACCTCATTTCTCACCTCCTTGTGCTCGGGTTCGCCATTCCAGCCGCTTTCCTAGCAATCTCCCTCCTTGGAGAATCAGCACCTTTAACCTCCTATTCCGTACAGGTTGCAATTTGTCCTGAGGATGAACGGGAAGAGGGGGAACCAATGAGAGACTAGCTCTAGGTCTTGGGACAGGCACAGGTCACTCTATTTTCCCATCAGAAAGAAGAATTAACCACAGGCTCAGCCTGCCGCCCGGAAGCAGAATAGGGCCTGAAGCAATCCTGCGCTTTTGCGGCCAGCTCCCAAGAAAGCGAGTTGAAAAATGGAGTTCAGGGGCACTGCAATTCACAAACCTGCAGAGTTATAAATGATAACTCTCGTCCACAAATATATTGAGGGAAGGCAACGAAGAGGATTTGAAAGCAAGGCAGAATTGTAGGAAACAGATTTCAGGAAGGAGATTCGAATCGCATTTAAAGCACAGGAAAAGCGGCAAAACCTCGACAATGATGCCCTTGGCCAAAAAGGGCGTATGCGTTTTTTCCTGAATATATTCAGGAAAAAACGCGTACTCCCTTTTTGGCCAACCAAGCAACCTGGAAAGGCAAATCAGCGCTACAAAGAAGTCTCGCTTCCCATCGGACAAAAGGGCCATGCTGAATAAAGTGTCAAAACCAACAATGCAGGACAGGCCATGGAGAAACGGGAGCCTTGCTACGCTGATGGGCGGGATGTAAATTGCCAACAGCCACTCTGGAGAGGTGTACGGTGTGTCTTGAAACATCTAGAAAACTCAGCTTAGAGAGCATAGGGCACTTCCACTCATGGGCGTATAAATTGGGAAAACTAAAAATCAACAAGACACAGGCACCCTAATGTTTACGGCTGCTCTGTTGACAAGAACCTCCACTTCGTTACACCTTAAATATCCCAGGAAAGAGAAAAATGGATACAGAAGTTGTGGTCCTTATGTACAATGGAATATCACTCAGCCATGAAATCTACGTCAAAAGGCTCGTAGCAGCATGATGAGTGGATATAGGTACGACGATTCTACGTGAAATAAGTCACACAGAAAAAGACACTTATCATAAGATATCACTTAGAGAGGGAATGTAAAAACCGCTACACTTGAACTGAATTACAAAACAGAAGAGAGTCACACGTTTAGAAAACACACTATGGCTGCTTAACGGGAAAGGTGACGTGCGGTGATGCATAAAACCGGGGTTTCAAATTAGCTCAGATACCGTTCCATAAACCCAATATGTAATAGACAAGACCTACTCCTTGCTCAGTAAACGGGACTCAACACCCCCTATTCACCGCTCAAAAATATATCTGACTAGTAAGAATCTTAAAACCTAAGTATTGAAATCTCTCTGTATGTGAGTCAAGTGGGTGTAAAGCGTCATAAACACAGCACTGAAAAGCAGCTAAACCCCATTATAAAAATCAATTACTTTTAAAAACCCGTGAAACAAAGACAGTGAAAGAGAGAGAAATTCTTACAAAATTCTTTCAGGGGCTGTGATGCCACCTGGGTTGACCATATCTAGGCCCACAGCTGATTGAGACGTAAGGGTGGACACTCTTGGGGCTGAGAGGTTTGGTGAGGTTGGGTGAGCAAACGCAGACCCTTGAAAGTAATGCTGCGTGGTACCCATCCCATGGGTCCCAAATCTCCAGGTTCAAGGGCACCTTCCTACATCGAAAACATGCATGAGAAACCCAGAAGATGGTACACCGTGTGATCGGGAAAGGTTTCTAAAAGGCACCTCATTTCTCACCTCCTTGTGCTCGGGTTCGCCATTCCAGCCGCTTTCCTAGCAATCTCCCTCCTTGGAGAATCAGCACCTTTAACCTCCTACTCCGTACAGGTTGCAATTTGTCCTGAGGAGGAACGGGAAGAGGGGGAACCAATGAGAGACTAGCTCTAGGTCTTGGGACAGGCACAGGTCACTCTATTTTCCCATCAGAAAGAAGAATTAACCACAGGCTCAGCCTGCCGCCCGGAAGCAGAATAGGGCCTGAAGCAATCATGCGCTTTTGCGGCCAGCTCCCAAGAAAGCGAGTTGAAAAATGGAGCTCAGGGGCACTGCAATTCACAAACCTGCAGAGTTATAAATGATAACTCTCGTCCACAAATATACTGAGGGAAGGCAACGAAGAGGATTTGAAAGCAAGGCAGAATTGCAGGAAACAGATTTCAGGAGAAAGATTCGAATCGCCTTTAAAGCACAGGAAAAGCGGCAAAACCTCGACAATGATGCCCTTGGCCAAAAAGGGCGTATGCGTTTTTTCTGAATATATTCAGGAAAAAACGCATACGCCCTTTTTGGCCAACCAAGCAACCTGGAAAGTCAAATCAGCGCTACAAAGAAGTCTCGCTTCCCATCGGTCAAAAGGGCCATGCTGAATAAAGTGTCAAAACCAGCAATGCAGAACAGGCCATGGAGAAACGGGAGCCTTGCTACGCTGATGGGCGGGATGTAAATTGCCAACAGCCACTCTGGAGAGGTGTACGGTGTGTCTTGAAACATCTAAAAAACTCAGCTTAGAGAGCATAGGGCACTACCACTCATGGGCGTATAAATTGGGAAAACTAAAAGTCAGCAAGACACAGGCACCCCAAAGATTAGGGCTGCTCTGTTGACAAGAACCTCCACTTCGTTACACCTTAAATATCCCAGGAAAGAGAAAAAATGGATAAATAAGTTGTGGTCCTTATGTACAATGGAATATCACTTAACCATGAAATCAACGTCATAAGGCTCGGTGCAGCCTGATGAGTGGATTAGGTATGACGATACTACGTGAAATAAGTCACACAGAAAAAGACACTTATCATAAGATATCACTTATAGAGAGAATGTAAAAACCGCTACACTTGAACTGAATTACAAAACAGAAGAGAGTCACACGTTTAGAAAACACACTATGGCTGCTTAACGGGAAAGGTGAGGTGGGGTGATGCATAAAACCAGGGTTTCAAATTAGCTCAGATACCGTTCCATAAACCCAATATGTAATAGACAAGACCTACTCCTTGCTCAATGAACGGGACTCAACACCCCCTATTCACCGCCCAAGAATATATCTGACTAGTAAGAATCTTAAAACCTATGTATTGAAATCTCTCTGTAAGTGAGTCACGTGGGGGTAAAGCGTCATAAACACAGCACTGAAAAGCAGCTAAACCCCATTATAAAAATCAATTACTTTTAAAAACCCGTGAAACGAAGGCAGTGAAAGAGAGAGAAATTCTTACAAAATTCGTTCAGGGGCTGTGATGCCACCTGGGTTGACCATATCTAGACCCACAGCTGATTGAGACATAAGGGTGGACACTCTTGGGGCTAAGAGGTTTGGTGAGATTGGGTGAGCAAACGCAGACCCTTTAAAGCAATACTGCGTGGTACCCATCCCGTGGGTCCCAAATCTCCAGGTTCAAGGGCACCTTCCTACATCGAAAACATGCATAAGAAATCCAGAAGATGGTACACCGTGTGATCGGGAAAGGTTTCTAAAACGCACCTCATTTCTCACCTCCTTGTGCTCGGGTTCGCCATTCCAGCCGCTTTCCTAGCAATCTCCCTGCTTGGAGAATCAGCACCTTTAACCTCCTGTTCCGTACAGGTTGCAATTTGTCCTGAGGATGAACGGGAAGAGGGGGAACCAATGAGAGATTAGCTCTAGGTCTTGGGACAGGCACAGGTCACTCTATTTTCCCATCAGAAAGAAGAATTAACCACAGGCTCAGCCTGCCGCCAGGAAGCAGAATAGGGCCTGAAGCAATCCTGCGCTTTTTCGGCCAGCTCCCAAGAAAGCGAGTTGAAAAATGGAGCTCAGGGGCACTGCAATTCACAAACCTGCAGAGTTATAAATGATAACTCTCGTCCACAAATATATTGAGGGAAGGCAACGAAGAGGATTTCAAAGCAAGGCAGAATTGCGGGAAACAGATTTCAGGAGGGAGATTCGAATCGCCTTTAAAGCACAGGAAAAGCAGCAAAAGCTCGACAATGATGCCCTTGGCCAAAAAGGGCGTATGCGTTTTTTCTGAATATATTCAGGAAAAAACGCATACGCCCTTTTTGGCCAAACAAGCAACCTGGAAAGGCAAATCAGCGCTACAAAGAAGTCTCGCTTCCCATCGGTCAAAAGGGCCATGCTGAATAAAGTGTCAAAACCAACAATGCAGGACAGGCCATGGAGAAACGGGAGCCTTGCTACGCTGATGGGCGGGATGTAAATTGCCAACAGCCACTCTGGAGAGGTGTACGGTGTGTCTTGAAACATCTAGAAAACTCAGCTTAGAGAGCATAGGGCACTTCCACTCACGGGCGTATAAATTGGGAAAACTAAAAATCAACAAGACACAGGCACCCCAATGTTTACAGCTGCTCTGTTGACAAGAACCTCCACTTCGTTACACCTTAAATATCCCAGGAAAGAGAAAAATGGATAAAGAAGTTGTGGTCCTTATGTACAATGGAATATCACTCAGCCATGAAATCTACGTCAAAAGGCTCGTAGCAGCATGATGAGTGGATATAGGTACGACGATTCTATGTGAAATAAGTCACACAGAAAAAGACACTTATCATAAGATATCACTTAGAGAGGGAATGTAAAAACCGCTACACTTAACTGAATTACAAAACAGAAGAGAGTCACACGTTTAGAAAACACACTAGGGCTGCTTAACGGGAAAGGTGAGGTGCGGTGATGCATAAAACCAAGGTTTCAAATTAGCTCAGATACCGTTCCATAAACCCAATATGTAATAGACAAGACCTGATCCTTGCTCAGTAAACGGGACTCAACACCCCCTATTCACCGCCCAAGAATATATCTGACTAGTAAGAATCTTAAAACCTATGTATTGAAATCTCTCTGTAAGTGAGTCACGTGGGGGTAAAGCGTCATAAACACAGCAATGAAAAGCAGCTAAACCCCATTATAAAAATCAATTACTTTTAAAAACCCGTGAAACAAAGACAGTGAAAGAGAGAGAAATTCTTACAAAATTCTTTCAGGGGCTGTGATGCCACCTGGGTTGACCATATCTAGACCCACAGCTGATTGAGACGTAAGGGTGGACACTCTTGGGGCTGAGAGGTTTGGTGAGGTTGGGTGAGCAAACGCAGACCCTTGAAAGTAATGCTGCGTGGTACCCATCCCATGGGTCCCAAATCTCCAGGTTCAAGGGCACCTTCCTACATCGAAAACATGCATGAGAAACCCAGAAGATGGTACACCGTGTGATCGGGAAAGGTTTCTAAAAGGCACCTCATTTCTCACCTCCTTGTGCTCGGGTTCGCCATTCCAGCTGCTTTCCTAGCAATCTCCCTCCTTGGAGAATCAGCACCTTTAACCTCCTATTCCGTACAGGTTGCAATTTGTCCTGAGGATGAACGGGAAGAGGGGGAACCAATGAGAGACTAGCTCTAGGTCTTGGGACAGGCACAGGTCACTCTATTTTCCCATCAGAAAGAAGAATTAACCACAGGCTCAGCCTGCCGCCCGGAAGCAGAATAGAGCCTGAAGCAATCCTGCGCTTTTGCGGCCAGCTCCCAAGAAAGCGAGTTGAAAAATGGAGCTCAGGGGCACTGCAATTCACAAACCTGCAGAGTTATAAATGCTAACTCTCGTCCACAAATATATTGAGGGAAGGCAACGAAGAGGATTTGAAAGCAAGGCAGAATTGCAGGAAACAGATTTCAGGAGGGAGATTCGAATCGCCTTTAAAGCAGAGGAAAAGCGGCAAAACCTCGACAATGATGCCCTTGGCCAAAAAGGGCGTATGCGTTTTTTCCTGAATATATTCAGGAAAAAACGCATACGCCCTTTTTGGCCAACCAAGCAACCTGGAAAGGCAAATCAGCGCTACAAAGAAGTCTCGCTTCCCATCGGTCAAAAGGGCCATGCTGAATAAAGAGTCAAAACCAGCAATGCAGGACAGGCCATGGAGAAACGGGAGCCTTGCTACGCTGATGGGCGGGATGTAAATTGCCAACAGCCACTCTGGAGAGGTGTACGGTGTGTCTTGAAATATCTAAAAAACTCAGCTTAGAGAGAATAGGGCACTTCCACTCATCGGCGTATAAATTGGGAAAACTAAAAATCAGCAAGACACAGGCACCCCAAAGTTTAGGGCTGCTCTGTTGACAAGAACCTCCACTTCCTTACACCTTAAATATCCCAGGAAAGAGAAAAATGGATAAAGAAGTTGTGGTCCTTATGTACAATGGAATATCACTCAACCATGAAATCAACGTCATAAGGCTCGGTGCAGCATGATGAGTGGATTTAGGTATGACGATTCTACGTGAAATAAGTCACACAGAAAAAGACACTTATCATAAGATATCACTTATAGAGAGAATGTAAAAACCGCTACACTTGAACTGAATTACAAAACAGAAGAGAGTCACACGTTTAGAAAACACACTATGGCTGCTTAACGGGAAAGGTGAGGTGCGGTGATGCATAAAACCGGGGTTTCAAATTAGCTCAGATACCGTTCCATAAACCCAATATGTAATAGACAAGACCTACTCCTTGCTCAGTGAACGGGACTCAACACCCCCTATTCACCGCTCAAAAATATATCTGACTAGTAAGAATCTTAAAACCTATGTATTGAAATCTCTCTGTATGTGAGTCAAGTGGGTGTAAAGCGTCATAAACACAGCACTGAAAAGCAGCTAAACCCCATTATAAAAATCAATTACTTTAAAAAACCCGTGAAACAAAGACAGTGAAAGAGAGAGAAATTCTTACAAAATTCTTTCAGGGGCTGTGATGCCACCTGGGTTGACCATATCTAGACCCACAGCTGATTGAGACGTAAGGGTGGACACTCTTGGGGCTCAGAGGTTTGGTGAGGTTGGGTGAGCAAACGCAGACCCTTGAAAGTAATGCTGCGTGGTACCCATCCCATGGGTCCCAAATCTCCAGGTTCAAGGGCACCTTCCTACATCGAAAACATGCATGAGAAACCCAGAAGATGGTACACCGTGTGATCGGGAAAGGTTTCTAAAAGGCACCTCATTTCTCACCTCCTTGTGCTCGGGTTCGCCATTCCAGCCGCTTTCCTAGCAATCTCCCTCCTTGGAGAATCAACACCTTTAACCTCCTATTCCGTACAGGTTGCAATTTGTCCTGAGGATGAACGGGAAGAGGGGGAACCAATGAGAGACTAGCTCTAGGTCTTGGGACAGGCACAGGTCACTCTATTTTCCCATCAGAAAGAAGAATTAACCACAGGCTCAGCCTGCCGCCCGGAAGCAGAATAGGGCCTGAAGCAATCCTGCGCTTTTGCGGCCAGCTCCCAATAAAGCGAGTTGAAAAATGGAGCTCAGGGGCACTGCAATTCACAAACCTGCAGAGTTATAAATGATAACTCTCGTCCACAAATATATTGAGGGAAGGCAACGAAGAGGATTTGAAAGCAAGGCAGAATTGCAGGAAACAGATTTCAGGAGGGAGATTCGAATCGCCTTTAAAGCACAGGAAAAGCGGCAAAACCTCGACAATGATGCCCTTGGCCAAAAAGGGCGTATGCGTTTTTTCCTGAATATATTCAGGAAAAAACGCATACGCCCTTTTTGGCCAACCAAGCAACCTGGAAAGGCAAATCAGCGCTACAAAGAAGTCTCGCTTCCCATCGGTCAAAAGGGCCATGCTGAATAAAGTGTCAAAACCAGCAATGCAGGACAGGCCATGGAGAAACGGGAGCCTTGCTACGCTGATGGGCGGGATGTAAATTGCCAACAGCCACTCTGGAGAGGTGTACGGTGTGTCTTGAAACATCTAGAAAACTCAGCTTAGAGAGCATAGGGCACTTCCACTCATGGGCGTATAAATTGGGAAAACTAAAAATCAACAAGACACAGGCACCCCAATGTTTACGGCTGCTCTGTTGACAAGAACCTCCACTTCGTTACACCTTAAATATCCCAGGAAAGAGAAAAATGGATAAAGAAGTTGTGGTCCTTATGTACAATGGAATATCACTCAGCCATGAAATCTACGTCAAAAGGCTCGTAGCAGCATGATGAGTGGATATAGGTACGACGATTCTACGTGAAATAAGTCACACAGAAAAAGACACTTATCATAAGATATCACTTATACAGAGAATGTAAAAACCGCTACACTTGAACTGAATTACAAAACAGAAGAGAGTCACACGTTTAGAAAACACACTATGGCTGCTTAACGGGAAAGGTGAGGTGCAGTGATGCATAAAACCGGGGTTTCAAATTAGCTCAGATACCGTTCCATAAACCCAATATGTAATAGACAAGACCTACTCCTTGCTCAGTAAACGGGACTCAACACCCCCTATTCACCGCTCAAAAATATATCTGACTAGTAAGAATCTTAAAACCTAAGTATTGAAATCTCTCTGTATGTGAGTCAAGTGGGTGTAAAGCGTCATAAACACAGCACAGAAAAGCAGCTAAACCCCATTATAAAAATCAATTACTTTAAAAAACCCGTGAAACAAAGACAGTGAAAGAGAGAGAAATTCTTACAAAATTCTTTCAGGGGCTGTGATGCCACCTGGGTTGACCATATCTAGACCCACAGCTGATTGACACATAAGGGTGGACACTCTTGGGGCTGAGACGTTTGGTGAGGTTGGGTGAGCAAACGCAGACCCTTGAAAGTAATACTGCGTGGTACCCATCCCATGGGTCCCAAATCTCCAGGTTCAAGGGCACCTTCCTACATCGAAAACATGCATGAGAAACCCAGAAGATGGTACACCGTGTGATCGGGAAAGGTTTCTAAAACGCACCTCATTTCTCACCTCCTTGTGCTCGGGTTCGCCATTCCAGCCGCTTTCCTAGCAATCTCCCTCCTTGGAGAATCAGCACCTTTAACCTCCTGTTCCGTACAGTTTGCAATTTGTCCTGAGGATGAACGGGAAGAGGGGGAACCAATGAGAGACTAGCTCTAGGTCTTGGGACAGGCACAGGTCACTCTATTTTCCCATCAGAAAGAAGAATTAACCACAGGCTCAGCCTGCCGCCCGGAAGCAGAATAGGGCCTGAAGCAATCCTGTGCTTTTGCGGCCAGCTCCCAAAAAAGCGAGTTGAAAAATGGAGCTCAGGGGCACTGCAATTCACAAACCTGCAGAGTTATAAATGATAACTCTCGTCCACAAATATATTGAGGGAAGGCAACGAAGAGGATTTGAAAGCAAGGCAGAATTGTAGGAAACAGATTTCAGGAGGGAGATTCGAATCGCCTTTAAAGCACAGGAAAAGCGGCAAAACCTCAACAATGATGCCCTTGGCCAAAAAGGGCGTATGCGTTTTTTCCTGAATATATTCAGAAAAAAACGCATACGCCCTTTTTGGCCAACCAAGCAACCTGCAAAGGCAAATCAGCGCTACAAAGAAGTCTCGCTTCCCATCGGTCAAAAGGGCCATGCTGAATAAAATGTCAAAACCAGCAATGCAGGACAGGCCATGGAGAAACGGGAGCCTTGCTACACTGATGGCCGGGATGTAAATTGCCAACAGCCACTCTGGAGAGGTGTACGGTGTGTCTTGAAATATCTAAAAAACTCAGCTTAGAGAGCATAAGGCACTTCCACTCAAGGGCGTATAAATTGGGAAAACTAAAAATCAGCAAGACACAGGCACCCCAAAGTTTAGGGCTGCTCTGTTGACAAGAAGCTCCACTTCCTTACACCTTAAATATCCCAGGAAAGAGAAAAAATGGATAAATAAGTTGTGGTCCTTATGTACAATGGAATATCACTCAACCATGAAATCAACGTCATAAGGCTCGGTGCAGCATGATGAGTGGATTTAGGTATGACGATTCTACGTGAAATAAGTCACACAGAAAAAGACACTTATCATAAGATATCACTTATAGAGAGAATGTAAAAACCGCTACACTTGAACTGAATTACAAAACAGAAGAGAGTCACACGTTTAGAAAACACACTATGGCTGCTTAACGGGAAAGGTGAGGTGCGGTGATGCATAAAACCGGGGTTTCAAATTAGCTCAGATACCGTTCCATAAACCCAATATGTAATAGACAAGACCTACTCCTTGCTCAGTGAACGGGACTCAACACCCCCTATTCACCGCTCAAAAATATATCTGACTAGTAAGAATCTTAAAACCTATGTATTGAAATCTCTCTGTATGTGAGTCAAGTGGGTGTAAAGCGTCATAAACACAGCACTGAAAAGCAGCTAAACCCCATTATAAAAATCAATTACTTTTAAACCCCGTGAAACAAAGACAGTGAAAGAGAGAGAAATTCTTACAAAATTATTTAAGGGGCTGTGATGCCACCTGGGTTGACCATATCTAGACCCACAGTTGATTGAGACGTAAGGGTGGACACTCTTGGGGCTGAGAGGTTTGGTGAGGTTGGGTGAGCAAACGCAGACCCTTGAAAGTAATGCTGCGTGGTACCCATCCCATGGGTCCCAAATCTCCAGGTTCAAGGGCACCTTCCTACATCGAAAACATGCATGAGAAACCCAGAAGATGGTACACCGTGTGATCGGGAAAGGTTTCTAAAAGGCACCTCATTTCTCACCTCCTTGTGTTCGGGTTCGCCATTCCAGCCGCTTTCCTAGCAATCTCCCTCCTTGGAGAATCAGCACCTTTAACCTCCTATTCCGTACAGGTTGCAATTTGTCCTGAGGATGAACGGGAAGAGGGGGAACCAATGAGAGACTAGCTCTAGGTCTTGGGACAGGCACAGGTCACTCTATTTTCCCATCAGAAAGAAGAATTAACCACAGGCTCAGCCTGCCGCCCGGAAGCAGAATAGGGCCTGAAGCAATCCTGCGCTTTTGCGGCCAGCTCCCAAGAAAGCGAGTTGAAAAATGGAGCTCAGGGGCACTGCAATTCACAAACCTGCAGAGTTATAAATGATAACTCTCGTCCACAAATATATTGACGGAAGGCAACGAAGAGGATTTGAAAGCAAGGCAGAATTGCAGGAAACAGATTTCAGGAGGGAGATTCGAATCGCCTTTAAAGCACAGGAAAAGCGGCAAAACCTCGACAAAGATGCCCTTGGCCAAAAAGGGCGTATGCGTTTTTTCCTGAATATATTCAGGAAAAAACGCATACGCCCTTTTTGGCCAACCAAGCAACCTGGAAAGGCAAATCAGCGCTACAAAGAAGTCTCGCTTCCCATCGGTCAAAAGGGCCATGCTGAATAAAGTGTCAAAACCAGCAATGCAGGACAGGCCATGGAGAAACGGGAGCCTTGCTACGCTGATGGGCGGGATGTAAATTGCCAACAGCCACTCTGGAGAGGTGTACGGTGTGTCTTGAAACATCTAGAAAACTCAGCTTAGAGAGCATAGGGCACTTCCACTCATGGGCGTATAAATTGGGAAAACTAAAAATCAAGAAGACACAGGCACCCCAATGTTTACGGCTGCTCTGTTGACAAGAACCTCCACTTCGTTACACCTTAAATATCCCAGGAAAGAGAAAAATGGATAAAGAAGTTGTGGTCCTTATGTACAATGGAATATCACTCAGCCATGAAATCTACGTCAAAAGGCTCGTAGCAGCATGATGAGTGGATATAGGTACGACGATTCTACGTGAAATAAGTCACACAGAAAAAGACACTTATCATAAGATATCACTTATACAGAGAATGTAAAAACCGCTACACTTGAACTGAATTACAAAACAGAAGAGAGTCACACGTTTAGAAAACACACTATGGCTGCTTAACGGGAAAGGTGAGGTGCAGTGATGCATAAAACCGGGGTTTCAAATTAGCTCAGATACCGTTCCATAAACCCAATATGTAATAGACAAGACCTACTCCTTGCTCAGTAAACGGGACTCAACACCCCCTATTCACCGCTCAAAAATATATCTGACTAGTAAGAATCTTAAAACCTAAGTATTGAAATCTCTCTGTATGTGAGTCAAGTGGGTGTAAAGCGTCATAAACACAGCACAGAAAAGCAGCTAAACCCCATTATAAAAATCAATTACTTTAAAAAACCCGTGAAACAAAGACAGTGAAAGAGAGAGAAATTCTTACAAAATTCTTTCAGGGGCTGTGATGCCACCTGGGTTGACCATATCTAGACCCACAGCTGATTGACACATAAGGGTGGACACTCTTGGGGCTGAGACGTTTGGTGAGGTTGGGTGAGCAAACGCAGACCCTTGAAAGTAATACTGCGTGGTACCCATCCCATGGGTCCCAAATCTCCAGGTTCAAGGGCACCTTCCTACATCGAAAACATGCATGAGAAACCCAGAAGATGGTACACCGTGTGATCGGGAAAGGTTTCTAAAACGCACCTCATTTCTCACCTCCTTGTGCTCGGGTTCGCCATTCCAGCCGCTTTCCTAGCAATCTCCCTCCTTGGAGAATCAGCACCTTTAACCTCCTGTTCCGTACAGTTTGCAATTTGTCCTGAGGATGAACGGGAAGAGGGGGAACCAATGAGAGACTAGCTCTAGGTCTTGGGACAGGCACAGGTCACTCTATTTTCCCATCAGAAAGAAGAATTAACCACAGGCTCAGCCTGCCGCCCGGAAGCAGAATAGGGCCTGAAGCAATCCTGTGCTTTTGCGGCCAGCTCCCAAAAAAGCGAGTTGAAAAATGGAGCTCAGGGGCACTGCAATTCACAAACCTGCAGAGTTATAAATGATAACTCTCGTCCACAAATATATTGAGGGAAGGCAACGAAGAGGATTTGAAAGCAAGGCAGAATTGTAGGAAACAGATTTCAGGAGGGAGATTCGAATCGCCTTTAAAGCACAGGAAAAGCGGCAAAACCTCAACAATGATGCCCTTGGCCAAAAAGGGCGTATGCGTTTTTTCCTGAATATATTCAGAAAAAAACGCATACGCCCTTTTTGGCCAACCAAGCAACCTGCAAAGGCAAATCAGCGCTACAAAGAAGTCTCGCTTCCCATCGGTCAAAAGGGCCATGCTGAATAAAATGTCAAAACCAGCAATGCAGGACAGGCCATGGAGAAACGGGAGCCTTGCTACACTGATGGCCGGGATGTAAATTGCCAACAGCCACTCTGGAGAGGTGTACGGTGTGTCTTGAAATATCTAAAAAACTCAGCTTAGAGAGCATAAGGCACTTCCACTCAAGGGCGTATAAATTGGGAAAACTAAAAATCAGCAAGACACAGGCACCCCAAAGTTTAGGGCTGCTCTGTTGACAAGAAGCTCCACTTCCTTACACCTTAAATATCCCAGGAAAGAGAAAAAATGGATAAATAAGTTGTGGTCCTTATGTACAATGGAATATCACTCAACCATGAAATCAACGTCATAAGGCTCGGTGCAGCATGATGAGTGGATTTAGGTATGACGATTCTACGTGAAATAAGTCACACAGAAAAAGACACTTATCATAAGATATCACTTATAGAGAGAATGTAAAAACCGCTACACTTGAACTGAATTACAAAACAGAAGAGAGTCACACGTTTAGAAAACACACTATGGCTGCTTAACGGGAAAGGTGAGGTGCGGTGATGCATAAAACCGGGGTTTCAAATTAGCTCAGATACCGTTCCATAAACCCAATATGTAATAGACAAGACCTACTCCTTGCTCAGTGAACGGGACTCAACACCCCCTATTCACCGCTCAAAAATATATCTGACTAGTAAGAATCTTAAAACCTATGTATTGAAATCTCTCTGTATGTGAGTCAAGTGGGTGTAAAGCGTCATAAACACAGCACTGAAAAGCAGCTAAACCCCATTATAAAAATCAATTACTTTTAAACCCCGTGAAACAAAGACAGTGAAAGAGAGAGAAATTCTTACAAAATTATTTCAGGGGCTGTGATGCCACCTGGGTTGACCATATCTAGACCCACAGCTGATTGAGACGTAAGGGTGGACACTCTTGGGGCTGAGAGGTTTGGTGAGGTTGGGTGAGCAAACGCAGACCCTTGAAAGTAATGCTGCGTGGTACCCATCCCATGGGTCCCAAATCTCCAGGTTCAAGGGCACCTTCCTACATCGAAAACATGCATGAGAAACCCAGAAGATGGTACACCGTGTGATCGGGAAAGGTTTCTAAAAGGCACCTCATTTCTCACCTCCTTGTGCTCGGGTTCGCCATTCCAGCCGCTTTCCTAGCAATCTCCCTCCTTGGAGAATCAGCACCTTTAACCTCCTATTCCGTACAGGTTGCAATTTGTCCTGAGGATGAACGGGAAGAGGGGGAACCAATGAGAGACTAGCTCTAGGTCTTGGGACAGGCACAGGTCACTCTATTTTCCCATCAGAAAGAAGAATTAACCACAGGCTCAGCCTGCCGCCCGGAAGCAGAATAGGGCCTGAAGCAATCCTGCGCTTTTGCGGCCAGCTCCCAGGAAAGCGAGTTGAAAAATGGAGCTCAGGGGCACTGCAATTCACAAACCTGCAGAGTTATAAATGATAACTCTCGTCCACAAATATATTGAGGGAAGGCAACGAAGAGGATTTCAAAGCAAGGCAGAATTGCAGGAAACAGATTTCAGGAGGGAGATTCGAATCGCCTTTAAAGCAGAGGAAAAGCGGCAAAACCTCGACAATGATGCCCTTGGCCAAAAAGGGCGTATGCGTTTTTTCCTGAATATATTCAGGAAAAAACGCATACGCCCTTTTTGGCCAACCAAGCAACCTGGAAAGGCAAATCAGCGCTACAAAGAAGTCTCGCTTCCCATCGGTCAAAAGGGCCATGCTGAATAAAGTGTCAAAACCAGCAATGCAGGACAGGCCATGGAGAAACGGGAGCCTTGCTACGCTGATGGGCGGGATGTAAATTGCCAACAGCCACTCTGGAGAGGTGTACGGTGTGTCTTGAAACATCTAAAAAACTCAGCTTAGAGAGCATAGGGCACTTCCACTCATGGGCGTATAAATTGGGAAAACTAAAAATCAACAAGACAGAGGCACCCTAATGTTTACGGCTGCTCTGTTGACAAGAACCTCCACTTCGTTACACCTTAAATATCCCAGGAAAGAGAAAAATGGATACAGAAGTTGTGGTCCTTATGTACAATGGAATATCACTCAGCCATGAAATCTACGTCAAAAGGCTCGTAGCAGCATGATGAGTGGATATAGGTACGACGATTCTACGTGAAATAAGTCACACAGAAAAAGACACTTATCATAAGATATCACTTAGAGAGGGAATGTAAAAACCGCTACACTTGAACTGAATTACAAAACAGAAGAGAGTCACACGTTTAGAAAACACACTATGGCTGCTTAACGGGAAAGGTGACGTGCGGTGATGCATAAAACCGGGGTTTCAAATTAGCTCAGATACCGTTCCATAAACCCAATATGTAATAGACAAGACCTACTCCTTGCTCAGTAAACGGGACTCAACACCCCCTATTCACCGCTCAAAAATATATCTGACTAGTAAGAATCTTAAAACCTAAGTATTGAAATCTCTCTGTATGTGAGTCAAGTGGGTGTAAAGCGTCATAAACACAGCACTGAAAAGCAGCTAAACCCCATTATAAAAATCAATTACTTTTAAAAACCCGTGAAACAAAGACAGTGAAAGAGAGAGAAATTCTTACAAAATTCTTTCAGGGGCTGTGATGCCACCTGGGTTGACCATATCTAGGCCCACAGCTGATTGAGACGTAAGGGTGGACACTCTTGGGGCTGAGAGATTTGGTGAGGTTGGGTGAGCAAACGCAGACCCTTGAAAGTAATGCTGCGTGGTACCCATCCCATGGGTCCCAAATCTCCAGGTTCAAGGGCACCTTCCTACATCGAAAACATGCATGAGAAACCCAGAAGATGGTACACCGTGTGATCGGGAAAGGTTTCTAAAAGGCACCTCATTTCTCACCTCCTTGTGCTCGGGTTCGCCATTCCAGCCGCTTTCCTAGCAATCTCCCTCCTTGGAGAATCAGCACCTTTAACCTCCTACTCCGTACAGGTTGCAATTTGTCCTGAGGAGGAACGGGAAGAGGGGGAACCAATGAGAGACTAGCTCTAGGTCTTGGGACAGGCACAGGTCACTCTATTTTCCCATCAGAAAGAAGAATTAACCACAGGCTCAGCCTGCCGCCCGGAAGCAGAATAGGGCCTGAAGCAATCATGCGCTTTTGCGGCCAGCTCCCAAGAAAGCGAGTTGAAAAATGGAGCTCAGGGGCACTGCAATTCACAAACCTGCAGAGTTATAAATGATAACTCTCGTCCACAAATATACTGAGGGAAGGCAACGAAGAGGATTTGAAAGCAAGGCAGAATTGCAGGAAACAGATTTCAGGAGAAAGATTCGAATCGCCTTTAAAGCACAGGAAAAGCGGCAAAACCTCGACAATGATGCCCTTGGCCAAAAAGGGCGTATGCGTTTTTTCCTGAATATATTCAGGAAAAAACGCATACGCCCTTTTTGGCCAACCAAGCAACCTGGAAAGTCAAATCAGCGCTACAAAGAAGTCTCGCTTCCCATCGGTCAAAAGGGCCATGCTGAATAAAGTGTCAAAACCAGCAATGCAGAACAGGCCATGGAGAAACGGGAGCCTTGCTACGCTGATGGGCGGGATGTAAATTGCCAACAGCCACTCTGGAGAGGTGTACGGTGTGTCTTGAAACATCTAAAAAACTCAGCTTAGAGAGCATAGGGCACTACCACTCATGGGCGTATAAATTGGGAAAACTAAAAGTCAGCAAGACACAGGCACCCCAAAGATTAGGGCTGCTCTGTTGACAAGAACCTCCACTTCGTTACACCTTAAATATCCCAGGAAAGAGAAAAAATGGATAAATAAGTTGTGGTCCTTATGTACAATGGAATATCACTTAACCATGAAATCAACGTCATAAGGCTCTGTGCAGCCTGATGAGTGGATTAGGTATGACGATACTACGTGAAATAAGTCACACAGAAAAAGACACTTATCATAAGATATCACTTATAGAGAGAATGTAAAAACCGCTACACTTGAACTGAATTACAAAACAGAAGAGAGTCACACGTTTAGAAAACACACTATGGCTGCTTAACGGGAAAGGTGAGGTGGGGTGATGCATAAAACCAGGGTTTCAAATTAGCTCAGATACCGTTCCATAAACCCAATATGTAATAGACAAGACCTACTCCTTGCTCAATGAACGGGACTCAACACCCCCTATTCACCGCCCAAGAATATATCTGACTAGTAAGAATCTTAAAACCTATGTATTGAAATCTCTCTGTAAGTGAGTCACGTGGGGGTAAAGCGTCATAAACACAGCACTGAAAAGCTGCTAAACCCCATTATAAAAATCAATTACTTTTAAAAACCCGTGAAACGAAGGCAGTGAAAGAGAGAGAAATTCTTACAAAATTCGTTCAGGGGCTGTGATGCCACCTGGGTTGACCATATCTAGACCCACAGCTGATTGAGACATAAGGGTGGACACTCTTGGGGCTAAGAGGTTTGGTGAGATTGGGTGAGCAAACGCAGACCCTTTAAAGCAATACTGCGTGGTACCCATCCCGTGGGTCCCAAATCTCCAGGTTCAAGGGCACCTTCCTACATCGAAAACATGCATGAGAAATCCAGAAGATGGTACACCGTGTGATCGGGAAAGGTTTCTAAAACGCACCTCATTTCTCACCTCCTTGTGCTCGGGTTCGCCATTCCAGCCGCTTTCCTAGCAATCTCCCTGCTTAGAGAATCAGCACCTTTAACCTCCTGTTCCGTACAGGTTGCAATTTGTCCTGAGGATGAACGGGAAGAGGGGGAACCAATGAGAGATTAGCTCTAGGTCTTGGGACAGGCACAGGTCACTCTATTTTCCCATCAGAAAGAAGAATTAACCACAGGCTCAGCCTGCCGCCAGGAAGCAGAATAGGGCCTGAAGCAATCCTGCGCTTTTTCGGCCAGCTCCCAAGAAAGCGAGTTGAAAAATGGAGCTCAGGGGCACTGCAATTCACAAACCTGCAGAGTTATAAATGATAACTCTCGTCCACAAATATATTGAGGGAAGGCAACGAAGAGGATTTCAAAGCAAGGCAGAATTGCGGGAAACAGATTTCAGGAGGGAGATTCGAATCGCCTTTAAAGCACAGGAAAAGCAGCAAAAGCTCGACAATGATGCCCTTGGCCAAAAAGGGCGTATGCGTTTTTTCTGAATATATTCAGGAAAAAACGCATACGCCCTTTTTGGCCAAACAAGCAACCTGGAAAGGCAAATCAGCGCTACAAAGAAGTCTCGCTTCCCATCGGTCAAAAGGGCCATGCTGAATAAAGTGTCAAAACCAACAATGCAGGACAGGCCATGGAGAAACGGGAGCCTTGCTACGCTGATGGGCGGGATGTAAATTGCCAACAGCCACTCTGGAGAGGTGTACGGTGTGTCTTGAAACATCTAGAAAACTCAGCTTAGAGAGCATAGGGCACTTCCACTCACGGGCGTATAAATTGGGAAAACTAAAAATCAACAAGACACAGGCACCCCAATGTTTACAGCTGCTCTGTTGACAAGAACCTCCACTTCGTTACACCTTAAATATCCCAGGAAAGAGAAAAATGGATAAAGAAGTTGTGGTCCTTATGTACAATGGAATATCACTCAGCCATGAAATCTACGTCAAAAGGCTCGTAGCAGCATGATGAGTGGATATAGGTACGACGATTCTATGTGAAATAAGTCACACAGAAAAAGACACTTATCATAAGATATCACTTAGAGAGGGAATGTAAAAACCGCTACACTTAACTGAATTACAAAACAGAAGAGAGTCACACGTTTAGAAAACACACTAGGGCTGCTTAACGGGAAAGGTGAGGTGCGGTGATGCATAAAACCAAGGTTTCAAATTAGCTCAGATACCGTTCCATAAACCCAATATGTAATAGACAAGACCTGATCCTTGCTCAGTAAACGGGACTCAACACCCCCTATTCACCGCCCAAGAATATATCTGACTAGTAAGAATCTTAAAACCTATGTATTGAAATCTCTCTGTAAGTGAGTCACATGGGGGTAAAGCGTCATAAACACAGCAATGAAAAGCAGCTAAACCCCATTATAAAAATCAATTACTTTTAAAAACCCGTGAAACAAAGACAGTGAAAGAGAGAGAAATTCTTACAAAATTCTTTCAGGGGCTGTGATGCCACCTGGGTTGACCATATCTAGACCCACAGCTGATTGAGACGTAAGGGTGGACACTCTTGGGGCTGAGAGGTTTGGTGAGGTTGGGTGAGCAAACGCAGACCCTTGAAAGTAATGCTGCGTGGTACCCATCCCATGGGTCCCAAATCTCCAGGTTCAAGGGCACCTTCCTACATCGAAAACATGCATGAGAAACCCAGAAGATGGTACACCGTGTGATCGGGAAAGGTTTCTAAAAGGCACCTCATTTCTCACCTCCTTGTTCTCGGGTTCGCCATTCCAGCTGCTTTCCTAGCAATCTCCCTCCTTGGAGAATCAGCACCTTTAACCTCCTATTCCGTACAGGTTGCAATTTGTCCTGAGGATGAACGGGAAGAGGGGGAACCAATGAGAGACTAGCTCTAGGTCTTGGGACAGGCACAGGTCACTCTATTTTCCCATCAGAAAGAAGAATTAACCACAGGCTCAGCCTGCCGCCCGGAAGCAGAATAGAGCCTGAAGCAATCCTGCGCTTTTGCGGCCAGCTCCCAAGAAAGCGAGTTGAAAAATGGAGCTCAGGGGCACTGCAATTCACAAACCTGCAGAGTTATAAATGCTAACTCTCGTCCACAAATATATTGAGGGAAGGCAACGAAGAGGATTTGAAAGCAAGGCAGAATTGCAGGAAACAGATTTCAGGAGGGAGATTCGAATCGCCTTTAAAGCAGAGGAAAAGCGGCAAAACCTCGACAATGATGCCCTTGGCCAAAAAGGGCGTATGCGTTTTTTCCTGAATATATTCAGGAAAAAACGCATACGCCCTTTTTGGCCAACCAAGCAACCTGGAAAGGCAAATCAGCGCTACAAAGAAGTCTCGCTTCCCATCAGTCAAAAGGGCCATGCTGAATAAAGAGTCAAAACCAGCAATGCAGGACAGGCCATGGAGAAACGGGAGCCTTGCTACGCTGATGGGCGGGATGTAAATTGCCAACAGCCACTCTGGAGAGGTGTACGGTGTGTCTTGAAATATCTAAAAAACTCAGCTTAGAGAGAATAGGGCACTTCCACTCATCGGCGTATAAATTGGGAAAACTAAAAATCAGCAAGACACAGGCACCCCAAAGTTTAGGGCTGCTCTGTTGACAAGAACCTCCACTTCCTTACACCTTAAATATCCCAGGAAAGAGAAAAATGGATAAAGAAGTTGTGGTCCTTATGTACAATGGAATATCACTCAACCATGAAATCAACGTCATAAGGCTCGGTGCAGCATGATGAGTGGATTTAGGTATGACGATTCTACGTGAAATAAGTCACACAGAAAAAGACACTTATCATAAGATATCACTTATAGAGAGAATGTAAAAACCGCTACACTTGAACTGAATTACAAAACAGAAGAGAGTCACACGTTTAGAAAACACACTATGGCTGCTTAACGGGAAAGGTGAGGTGCGGTGATGCATAAAACCGGGGTTTCAAATTAGCTCAGATACCGTTCCATAAACCCAATATGTAATAGACAAGACCTACTCCTTGCTCAGTGAACGGGACTCAACACCCCCTATTCACCGCTCAAAAATATATCTGACTAGTAAGAATCTTAAAACCTATGTATTGAAATCTCTCTGTATGTGAGTCAAGTGGGTGTAAAGCGTCATAAACACAGCACTGAAAAGCAGCTAAACCCCATTATAAAAATCAATTACTTTAAAAAACCCGTGAAACAAAGACAGTGAAAGAGAGAGAAATTCTTACAAAATTCTTTCAGGGGCTGTGATGCCACCTGGGTTGACCATATCTAGACCCACAGCTGATTGAGACGTAAGGGTGGACACTCTTGGGGCTCAGAGGTTTGGTGAGGTTGGGTGAGCAAACGCAGACCCTTGAAAGTAATGCTGCGTGGTACCCATCCCATGGGTCCCAAATCTCCAGGTTCAAGGGCACCTTCCTACATCGAAAACATGCATGAGAAACCCAGAAGATGGTACACCGTGTGATCGGGAAAGGTTTCTAAAAGGCACCTCATTTCTCACCTCCTTGTGCTCGGGTTCGCCATTCCAGCCGCTTTCCTAGCAATCTCCCTCCTTGGAGAATCAGCACCTTTAACCTCCTATTCCGTACAGGTTGCAATTTGTCCTGAGGATGAACGGGAAGAGGGGGAACCAATGAGAGACTAGCTCTAGGTCTTGGGACAGGCACAGGTCACTCTATTTTCCCATCAGAAAGAAGAATTAACCACAGGCTCAGCCTGCCGCCCGGAAGCAGAATAGGGCCTGAAGCAATCCTGCGCTTTTGCGGCCAGCTCCCAATAAAGGGAGTTGAAAAATGGAGCTCAGGGGCACTGCAATTCACAAACCTGCAGAGTTATAAATGATAACTCTCGTCCACAAATATATTGAGGGAAGGCAACGAAGAGGATTTGAAAGCAAGGCAGAATTGCAGGAAACAGATTTCAGGAGGGAGATTCGAATCGCCTTTAAAGCACAGGAAAAGCGGCAAAACCTCGACAATGATGCCCTTGGCCAAAAAGGGCGTATGCGTTTTTTCCTGAATATACTCAGGAAAAAACGCATACGCCCTTTTTGGCCAACCAAGCAACCTGGAAAGGCAAATCAGCGCTACAAAGAAGTCTCGCTTCCCATCGGTCAAAAGGGCCATGCTGAATAAAGTGTCAAAACCAGCAATGCAGGACAGGCCATGGAGAAACGGGAGCCTTGCTACGCTGATGGGCGGGATGTAAATTGCCAACAGCCACTCTGGAGAGGTGTACGGTGTGTCTTGAAACATCTAGAAAACTCAGCTTAGAGAGCATAGGGCACTTCCACTCATGGGCGTATAAATTGGGAAAACTAAAAATCAACAAGACACAGGCACCCCAATGTTTACGGCTGCTCTGTTGACAAGAACCTCCACTTCGTTACACCTTAAATATCCCAGGCAAGAGAAAAATGGATAAAGAAGTTGTGGTCCTTATGTACAATGGAATATCACTCAGCCATGAAATCTACGTCAAAAGGCTCGTAGCAGCATGATGAGTGGATATAGGTACGACGATTCTACGTGAAATAAGTCACACAGAAAAAGACACTTATCATAAGATATCACTTATACAGAGAATGTAAAAACCGCTACACTTGAACTGAATTACAAAACAGAAGAGAGTCACACGTTTAGAAAACACACTATGGCTGCTTAACGGGAAAGGTGAGGTGCAGTGATGCATAAAACCGGGGTTTCAAATTAGCTCAGATACCGTTCCATAAACCCAATATGTAATAGACAAGACCTACTCCTTGCTCAGTAAACGGGACTCAACACCCCCTATTCACCGCTCAAAAATATATCTGACTAGTAAGAATCTTAAAACCTAAGTATTGAAATCTCTCTGTATGTGAGTCAAGTGGGTGTAAAGCGTCATAAACACAGCACAGAAAAGCAGCTAAACCCCATTATAAAAATCAATTACTTTAAAAAACCCGTGAAACAAAGACAGTGAAAGAGAGAGAAATTCTTACAAAATTCTTTCAGGGGCTGTGATGCCACCTGGGTTGACCATATCTAGACCCACAGCTGATTGACACATAAGGGTGGACACTCTTGGGGCTGAGACGTTTGGTGAGGTTGGGTGAGCAAACGCAGACCCTTGAAAGTAATACTGCGTGGTACCCATCCCATGGGTCCCAAATCTCCAGGTTCAAGGGCACCTTCCTACATCGAAAACATGCATGAGAAACCCAGAAGATGGTACACCGTGTGATCGGGAAAGGTTTCTAAAACGCACCTCATTTCTCACCTCCTTGTGCTCGGGTTCGCCATTCCAGCCGCTTTCCTAGCAATCTCCCTCCTTGGAGAATCAGCACCTTTAACCTCCTGTTCCGTACAGTTTGCAATTTGTCCTGAGGATGAACGGGAAGAGGGGGAACCAATGAGAGACTAGCTCTAGGTCTTGGGACAGGCACAGGTCACTCTATTTTCCCATCAGAAAGAAGAATTAACCACAGGCTCAGCCTGCCGCCCGGAAGCAGAATAGGGCCTGAAGCAATCCTCTGCTTTTGCGGCCAGCTCCCAAAAAAGCGAGTTGAAAAATGGAGCTCAGGGGCACTGCAATTCACAAACCTGCAGAGTTATAAATGATAACTCTCGTCCACAAATATATTGAGGGAAGGCAACGAAGAGGATTTGAAAGCAAGGCAGAATTGTAGGAAACAGATTTCAGGAGGGAGATTCGAATCGCCTTTAAAGCACAGGAAAAGCGGCAAAACCTCAACAATGATGCCCTTGGCCAAAAAGGGCGTATGCGTTTTTTCCTGAATATATTCAGAAAAAAACGCATACGCCCTTTTTGGCCAACCAAGCAACCTGCAAAGGCAAATCAGCGCTACAAAGAAGTCTCGCTTCCCATCGGTCAAAAGGGCCATGCTGAATAAAATGTCAAAACCAGCAATGCAGGACAGGCCATGGAGAAACGGGAGCCTTGCTACACTGATGGCCGGGATGTAAATTGCCAACAGCCACTCTGGAGAGGTGTACGGTGTGTCTTGAAATATCTAAAAAACTCAGCTTAGAGAGCATAAGGCACTTCCACTCAAGGGCGTATAAATTGGGAAAACTAAAAATCAGCAAGACACAGGCACCCCAAAGTTTAGGGCTGCTCTGTTGACAAGAAGCTCCACTTCCTTACACCTTAAATATCCCAGGAAAGAGAAAAAATGGATAAATAAGTTGTGGTCCTTATGTACAATGGAATATCACTCAACCATGAAATCAACGTCATAAGGCTCGGTGCAGCATGATGAGTGGATTTAGGTATGACGATTCTACGTGAAATAAGTCACACAGAAAAAGACACTTATCATAAGATATCACTTATAGAGAGAATGTAAAAACCGCTACACTTGAACTGAATTACAAAACAGAAGAGAGTCACACGTTTAGAAAACACACTATGGCTGCTTAACGGGAAAGGTGAGGTGCGGTGATGCATAAAACCGGGGTTTCAAATTAGCTCAGATACCGTTCCATAAACCCAATATGTAATAGACAAGACCTACTCCTTGCTCAGTGAACGGGACTCAACACCCCCTATTCACCGCTCAAAAATATATCTGACTAGTAAGAATCTTAAAACCTATGTATTGAAATCTCTCTGTATGTGAGTCAAGTGGGTGTAAAGCGTCATAAACACAGCACTGAAAAGCAGCTAAACCCCATTATAAAAATCAATTACTTTTAAACCCCGTGAAACAAAGACAGTGAAAGAGAGAGAAATTCTTACAAAATTATTTAAGGGGCTGTGATGCCACCTGGGTTGACCATATCTAGACCCACAGTTGATTGAGACGTAAGGGTGGACACTCTTGGGGCTGAGAGGTTTGGTGAGGTTGGGTGAGCAAACGCAGACCCTTGAAAGTAATGCTGCGTGGTACCCATCCCATGGGTCCCAAATCTCCAGGTTCAAGGGCACCTTCCTACATCGAAAACATGCATGAGAAACCCAGAAGATGGTACACCGTGTGATCGGGAAAGGTTTCTAAAAGGCACCTCATTTCTCACCTCCTTGTGCTCGGGTTCGCCATTCCAGCCGCTTTCCTAGCAATCTCCCTCCTTGGAGAATCAGCACCTTTAACCTCCTATTCCGTACAGGTTGCAATTTGTCCTGAGGATGAACGGGAAGAGGGGGAACCAATGAGAGACTAGCTCTAGGTCTTGGGACAGGCACAGGTCACTCTATTTTCCCATCAGAAAGAAGAATTAACCACAGGCTCAGCCTGCCGCCCGGAAGCAGAATAGGGCCTGAAGCAATCCTGCGCTTTTGCGGCCAGCTCCCAAGAAAGCGAGTTGAAAAATGGAGCTCAGGGGCACTGCAATTCACAAACCTGCAGAGTTATAAATGATAACTCTCGTCCACAAATATATTGACGGAAGGCAACGAAGAGGATTTGAAAGCAAGGCAGAATTGCAGGAAACAGATTTCAGGAGGGAGATTCGAATCGCCTTTAAAGCACAGGAAAAGCGGCAAAACCTCGACAAAGATGCCCTTGGCCAAAAAGGGCGTATGCGTTTTTTCCTGAATATATTCAGGAAAAAACGCATACGCCCTTTTTGGCCAACCAAGCAACCTGGAAAGGCAAATCAGCGCTACAAAGAAGTCTCGCTTCCCATCGGTCAAAAGGGCCATGCTGAATAAAGTGTCAAAACCAGCAATGCAGGACAGGCCATGGAGAAACGGGAGCCTTGCTACGCTGATGGGCGGGATGTAAATTGCCAACAGCCACTCTGGAGAGGTGTACGGTGTGTCTTGAAACATCTAGAAAACTCAGCTTAGAGAGCATAGGGCACTTCCACTCATGGGCGTATAAATTGGGAAAACTAAAAATCAACAAGACACAGGCACCCCAATGTTTACGGCTGCTCTGTTGACAAGAACCTCCACTTCGTTACACCTTAAATATCCCAGGAAAGAGAAAAATGGATAAAGAAGTTGTGGTCCTTATGTACAATGGAATATCACTCAGCCATGAAATCTACGTCAAAAGGCTCGTAGCAGCATGATGAGTGGATATAGGTACGACGATTCTACGTGAAATAAGTCACACAGAAAAAGACACTTATCATAAGATATCACTTATACAGAGAATGTAAAAACCGCTACACTTGAACTGAATTACAAAACAGAAGAGAGTCACACGTTTAGAAAACACACTATGGCTGCTTAACGGGAAAGGTGAGGTGCAGTGATGCATAAAACCGGGGTTTCAAATTAGCTCAGATACCGTTCCATAAACCCAATATGTAATAGAAAAGACCTACTCCTTGCTCAGTAAACGGGACTCAACACCCCCTATTCACCGCTCAAAAATATATCTGACTAGTAAGAATCTTAAAACCTAAGTATTGAAATCTCTCTGTATGTGAGTCAAGTGGGTGTAAAGCGTCATAAACACAGCACAGAAAAGCAGCTAAACCCCATTATAAAAATCAATTACTTTAAAAAACCCGTGAAACAAAGACAGTGAAAGAGAGAGAAATTCTTACAAAATTCTTTCAGGGGCTGTGATGCCACCTGGGTTGACCATATCTAGACCCACAGCTGATTGACACATAAGGGTGGACACTCTTGGGGCTGAGACGTTTGGTGAGGTTGGGTGAGCAAACGCAGACCCTTGAAAGTAATACTGCGTGGTACCCATCCCATGGGTCCCAAATCTCCAGGTTCAAGGGCACCTTCCTACATCGAAAACATGCATGAGAAACCCAGAAGATGGTACACCGTGTGATCGGGAAAGGTTTCTAAAACGCACCTCATTTCTCACCTCCTTGTGCTCGGGTTCGCCATTCCAGCCGCTTTCCTAGCAATCTCCCTCCTTGGAGAATCAGCACCTTTAACCTCCTGTTCCGTACAGTTTGCAATTTGTCCTGAGGATGAACGGGAAGAGGGGGAACCAATGAGAGACTAGCTCTAGGTCTTGGGACAGGCACAGGTCACTCTATTTTCCCATCAGAAAGAAGAATTAACCACAGGCTCAGCCTGCCGCCCGGAAGCAGAATAGGGCCTGAAGCAATCCTGTGCTTTTGCGGCCAGCTCCCAAAAAAGCGAGTTGAAAAATGGAGCTCAGGGGCACTGCAATTCACAAATCTGCAGAGTTATAAATGATAACTCTCGTCCACAAATATATTGAGGGAAGGCAACGAAGAGGATTTGAAAGCAAGGCAGAATTGTAGGAAACAGATTTCAGGAGGGAGATTCGAATCGCCTTTAAAGCACAGGAAAAGCGGCAAAACCTCAACAATGATGCCCTTGGCCAAAAAGGGCGTATGCGTTTTTTCCTGAATATATTCAGAAAAAAACGCATACGCCCTTTTTGGCCAACCAAGCAACCTGCAAAGGCAAATCAGCGCTACAAAGAAGTCTCGCTTCCCATCGGTCAAAAGGGCCATGCTGAATAAAATGTCAAAACCAGCAATGCAGGACAGGCCATGGAGAAACGGGAGCCTTGCTACACTGATGGCCGGGATGTAAATTGCCAACAGCCACTCTGGAGAGGTGTACGGTGTGTCTTGAAATATCTAAAAAACTCAGCTTAGAGAGCATAAGGCACTTCCACTCAAGGGCGTATAAATTGGGAAAACTAAAAATCAGCAAGACACAGGCACCCCAAAGTTTAGGGCTGCTCTGTTGACAAGAAGCTCCACTTCCTTACACCTTAAATATCCCAGGAAAGAGAAAAAATGGATAAATAAGTTGTGGTCCTTATGTACAATGGAATATCACTCAACCATGAAATCAACGTCATAAGGCTCGGTGCAGCATGATGAGTGGATTTAGGTATGACGATTCTACGTGAAATAAGTCACACAGAAAAAGACACTTATCATAAGATATCACTTATAGAGAGAATGTAAAAACCGCTACACTTGAACTGAATTACAAAACAGAAGAGAGTCACACGTTTAGAAAACACACTATGGCTGCTTAACGGGAAAGGTGAGGTGCGGTGATGCATAAAACCGGGGTTTCAAATTAGCTCAGATACCGTTCCATAAACCCAATATGTAATAGACAAGACCTACTCCTTGCTCAGTGAACGGGACTCAACACCCCCTATTCACCGCTCAAAAATATATCTGACTAGTAAGAATCTTAAAACCTATGTATTGAAATCTCTCTGTATGTGAGTCAAGTGGGTGTAAAGCGTCATAAACACAGCACTGAAAAGCAGCTAAACCCCATTATAAAAATCAATTACTTTTAAACCCCGTGAAACAAAGACAGTGAAAGAGAGAGAAATTCTTACAAAATTATTTCAGGGGCTGTGATGCCACCTGGGTTGACCATATCTAGACCCACAGCTGATTGAGACGTAAGGGTGGACACTCTTGGGGCTGAGAGGTTTGGTGAGGTTGGGTGAGCAAACGCAGACCCTTGAAAGTAATGCTGCGTGGTACCCATCCCATGGGTCCCAAATCTCCAGGTTCAAGGGCACCTTCCTACATCGAAAACATGCATGAGAAACCCAGAAGATGGTACACCGTGTGATCGGGAAAGGTTTCTAAAAGGCACCTCATTTCTCACCTCCTTGTGCTCGGGTTCGCCATTCCAGCCGCTTTCCTAGCAATCTCCCTCCTTGGAGAATCAGCACCTTTAACCTCCTATTCCGTACAGGTTGCAATTTGTCCTGAGGATGAACGGGAAGAGGGGGAACCAATGAGAGACTAGCTCTAGGTCTTGGGACAGGCACAGGTCACTCTATTTTCCCATCAGAAAGAAGAATTAACCACAGGCTCAGCCTGCCGCCCGGAAGCAGAATAGGGCCTGAAGCAATCCTGCGCTTTTGCGGCCAGGTCCCAAGAAAGCGAGTTGAAAAATGGAGCTCAGGGGCACTGCAATTCACAAACCTGCAGAGTTATAAATGATAACTCTCGTCCACAAATATATTGAGGGAAGGCAACGAAGAGGATTTCAAAGCAAGGCAGAATTGTAGGAAACAGATTTCAGGAAGGAGATTCGAATCGCATTTAAAGCACAGGAAAAGCGGCAAAACCTCGACAATGATGCCCTTGGCCAAAAAGGGCGTATGCGTTTTTTCCTGAATATATTGAGGAAAAAACGCATACTCCCTTTTTGGCCAACCAAGCAACCTGGAAAGGCAAATCAGCGCTACAAAGAAGTCTCGCTTCCCATCGGACAAAAGGGCCATGCTGAATAAAGTGTCAAAACCAACAATGCAGGACAGGCCATGGAGAAACGGGAGCCTTGCTACGCTGATGGGCGGGATGTAAATTGCCAACAGCCACTCTGGAGAGGTGTACGGTGTGTCTTGAAACATCTAGAAAACTCAGCTTAGAGAGCATAGGGCACTTCCACTCATGGGCGTATAAATTGGGAAAACTAAAAATCAGCAAGACACAGGCACCCCAATGTTTACGGCTGCTCTGTTGACAAGAACCTCCACTTCGTTACACCTTAAATATCCCAGGAAAGAGAAAAATGGATAAAGAAGTTGTGGTCCTTATGTACAATGGAATATCACTCAGCCATGAAATCTACGTCAAAAGGCTCGTAGCAGCATGATGAGTGGATATAGGTACGACGATTCTACGTGAAATAAGTCACACAGATAAAGACACTTATCATAAGATATCACTTAGAGAGGGAATGTAAAAACCGCTACACTTGAACTGAATTACAAAACAGAAGAGAGTCACACGTTTAGAAAACACACTAGGGCTGCTTAACGGGAAAGGTGAGGTGCGGTGATGCATAAAACCGGGGTTTCAAATTAGCTCAGATACCGTTCCATAAACCCAATATGTAATAGACAAGACCTAATCCTTGCTCAGTAAACGGGACTCAACACCCCCTATTCACCGCCCAAGAATATATCTGACTAGTAAGAATCTTAAAACCTATGTATTGAAATCTCTCTGTAAGTGAGTCACGTGGGGGTAAAGCGTCATAAACACAGCAATGAAAAGCAGCTAAACCCCATTATAAAAATCAATTACTTTTAAAAACCCGTGAAACAAAGACAGTGAAAGAGAGAGAAATTCTTACAAAATTCTTTCAGGGGCTGTGATGCCACCTGGGTTGACCATATCTAGACCCACAGCTGATTGAGACGTAAGGGTGGACACTCTTGGGGCTGAGAGGTTTGGTGAGGTTGGGTGAGCAAACGCAGACCCTTGAAAGTAATGCTGCGTGGTACCCATCCCATGGGTCCCAAATCTCCAGGTTCAAGGGCACCTTCCTACATCGAAAACATGCATGAGAACCCCAGAAGATGGTACACCGTGTGATCGGGAAAGGTTTCTAAAAGGCACCTCATTTCTCACCTCCTTGTGCTCGGGTTCGCCATTCCAGCCGCTTTCCTAGCAATCTCCCTCCTTGGAGAATCAGCACCTTTAACCTCCTATTCCGTACAGGTTGCAATATGTCCTGAGGATGAACGGGAAGAGGGGCAACCAATGAGAGACTAGCTCTAGGTCTTGGGACAGGCACAGGTCACTCTATTTTCCCATCAGAAAGAAGAATTAACCACAGGCTCAGCCTGCCGCCAGGAAGCAGAATAGGGCCTGAAGCATTCCTGCGCTTTTGCGGCCAGCTCCCAAGAAAGCGAGTTGAAAAATGGAGCTCAGGGGCACTGCAATTCACAAACCTGCAGAGTTATAAATGATAACTCTCGTCCACAAATATATTGAGGGAAGGCAACGAAGAGGATTTGAAAGCAAGGCAGAATTTCAGGAAACAGATTTCAGGAGGGAGATTCGAATCGCCTTTAAAGCACAGGAAAAGCGGCAAAACCTCGACAATGATGCCCTTGGCCAAAAAGGGCGTATGCGTTTTTTCCTGAATATATTCAGGAAAAAACGCATACGCCCTTTTTGGCCAACCAAGCAACCTGGAAAGGCAAATCAGCGCTACAAAGAAGTCTCGCTTCCCATCGGTCAAAAGGGCCATGCTGAATAAAGTGTCAAAACCAGCAATGCAGGACAGGCCATGGAGAAACGGGAGCCTTGCTACGCTGATGGGCGGGATGTAAATTGCCAACAGCCACTCTGGAGAGGTGTACGGTGTGTCTTGAAACATCTAGAAAACTCAGCTTAGAGAGCATAGGGCACTTCCACTCATGGGCGTATAAATTGGGAAAACTAAAAATCAACAAGACACAGGCACCCCAATGTTTACGGCTGCTCTGTTGACAAGAACGTCCACTTCGTTACACCTTAAATATCCCAGGAAAGAGAAAAATGGATAAAGAAGTTGTGGTCCTTATGTACAATGGAATATCACTCAGCCATGAAATCTACGTCAAAAGGCTCGTAGCAGCATGATGAGTGGATATAGGTACGACGAGTCTACGTGAAATAAGTCACACAGAAAAAGACACTTATCATAAGATATCACTTAGAGAGGGAATGTAAAAACCGCTACACTTGAACTGAATTACAAAACAGAAGAGAGTCACACGTTTAGAAAACACACTATGGCTGCTTAACGGGAAAGGTGAGGTGCGGTGATGCATAAAACCGGGGTTTCAAATTAGCTCAGATACCGTTCCATAAACCCAATATGTAATAGACAAGACCTACTCCTTGCTCAGTAAACGGGACTCAACACCCCCTATTCACCACTCAAAAATATATCTGACTAGTAAGAATCTTAAAACCTAAGTATTGAAATCTCTCTGTATGTGAGTCAAGTGGGTGTAAAGCATCATAAACACAGCACTGAAAAGCAGCTAAACCCCATTATAAAAATCAATTACTTTTAAAAACCCGTGAAACAAAGACAGTGAAAGAGAGAGAAATTCTTACAAAATTCTTTCAGGGGCTGTGATGCCACCTGGGTTGACCATATCTAGGCCCACAGCTGATTGAGACATAAGGGTGGACACTCTTGGGGCTGAGAGGTTTGGTGAGGTTGGGTGAGCAAACGCAGACCCTTGAAAGTAATGCTGCGTGGTACCCATCCCATGGGTCCCAAATCTCCAGGTTCAAGGGCACCTTCCTACATCGAAAACATGCATGAGAAACCCAGAAGATGGTACACCGTGTGATCGGGAAAGGTTTCTAAAAGGCACCTCATTTCTCACCTCCTTGTGCTCGGGTTCGCCATTCCAGCCGCTTTCCTAGCAATCTCCCTCCTTGGAGAATCAGCACCTTTAACCTCCTACTCCGTACAGGTTGCAATTTGTCCTGAGGAGGAACGGGAAGAGGGGGAACCAATGAGAGACTAGCTCTAGGTCTTGGGACAGGCACAGGTCACTCTATTTTCCCATCAGAAAGAAGAATTAACCACAGGCTCAGCCTGCCGCCCGGAAGCAGAATAGGGCCTGAAGCAATCCTGCGCTTTTGCGGCCAGCTCCCAAGAAAGCGAGTTGAAAAATGGAGCTCAGGGGCACTGCAATTCACAAACCTGCAGAGTTATAAATGATAACTCTCGTCCACAAATATACTGAGGGAAGGCAACGAAGAGGATTTGAAAGCAAGGCAGAATTGCAGGAAACAGATTTCAGGAGGGAGATTCGAATCGCCTTTAAAGCACAGGAAAAGCGGCAAAACCTCGACAATGATGCCCTTGGCCAAAAAGGGCGTATGCGTTTTTTCCTGAATATATTCAGGAAAAAACGCATACGCCCTTTTTGGCCAACCAAGCAACCTGGAAAGGCAAATCAGCGCTACAAAGAAGTCTCGCTTCCCATCGGTCAAAAGGGCCATGCTGAATAAAGTGTCAAAACCAGCAATGCAGAACAGGCCATGGAGAAACGGGAGCCTTGCTACGCTGATGGGCGGGATGTAAATTGCCAACAGCCACTCTGGAGAGGTGTACGGTGTGTCTTGAAACATCTAAAAAACTCAGCTTAGAGAGCATAGGGCACTACCACTCATGGGCGTATAAATTGGGAAAACTAAAAGTCAGCAAGACACAGGCACCCCAAAGATTAGGGCTGCTCTGTTGACAAGAACCTCCACTTCGTTACACCTTAAATATCCCAGGAAAGAGAAAAAATGGATAAATAAGTTGTGGTCCTTATGTACAATGGAATATCACTTAACCATGAAATCAACGTCATAAGGCTCGGTGCAGCCTGATGAGTGGATTAGGTATGACGATACTACGTGAAATAAGTCACACAGAAAAAGACACTTATCATAAGATATTACTTATAGAGAGAATGTAAAAACCGCTACACTTGAACTGAATTACAAAACAGAAGAGAGTCACACGTTTAGAAAACACACTATGGCTGCTTAACGGGAAAGGTGAGGTGGGGTGATGCATAAAACCAGGGTTTCAAATTAGCTCAGATACCGTTCCATAAACCCAATATGTAATAGACAAGACCTACTCCTTGCTCAATGAACGGGACTCAACACCCCCTATTCACCGCCCAAGAATATATCTGACTAGTAAGAATCTTAAAACCTATGTATTGAAATCTCTCTGTAAGTGAGTCACGTGGGGGTAAAGCGTCATAAACACAGCACTGAAAAGCAGCTAAACCCCATTATAAAAATCAATTACTTTTAAAAACCCGTGAAACGAAGGCAGTGAAAGAGAGAGAAATTCTTACAAAATTCGTTCAGGGGCTGTGATGCCACCTGGGTTGACCATATCTAGACCCACAGCTGATTGAGACATAAGGGAGGACACTCTTGGGGCTAAGAGGTTTGGTGAGATTGGGTGAGCAAACGCAGACCCTTTAAAGCAATACTGCGTGGTACCCATCCCGTGGGTCCCAAATCTCCAGGTTCAAGGGCACCTTCCTACATCGAAAACATGCATGAGAAATCCAGAAGATGGTACACCGTGTGATCGGGAAAGGTTTCTAAAACGCACCTCATTTCTCACCTCCTTGTGCTCGGGTTCGCCATTCCAGCCGCTTTCCTAGCAATCTCCCTCCTTGGAGAATCAGCACCTTTAACCTCCTGTTCCGTACAGGTTGCAATTTGTCCTGAGGATGAACGGGAAGAGGGGGAACCAATGAGAGATTAGCTCTAGGTCTTGGGACAGGCACAGGTCACTCTATTTTCCCATCAGAAAGAAGAATTAACCACAGGCTCAGCCTGCCGCCAGGAAGCAGAATAGGGCCTGAAGCAATCCTGCACTTTTGCGGCCAGCTCCCAAGAAAGCGAGTTGAAAAATGGAGCTCAGGGGCACTGCAATTCACAAACCTGCAGAGTTATAAATGATAACTCTCGTCCACAAATATATTGAGGGAAGGCAACGAAGAGGATTTGAAAGCAAGGCAGAATTGCAGGAAACAGATTTCAGGAGGGAGATTCGAATCGCCTTTAAAGCACAGGAAAAGCGGCAAAACCTCGACAATGATGCCCTTGGCCAAAAAGGGCGTATGCGTTTTTTCCTGAATATATTCAGGAAAAAACGCATACGCCCTTTTTGGCCAACCAAGCAACCTGGAAAGGCAAATCAGCGCTACAAAGAAGTCTCGCTTCCCATCGGTCAAAAGGGCCATGCTGAATAAAGTGTAAAAACCAACAATGCAGGACAGGCCATGGAGAAACGGGAGCCTTGCTACGCTGATGGGCGGGATGTAAATTGCCAACAGCCACTCTGGAGAGGTGTACGGTGTGTCTTGAAACATCTAGAAAACTCAGCTTAGAGAGCATAGGGCACTTCCACTCACGGGCGTATAAATTGGGAAAACTAAAAATCAACAAGACACAGGCACCCCAATGTTTACGGCTGCTCTGTTGACAAGAACCTCCACTTTGTTACACCTTAAATATCCCAGGAAAGAGAAAAATGGATAAAGAAGTTGTGGTCCTTATGTACAATGGAATATCACTCAGCCATGAAATCTACGTCAAAAGGCTCGTAGCAGCATGATGAGTGGATAAAGGTACGACGATTCTACGTGAAATAAGTCACACAGAAAAAGACACTTATCATAAGATATCACTTATAGAGGGAATGTAAAAACCGCTACACTTGAACTGAATTACAAAACAGAAGAGAGTCACACGTTTAGAAAACACACTATGGCTGCTTAACGGGAAAGGTGAGGTGCGGTGATGCATAAAACCGGGGTTTCAAATTAGCTCAGATACCGTTCCATAAACCCAATATGTAATAGACAAGACCTACTCCTTGCTCAGTAAACGGGACTCAACACCCCCTATTCACCGCTCAAAAATATATCTGACTAGTAAGAATCTTAAAACCTATGTATTGAAATCTCTCTGTATGTGAGTCAAGTGGGTGTAAAGCGTCATAAACACAGCACTGAAAAGCAGCTAAACCCCATTATAAAAATCAATTACTTTAAAAAACCCGTGAAACAAAGACAGTGAAAGAGAGAGAAATTCTTACAAAATTCTTTCAGGGGCTGTGATGCCACCTGGGTTGACCATATCTAGACCCACAGCTGATTGAGACGTAAGGGTGGACACTCTTGGGGCTGAGAGGTTTGGTGAGGTTGGGTGAGCAAACGCAGACCCTTGAAAGTAATGCTGCGTGGTACCCATCCCATGGGTCCCAAATCTCCAGGTTCAAGGGTACCTTCCTACATCGAAAACATGCATGAGAAACCCAGAAGATGGTACACCATGTGATCGGGAAAGGTTTCTAAAAGGCACCTCATTTCTCACCTCCTTGTGCTCGGGTTCGCCATTCCAGCCGCTTTCCTAGCAATCTCCCTCCTTGGAGAATCAGCACCTTTAACCTCCTATTCCGTACAGGTTGCAATTTGTCCTGAGGATGAACGGGAAGAGGGGGAACCAATGAGAGACTAGCTCTAGGTCTTGGGACAGGCACAGGTCACTCTATTTTCCCATCAGAAAGAAGAATTAACCACAGGCTCAGCCTGCCGCCCGGAAGCAGAATAGGGCCTGAAGCAATCCTGCGCTTTTGCGGCCAGCTCCCAAGAAAGCGAGTTGAAAAATGGAGCTCAGGGGCACTGCAATTCACAAACCTGCAGAGTTATAAATGATAACTCTCGTCCACAAATATATTGAGGGAAGGCAACGAAGAGGATTTGAAAGCAAGGCAGAATTGCAGGAAACAGATTTCAGGAGGGAGATTCGAATCGCCTTTAAAGCACAGGAAAAGCGGCAAAACCTCGACAATGATGCCCTTGGCCAAAAAGGGTGTATGCGTTTTTTCCTGAATATATTCAGGAAAAAACGCATACGCCCTTTTTGGCCAACCAAGCAACCTGGAAAGGCAAATCAGCGCTACAAAGAAGTCTCGCTTCCCATCGGTCAAAAGGGCCATGCTGAATAAAGTGTCAAAACCAGCAATGCAGGACAGGCCATGGAGAAACGGGAGCCTTGCTACGCTGATGGGCGGGATGTAAATTGCCAACAGCCACTCTGGAGAGGTGTACGGTGTGTCTTGAAACATCTAGAAAACTCAGCTTAGAGAGCATAGGGCACTTCCACTCATGGGCGTATAAATTGGGAAAACTAAAAATCAACAAGACACAGGCACCCCAATGTTTACGGCTGCTCTGTTGACAAGAACCTCCACTTCGTTACACCTTAAATATCCCAGGAAAGAGAAAAATGGATAAAGAAGTTGTGGTCCTTATGTACAATGGAATATCACTCAGCCATGAAATCTACGTCAAAAGGCTCGTAGCAGCATGATGAGTGGATATAGGTACGACGAGTCTACGTGAAATAAGTCACACAGAAAAAGACACTTATCATAAGATATCACTTAGAGAGGGAATGTAAAAACCGCTACACTTGAACTGAATTACAAAACAGAAGAGAGTCACACGTTTAGAAAACACACTATGGCTGCTTAACGGGAAAGGTGAGGTGCGGTGATGCATAAAACCGGGGTTTCAAATTAGCTCAGATACCGTTCCATAAACCCAATATGTAATAGACAAGACCTACTCCTTGCTCAGTAAACGGGACTCAACACCCCCTATTCACCACTCAAAAATATATCTGACTAGTAAGAATCTTAAAACCTAAGTATTGAAATCTCTCTGTATGTGAGTCAAGTGGGTGTAAAGCATCATAAACACAGCACTGAAAAGCAGCTAAACCCCATTATAAAAATCAATTACTTTTAAAAACCCGTGAAACAAAGACAGTGAAAGAGAGAGAAATTCTTACAAAATTCTTTCAGGGGCTGTGATGCCACCTGGGTTGACCATATCTAGACCCACAGCTGATTGAGACATAAGGGTGGACACTCTTGGGGCTGAGAGGTTTGGTGAGGTTGGGTGAGCAAACGCAGACCCTTGAAAGTAATGCTGCGTGGTACCCATCCCATGGGTCCCAAATCTCCAGGTTCAAGGGCACCTTCCTACATCGAAAACATGCATGAGAAACCCAGAAGATGGTACACCGTGTGATCGGGAAAGGTTTCTAAAAGGCACCTCATTTCTCACCTCCTTGTGCTCGGGTTCGCCATTCCAGCCGCTTTCCTAGCAATCTCCCTCCTTGGAGAATCAGCACCTTTAACCTCCTACTCCGTACAGGTTGCAATTTGTCCTGAGGAGGAACGGGAAGAGGGGGAACCAATGAGAGACTAGCTCTAGGTCTTGGGACAGGCACAGGTCACTCTATTTTCCCATCAGAAAGAAGAATTAACCACAGGCTCAGCCTGCCGCCCGGAAGCAGAATAGGGCCTGAAGCAATCCTGCGCTTTTGCGGCCAGCTCCCAAGAAAGCGAGTTGAAAAATGGAGCTCAGGGGCACTGCAATTCACAAACCTGCAGAGTTATAAATGATAACTCTCGTCCACAAATATACTGAGGGAAGGCAACGAAGAGGATTTGAAAGCAAGGCAGAATTGCAGGAAACAGATTTCAGGAGGGAGATTCGAATCGCCTTTAAAGCACAGGAAAAGCGGCAAAACCTCGACAATGATGCCCTTGGCCAAAAAGGGCGTATGCGTTTTTTCCTGAATATATTCAGGAAAAAACGCATACGCCCTTTTTGGCCAACCAAGCAACCTGGAAAGGCAAATCAGCGCTACAAAGAAGTCTCGCTTCCCATCGGTCAAAAGGGCCATGCTGAATAAAGTGTCAAAACCAGCAATGCAGAACAGGCCATGGAGAAACGGGAGCCTTGCTACGCTGATGGGCGGGATGTAAATTGCCAACAGCCACTCTGGAGAGGTGTACGGTGTGTCTTGAAACATCTAAAAAACTCAGCTTAGAGAGCATAGGGCACTACCACTCATGGGCGTATAAATTGGGAAAACTAAAAGTCAGCAAGACACAGGCACCCCAAAGATTAGGGCTGCTCTGTTGACAAGAACCTCCACTTCGTTACACCTTAAATATCCCAGGAAAGAGAAAAAATGGATAAATAAGTTGTGGTCCTTATGTACAATGGAATATCACTTAACCATGAAATCAACGTCATAAGGCACGGTGCAGCCTGATGAGTGGATTAGGTATGACGATACTACGTGAAATAAGTCACACAGAAAAAGACACTTATCATAAGATATTACTTATAGAGAGAATGTAAAAACCGCTACACTTGAACTGAATTACAAAACAGAAGAGAGTCACACGTTTAGAAAACACACTATGGCTGCTTAACGGGAAAGGTGAGGTGGGGTGATGCATAAAACCAGGGTTTCAAATTAGCTCAGATACCGTTCCATAAACCCAATATGTAATAGACAAGACCTACTCCTTGCTCAATGAACGGGACTCAACACCCCCTATTCACCGCCCAAGAATATATCTGACTAGTAAGAATCTTAAAACCTATGTATTGAAATCTCTCTGTAAGTGAGTCACGTGGGGGTAAAGCGTCATAAACACAGCACTGAAAAGCAGCTAAACCCCATTATAAAAATCAATTACTTTTAAAAACCCGTGAAACGAAGGCAGTGAAAGAGAGAGAAATTCTTACAAAATTCGTTCAGGGGCTGTGATGCCACCTGGGTTGACCATATCTAGACCCACAGCTGATTGAGACATAAGGGAGGACACTCTTGGGGCTAAGAGGTTTGGTGAGATTGGGTGAGCAAACGCAGACCCTTTAAAGCAATACTGCGTGGTACCCATCCCATGGGTCCCAAATCTCCAGGTTCAAGGGCACCTTCCTACATCGAAAACATGCATGAGAAATCCAGAAGATGGTACACCGTGTGATCGGGAAAGGTTTCTAAAACGCACCTCATTTCTCACCTCCTTGTGCTCGGGTTCGCCATTCCAGCCGCTTTCCTAGCAATCTCCCTCCTTGGAGAATCAGCACCTTTAACCTCCTGTTCCGTACAGGTTGCAATTTGTCCTGAGGATGAACGGGAAGAGGGGGAACCAATGAGAGATTAGCTCTAGGTCTTGGGACAGGCACAGGTCACTCTATTTTCCCATCAGAAAGAAGAATTAACCACAGGCTCAGCCTGCCGCCAGGAAGCAGAATAGGGCCTGAAGCAATCCTGCACTTTTGCGGCCAGCTCCCAAGAAAGCGAGTTGAAAAATGGAGCTCAGGGGCACTGCAATTCACAAACCTGCAGAGTTATAAATGATAACTCTCGTCCACAAATATATTGAGGGAAGGCAACGAAGAGGATTTCAAAGCAAGGCAGAATTGCGGGAAACAGATTTCAGGAGGGAGATTCGAATCGCCTTTAAAGCACAGGAAAAGCAGCAAAAGCTCGACAATGATGCCCTTGGCCAAAAAGGGCGTATGCGTTTTTTCTGAATATATTCAGGAAAAAACGCATACGCCCTTTTTGGCCAAACAAGCAACCTGGAAAGGCAAATCAGCGCTACAAAGAAGTCTCGCTTCCCATCGGTCAAAAGGGCCATGCTGAATAAAGTGTCAAAACCAACAATGCAGGACAGGCCATGGAGAAACGGGAGCCTTGCTACGCTGATGGGCGGGATGTAAATTGCCAACAGCCACTCTGGAGAGGTGTACGGTGTGTCTTGAAACATCTAGAAAACTCAGCTTAGAGAGCATAGGGCACTTCCACTCACGGGCGTATAAATTGGGAAAACTAAAAATCAACAAGACACAGGCACCCCAATGTTTACGGCTGCTCTGTTGACAAGAACCTCCACTTCGTTACACCTTAAATATCCCAGGAAAGAGAAAAATGGATAAAGAAGTTGTGGTCCTTATGTAAAATGGAATATCACTCAGCCATGAAATCTACGTCAAAAGGCTCGTAGCAGCATGATGAGTGGATATAGGTACGACGATTCTACGTGAAATAAGTCACACAGAAAAAGACACTTATCATAAGATATCACTTAGAGAGGGAATGTAAAAACCGCTACACTTGAACTGAATTACAAAACAGAAGAGAGTCACACGTTTAGAAAACACACTAGGGCTGCTTAACGGGAAAGGTGAGGTGCGGTGATGCATAAAACCAAGGTTTCAAATTAGCTCAGATACCGTTCCATAAACCCAATATGTAATAGACAAGACCTACTCCTTGCTCAGTAAACGGGACTCAACACCCCCTATTCACCGCTCAAAAATATATCTGACTAGTAAGAATCTTAAAACCTATGTATTGAAATCTCTCTGTATGTGAGTCAAGTGGGTGTAAAGCGTCATAAACACAGCACTGAAAAGCAGCTAAACCCCATTATAAAAATCAATTACTTTAAAAAACCCGTGAAACAAAGACAGTGAAAGAGAGAGAAATTCTTACAAAATTCTTTCAGGGGCTGTGATGCCACCTGGGTTGACCATATCTAGACCCACAGCTGATTGAGACGTAAGGGTGGACACTCTTGGGGCTGAGAGGTTTGGTGAGGTTGGGTGAGCAAACGCAGACCCTTGAAAGTAATGCTGCGTGGTACCCATCCCATGGGTCCCAAATCTCCAGGTTCAAGGGTACCTTCCTACATCGAAAACATGCATGAGAAACCCAGAAGATGGTACACCATGTGATCGGGAAAGGTTTCTAAAAGTCACCTCATTTCTCACCTCCTTGTGCTCGGGTTCGCCATTCCAGCCGCTTTCCTAGCAATCTCCCTCCTTGGAGAATCAGCACCTTTAACCTCCTATTCCGTACAGGTTGCAATTTGTCCTGAGGATGAACGGGAAGAGGGGGAACCAATGAGAGACTAGCTCTAGGTCTTGGGACAGGCACAGGTCACTCTATTTTCCCATCAGAAAGAAGAATTAACCACAGGCTCAGCCTGCCGCCCGGAAGCAGAATAGGGCCTGAAGCAATCCTGCGCTTTTGCGGCCAGCTCCCAAGAAAGCGAGTTGAAAAATGGAGCTCAGGGGCACTGCAATTCACAAACCTGCAGAGTTATAAATGATAACTCTCGTCCACAAATATATTGAGGGAAGGCAACGAAGAGGATTTGAAAGCAAGGCAGAATTGCAGGAAACAGATTTCAGGAGGGAGATTCGAATCGCCTTTAAAGCAGAGGAAAAGCGGCAAAACCTCGACAATGATGCCCTTGGCCAAAAAGGGCGTATGCGTTTTTTCCTGAATATATTCAGGAAAAAACGCATACGCCCTTTTTGGCCAACCAAGCAACCTGGAAAGGCAAATCAGCGCTACAAAGAAGTCTCGCTTCCCATCGGTCAAAAGGGCCATGCTGAATAAAGAGTCAAAACCAGCAATGCAGGACAGGCCATGGAGAAACGGGAGCCTTGCTACGCTGATGGGCGGGATGTAAATTGCCAACAGCCACTCTGGAGAGGTGTACGGTGTGTCTTGAAATATCTAAAAAACTCAGCTTAGAGAGAATAGGGCACTTCCACTCATCGGCGTATAAATTGGGAAAACTAAAAATCAGCAAGACACAGGCACCCCAAAGTTTAGGGCTGCTCTGTTGACAAGAACCTCCACTTCCTTACACCTTAAATATCCCAGGAAAGAGAAAAATGGATAAAGAAGTTGTGGTCCTTATGTACAATGGAATATCACTCAACCATGAAATCAACGTCATAAGGCTCGGTGCAGCATGATGAGTGGATTTAGGTATGACGATTCTACGTGAAATAAGTCACACAGAAAAAGACACTTATCATAAGATATCACTTATAGAGAGAATGTAAAAACCGCTACACTTGAACTGAATTACAAAACAGAAGAGAGTCACACGTTTAGAAAACACACTATGGCTGCTTAACGGGAAAGGTGAGGTGGGGTGATGCATAAAACCGGGGTTTCAAATTAGCTCAGATACCGTTCCATAAACCCAATATGTAATAGACAAGACCTACTCCTTGCTCAATGAACGGGACTGAACACCCCCTATTCACCGCCCAAGAATATATCTGACTAGTAAGAATCTTAAAACCTATGTATTGAAATCTCTCTGTAAGTGAGTCACGTGGGGGTAAAGCGTCATTAACACAGCACTGAAAAGCAGCTAAACCCCATTATAAAAATCAATTACTTTAAAAAACCCATGAAACAAAGACAGTGAAAGAGAGAGAAATTCTTACAAAATTCTTTCAGGGGCTGTGATGCCACCTGGGTTGACCATATCTAGACCCACAGCTGATTGAGACGTAAGGGTGGACACTCTTGGGGCTGAGAGGTTTGGTGAGGTTGGGTGAGCAAACGCAGACCCTTGAAAGTAATGCTGCGTGGTACCCATCCCATGGGTCCCAAATCTCCAGGTTCAAGGGCACCTTCCTACATCGAAAACATGCATGAGAAACCCAGAAGATGGTACACCGTGTGATCGGGAAAGGTTTCTAAAAGGCACCTCATTTCTCACCTCCTTGTGCTCGGGTTCGCCATTCCAGCCGCTTTCCTAGCAATCTCCCTCCTTGGAGAATCAGCACCTTTAACCTCCTATTCCGTACAGGTTGCAATTTGTCCTGAGGATGAACGGGAAGAGGGGGAACCAATGAGAGACTAGCTCTAGGTCTTGGGACAGGCACAGGTCACTCTATTTTCCCATCAGAAAGAAGAATTAACCACAGGCTCAGCCTGCCGCCCGGAAGCAGAATAGGGCCTGAAGCAATCCTGCGCTTTTGCGGCCAGCTCCCAAGAAAGCGAGTTGAAAAATGGAGCTCAGGGGCACTGCAATTCACAAACCTGCAGAGTTATAAATGATAACTCTCGTCCACAAATATATTGAGGGAAGGCAACGAAGAGGATTTGAAAGCAAGGCAGAATTGCAGGAAACAGATTTCAGGAGGGAGATTCGAATCGCCTTTAAAGCACAGGAAAAGCGGCAAAACCTCGACAATGATGCCCTTGGCCAAAAAGGGCGTATGCGTTTTTTCCTGAATATATTCAGGAAAAAAACGCATACGCCCTTTTTGGCCAACCAAGCAACCTGGAAAGGCAAATCAGCGCTACAAAGAAGTCTCGCTTCCCATCGGTCAAAAGGGCCATGCTGAATAAAGTGTCAAAACCAGCAATGCAGGACAGGCCATGGAGAAACGGGAGCCTTGCTACGCTGATGGGCGGGATGTAAATTGCCAACAGCCACTCTGGAGAGGTGTACGTTGTGTCTTGAAATATCTAAAAAACTCAGCTTAGAGAGCATAGGGCACTTCCACTCATGGGCGTATAAATTGGGAAAACTAAAAATCAGCAAGACACAGGCACCCCAAAGTTTAGGGCTGATCTGTTGACAAGAACCTCCACTTCCTTACACCTTAAATATCCCAGGAAAGAGAAAAATGGATAAAGAAGTTGTGGTCCTTATGTACAATGGAATATCACTCAGCCATGAAATCTACGTCAAAAGGCTCATAGCAGCATGATGAGTGGATATAGGTACGACGATTCTACGTGAAATAAGTCACACAGAAAAAGACACTTATCATAAGATATCACTTAGAGAGGGAATGTAAAAACCGCTACACTTAAACTGAATTACAAAACAGAAGAGAGTCACACGTTTAGAAAACACACTATGGCTGCTTAACGGGAAAGGTGAGGTGCGGTGATGCATAAAACCGGGGTTTCAAATTAGCTCAGATACCGTTCCATAAACCCAATATGTAATAGACAAGACCTACTCCTTGCTCAGTAAACGGGACTCAACACCCCCTATTCACCGCTCAAAAATATATCTGACTAGTAAGAATCTTAAAACCTATGTATTGAAATCTCTCTGTATGTGAGTCAAGTGGGTGTAAAGCGTCATAAACACAGCACTGAAAAGCAGCTAAACCCCATTATAAAAATCAATTACTTTTAAAAACCCGTGAAACAAAGACAGTGAAAGAGAGAGAAATTCTTACAAAATTCTTTCAGGGGCTGTGATGCCACCTGGGTTGACCATATCTAGACCCACAGCTGATTGAGACGTAAGGGTGGACACTCTTGGGGCTGAGAGGTTTGGTGAGGTTGGGTGAGCAAACGCAGACCCTTGAAAGTAATGCTGCGTGGTACCAATCCCATGGGTCCCAAATCTCCAGGTTCAAGGGCACCTTCCTACATCGAAAACATGCATGAGAAACCCAGAAGATGGTACACCGTGTGATCGGGAAAGGTTTCTAAAAGGCACCTCATTTCTCACCTCCTTGTGCTCGGGTTCGCCATTCCAGCCGCTTTCCTAGCAATCTCCCTCCTTGGAGAATCAGCACCTTTAACCTCCTGTTCCGTACAGGTTGCAATTTGTCCTGAGGATGAACGGGAAGAAGGGGAACCAATGAGAGACTAGCTCTAGGTCTTGGGACAGGCACAGGTCACTCTATTTTCCCATCAGAAAGAAGAATTAACCACAGGCTCAGCCTGCCGCCCGGAAGCAGAATAGGGCCTGAAGCAATCCTGCGCTTTTGCGGCCAGCTCCCAAGAAAGCGAGTTGAAAAATGGAGCTCAGGGGCACTGCAATTCACAAACCTGCAGAGTTATAAATGCTAACTCTCGTCCACAAATATATTGAGGGAAGGCAACGAAGAGGATTTGAAAGCAAGGCAGAATTGCAGGAAACAGATTTCAGGAGGGAGATTCGAATCGCCTTTAAAGCAGAGGAAAAGCGGCAAAACCTCGACAATGATGCCCTTGGCCAAAAAGGGCGTATGCGTTTTTTCCTGAATATATTCAGGAAAAAACGCATACGCCCTTTTTGGCCAACCAAGCAACCTGGAAAGGCAAATCAGCGCTACAAAGAAGTCTCGCTTCCCATCGGTCAAAAGGGCCATGCTGAATAAAGAGTCAAAACCAGCAATGCAGGACAGGCCATGGAGAAACGGGAGCCTTGCTACGCTGATGGGCGGGATGTAAATTGCCAACAGCCACTCTGGAGAGGTGTACGGTGTGTCTTGAAATATCTAAAAAACTCAGCTTAGAGAGCATAGGGCACTTCCACTCATCGGCGTATAAATTGGGAAAACTAAAAATCAGCAAGACACAGGCACCCCAAAGTTTAGGGCTGCTCTGTTGACAAGAACCTCCACTTCCTTACACCTTAAATATCCCAGGAAAGAGAAAAATGGATAAAGAAGTTGTGGTCCTTATGTACAATGGAATATCACTCAACCATGAAATCAACGTCATAAGGCTCGGTGCAGCATGATGAGTGGATTTAGGTATGACGATTCTACGTGAAATAAGTCACACAGAAAAAGACACTTATCATAAGATATCACTTATAGAGAGAATGTAAAAACCGCTACACTTGAACTGAATTACAAAACAGAAGAGAGTCACACGTTTAGAAAACACACTATGGCTGCTTAACGGGAAAGGTGAGGTGGGGTGATGCATAAAACCGGGGTTTCAAATTAGCTCAGATACCGTTCCATAAACCCAATATGTAATAGACAAGACCTACTCCTTGCTCAATGAACGGGACTGAACACCCCCTATTCACCGCCCAAGAATATATCTGACTAGTAAGAATCTTAAAACCTATGTATTGAAATCTCTCTGTAAGTGAGTCACGTGGGGGTAAAGCGTCATAAACACAGCACTGAAAAGCAGCTAAACCCCATTATAAAAATCAATTACTTTAAAAAACCCGTGAAACAAAGACAGTGAAAGAGAGAGAAATTCTTACAAAATTCTTTCAGGGGCTGTGATGCCACCTGGGTTGACCATATCTAGACCCACAGCTGATTGAGACGTAAGGGTGGACACTCTTGGGGCTGAGAGGTTTGGTGAGGTAGGGTGAGCAAACGCAGACCCTTGAAAGTAATGCTGCGTGGTACCCATCCCATGGGTCCCAAATCTCCAGGTTCAAGGGCACCTTCCTACATCGAAAACATGCATGAGAAACCCAGAAGATGGTACACCGTGTGATCGGGAAAGGTTTCTAAAAGGCACCTCATTTCTCACCTCCTTGTGCTCGGGTTCGCCATTCCAGCCGCTTTCCTAGCAATCTCCCTCCTTGGAGAATCAGCACCTTTAACCTCCTATTCCGTACAGGTTGCAATTTGTCCTGAGGATGAACGGGAAGAGGGGGAACCAATGAGAGACTAGCTCTAGGTCTTGGGACAGGCACAGGTCACTCTATTTTCCCATCAGAAAGAAGAATTAACCACAGGCTCAGCCTGCCGCCCGGAAGCAGAATAGGGCCTGAAGCAATCCTGCGCTTTTGCGGCCAGCTCCCAAGAAAGCGAGTTGAAAAATGGAGCTCAGGGGCACTGCAATTCACAAACCTGCAGAGTTATAAATGATAACTCTCGTCCACAAATATATTGAGGGAAGGCAACGAAGAGGATTTGAAAGCAAGGCGGAATTGCAGGAAACAGATTTCAGGAGGGAGATTCGAATCGCCTTTAAAGCACAGGAAAAGCGGCAAAACCTCGACAATGATGCCCTTGGCCAAAAAGGGCGTATGCGTTTTTTCCTGAATATATTCAGGAAAAAACGCATACGCCCTTTTTGGCCAACCAAGCAACCTGGAAAGGCAAATCAGCGCTACAAAGAAGTCTCGCTTCCCATCGGTCAAAAGGTCCATGCTGAATAAAGTGTCAAAACCAGCAATGCAGAACAGGCCATGGAGAAACGGGAGCCTTGCTACGCTGATGGGCGGGATGTAAATTGCCAACAGCCACTCTGGAGAGGTGTACGGTGTGTCTTGAAACATCTAAAAAACTCAGCTTAGAGAGCATAGGGCACTACCACTCATGGGCGTATAAATTGGGAAAACTAAAAGTCAGCAAGACACAGGCACCCCAATGATTAGGGCTGCTCTGTTGACAAGAACCTCCACTTCGTTACACCTTAAATATCCCAGGAAAGAGAAAAAATGGATAAATAAGTTGTGGTCCTTATGTACAATGGAATATCACTTAACCATGAAATCAACGTCATAAGGCTAGGTGCAGCCTGATGAGTGGATTAGGTATGACGATACTACGTGAAATAAGTCACACAGAAAAAGACACTTATCATAAGATATCACTTATAGAGAGAATGTAAAAACCGCTACACTTGAACTGAATTACAAAACAGAAGAGAGTCACACGTTTAGAAAACACACTATGGCTGCTTAACGGGAAAGGTGAGGTGGGGTGATGCATAAAACCAGGGTTTCAAATTAGCTCAGATACCGTTCCATAAACCCAATATGTAATAGACAAGACCTACTCCTTGCTCAATGAACGGGACTCAACACCCCCTATTCACCGCCCAAGAATATATCTGACTAGTAAGAATCTTAAAACCTATGTATTGAAATCTCTCTGTAAGTGAGTCAAGTGCGTGTAAAGCATCATAAACACAGCACTGAAAAGCAGCTAAACCCCATTATAAAAATCAATTACTTTTAAAAACCCGTGAAACGAAGGCAGTGAAAGAGAGAGAAATTCTTACAAAATTCGTTCAGGGGCTGTGATGCCACCTGGGTTGACCATATCTAGACCCACAGCTGATTGAGACATAAGGGTGGACACTCTTGGGGCTAAGAGGTTTGGTGAGGTTGGGTGAGCAAACGCAGACCCTTTAAAGCAATACTGCGTGGTACCCATCCCGTGGGTCCCAAATCTCCAGGTTCAAGGGCACCTTCCTACATCGAAAACATGCATGAGAAACCCAGAAGATGGTACACCGTGTGATCGGGAAAGGTTTCTAAAACGCACCTCATTTCTCACCTCCTTGTGCTCGGGTTCGCCATTCCAGCCGCTTTCCTAGCAATCTCCCTCCTTGGAGAATCAGCACCTTTAACCTCCTGTTCCGTACAGGTTGCAATTTGTCCTGAGGATGAACGGGAAGAGGGGGAACCAATGAGAGATTAGCTCTAGGTCTTGGGACAGGCACAGGTCACTCTATTTTCCCATCAGAAAGAAGAATTAACCACAGGCTCAGCCTGCCGCCAGGAAGCAGAATAGGGCCTGAAGCAATCCTGCGCTTTTGCGGCCAGCTCCCAAGAAAGCGAGTTGAAAAATGGAGCTCAGGGGCACTGCAATTCACAAACCTGCAGAGTTATAAATGATAACTCTCGTCCACAAATATATTGAGGGAAGGCAACGAAGAGGATTTCAAAGCAAGGCAGAATTGCGGGAAACAGATTTCAGGAGGGAGATTCGAATCGCCTTTAAAGCACAGGAAAAGCAGCAAAAGCTCGACAATGATGCCCTTGGCCAAAAAGGGCGTATGCGTTTTTTCTGAATATATTCAGGAAAAAACGCATACGCCCTTTTTGGCCAAACAAGCAACCTGGAAAGGCAAATCAGCGCTACAAAGAAGTCTCGCTTCCCATCGGTCAAAAGGGCCATGCTGAATAAATTGCCAAAACCAACAATGCAGGACAGGCCATGGAGAAACGGGAGCCTTGCTACGCTGATGGGCGGGATGTAAATTGCCAACAGCCACTCTGGAGAGGTGTACGGTGTGTCTTGAAACATCTAGAAAACTCAGCTTAGAGAGCATAGGGCACTTCCACTCACGGGCGTATAAATTGGGAAAACTAAAAATCAACAAGACACAGGCACCCCAATGTTTACGGCTGCTCTGTTGACAAGAACCTCCACTTCGTTACACCTTAAATATCCCAGGAAAGAGAAAAATGGATAAAGAAGTTGTGGTCCTTATGTAAAATGGAATATCACTCAGCCATGAAATCTACGTCAAAAGGCTCGTAGCAGCATGATGAGTGGATATAGGTACGACGATTCTACGTGAAATAAGTCACACAGAAAAAGACACTTATCATAAGATATCACTTAGAGAGGGAATGTAAAAACCGCTACACTTGAACTGAATTACAAAACAGAAGAGAGTCACACGTTTAGAAAACACACTAGGGCTGCTTAACGGGAAAGGTGAGGTGCGGTGATGCATAAAACCAAGGTTTCAAATTAGCTCAGATACCGTTCCATAAACCCAATATGTAATAGACAAGACCTACTCCTTGCTCAGTAAACGGGACTCAACACCCCCTATTCACCGCTCAAAAATATATCTGACTAGTAAGAATCTTAAAACCTATGTATTGAAATCTCTCTGTATGTGAGTCAAGTGGGTGTAAAGCGTCATAAACACAGCACTGAAAAGCAGCTAAACCCCATTATAAAAATCAATTACTTTAAAAAACCCGTGAAACAAAGACAGTGAAAGAGAGAGAAATTCTTACAAAATTCTTTCAGGGGCTGTGATGCCACCTGGGTTGACCATATCTAGACCCACAGCTGATTGAGACGTAAGGGTGGACACTCTTGGGGCTGAGAGGTTTGGTGAGGTTGGGTGAGCAAACGCAGACCCTTGAAAGTAATGCTGCGTGGTACCCATCCCATGGGTCCCAAATCTCCAGGTTCAAGGGTACCTTCCTACATCGAAAACATGCATGAGAAACCCAGAAGATGGTACACCATGTGATCGGGAAAGGTTTCTAAAAGTCACCTCATTTCTCACCTCCTTGTGCTCGGGTTCGCCATTCCAGCCGCTTTCCTAGCAATCTCCCTCCTTGGAGAATCAGCACCTTTAACCTCCTATTCCGTACAGGTTGCAATTTGTCCTGAGGATGAACGGGAAGAGGGGGAACCAATGAGAGACTAGCTCTAGGTCTTGGGACAGGCACAGGTCACTCTATTTTCCCATCAGAAAGAAGAATTAACCACAGGCTCAGCCTGCCGCCCGGAAGCAGAATAGGGCCTGAAGCAATCCTGCGCTTTTGCGGCCAGCTCCCAAGAAAGCGAGTTGAAAAATGGAGCTCAGGGGCACTGCAATTCACAAACCTGCAGAGTTATAAATGATAACTCTCGTCCACAAATATATTGAGGGAAGGCAACGAAGAGGATTTGAAAGCAAGGCAGAATTGCAGGAAACAGATTTCAGGAGGGAGATTCGAATCGCCTTTAAAGCAGAGGAAAAGCGGCAAAACCTCGACAATGATGCCCTTGGCCAAAAAGGGCGTATGCGTTTTTTCCTGAATATATTCAGGAAAAAACGCATACGCCCTTTTTGGCCAACCAAGCAACCTGGAAAGGCAAATCAGCGCTACAAAGAAGTCTCGCTTCCCATCGGTCAAAAGGGCCATGCTGAATAAAGAGTCAAAACCAGCAATGCAGGACAGGCCATGGAGAAACGGGAGCCTTGCTACGCTGATGGGCGGGATGTAAATTGCCAACAGCCACTCTGGAGAGGTGTACGGTGTGTCTTGAAATATCTAAAAAACTCAGCTTAGAGAGAATAGGGCACTTCCACTCATCGGCGTATAAATTGGGAAAACTAAAAATCAGCAAGACACAGGCACCCCAAAGTTTAGGGCTGCTCTGTTGACAAGAACCTCCACTTCCTTACACCTTAAATATCCCAGGAAAGAGAAAAATGGATAAAGAAGTTGTGGTCCTTATGTACAATGGAATATCACTCAACCATGAAATCAACGTCATAAGGCTCGGTGCAGCATGATGAGTGGATTTAGGTATGACGATTCTACGTGAAATAAGTCACACAGAAAAAGACACTTATCATAAGATATCACTTATAGAGAGAATGTAAAAACCGCTACACTTGAACTGAATTACAAAACAGAAGAGAGTCACACGTTTAGAAAACACACTATGGCTGCTTAACGGGAAAGGTGAGGTGGGGTGATGCATAAAACCGGGGTTTCAAATTAGCTCAGATACCGTTCCATAAACCCAATATGTAATAGACAAGACCTACTCCTTGCTCAATGAACGGGACTGAACACCCCCTATTCACCGCCCAAGAATATATCTGACTAGTAAGAATCTTAAAACCTATGTATTGAAATCTCTCTGTAAGTGAGTCACGTGGGGGTAAAGCGTCATTAACACAGCACTGAAAAGCAGCTAAACCCCATTATAAAAATCAATTATTTTAAAAAACCCATGAAACAAAGACAGTGAAAGAGAGAGAAATTCTTACAAAATTCTTTCAGGGGCTGTGATGCCACCTGGGTTGACCATATCTAGACCCACAGCTGATTGAGACGTAAGGGTGGACACTCTTGGGGCTGAGAGGTTTGGTGAGGTTGGGTGAGCAAACGCAGACCCTTGAAAGTAATGCTGCGTGGTACCCATCCCATGGGTCCCAAATCTCCAGGTTCAAGGGCACCTTCCTACATCGAAAACATGCATGAGAAACCCAGAAGATGGTACACCGTGTGATCGGGAAAGGTTTCTAAAAGGCACCTCATTTCTCACCTCCTTGTGCTCGGGTTCGCCATTCCAGCCGCTTTCCTAGCAATCTCCCTCCTTGGAGAATCAGCACCTTTAACCTCCTATTCCGTACAGGTTGCAATTTGTCCTGAGGATGAACGGGAAGAGGGGGAACCAATGAGAGACTAGCTCTAGGTCTTGGGACAGGCACAGGTCACTCTATTTTCCCATCAGAAAGAAGAATTAACCACAGGCTCAGCCTGCCGCCCGGAAGCAGAATAGGGCCTGAAGCAATCCTGCGCTTTTGCGGCCAGCTCCCAAGAAAGCGAGTTGAAAAATGGAGCTCAGGGGCACTGCAATTCACAAACCTGCAGAGTTATAAATGATAACTCTCGTCCACAAATATATTGAGGGAAGGCAACGAAGAGGATTTGAAAGCAAGGCAGAATTGCAGGAAACAGATTTCAGGAGGGAGATTCGAATCGCCTTTAAAGCACAGGAAAAGCGGCAAAACCTCGACAATGATGCCCTTGGCCAAAAAGGGCGTATGCGTTTTTTCCTGAATATATTCAGGAAAAAAACGCATACGCCCTTTTTGGCCAACCAAGCAACCTGGAAAGGCAAATCAGCGCTACAAAGAAGTCTCGCTTCCCATCGGTCAAAAGGGCCATGCTGAATAAAGTGTCAAAACCAGCAATGCAGGACAGGCCATGGAGAAACGGGAGCCTTGCTACGCTGATGGGCGGGATGTAAATTGCCAACAGCCACTCTGGAGAGGTGTACGTTGTGTCTTGAAATATCTAAAAAACTCAGCTTAGAGAGCATAGGGCACTTCCACTCATGGGCGTATAAATTGGGAAAACTAAAAATCAGCAAGACACAGGCACCCCAAAGTTTAGGGCTGATCTGTTGACAAGAACCTCCACTTCCTTACACCTTAAATATCCCAGGAAAGAGAAAAATGGATAAAGAAGTTGTGGTCCTTATGTACAATGGAATATCACTCAGCCATGAAATCTACGTCAAAAGGCTCATAGCAGCATGATGAGTGGATATAGGTACGACGATTCTACGTGAAATAAGTCACACAGAAAAAGACACTTATCATAAGATATCACTTAGAGAGGGAATGTAAAAACCGCTACACTTAAACTGAATTACAAAACAGAAGAGAGTCACACGTTTAGAAAACACACTATGGCTGCTTAACGGGAAAGGTGAGGTGCGGTGATGCATAAAACCGGGGTTTCAAATTAGCTCAGATACCGTTCCATAAACCCAATATGTAATAGACAAGACCTACTCCTTGCTCAGTAAACGGGACTCAACACCCCCTATTCACCGCTCAAAAATATATCTGACTAGTAAGAATCTTAAAACCTATGTATTGAAATCTCTCTGTATGTGAGTCAAGTGGGTGTAAAGCGTCATAAACACAGCACTGAAAAGCAGCTAAACCCCATTATAAAAATCAATTACTTTTAAAAACCCGTGAAACAAAGACAGTGAAAGAGAGAGAAATTCTTACAAAATTCTTTCAGGGGCTGTGATGCCACCTGGGTTGACCATATCTAGACCCACAGCTGATTGAGACGTAAGGGTGGACACTCTTGGGGCTGAGAGGTTTGGTGAGGTTGGGTGAGCAAACGCAGACCCTTGAAAGTAATGCTGCGTGGTACCAATCCCATGGGTCCCAAATCTCCAGGTTCAAGGGCACCTTCCTACATCGAAAACATGCATGAGAAACCCAGAAGATGGTACACCGTGTGATCGGGAAAGGTTTCTAAAAGGCACCTCATTTCTCACCTCCTTGTGCTCGGGTTCGCCATTCCAGCCGCTTTCCTAGCAATCTCCCTCCTTGGAGAATCAGCACCTTTAACCTCCTGTTCCGTACAGGTTGCAATTTGTCCTGAGGATGAACGGGAAGAAGGGGAACCAATGAGAGACTAGCTCTAGGTCTTGGGACAGGCACAGGTCACTCTATTTTCCCATCAGAAAGAAGAATTAACCACAGGCTCAGCCTGCCGCCCGGAAGCAGAATAGGGCCTGAAGCAATCCTGCGCTTTTGCGGCCAGCTCCCAAGAAAGCGAGTTGAAAAATGGAGCTCAGGGGCACTGCAATTCACAAACCTGCAGAGTTATAAATGCTAACTCTCGTCCACAAATATATTGAGGGAAGGCAACGAAGAGGATTTGAAAGCAAGGCAGAATTGCAGGAAACAGATTTCAGGAGGGAGATTCGAATCGCCTTTAAAGCAGAGGAAAAGCGGCAAAACCTCGACAATGATGCCCTTGGCCAAAAAGGGCGTATGCGTTTTTTCCTGAATATATTCAGGAAAAAACGCATACGCCCTTTTTGGCCAACCAAGCAACCTGGAAAGGCAAATCAGCGCTACAAAGAAGTCTCGCTTCCCATCGGTCAAAAGGGCCATGCTGAATAAAGAGTCAAAACCAGCAATGCAGGACAGGCCATGGAGAAACGGGAGCCTTGCTACGCTGATGGGCGGGATGTAAATTGCCAACAGCCACTCTGGAGAGGTGTACGGTGTGTCTTGAAATATCTAAAAAACTCAGCTTAGAGAGCATAGGGCACTTCCACTCATCGGCGTATAAATTGGGAAAACTAAAAATCAGCAAGACACAGGCACCCCAAAGTTTAGGGCTGCTCTGTTGACAAGAACCTCCACTTCCTTACACCTTAAATATCCCAGGAAAGAGAAAAATGGATAAAGAAGTTGTGGTCCTTATGTACAATGGAATATCACTCAACCATGAAATCAACGTCATAAGGCTCGGTGCAGCATGATGAGTGGATTTAGGTATGACGATTCTACGTGAAATAAGTCACACAGAAAAAGACACTTATCATAAGATATCACTTATAGAGAGAATGTAAAAACCGCTACACTTGAACTGAATTACAAAACAGAAGAGAGTCACACGTTTAGAAAACACACTATGGCTGCTTAACGGGAAAGGTGAGGTGGGGTGATGCATAAAACCGGGGTTTCAAATTAGCTCAGATACCGTTCCATAAACCCAATATGTAATAGACAAGACCTACTCCTTGCTCAATGAACGGGACTGAACACCCCCTATTCACCGCCCAAGAATATATCTGACTAGTAAGAATCTTAAAACCTATGTATTGAAATCTCTCTGTAAGTGAGTCACGTGGGGGTAAAGCGTCATAAACACAGCACTGAAAAGCAGCTAAACCCCATTATAAAAATCAATTACTTTAAAAAACCCGTGAAACAAAGACAGTGAAAGAGAGAGAAATTCTTACAAAATTCTTTCAGGGGCTGTGATGCCACCTGGGTTGACCATATCTAGACCCACAGCTGATTGAGACGTAAGGGTGGACACTCTTGGGGCTGAGAGGTTTGGTGAGGTAGGGTGAGCAAACGCAGACCCTTGAAAGTAATGCTGCGTGGTACCCATCCCATGGGTCCCAAATCTCCAGGTTCAAGGGCACCTTCCTACATCGAAAACATGCATGAGAAACCCAGAAGATGGTACACCGTGTGATCGGGAAAGGTTTCTAAAAGGCACCTCATTTCTCACCTCCTTGTGCTCGGGTTCGCCATTCCAGCCGCTTTCCTAGCAATCTCCCTCCTTGGAGAATCAGCACCTTTAACCTCCTATTCCGTACAGGTTGCAATTTGTCCTGAGGATGAACGGGAAGAGGGGGAACCAATGAGAGACTAGCTCTAGGTCTTGGGACAGGCACAGGTCACTCTATTTTCCCATCAGAAAGAAGAATTAACCACAGGCTCAGCCTGCCGCCCGGAAGCAGAATAGGGCCTGAAGCAATCCTGCGCTTTTGCGGCCAGCTCCCAAGAAAGCGAGTTGAAAAATGGAGCTCAGGGGCACTGCAATTCACAAACCTGCAGAGTTATAAATGATAACTCTCGTCCACAAATATATTGAGGGAAGGCAACGAAGAGGATTTGAAAGCAAGGCGGAATTGCAGGAAACAGATTTCAGGAGGGAGATTCGAATCGCCTTTAAAGCACAGGAAAAGCGGCAAAACCTCGACAATGATGCCCTTGGCCAAAAAGGGCGTATGCGTTTTTTCCTGAATATATTCAGGAAAAAACGCATACGCCCTTTTTGGCCAACCAAGCAACCTGGAAAGGCAAATCAGCGCTACAAAGAAGTCTCGCTTCCCATCGGTCAAAAGGTCCATGCTGAATAAAGTGTCAAAACCAGCAATGCAGAACAGGCCATGGAGAAACGGGAGCCTTGCTACGCTGATGGGCGGGATGTAAATTGCCAACAGCCACTCTGGAGAGGTGTACGGTGTGTCTTGAAACATCTAAAAAACTCAGCTTAGAGAGCATAGGGCACTACCACTCATGGGCGTATAAATTGGGAAAACTAAAAGTCAGCAAGACACAGGCACCCCAATGATTAGGGCTGCTCTGTTGACAAGAACCTCCACTTCGTTACACCTTAAATATCCCAGGAAAGAGAAAAAATGGATAAATAAGTTGTGGTCCTTATGTACAATGGAATATCACTTAACCATGAAATCAACGTCATAAGGCTAGGTGCAGCCTGATGAGTGGATTAGGTATGACGATACTACGTGAAATAAGTCACACAGAAAAAGACACTTATCATAAGATATCACTTATAGAGAGAATGTAAAAACCGCTACACTTGAACTGAATTACAAAACAGAAGAGAGTCACACGTTTAGAAAACACACTATGGCTGCTTAACGGGAAAGGTGAGGTGGGGTGATGCATAAAACCAGGGTTTCAAATTAGCTCAGATACCGTTCCATAAACCCAATATGTAATAGACAAGACCTACTCCTTGCTCAATGAACGGGACTCAACACCCCCTATTCACCGCCCAAGAATATATCTGACTAGTAAGAATCTTAAAACCTATGTATTGAAATCTCTCTGTAAGTGAGTCAAGTGCGTGTAAAGCATCATAAACACAGCACTGAAAAGCAGCTAAACCCCATTATAAAAATCAATTACTTTTAAAAACCCGTGAAACGAAGGCAGTGAAAGAGAGAGAAATTCTTACAAAATTCGTTCAGGGGCTGTGATGCCACCTGGGTTGACCATATCTAGACCCACAGCTGATTGAGACATAAGGGTGGACACTCTTGGGGCTAAGAGGTTTGGTGAGGTTGGGTGAGCAAACGCAGACCCTTTAAAGCAATACTGCGTGGTACCCATCCCGTGGGTCCCAAATCTCCAGGTTCAAGGGCACCTTCCTACATCGAAAACATGCATGAGAAACCCAGAAGATGGTACACCGTGTGATCGGGAAAGGTTTCTAAAACGCACCTCATTTCTCACCTCCTTGTGCTCGGGTTCGCCATTCCAGCCGCTTTCCTAGCAATCTCCCTCCTTGGAGAATCAGCACCTTTAACCTCCTGTTCCGTACAGGTTGCAATTTGTCCTGAGGATGAACGGGAAGAGGGGGAACCAATGAGAGATTAGCTCTAGGTCTTGGGACAGGCACAGGTCACTCTATTTTCCCATCAGAAAGAAGAATTAACCACAGGCTCAGCCTGCCGCCAGGAAGCAGAATAGGGCCTGAAGCAATCCTGCGCTTTTGCGGCCAGCTCCCAAGAAAGCGAGTTGAAAAATGGAGCTCAGGGGCACTGCAATTCACAAACCTGCAGAGTTATAAATGATAACTCTCGTCCACAAATATATTGAGGGAAGGCAACGAAGAGGATTTCAAAGCAAGGCAGAATTGCGGGAAACAGATTTCAGGAGGGAGATTCGAATCGCCTTTAAAGCACAGGAAAAGCAGCAAAAGCTCGACAATGATGCCCTTGGCCAAAAAGGGCGTATGCGTTTTTTCTGAATATATTCAGGAAAAAACGCATACGCCCTTTTTGGCCAAACAAGCAACCTGGAAAGGCAAATCAGCGCTACAAAGAAGTCTCGCTTCCCATCGGTCAAAAGGGCCATGCTGAATAAATTGCCAAAACCAACAATGCAGGACAGGCCATGGAGAAACGGGAGCCTTGCTACGCTGATGGGCGGGATGTAAATTGCCAACAGCCACTCTGGAGAGGTGTACGGTGTGTCTTGAAACATCTAGAAAACTCAGCTTAGAGAGCATAGGGCACTTCCACTCATGGGCGTATAAATTGGGAAAACTAAAAAACAACAAGACACAGGCACCCCAATGTTTACGGCTGCTCTGTTGACAAGAACCTCCACTTCGTTACACCTTAAATATCCCAGGAAAGAGAAAAATGGATAAAGAAGTTGTGGTCCTTATGTACAATGGAATATCACTCAGCCATGAAATCTACGTCAAAAGGCTCGTAGCAGCATGATGAGTGGATATAGGTACGACGATTCTACGTGAAATAAGTCACACAGAAAAAGACACTTATCATAAGATATCACTTAGAGAGGGAATGTAAAAACCGCTACACTTGAACTGAATTACAAACCAGAAGAGAGTCACACGTTTAGAAAACACACTATGGCTGCTTAACGGGAAAGGTGAGGTGCGGTGATGCATAAAACCAAGGTTTCAAATTAGCTCAGATACCGTTCCATAAACCCAATATGTAATAGACAAGACCTACTCCTTGCTCAGTAAACGGGACTCAACACCCCCTATTCACCGCCCAAGAATATATCTGACTAGTAAGAATCTTAAAACCTATGTATTGAAATCTCTCTGTAAGTGAGTCACGTGGGGGTAAAGCGTCATAAACACAGCAATGAAAAGCAGCTAAACCCCATTATAAAAATCAATTACTTTTAAAAACCCGTGAAACAAAGACAGTGAAAGAGAGAGAAATTCTTACAAAATTCTTTCAGGGGCTGTGATGCCACCTGGGTTGACCATATCTAGACCCACAGCTGATTGAGACGTAAGGGTGGACACTCTTGGGGCTGAGAGGTTTGGTGAGGTTGGGTGAGCAAACGCAGACCCTTGAAAGTAATGCTGCGTGGTACCCATCCCATGGGTCCCAAATCTCCAGGTTCAAGGGCACCTTCCTACATCGAAAACATGCATGAGAACCCCAGAAGATGGTACACCGTGTGATCGGGAAAGGTTTCTAAAAGGCACCTCATTTCTCACCTCCTTGTGCTCGGGTTCGCCATTCCAGCCGCTTTCCTAGCAATCTCCCTCCTTGGAGAATCAGCACCTTTAACCTCCTATTCCGTACAGGTTGCAATATGTCCTGAGGATGAACGGGAAGAGGGGGAACCAATGAGAGACTAGCTCTAGGTCTTGGGACAGGCACAGGTCACTCTATTTTCCCATCAGAAAGAAGAATTAACCACAGGCTCAGCCTGCCGCCCGGAAGCAGAATAGGGCCTGAAGCATTCCTGCGCTTTTGCGGCCAGCTCCCAAGAAAGCGAGTTGAAAAATGGAGCTCAGGGGCACTGCAATTCACAAACCTGCAGAGTTATAAATGATAACTCTCGTCCACAAATATATTGAGGGAAGGCAACGAAGAGGATTTGAAAGCAAGGCAGAATTGCAGGAAACAGATTTCAGGAGGGAGATTCGAATCGCCTTTAAAGCACAGGAAAAGCGGCAAAACCTCGACAATGATGCCCTTGGCCAAAAAGGGCGTATGCGTTTTTTCCTGAATATATTCAGGAAAAAACGCATACGCCCTTTTTGGCCAACCAAGCAACCTGGAAAGGCAAATCAGCGCTACAAAGAAGTCTCGCTTCCCATCGGTCAAAAGGGCCATGCTGAATAAAGTGTCAAAACCAGCAATGCAGGACAGGCCATGGAGAAACGGGAGCCTTGCTACGCTGATGGGCGGGATGTAAATTGCCAACAGCCACTCTGGAGAGGTGTACGGTGTGTCTTGAAACATCTAGAAAACTCAGCTTAGAGAGCATAGGGCACTTCCACTCATGGGCGTATAAATTGGGAAAAACTAAAGTCAGCAAGACACAGGCACCCCAAAGATTAGGGCTGCTCTGTTGACAAGAACCTCCACTTCGTTACACCTTAAATATCCCAGGAAAGAGAAAAAATGGATAAATAAGTTGTGGTCCTTAAGTACAATGGAATATCACTTAACCATGAAATCAACGTCATAAGGCTAGGTGCAGCCTGATGAGTGGATTAGGTATGACGATACTACGTGAAATAAGTCACACAGAAAAAGACACTTATCATAAGATATCACTTATAGAGAGAATGTAAAAACCGCTACACTTGAACTGAATTACAAAACAGAAGAGAGTCACACGTTTAGAAAACACACTATGGCTGCTTAACGGGAAAGGTGAGGTGGGGTGATGCATAAAACCAGGGTTTCAAATTAGCTCAGATACCGTTCCATAAACCCAATATGTAATAGACAAGACCTACTCCTTGCTCAATGAACGGGACTCAACACCCCCTATTCACCGCCCAAGAATATATCTGACTAGTAAGAATCTTAAAACCTATGTATTGAAATCTCTCTGTAAGTGAGTCACGTGGGGGTAAAGCGTCATAAACACAGCACTGAAAAGCTGCTAAACCCCATTATAAAAATCAATTACTTTTAAAAACCCGTGAAACGAAGGCAGTGAAAGAGAGAGAAATTCTTACAAAATTCGTTCAGGGGCTGTGATGCCACCTGGGTTGACCATATCTAGACCCACAGCTGATTGAGACATAAGGGTGGACACTCTTGGGGCTAAGAGGTTTGGTGAGGTTGGGTGAGCAAACGCAGACCCTTTAAAGCAATACTGCGTGGTACCCATCCCGTGGGTCCCAAATCTCCAGGTTCAAGGGCACCTTCCTAGATCGAAAACATGCATGAGAAACCCAGAAGATGGTACACCGTGTGATCGGGAAAGGTTTCTAAAACGCACCTCATTTCTCACCTCCTTGTGCTCGGGTTCGCCATTCCAGCCGCTTTCCTAGCAATCTCCCTCCTTGGAGAATCAGCACCTTTAACCTCCTGTTCCGTACAGGTTGCAATTTGTCCTGAGGATGAACGGGAAGAGGGGGAACCAATGAGAGATTAGCTCTAGGTCTTGGGACAGGCACAGGTCACTCTATTTTCCCATCAGAAAGAAGAATTAACCACAGGCTCAGCCTGCCGCCAGGAAGCAGAATAGGGCCTGAAGCAATCCTGCGCTTTTGCGGCCAGCTCCCAAGAAAGCGAGTTGAAAAATGGAGCTCAGGGGCACTGCAATTCACAAACCTGCAGAGTTATAAATGATAACTCTCGTCCACAAATATATTGAGGGAAGGCAACGAAGAGGATTTCAAAGCAAGGCAGAATTGCGGGAAACAGATTTCAGGAGGGAGATTCGAATCGCCTTTAAAGCACAGGAAAAGCAGCAAAAGCTCGACAATGATGCCCTTGGCCAAAAAGGGCGTATGCGTTTTTTCTGAATATATTCAGGAAAAAACGCATACGCCCTTTTTGGCCAAACAAGCAACCTGGAAAGGCAAATCAGCGCTACAAAGAAGTCTCGCTTCCCATCGGTCAAAAGGGCCATGCTGAATAAATTGCCAAAACCAACAATGCAGGACAGGCCATGGAGAAACGGGAGCCTTGCTACGCTGATGGGCGGGATGTAAATTGCCAACAGCCACTCTGGAGAGGTGTACGGTGTGTCTTGAAACATCTAGAAAACTCAGCTTAGAGAGCATAGGGCACTTCCACTCATGGGCGTATAAATTGGGGAAACTAAAAAACAACAAGACACAGGCACCCCAATGTTTACGGCTGCTCTGTTGACAAGAACCTCCACTTCGTTACACCTTAAATATCCCAGGAAAGAGAAAAATGGATAAAGAAGTTGTGGTCCTTATGTACAATGGAATATCACTCAGCCATGAAATCTACGTCAAAAGGCTCGTAGCAGCATGATGAGTGGATATAGGTACGACGATTCTACGTGAAATAAGTCACACAGAAAAAGACACTTATCATAAGATATCACTTAGAGAGGGAATGTAAAAACCGCTACACTTGCACTGAATTACAAACCAGAAGAGAGTCACACGTTTAGAAAACACACTATGGCTGCTTAACGGGAAAGGTGAGGTGCGGTGATGCATAAAACCAAGGTTTCAAATTAGCTCAGATACCGTTCCATAAACCCAATATGTAATAGACAAGACCTACTCCTTGCTCAGTAAACGGGACTGAACACCCCCTATTCACCGCTCAAAAATATATCTGACTAGTAAGAATCTTAAAACCTATGTATTGAAATCTCTCTGTAAGTGAGTCACGTGGGGGTAAAGCGTCATAAACACAGCACTGAAAAGCAGCTAAACCCCATTATAAAAATCAATTACTTTAAAAAACCCGTGAAACAAAGACAGTGAAAGAGAGAGAAATTCTTACAAAATTCTTTCAGGGGCTGTGATGCCACCTGGGTTGACCATATCTAGACCCACAGCTGATTGAGACGTAAGGGTGGACACTCTTGGGGCTGAGAGGTTTGGTGAGGTTGGGTGAGCAAACGCAGACCCTTGAAAGTAATGCTGCGTGGTACCCATCCCATGGGTCCCAAATCTCCAGGTTCAAGGGCACCTTCCTACATCGAAAACATGCAGGAGAACCCCAGAAGATGGTACACCGTGTGATCGGGAAAGGTTTCTAAAAGGCACCTCATTTCTCACCTCCTTGTGCTCGGGTTCGCCATTCCAGCCGCTTTCCTAGCAATCTCCCTCCTTGGAGAATCAGCACCTTTAACCTCCTATTCCGTACAGGTTGCAATTTGTCCTGAGGATGAACGGGAAGAGGGGGAACCAATGAGAGACTAGCTCTAGGTCTTGGGACAGGCACAGGTCACTCTATTTTCCCATCAGAAAGAAGAATTAACCACAGGCTCAGCCTGCCGCCCGGAAGCAGAATAGGGCCTGAAGCAATCCTGCGCTTTTGCGGCCAGCTCCCAAGAAAGCGAGTTGAAAAATGGAGCTCAGGGGCACTGCAATTCACAAACCTGCAGAGTTATAAATGATAACTCTCGTCCACAAATATATTGACGGAAGGCAACGAAGAGGATTTGAAAGCAAGGCAGAATTGCAGGAAACAGATTTCAGGAGGGAGATTCGAATCGCCTTTAAAGCACAGGAAAAGCGGCAAAACCTCGACAATGATGCCCTTGGCCAAAAAGGGCGTATGCGTTTTTTCCTGAATATATTCAGGAAAAAAACGCATACGCCTTTTTGGCCAACCAAGCAACCTGGAAAGGCAAATCAGCGCTACAAAGAAGTCTCGCTTCCCATCGGTCAAAAGGGCCATGCTGAATAAAGTGTCAAAACCAGCAATGCAGGACAGGCCATGGAGAAACGGGAGCCTTGCTACGCTGATGGGCGGGATGTAAATTGCCAACAGCCACTCTGGAGAGGTGTACGTTGTGTCTTGAAATATCTAAAAAACTCAGCTTAGAGAGCATAGGACACTTCCACTCATGGGCGTATAAATTGGGAAAACTAAAAATCAGCAAGACACAGGCACCCCAAAGTTTAGGGCTGCTCTGTTGACAAGAACCTCCACTTCGTTACACCTTAAATATCCCAGGAAAGAGAAAAATGGATAAAGAAGTTGTGGTCCTTATGTACAATGGAATATCACTCAGCCATGAAATCTACGTCAAAAGGCTCATAGCAGCATGATGAGTGGATATAGGTACGACGATTCTACGTGAAATAAGTCACACAGAAAAAGACACTTATCATAAGATATCACTTAGAGAGGGAATGTAAAAACCGCTACACTTAAACTGAATTACAAAACAGAAGAGAGTCACACGTTTAGAAAACACACTATGGCTGCTTAACGGGAAAGGTGAGGTGCGGTGATGCATAAAACCGGGGTTTCAAATTAGCTCAGATACCGTTCCATAAACCCAATATGTAATAGACAAGACCTACTCCTTGCTCAATGAACGGGACTCAACACCCCCTATTCACCGCCCAAGAATATATCTGACTAGTAAGAATCTTAAAACCTATGTATTGAAATCTCTCTGTAAGTGAGTCACGTGGGGGTAAAGCGTCATAAACACAGCACTGAAAAGCAGCTAAACCCCATTATAAAAATCAATTACTTTTAAAAACCCGTGAAACGAAGGCAGTGAAAGAGAGAGAAATTCTTACAAAATTCGTTCAGGGGCTGTGATGCCACCTGGGTTGACCATATCTAGACCCACAGCTGATTGAGACATAAGGGTGGACACTCTTGGGGCTAAGAGGTTTGGTGAGATTGGGTGAGCAAACGCAGACCCTTTAAAGCAATACTGCGTGGTACCCATCCCGTGGGTCCCAAATCTCCAGGTTCAAGGGCACCTTCCTACATCGAAAACATGCATGAGAAATCCAGAAGATGGTACACCGTGTGATCGGGAAAGGTTTCTAAAACGCACCTCATTTCTCACCTCCTTGTGCTCGGGTTCGCCATTCCAGCCGCTTTCCTAGCAATCTCCCTCCTTGGAGAATCAGCACCTTTAACCTCCTGTTCCGTACAGGTTGCAATTTGTCCTGAGGATGAACGGGAAGAGGGGGAACCAATGAGAGACTAGCTCTAGGTCTTGGGACAGGCACAGGTCACTCTATTTTCCCATCACGAAGAAGAATTAACCACAGGCTCAGCCTGCCACCCGGAAGCAGAATAGGGCCTGAAGCAATCCTGCGCTTTTGCGGCCAGCTCCCAAGAAAGCGAGTTGAAAAATGGAGTTCAGGGGCACTGCAATTCACAAACCTGCAGAGTTATAAATGATAACTCTCGTCCACAAATATATTGAGGGAAGGCAACGAAGAGGATTTCAAAGCAAGGCAGAATTGCGGGAAACAGATTTCAGGAGGGAGATTCGAATCGCCTTTAAAGCACAGGAAAAGCAGCAAAAGCTCGACAATGATGCCCTTGGCCAAAAAGGGCGTATGCGTTTTTTCTGAATATATTCAGGAAAAAACGCATACGCCCTTTTTGGCCAAACAAGCAACCTGGAAAGGCAAATCAGCGCTACAAAGAAGTCTCGCTTCCCATCGGTCAAAAGGGCCATGCTGAATAAAGTGCCAAAACCAACAATGCAGGACAGGCCATGGAGAAACGGGAGCCTTGCTACGCTGATGGGCGGGATGTAAATTGCCAACAGCCACCCTGGAGAGGTGTACGGTGTGTCTTGAAACATCTAGAAAACTCAGCTTAGAGAGCATAGGGCACTTCCACTCACGGGCGTAGAAATTGGGAAAACTAAAAATCAACAAGACACAGGCACCCCAATGTTTACGGCTGCTCTGTTGACAAGAACCTCCACTTCGTTACACCTTAAATATCCCAGGAAAGAGAAAAATGGATAAAGAAGTTGTGGTCCTTATGTACAATGGAATATCACTCAGCCATGAAATCTACGTCAAAAGGCTCGTAGCAGCATGATGAGTGGATATAGGTACGACGATTCTACGTGAAATAAGTCACACAGAAAAAGACACTTATCATAAGATATCACTTAGAGAGGGAATGTAAAAACCGCTACACTTGAACTGAATTACAAAACAGAAGAGAGTCACACGTTTAGAAAACACACTATGGCTGCTTAACGGGAAAGGTGAGGTGGGGTGATGCATAAAACCGGGGTTTCAAATTAGCTCAGATACCGTTCCATAAACCCAATATGTAATAGACAAGACCTACTCCTTGCTCAATGAACGGGACTGAACACCCCCTATTCACCGCCCAAGAATATATCTGACTAGTAAGAATCTTAAAACCTATGTATTGAAATCTCTCTGTAAGTGAGTCACGTGGGGGTAAAGCGTCATAAACACAGCACTGAAAAGCAGCTAAACCCCATTATAAAAATCAATTACTTTTAAAAACCCGTGAAACAAAGACAGTGAAAGAGAGAGAAATTCTTACAAAATTCTTTCAGGGGCTGTGATGCCACCTGGGTTGACCATATCTAGACCCACAGCTGATTGAGACGTAAGGGTGGACACTCTTGGGGCTGAGAGGTTTGGTGAGGTTGGGTGAGCAAACGCAGACCCTTGAAAGTAATGCTGCGTGGTACCCATCCCATGGGTCCCAAATCTCCAGGTTCAAGGGCACCTTCCTACATCGAAAACATGCATGAGAAACCCAGAGGATGGTACACCGTGTGATCGGGAAAGGTTTCTAAAAGGCACCTCATTTCTCACCTCCTTGTGCTCGGGTTCGCCATTCCAGCCGCTTTCCTAGCAATCTCCCTCCTTGGAGAATCAGCACCTTTAACCTCCTACTCCGTACAGGTTGCAATTTGTCCTGAGGATGAACGGGAAGAGGGGGAACCAATGAGAGACTAGCTCTAGGTCTTGGGACAGGCACAGGTCACTCTATTTTCCCATCAGAAAGAAGAATTAACCACAGGCTCAGCCTGCCGCCCGGAAGCAGAATAGGGCCTGAAGCAATCCTGCGCTTTTGCGGCCAGCTCCCAAGAAAGCGAGTTGAAAAATGGAGCTCAGGGGCACTGCAATTCACAAACCTGCAGAGTTATAAATGATAACTCTCGTCCACAAATATATTGAGGGAAGGCAACGAAGAGGATTTGAAAGCAAGGCAGAATTGCAGGAAACAGATTTCAGGAGGGAGATTCGAATCGCCTTTTAAGCACAGGAAAAGCGGCAAAACCTCGACAATGATGCCCTTGGCCAAAAAGGGCGTATGCGTTTTTTCCTGAATATATTCAGGAAAAAAACGCATACGCCCTTTTTGGCCAACCAAGCAACCTGGAAAGGCAAATCAGCGCTACAAAGAAGTCTCGCTTCCCATCGGTCAAAAGGGCCATGCTGAATAAAGTGTCAAAACCAGCAATGCAGGACAGGCCATGGAGAAACGGGAGCCTTGCTACGCTGATGGGCGAGATGTAAATTGCCAACAGCCACTCTGGAGAGGTGTACGTTGTGTCTTGAAATATCTAAAAAACTCAGCTTAGAGAGCATAGGGCACTTCCACTCATGGGCGTATAAATTGGGAAAACTAAAAATCAACAAGACACAGGCACCCTAATGTTTACGGCTGCTCTGTTGACAAGAACCTCCACTTCGTTACACCTTAAATATCCCAGGAAAGAGAAAAATGGATAAAGAAGTTGTGGTCCTTATGTACAATGGAATATCACTCAGCCATGAAATCTACGTCAAAAGGCTCGTAGCAGCATGATGAGTGGATATAGGTACGACGATTCTACGTGAAATAAGTCACACAGAAAAAGACACTTATCATAAGATATCACTTAGAGAGGGAATGTAAAAACCGCTACACTTGAACTGAATTACAAAACAGAAGAGAGTCACACGTTTAGAAAACACACTATGGCTGCTTAACGGGAAAGGTGAGGTGCGGTGATGCATAAAACCGGGGTTTCAAATTAGCTCAGATACCGTTCCATAAACCCAATATGTAATAGACAAGACCTACTCCTTGCTCAGTAAACGGGACTCAACACCCCCTATTCACCGCTCAAAAATATATCTGACTAGTAAGAATCTTAAAACCTAAGTATTGAAATCTCTCTGTATGTGAGTCAAGTGGGTGTAAAGCGTCATAAACACAGCACTGAAAAGCAGCTAAACCCCATTATAAAAATCAATTACTTTTAAAAACCCGTGAAACAAAGACAGTGAAAGAGAGAGAAATTCTTACAAAATTCTTTCAGGGGCTGTGATGCCACCTGGGTTGACCATATCTAGGCCCACAGCTGATTGAGACGTAAGGGTGGACACTCTTGGGGCTGAGAGGTTTGGTGAGGTTGGGTGAGCAAACGCACACCCTTGAAAGTAATGCTGCGTGGTACCCATCCCATGGGTCCCAAATCTCCAGGTTCAAGGGCACCTTCCTACATCGAAAACATGCATGAGAAACCCAGAAGATGGTACACCGTGTGATCGGGAAAGGTTTCTAAAAGGCACCTCATTTCTCACCTCCTTGTGCTCGGGTTCGCCATTCCAGCCGCTTTCCTAGCAATCTCCCTCCTTGGAGAATCAGCACCTTTAACCTCCTACTCCGTACAGGTTGCAATTTGTCCTGAGGAGGAACGGGAAGAGGGGGAACCAATGAGAGACTAGCTCTAGGTCTTGGGACAGGCACAGGTCACTCTATTTTCCCATCAGAAAGAAGAATTAACCACAGGCTCAGCCTGCCGCCCGGAAGCAGAATAGGGCCTGAAGCAATCCTGCGCTTTTGCGGCCAGCTCCCAAGAAAGCGAGTTGAAAAATGGAGCTCAGGGGCACTGCAATTCACAAACCTGCAGAGTTATAAATGATAACTCTCGTCCACAAATATACTGAGGGAAGGCAACGAAGAGGATTTGAAAGCAAGGCAGAATTGCAGGAAACAAATTTCAGGAGGGAGATTCGAATCGCCTTTAAAGCACAGGAAAAGCGGCAAAACCTCGACAATGATGCCCTTGGCCAAAAAGGGCGTATGCGTTTTTTCCTGAATATATTCAGGAAAAAACGCATACGCCCTTTTTGGCCAACCAAGCAACCTGGAAAGTCAAATCAGCGCTACAAAGAAGTCTCGCTTCCCATCGGTCAAAAGGGCCATGCTGAATAAAGTGTCAAAACCAGCAATGCAGAACAGGCCATGGAGAAACGGGAGACTTGCTACGCTGATGGGCGGGATGTAAATTGCCAACAGCCACTCTGGAGAGGTGTACGGTGTGTCTTGAAACATCTAAAAAACTCAGCTTAGAGAGCATAGGGCACTACCACTCATGGGCGTATAAATTGGGAAAACTAAAAGTCAGCAAGACACAGGCACCCCAAAGATTAGGGCTGCTCTGTTGACAAGAACCTCCACTTCGTTACACCTTAAATATCACAGGAAAGAGAAAAAATGGATAAATAAGTTGTGGTCCTTATGTACAATGGAATATCACTTAACCATGAAATCAACGTCATAAGGCTCGGTGCAGCCTGATGAGAGGATTAGGTATGACGATACTACGTGAAATAAGTCACACAGAAAAAGACACTTATCATAAGATATCACTTATAGAGAGATTGTAAAAACCGCTACACTTGAACTGAATTACAAAACAGAAGAGAGTCACACGTTTAGAAAACACACTATGGCTGCTTAACGGGAAAGGTGAGGTGGGGTGATGCATAAAACCAGGGTTTCAAATTAGCTCAGATACCGTTCCATAAACCCAATATGTAATAGACAAGACCTACTCCTTGCTCAGTAAACGGGACTCAACACCCCCTATTCACCGCCCAAGAATATATCTGACTAGTAAGAATCTTAAAACCTATGTATTGAAATCTCTCTGTAAGTGAGTCACGTGGGGGTAAAGCGTCATAAACACAGCACTGAAAAGCAGCTAAACCCCATTATAAAAATCAATTACTTTTAAAAACCCGTGAAACGAAGGCAGTGAAAGAGAGAGAAATTCTTACAAAATTCGTTCAGGGGCTGTGATGCCACCTGGGTTGACCATATCTAGACCCACAGCTGATTGAGACATAAGGGTGGACACTCTTGGGGCTAAGAGGTTTGGTGAGATTGGGTGAGCAAACGCAGACCCTTTAAAGCAATACTACGTGGTACCCATCCCGTGGGTCCCAAATCTCCAGTTTCAAGGGCACCTTCCTACATCGAAAACATGCATGAGAAATCCAGAAGATGGTACACCGTGTGATCGGGAAAGGTTTGTAAAACGCACCTCATTTCTCACCTCCTTGTGCTCGGGTTCGCCATTCCAGCCGCTTTCCTAGCAATCTCCCTCCTTGGAGAATCAGCACCTTTAACCTCCTGTTCCGTACAGGTTGCAATTTGTCCTGAGGATGAACGGGAAGAGGGGGAACCAATGAGAGATTAGCTCTAGGTCTTGGGACAGGCACAGGTCACTCTATTTTCCCATCAGAAAGAAGAATTAACCACAGGCTCAGCCTGCCGCCAGGAAGCAGAATAGGGCCTGAAGCAATCCTGCGCTTTTGCGGCCAACTCCCAAGAAAGCGAGTTGAAAAATGGAGCTCAGGGGCACTGCAATTCACAAACCTGCAGAGTTATAAATGATAACTCTCGTCCACAAATATATTGAGGGAAGGCAACGAAGAGGATTTCAAAGCAAGGCAGAATTGCGGGAAACAGATTTCAGGAGGGAGATTCGAATCGCCTTTAAAGCACAGGAAAAGCAGCAAAAGCTCGACAATGATGCCCTTGGCCAAAAAGGGCGTATGCGTTTTTTCTGAATATATTCAGGAAAAAACGCATACGCCCTTTTTGGCCAAACAAGCAACCTGGAAAGGCAAATCAGCGCTACAAAGAAGTCTCGCTTCCCATCGGTCAAAAGGGCCATGCTGAATAAAGTGTCAAAACCAACAATGCCGGACAGGCCATGGAGAAACGGGAGCCTTGCTACGCTGATGGGCGGGATGTAAATTGCCAACAGCCACTCTGGAGAGGTGTACGGTGTATCTTGAAACATCTAGAAAACTCAGCTTAGAGAGCATAGGGCACTTCCACTCACGGGCGTAGAAATTGGGAAAACTAAAAATCAACAAGACACAGGCACCCCAATGTTTACGGCTGCTCTGTTGACAAGAACCTCCACTTCGTTACACCTTAAATATCCCAGGAAAGAGAAAAATGGATAAAGAAGTTGTGGTCCTTATGTACAATGGAATATCACTCAGCCATGAAATCTACGTCAAAAGGCTCGTAGCAGCATGATGAGTGGATATAGGTACGACGATTCTACGTGAAATAAGTCACACAGAAAAAGACACTTATCATAAGATATCACTTAGAGAGGGAATGTAAAAACCGCTACACTTGAACTGAATTACAAAACAGAAGAGAGTCACACGTTTAGAAAACACACTAGGGCTGCTTAACGGGAAAGGTGAGGTGCGGTGATGCATAAAACCAAGGTTTCAAATTAGCTCAGATACCGTTCCATAAACCCAATATGTAATAGACAAGACCTACTCCTTGCTCAGTAAACGGGACTCAACACCCCCTATTCACCGCCCAAGAATATATCTGACTAGTAAGAATCTTAAAACCTATGTATTGAAATCTCTCTGTAAGTGAGTCACGTGGGGGTAAAGCATCATAAACACAGCAATGAAAAGCAGCTAAACCCCATTATAAAAATCAATTACTTTTAAAAACCCGTGAAACAAAGACAGTGAAAGAGAGAGAAATTCTTACAAAATTCTTTCAGGGGCTGTGATGCCACCTGGGTTGACCATATCTAGACCCACAGCTGATTGAGACGTAAGGGTGGACACTCTTGGGGCTGAGAGGTTTGGTGAGGTTGGGTGAGCAAACGCAGACCCTTGAAAGTAATGCTGCGTGGTACCCATCCCATGGGTCCCAAATCTCCAGGTTCAAGGGCACCTTCCTACATCGAAAACATGCATGAGAACCCCAGAAGATGGTACACCGTGTGATCGGGAAAGGTTTCTAAAAGGCACCTCATTTCTCACCTCCTTGTGCTCGGGTTCGCCATTCCAGCCGCTTTCCTAGCAATCTCCCTCCTTGGAGAATCAGCACCTTTAACCTCCTATTCCGTACAGGTTGCAATATGTCCTGAGGATGAACGGGAAGAGGGGGAACCAATGAGAGACTAGCTCTAGGTCTTGGGACAGGCACAGGTCACTCTATTTTCCCATCAGAAAGAAGAATAAACCACAGGCTCAGCCTGCCGCCCGGAAGCAGAATAGGGCCTGAAGCATTCCTGCGCTTTTGCGGCCAGCTCCCAAGAAAGCGAGTTGAAAAATGGAGCTCAGGGGCACTGCAATTCACAAACCTGCAGAGTTATAAATGCTAACTCTCGTCCACAAATATATTGAGGGAAGGCAACGAAGAGGATTTGAAAGCAAGGCAGAATTGCAGGAAACAGATTTCAGGAGGGAGATTCGAATCGCCTTTAAAGCACAGGAAAAGCGGCAAAACCTCGACAATGATGCCCTTGGCCAAAAAGGGCGTATGCGTTTTTTCCTGAATATATTCAGGAAAAAACGCATACGCCCTTTTTGGCCAACCAAGCAACCTGGAAAGGCAAATCAGCGCTACAAAGAAGTCTCGCTTCCCATCGGTCAAAAGGGCCATGCTGAATAAAGTGTCAAAACCAGCAATGCAGGACAGGCCATGGAGAAACGGGAGCCTTGCTACGCTGATGGGCGGGATGTAAATTGCCAACAGCCACTCTGGAGAGGTGTACGGTGTGTCTTGAAACATCTAGAAAACTCAGCTTAGAGAGCATAGGGCACTTCCACTCATGGGCGTATAAATTGGGAAAACTAAAAATCAACAAGACACAGGCACCCCAATGTTTACGGCTGCTCTGTTGACAAGAACCTCCACTTCGTTACACCTTAAATATCCCAGGAAAGAGAAAAATGGATAAAGAAGTTGTGGTCCTTATGTACAATGGAATATCACTCAGCCATGAAATCTACGTCAAAAGGCTCGTAGCAGCATGATGAGTGGATATAGGTACGACGATTCTACGTGAAATAAGTCACACAGAAAAAGACACTTATCATAAGATATCACTTATAGAGGGAATGTAAAAACCGCTACACTTGAACTGAATTACAAAACAGAAGAGAGTCACACGTTTAGAAAACACACTATGGCTGCTTAACGGGAAAGGTGAGGTGCGGTGATGCATAAAACCGGGGTTTCAAATTAGCTCAGATACCGTTCCATAAACCCAATATGTAATAGACAAGACCTACTCCTTGCTCAGTAAACGGGACTCAACACCCCCTATTCACCGCTCAAAAATATATCTGACTAGTAAGAATCTTAAAACCTATGTATTGAAATCTCTCTGTATGTGAGTCAAGTGGGTGTAAAGCGTCATAAACACAGCACTGAAAAGCAGCTAAACCCCATTATAAAAATCAATTACTTTTAAAAACCCGTGAAACAAAGACAGTAAAAGAGAGAGAAATTCTTACAAAATTCTTTCAGGGGCTGTGATGCCACCTGGGTTGACCATATCTAGACCCACAGCTGATTGAGACGTAAGGGTGGACACTCTTGGGGCTGAGAGGTTTGGTGAGGTTGGGTGAGCAAACGCAGACCCTTGAAAGTAATGCTGCGTGGTACCCATCCCATGGGTCCCAAATCTCCAGGTTCAAGTGCACCTTCCTACATCGAAAACATGCATGAGAAACCCAGAAGATGGTACACCGTGTGATCGGGAAAGGTTTCTAAAAGGCACCTCATTTCTCACCTCCTTGTGCTCGGGTTCGCCATTCCAGCCGCTTTCCTAGCAATCTCCCTCCTTGGAGAATCAGCACCTTTAACCTCCTATTCCGTACAGGTTGCAATTTGTCCTGAGGATGAACGGGAAGAGGGGGAACCAATGAGAGACTAGCTCTAGGTCTTGGGACAGGCACAGGTCACTCTATTTTCCCATCAGAAAGAAGAATTAACCACAGGCTCAGCCTGCCGCCCGGAAGCAGAATAGGGCCTGAAGCAATCCTGCGCTTTTGCGGCCAGCTCCCAAGAAAGCGAGTTGAAAAATGGAGCTCAGGGGCACTGCAATTCACAAACCTGCAGAGTTATAAATGCTAACTCTCGTCCACAAATATATTGAGGGAAGGCAACGAAGAGGATTTGAAAGCAAGGCAGAATTGCAGGAAACAGATTTCAGGAGGGAGATTCGAATCGCCTTTAAAGCACAGGAAAAGCGGCAAAACCTCGACAATGATGCCCTTGGCCAAAAAGGGCGTATGCGTTTTTTCCTGAATATATTCAGGAAAAAACGCATACGCCCTTTTTGGCCAACCAAGCAACCTGGAAATGCAAATCAGCGCTACAAAGAAGTCTCGCTTCCCATCGGTCAAAAGGGCCATGCTGAATAAAGAGTCAAAACCAGCAATGCAGGACAGGCCATGGAGAAACGGGAGCCTTGCTACGCTGATGGGCGGGATGTAAATTGCCAACAGCCACTCTGGAGAGGTGTACGGTGTGTCTTGAAATATCTAAAAAACTCAGCTTAGAGAGAATAGGGCACTTCCACTCATCGGCGTATAAATTGGGAAAACTAAAAATCAGCAAGACACAGGCACCCCAAAGTTTAGGGCTGCTCTGTTGACAAGAACCTCCACTTCCTTACACCTTAAATATCCCAGGAAAGAGAAAAATGGATAAAGAAGTTGTGGTCCTTATGTACAATGGAATATCACTCAACCATGAAATCAACGTCATAAGGCTCGGTGCAGCATGATGAGTGGATTTAGGTATGACGATTCTACGTGAAATAAGTCACACAGAAAAAGACACTTATCATAAGATATCACTTATAGAGAGAATGTAAAAACCGCTACACTTGAACTGAATTACAAAACAGAAGAGAGTCACACGTTTAGAAAACACACTATGGCTGCTTAACGGGAAAGGTGAGGTGGGGTGATGCATAAAACCGGGGTTTCAAATTAGCTCAGATACCGTTCCATAAACCCAATATGTAATAGACAAGACCTACTCCTTGCTCAATGAACGGGACTGAACACCCCCTATTCACCGCCCAAGAATATATCTGACTAGTAAGAATCTTAAAACCTATGTATTGAAATCTCTCTGTAAGTGAGTCACGTGGGGGTAAAGCGTCATAAACACAGCACTGAAAAGCAGCTAAACCCCATTATAAAAATCAATTACTTTAAAAAACCCGTGAAACAAAGACAGTGAAAGAGAGAGAAATTCTTACAAAATTCTTTCAGGGGCTGTGATGCCACCTGGGTTGACCATATCTAGACCCACAGCTGATTGAGACGTAAGGGTGGACACTCTTGGGGCTCAGAGGTTTGGTGAGGTTGGGTGAGCAAACGCAGACCCTTGAAAGTAATGCTGCGTGGTACCCATCCCATGGGTCCCAAATCTCCAGGTTCAAGGGCACCTTCCTACATCGAAAACATGCAGGAGAAACCCAGAAGATGGTACACCGTGTGATCGGGAAAGGTTTCTAAAAGGCACCTCATTTCTCACCTCCTTGTGCTCGGGTTCGCCATTCCAGCCGCTTTCCTAGCAATCTCCCTCCTTGGAGAATCAGCACCTTTAACCTCCTATTCCGTACAGGTTGCAATTTGTCCTGAGGATGAACGGGAAGAGGGGGAACCAATGAGAGACTAGCTCTAGGTCTTGGGACAGGCACAGGTCACTCTATTTTCCCATCAGAAAGAAGAATTAACCACAGGCTCAGCCTGCCGCCCGGAAGCAGAATAGGGCCTGAAGCAATCCTGCGCTTTTGCGGCCAGCTCCCAAGAAAGCGAGTTGAAAAATGGAGCTCAGGGGCACTGCAATTCACAAACCTGCAGAGTTATAAATGATAACTCTCGTCCACAAATATATTGAGGGAAGGCAACGAAGAGGATTTGAAAGCAAGGCAGAATTGCAGGAAACAGATTTCAGGAGGGAGATTCGAATCGCCTTTAAAGCACAGGAAAAGCGGCAAAACCTCGACAATGATGCCCTTGGCCAAAAAGGGCGTATGCGTTTTTTCCTGAATATATTCAGGAAAAAAACGCATACGCCCTTTTTGGCCAACCAAGCAACCTGGAAAGGCAAATCAGCGATACAAAGATGTCTCGCTTCCCATCGGTCAAAAGGGCCATGCTGAATAAAGTGTCAAAACCAGCAATGCAGGACAGGCCATGGAGAAACGGGAGCCTTGCTACGCTGATGGGCGGGATGTAAATTGCCAACAGCCACTCTGGAGAGGTGTACGTTGTGTCTTGAAATATCTAAAAAACTCAGCTTAGAGAGCATAGGGCACTTCCACTCATGGGCGTATAAATTGGGAAAACTAAAAATCAGCAAGACACAGGCACCCCAAAGTTTAGGGATGATCTGTTGACAAGAACCTCCACTTCCTTACACCTTAAATATCCCAGGAAAGAGAAAAATGGATAAAGAAGTTGTGGTCCTTATGTACAATGGAATATCACTCAGCCATGAAATCTATGTCAAAAGGCTCATAGCAGCATGATGAGTGGATATAGGTACGACGATTCTACGTGAAATAAGTCACACAGAAAAAGACACTTATCATAAGATATCACTTAGAGAGGGAATGTAAAAACCGCTACACTTAAACTGAATTACAAAACAGAAGAGAGTCACACGTTTAGAAAACACACTATGGCTGCTTAACGGGAAAGGTGAGGTGCGGTGATGCATAAAACCGGGGTTTCAAATTAGCTCAGATACCGTTCCATAAACCCAATATGTAATAGACAAGACCTACTCCTTGCTCAGTAAACGGGACTCAACACCCCCTATTCACCGCTCAAAAATATATCTGACTAGTAAGAATCTTAAAACCTAAGTATTGAAATCTCTCTGTATGTGAGTCAAGTGGGTGTAAAGCGTCATAAACACAGCACTGAAAAGCAGCTAAACCCCATTATAAAAATCAATTACTTTTAAAAACCCGTGAAACGAAGGCAGTGAAAGAGAGAGAAATTCTTACAAAATTCGTTCAGGGGCTGTGATGCCACCTGGGTTGACCATATCTAGACCCACAGCTGATTGAGACATAAGGGTGGACACTCTTGGGGCTAAGAGGTTTGGTGAGATTGGGTGAGCAAACGCAGACCCTTTAAAGCAATACTGCGTGGTACCCATCCCGTGGGTCCCAAATCTCCAGGTTCAAGGGCACCTTCCTACATCGAAAACATGCATGAGAAATCCAGAAGATGGTACACCGTGTGATCGGGAAAGGTTTCTAAAACGCACTTCATTTCTCACCTCCTTGTGCTCGGGTTCGCCATTCCAGCCGCTTTCCTAGCAATCTCCCTCCTTGGAGAATCAGCACCTTTAACCTCCTGTTCCGTACAGGTTGCAATTTGTCCTGAGGATGAACGGGAAGAGGGGGAACCAATGAGAGACTAGCTCTAGGTCTTGGGACAGGCACAGGTCACTCTATTTTCCCATCACGAAGAAGAATTAACCACAGGCTCAGCCTGCCACCCGGAAGCAGAATAGGGCCTGAAGCAATCCTGCGCTTTTGCGGCCAGCTCCCAAGAAAGCGAGTTGAAAAATGGAGTTCAGGGGCACTGCAATTCACAAACCTGCAGAGTTATAAATGATAACTCTCGTCCACAAATATATTGAGGGAAGGCAACGAAGAGGATTTCAAAGCAAGGCAGAATTGCGGGAAACAGATTTCAGGAGGGAGATTCGAATCGCCTTTAAAGCACAGGAAAAGCAGCAAAAGCTCGACAATGATGCCCTTGGCCAAAAAGGGCGTATGCGTTTTTTCTGAATATATTCAGGAAAAAACGCATACGCCCTTTTTGGCCAAACAAGCAACCTGGAAAGGCAAATCAGCGCTACAAAGAAGTCTCGCTTCCCATCGGTCAAAAGGGCCATGCTGAATAAAGTGCCAAAACCAACAATGCAGGACAGGCCATGGAGAAACGGGAGCCTTGCTACGCTGATGGGCGGGATGTAAATTGCCAACAGCCACCCTGGAGAGGTGTACGGTGTGTCTTGAAACATCTAGAAAACTCAGCTTAGAGAGCATAGGGCACTTCCACTCATGGGCGTATAAATTGGGAAAACTAAAAATCAACAAGACACAGGCACCCCAATGTTTACGGCTGCTCTGTTGACAAGAACCTCCACTTCGTTACACCTTAAATATCCCAGGAAAGAGAAAAATGGATAAAGAAGTTGTGGTCCTTATGTACAATGGAATATCACTCAGCCATGAAATCTACGTCAAAAGGCTCGTAGCAGCATGATGAGTGGATATAGGTACGACGAGTCTACGTGAAATAAGTCACACAGAAAAAGACACTTATCATAAGATATCACTTAGAGAGGGAATGTAAAAACCGCTACACTTGAACTGAATTACAAAACAGAAGAGAGTCACACGTTTAGAAAACACACTATGGCTGCTTAACGGGAAAGGTGAGGTGGGGTGATGCATAAAACCGGGGTTTCAAATTAGCTCAGATACCGTTCCATAAACCCAATATGTAATAGAAAAGACCTACTCCTTGCTCAATGAACGGGACTGAACACCCCCTATTCACCGCCCAAGAATATATCTGACTAGTAAGAATCTTAAAACCTATGTATTGAAATCTCTCTGTAAGTGAGTCACGTGGGGGTAAAGCGTCATAAACACAGCACTGAAAAGCAGCTAAACCCCATTATAAAAATCAATTACTTTAAAAAACCCGTGAAACAAAGACAGTGAAAGAGAGAGAAATTCTTACAAAATTCTTTCAGGGGCTGTGATGCCACCTGGGTTGACCATATCTAGACCCACAGCTGATTGAGACGTAAGGGTGGACACTCTTGGGTCTGAGAGGTTTGGTGAGGTTGGGTGAGCAAACGCAGACCCTTGAAAGTAATGCTGCGTGGTACCCATCCCATGGGTCCCAAATCTCCAGGTTCAAGGGCACCTTCCTACATCGAAAACATGCATGAGAAACCCAGAGGATGGTACACCGTGTGATCGGGAAAGGTTTCTAAAAGGCACCTAATTTCTCACCTCCTTGTGCTCGGGTTCGCCATTCCAGCCGCTTTCCTAGCAATCTCCCTCCTTGGAGAATCAGCACCTTTAACCTCCTATTCCGTACAGGTTGCAATTTGTCCTGAGGATGAACGGGAAGAGGGGGAACCAATGAGAGACTAGCTCTAGGTCTTGGGACAGGCACAGGTCACTCTATTTTCCCATCAGAAAGAAGAATTAACCACAGGCTCAGCCTGCCGCCCGGAAGCAGAATAGGGCCTGAAGCAATCCTGCGCTTTTGCGGCCAGCTCCCAAGAAAGCGAGTTGAAAAATGGAGCTCAGGGGCACTGCAATTCACAAACCTGCAGAGTTATAAATGATAACTCTCGTCCACAAATATATTGAGGGAAGGCAACGAAGAGGATTTGAAAGCAAGGCAGAATTGCAGGAAACAGATTTCAGGAGGGAGATTCGAATCGCCATTTAAGCACAGGAAAAGCGGCAAAACCTCGACAATGATGCCCTTGGCCAAAAAGGGCGTATGCGTTTTTTCCTGAATATATTCAGGAAAAAAACGCATACGCCCTTTTTGGCCAACCAAGCAACCTGGAAAGGCAAATCAGCGCTACAAAGAAGTCTCGCTTCCCATCGGTCAAAAGGGCCATGCTGAATAAAGTGTCAAAACCAGCAATGCAGGACAGGCCATGGAGAAACGGGAGCCTTGCTACGCTGATGGGCGAGATGTAAATTGCCAACAGCCACTCTGGAGAGGTGTACGTTGTGTCTTGAAATATCTAAAAAACTCAGCTTAGCGAGCATAGGGCACTTCCACTCATGGGCGTATAAATTGGGAAAACTAAAAATCAACAAGACACAGGCACCCTAATGTTTACGGCTGCTCTGTTGACAAGAACCTCCACTTCGTTACACCTTAAATATCCCAGGAAAGAGAAAAATGGATAAAGAAGTTGTGGTCCTTATGTACAATGGAATATCACTCAGCCATGAAATCTACGTCAAAAGGCTCGTAGCAGCATGATGAGTGGATATAGGTACGACGATTCTACGTGAAATAAGTCACACAGAAAAAGACACTTATCATAAGATATCACTTAGAGAGGGAATGTAAAAACCGCTACACTTGAACTGAATTACAAAACAGAAGAGAGTCACACGTTTAGAAAACACACTATGGCTGCTTAACGGGAAAGGTGAGGTGCGGTGATGCATAAAACCGGGGTTTCAAATTAGCTCAGATACCGTTCCATAAACCCAATATGTAATAGACAAGACCTACTCCTTGCTCAGTAAACGGGACTCAACACCCCCTATTCACCGCTCAAAAATATATCTGACTAGTAAGAATCTTAAAACCTAAGTATTGAAATCTCTCTGTATGTGAGTCAAGTGGGTGTAAAGCGTCATAAACACAGCACTGAAAAGCAGCTAAACCCCATTATAAAAATCAATTACTTTTAAAAACCCGTGAAACAAAGACAGTGAAAGAGAGAGAAATTCTTACAAAATTCTTTCAGGGGCTGTGATGCCACCTGGGTTGACCATATCTAGGCCCACAGCTGATTGAGACGTAAGGGTGGACACTCTTGGGGCTGAGAGGTTTGGTGAGGTTGGGTGAGCAAACGCAGACCCTTGAAAGTAATGCTGCGTGGTACCCATCCCATGGGTCCCAAATCTCCAGGTTCAAGGGCACCTTCCTACATCGAAAACATGCATGAGAAACCCAGAAGATGGTACACCGTGTGATCGGGAAAGGTTTCTAAAAGGCACCTCATTTCTCACCTCCTTGTGCTCGGGTTCGCCATTCCAGCCGCTTTCCTAGCAATCTCCCTCCTTGGAGAATCAGCACCTTTAACCTCCTACTCCGTACAGGTTGCAATTTGTCCTGAGGAGGAACGGGAAGAGGGGGAACCAATGAGAGACTAGCTCTAGGTCTTGGGACAGGCACAGGTCACTCTATTTTCCCATCAGAAAGAAGAATTAACCACAGGCTCAGCCTGCCGCCCGGAAGCAGAATAGGGCCTGAAGCAATCCTGCGCTTTTGCGGCCAGCTCCCAAGAAAGCGAGTTGAAAAATGGAGCTCAGGGGCACTGCAATTCACAAACCTGCAGAGTTATAAATGATAACTCTCGTCCACAAATATACTGAGGGAAGGCAACGAAGAGGATTTGAAAGCAAGGCAGAATTGCAGGAAACATATTTCAGGAGGGAGATTCGAATCGCCTTTAAAGCACAGGAAAAGCGGCAAAACCTCGACAATGATGCCCTTGGCCAAAAAGGGCGTATGCGTTTTTTCCTGAATATATTCAGGAAAAAACGCATACGCCCTTTTTGGCCAACCAAGCAACCTGGAAAGTCAAATCAGCGCTACAAAGAAGTCTCGCTTCCCATCGGTCAAAAGGGCCATGCTGAATAAAGTGTCAAAACCAGCAATGCAGAACAGGCCATGGAGAAACGGGAGACTTGCTACGCTGATGGGCGGGATGTAAATTGCCAACAGCCACTCTGGAGAGGTGTACGGTGTGTCTTGAAACATCTAAAAAACTCAGCTTAGAGAGCATAGGGCACTACCACTCATGGGCGTATAAATTGGGAAAACTAAAAGTCAGCAAGACACAGGCACCCCAAAGATTAGGGCTGCTCTGTTGACAAGAACCTCCACTTCGTTACACCTTAAATATCACAGGAAAGAGAAAAAATGGATAAATAAGTTGTGGTCCTTATGTACAATGGAATATCACTTAACCATGAAATCAACGTCATAAGGCTCGGTGCAGCCTGATGAGAGGATTAGGTATGACGATACTACGTGAAATAAGTCACACAGAAAAAGACACTTATCATAAGATATCACTTATAGAGAGATTGTAAAAACCGCTACACTTGAACTGAATTACAAAACAGAAGAGAGTCACACGTTTAGAAAACACACTATGGCTGCTTAACGGGAAAGGTGAGGTGGGGTGATGCATAAAACCAGGGTTTCAAATTAGCTCAGATACCGTTCCATAAACCCAATATGTAATAGACAAGACCTACTCCTTGCTCAATGAACGGGACTCAACACCCCCTATTCACCGCCCAAGAATATATCTGACTAGTAAGAATCTTAAAACCTATGTATTGAAATCTCTCTGTAAGTGAGTCACGTGGGGGTAAAGCGTCATAAACACAGCACTGAAAAGCAGCTAAACCCCATTATAAAAATCAATTACTTTTAAAAACCCGTGAAACGAAGGCAGTGAAAGAGAGAGAAATTCTTACAAAATTCGTTCAGGGGCTGTGATGCCACCTGGGTTGACCATATCTAGACCCACAGCTGATTGAGACATAAGGGTGGACACTCTTGGGGCTAAGAGGTTTGGTGAGATTGGGTGAGCAAACGCAGACCCTTTAAAGCAATACTACGTGGTACCCATCCCGTGGGTCCCAAATCTCCAGTTTCAAGGGCACCTTCCTACATCGAAAACATGCATGAGAAATCCAGAAGATGGTACACCGTGTGATCGGGAAAGGTTTCTAAAACGCACCTCATTTCTCACCTCCTTGTGCTCGGGTTCGCCATTCCAGCCGCTTTCCTAGCAATCTCCCTCCTTGGAGAATCAGCACCTTTAACCTCCTGTTCCGTACAGGTTGCAATTTGTCCTGAGGATGAACGGGAAGAGGGGGAACCAATGAGAGATTAGCTCTAGGTCTTGGGACAGGCACAGGTCACTCTATTTTCCCATCAGAAAGAAGAATTAACCACAGGCTCAGCCTGCCGCCAGGAAGCAGAATAGGGCCTGAAGCAATCCTGCGCTTTTGCGGCCAACTCCCAAGAAAGCGAGTTGAAAAATGGAGCTCAGGGGCACTGCAATTCACAAACCTGCAGAGTTATAAATGATAACTCTCGTCCACAAATATATTGAGGGAAGGCAACGAAGAGGATTTCAAAGCAAGGCAGAATTGCGGGAAACAGATTTCAGGAGGGAGATTCGAATCGCCTTTAAAGCACAGGAAAAGCAGCAAAAGCTCGACAATGATGCCCTTGGCCAAAAAGGGCGTATGCGTTTTTTCTGAATATATTCAGGAAAAAACGCATACGCCCTTTTTGGCCAAACAAGCAACCTGGAAAGGCAAATCAGCGCTACAAAGAAGTCTCGCTTCCCATCGGTCAAAAGGGCCATGCTGAATAAAGTGTCAAAACCAACAATGCAGGACAGGCCATGGAGAAACGGGAGCCTTGCTACGCTGATGGGCGGGATGTAAATTGCCAACAGCCACTCTGGAGAGGTGTACGGTGTATCTTGAAACATCTAGAAAACTCAGCTTAGAGAGCATAGGGCACTTCCACTCACGGGCGTAGAAATTGGGAAAACTAAAAATCAACAAGACACAGGCACCCCAATGTTTACGGCTGCTCTGTTGACAAGAACCTCCACTTCGTTACACCTTAAATATCCCAGGAAAGAGAAAAATGGATAAAGAAGTTGTGGTCCTTATGTACAATGGAATATCACTCAGCCATGAAATCTACGTCAAAAGGCTCGTAGCAGCATGATGAGTGGATATAGGTACGACGATTCTACGTGAAATAAGTCACACAGAAAAAGACACTTATCATAAGATATCACTTAGAGAGGGAATGTAAAAACCGCTACACTTGAACTGAATTACAAAACAGAAGAGAGTCACACGTTTAGAAAACACACTAGGGCTGCTTAACGGGAAAGGTGAGGTGCGGTGATGCATAAAACCAAGGTTTCAAATTAGCTCAGATACCGTTCCATAAACCCAATATGTAATAGACAAGACCTACTCCTTGCTCAGTAAACGGGACTCAACACCCCCTATTCACCGCCCAAGAATATATCTGACTAGTAAGAATCTTAAAACCTATGTATTGAAATCTCTCTGTAAGTGAGTCACGTGGGGGTAAAGCATCATAAACACAGCAATGAAAAGCAGCTAAACCCCATTATAAAAATCAATTACTTTTAAAAACCCGTGAAACAAAGACAGTGAAAGAGAGAGAAATTCTTACAAAATTCTTTCAGGGGCTGTGATGCCACCTGGGTTGACCATATCTAGACCCACAGCTGATTGAGACGTAAGGGTGGACACTCTTGGGGCTGAGAGGTTTGGTGAGGTTGGGTGAGCAAACGCAGACCCTTGAAAGTAATGCTGCGTGGTACCCATCCCATGGGTCCCAAATCTCCAGGTTCAAGGGCACCTTCCTACATCGAAAACATGCATGAGAACCCCAGAAGATGGTACACCGTGTGATCGGGAAAGGTTTCTAAAAGGCACCTCATTTCTCACCTCCTTGTGCTCGGGTTCGCCATTCCAGCCGCTTTCCTAGCAATCTCCCTCCTTGGAGAATCAGCACCTTTAACCTCCTATTCCGTACAGGTTGCAATATGTCCTGAGGATGAACGGGAAGAGGGGGAACCAATGAGAGACTAGCTCTAGGTCTTGGGACAGGCACAGGTCACTCTATTTTCCCATCAGAAAGAAGAATTAACCACAGGCTCAGCCTGCCGCCCGGAAGCAGAATAGGGCCTGAAGCATTCCTGCTCTTTTGCGGCCAGCTCCCAAGAAAGCGAGTTGAAAAATGGAGCTCAGGGGCACTGCAATTCACAAACCTGCAGAGTTATAAATGCTAACTCTCGTCCACAAATATATTGAGGGAAGGCAACGAAGAGGATTTGAAAGCAAGGCAGAATTGCAGGAAACAGATTTCAGGAGGGAGATTCGAATCGCCTTTAAAGCACAGGAAAAGCGGCAAAACCTCGACAATGATGCCCTTGGCCAAAAAGGGCGTATGCGTTTTTTCCTGAATATATTCAGGAAAAAACGCATACGCCCTTTTTGGCCAACCAAGCAACCTGGAAAGGCAAATCAGCGCTACAAAGAAGTCTCGCTTCCCATCGGTCAAAAGGGCCATGCTGAATAAAGTGTCAAAACCAGCAATGCAGGACAGGCCATGGAGAAACGGGAGCCTTGCTACGCTGATGGGCGGGATGTAAATTGCCAACAGCCACTCTGGAGAGGTGTACGGTGTGTCTTGAAACATCTAGAAAACTCAGCTTAGAGAGCATAGGGCACTTCCACTCATGGGCGTATAAATTGAGAAAACTAAAAATCAACAAGACACAGGCACCCCAATGTTTACGGCTGCTCTGTTGACAAGAACCTCCACTTCGTTACACCTTAAATATCCCAGGAAAGAGAAAAATGGATACAGAAGTTGTGGTCCTTATGTACAATGGAATATCACTCAGCCATGAAATCTACGTCAAAAGGCTCGTAGCAGCATGATGAGTGGATATAGGTACGACGATTCTACGTGAAATAAGTCACACAGAAAAAGACACTTATCATAAGATATCACTTATAGAGGGAATGTAAAAACCGCTACACTTGAACTGAATTACAAAACAGAAGAGAGTCACACGTTTAGAAAACACACTATGGCTGCTTAACGGGAAAGGTGAGGTGCGGTGATGCATAAAACCGGGGTTTCAAATTAGCTCAGATACCGTTCCATAAACCCAATATGTAATAGACAAGACCTACTCCTTCCTCAATGAACGGGACTCAACACCCCCTATTCATCGCCCAAGAATATATCTGACTAGTAAGAATCTTAAAACCTATGTATTGAAATCTCTCTGTAAGTGAGTCACGTGGGGGTAAAGCGTCATAAACACAGCACTGAAAAGCAGCTAAACCCCATTATAAAAATCAATTACTTTTAAAAACCCGTGAAACGAAGGCAGTGAAAGAGAGAGAAATTCTTACAAAATTCGTTCAGGGGCTGTGATGCCACCTGGGTTGACCATATCTAGACCCACAGCTGATTGAGACATAAGGGTGGACACTCTTGGGGCTAAGAGGTTTGGTGAGGTTGGGTGAGCAAACGCAGACCCTTTAAAGCAATACTGCGTGGTACCCATCCCGTGGGTCCCAAATCTCCAGGTTCAAGGGCACCTTCTTACATCGAAAACATGCATGAGAAACCCAGAAGATGGTACACCGTGTGATCGGGAAAGGTTTCTAAAACGCACCTCATTTCTCACCTCCTTGTGCTCGGGTTCGCCATTCCAGCCGCTTTCCTAGCAATCTCCCTCCTTGGAGAATCAGCACCTTTAACCTCCTGTTCCGTACAGGTTGCAATTTGTCCTGAGGATGAACGGGAAGAGGGGGAACCAATGAGAGATTAGCTCTAGGTCTTGGGACAGGCACAGGTCACTCTATTTTCCCATCAGAAACAAGAATTAACCACAGGCTCAGCCTGCCGCCAGGAAGCAGAATAGGGCCTGAAGCAATCCTGCGCTTTTGCGGCCAGCTCCCAAGAAAGCGAGTTGAAAAATGGAGCTCAGGGGCACTGCAATTCACAAACCTGCAGAGTTATAAATGATAACTCTCGTCCACAAATATATGGAGGGAAGGCAACGAAGAGGATTTCAAAGCAAGGCAGAATTGCGGGAAACAGATTTCAGGAGGGAGATTCGAATCGCCTTTAAAGCACAGGAAAAGCAGCAAAAGCTCGACAATGATGCCCTTGGCCAAAAAGGGCGTATGCGCTTTTTCTGAATATATTCAGGAAAAAACGCATACGCCCTTTTTGGCCAAACAAGCAACCTGGAAAGGCAAATCAGCGCTACAAAGAAGTCTCGCTTCCCATCGGTCAAAAGGGCCATGCTGAATAAAGTGCCAAAACCAACAATGCAGGACAGGCCATGGAGAAACGGGAGCCTTGCTACGCTGATGGGCGGGATGTAAATTGCCAACAGCCACTCTGGAGAGGTGTACGGTGTGTCTTGAAACATCTAGAAAACTCAGCTTAGAGAGCATAGGGCACTTCCACTCATGGGCGTATAAATTGGGAAAACTAAAAATCAACAAGACACAGGCACCCCAATGTTTACGGCTGCTCTGTTGACAAGAACCTCCACTTCGTTACACCTTAAATATCCCAGGAAAGAGAAAAATGGATAAAGAAGTTGTGGTCCTTATGTACAATGGAATATCACTCAGCCATGAAATCTACGTCAAAGGCTCGTAGCAGCATGATGAGTGGATATAGGTACGACAATTCTACGTGGAATAAGTCACACAGAAAAAGACACTTATCATAAGATATCACTTAGAGAGGGAATGTAAAAACCGCTACACTTGAACTGAATTACAAAACAGAAGAGAGTCACACGTTTAGAAAACACACTATGGCTGCTTAACGGGAAAGGTGAGGTGCGGTGATGCATAAAACCAAGGTTTCAAATTAGCTCAGATACCGTTCCATAAACCCAATATGTAATAGACAAGACCTACTCCTTGCTCAGTAAACGGGACTCAACACCCCCTATTCACCGCCCAAGAATATATCTGACTAGTAAGAATCTTAAAACCTATGTATTGAAATCTCTCTGTAAGTGAGTCACGTGGGGGTAAAGCGTCATAAACACAGCAATGAAAAGCAGCTAAACCCCATTATAAAAATCAATTACTTTTAAAAACCCGTAAAACAAAGACAGTGAAAGAGAGAGAAATTCTTACAAAATTCTTTCAGGGGCTGTGATGCCACCTGGGTTGACCATATCTAGACCCACAGCTGATTGAGACGTAAGGGTGGACACTCTTGGGGCTGAGAGGTTTGGTGAGGTTGGGTGAGCAAACGCAGACCCTTGAAAGTAATGCTGCGTGGTACCCATCCCATGGGTCCCAAATCTCCAGGTTCAAGGGCACCTTCCTACATCGAAAACATGCATGAGAACCCCAGAAGATGGTACACCGTGAGATCGGGAAAGGTTTCTAAAAGGCACCTCATTTCTCACCTCCTTGTGCTCGGGTTCGCCATTCCAGCCGCTTTCCTAGCAATCTCCCTCCTTGGAGAATCAGCACCTTTAACCTCCTATTCCGTACTGGTTGCAATATGTCCTGAGGATGAACGGGAAGAGGGGGAACCAATGAGAGACTAGCTCTAGGTCTTGGGACAGGCACAGGTCACTCTATTTTCCCATCAGAAAGAAGAATTAACCACAGGCTCAGTCTGCCGCCCGGAAGCAGAATAGGGCCTGAAGCATTCCTGCGCTTTTGCGGCCAGCTCCCAAGAAAGCGAGTTGAAAAATGGAGCTCAGGGGCACTGCAATTCACAAACCTGCAGAGTTATAAATGATAACTCTCGTCCACAAATATATTGAGGGAAGGCAACGAAGAGGATTTGAAAGCAAGGCAGAATTGCAGGAAACAGATTTCAGGAGGGAGATTCGAATCGCCTTTAAAGCACAGGAAAAGCGGCAAAACCTCGACAATGATGCCCTTGGCCAAAAAGGGCGTATGCGTTTTTTCCTGAATATATTCAGGAAAAAACGCATACGCCCTTTTTGGCCAACCAAGCAACCTGGAAAGGCAAATCAGCGCTACAAAGAAGTCTCGCTTCCCATCGGTCAAAAGGGCCATGCTGAATAAAGTGTCAAAACCAGCAATGCAGGACAGGCCATGGAGAAACGGGAGCCTTGCTACGCTGATGGGCGGGATGTAAATTGCCAACAGCCACTGTGGAGAGGTGTACGGTGTGTCTTGAAACATCTAGAAAACTCAGCTTAGAGAGCATAGGGCACTTCCACTCATGGGCGTATAAATTGAGAAAACTAAAAATCAACAAGACACAGGCACCCCAATGTTTACGGCTGCTCTGTTGACAAGAACCTCCACTTCGTTACACCTTAAATATCCCAGGAAAGAGAAAAATGGATAAAGAAGTTGTGGTCCTTATGTACAATGGAATATCACTCAGCCATGAAATCTACGTCAAAAGGCTCGTAGCAGCATGATGAGTGGATATAGGTACGACGATTCTACGTGAAATAAGTCACACAGAAAAAGACACTTATCATAAGATATCACTTATAGAGGGAATGTAAAAACCGCTACACTTGAACTGAATTACAAAACAGAAGAGAGTCACACGTTTAGAAAACACACTATGGCTGCTTAACGGGAAAGGTGAGGTGCGGTGATGCCTAAAACCGGGGTTTCAAATTAGCTCAGATACCGTTCCATAAACCCAATATGTAATAGACAAGACCTACTCCTTGCTCAGTAAACGGGACTCAACACCCCCTATTCACCACTCAAAAATATATCTAACTAGTAAGAATCTTAAAACCTATGTATTGAAATCTCTCTGTATGTGAGTCAAGTGGGTGTAAAGCGTCATAAACACAGCACTGAAAAGCAGCTAAACCCCATTATAAAAATCAATTACTTTTAAAAACCCGTGAAACAAAGACAGTGAAAGAGAGAGAAATTCTTACAAAATTCTTTCAGGGGCTGTGATGCCACCTGGGTTGACCATATCTAGACCCACAGCTGATTGAGACGTAAGGGTGGACACTCTTGGGGCTGAGAGGTTTGGTGAGGTTGGGTGAGCAAACGCAGACCCTTGAAAGTAATGCTGCGTGGTACCCATCCCATGGGTCCCAAATCTCCAGGTTCAAGGGCACCTTCCTACATCGAAAACATGCATGAGAAACCCAGAAGATGGTACACCGTGTGATCGGGAAAGGTTTCTAAAAGGCACCTCATTTCTCACCTCCTTGTGCTCGGGTTCGCCATTCCAGCCGCTTTCCTAGCAATCTCCCTCCTTGGAGAATCAGCACCTTTAACCTCCTATTCCGTACAGGTTGCAATTTGTCCTGAGGATGAACGGGAAGAGGGGGAACCAATGAGAGACTAGCTCTAGGTCTTGGGACAGGCACAGGTCACTCTATTTTCCCATCAGAAAGAAGAATTAACCACAGGCTCAGCCTGCCGCCCGGAAGCAGAATAGGGCCTGAAGCAATCCTGTGCTTTTGCGGCCAGCTCCCAAAAAAGCGAGTTGAAAAATGGAGCTCAGGGGCACTGCAATTCACAAACCTGCAGAGTTATAAATGATAACTCTCGTCCACAAATATATTGAGGGAAGGCAACGAAGAGGATTTGATAGCAAGGCAGAATTGTAGGAAACAGATTTCAGGAGGGAGACTCGAATCGCCTTTAAAGCACAGGAAAAGCGGCAAAACCTCAACAATGATGCCCTTGGCCAAAAAGGGCGTATGCGTTTTTTCCTGAATATATTCAGAAAAAAACGCATACGCCCTGTTTGGCCAACCAAGCAACCTGCAAAGGCAAATCAGCGCTACAAAGAAGTCTCGCTTCCCATCGGTCAAAAGGGCCATGCTGAATAAAGTGTCAAAACCAGCAATGCAGGACAGGCCATGGAGAAACGGGAGCCTTGCTACACTGATGGCCGGGATGTAAATTGCCAACAGCCACTCTGGAGAGGTGTACGGTGTGTCTTGAAATATCTAAAAAACTCAGCTTAGAGAGCATAGGGCACTTCCACTCATGGGCGTATAAATTGGGAAAACTAAAAATCAGCAAGACACAGGCACCCCAAAGTTTAGGGCTGCTCTGTTGACAAGAAGCTCCACTTCCTTACACCTTAAATATCCCAGGAAAGAGAAAAAATGTATAAATAAGTTGTGGTCCTTATGTACAATGGAATATCACTCAACCATGAAATCAACGTCATAAGGCTCGTAGCAGCATGATGAGTGGATTTAGGTACGACGATTCAACATGAAATAAGTCACACAGAAAAAGACACTTATCATAAGATATCACTTATAGAGGGAATGTAAAAACCGCTACACTTGAATGAATTACAAAACAGAAGAGAGTCACACGTTTAGAAAACACACTAGGGCTGCTTAACGGGAAAGGTGAGGTGGGGTGATGCATAAAACAAGGGTTTCAAATTAGCTCAGATACCGTTCCATAAACCCAATATATAATAGACAAGACCTACTCCTTGCTCAGTGAACGGGACTCAGCACCCCCTATTCACCGCCCAAGAATATATCTGACTAGTAAGAATCTTAAAACCTATGTGTTGATATCTCTCTGTAAGTGACTCAAGTGGGTGTAAAGCGGCACACACACAGCTCTGAAAAGCAGCTAAACCCCATTATAAAAATCAATTACTTTTAAAAACCCGTGAAGCAAAGACAGTGAAAGAGAGAGAAATTCTTACAAAATTCGTTCAGGGGCTGTGATGCCACCTGGATTGACCATATCTAGACCCACAGCTGATTGAGACATAAGGGTGGACACTCCTGGGGCTGAGAGGTTTGGTGAGGTTGGGTGAGCAAACGCAGACCCTTTAAAGTAATACTGCATGGTACCCATCCCATGGGTCCCAAATCTCCAGGTTCAAGGGCACCTTCCTACATCGAAAACATGCATGAGAAACCGAGAAGATGGTACACCGTGTGATCAGGAAAGGTTTCTAAAACGCACCTCATTTCTCATCTCCTTGTGCTCGGGTTCGCCATTCCAGCCGCTTTCCTAGCAATCTCCCTCCTTGGAGAATCAGCACCTTTAACCTCCTGTTCCGTACAGGTTGCAATTTGTCCTGAGGAGGAACGGGAAGAGGGGGAACCAATGGGAGACTAGCTCTATGTCTTGGGACAGGCACAGCTCACTCTATTTTCCCGTCAGGAAGAAGAATTAACCACAGGCTCAGCCTGCCAGCCGGAAGCCGAATAGGGCCTGAAGCATTCCTGCACTTTTGCGGCCAGCTCCCAAGGAAGCGAGTTGAAAAATGGAGCTCAGGGGCACTGCAATTCACAAACCTGCAGAGTTATAAATGATAACTCTCGTCCACAAATATACTGAGGGAAGGCAACGAAGAGGATTTGAAAGCAAGGCAGAATTGCAGGAAACAGGTTTCAGGAGGGAGATTCGAATCACCTTTAAAGCACAGGAAAAGCGGCAAAACTTCGAAAATGATGCCCTTGGCCAAAAAGGGCGTATGCGTTTTTTCCTGAATATATTCAGGAAAATACGCATACGCCCTTTTTGGCCAACCAAGCAACCTGCAAAGGCAAATCAGCGCTACAAAGAAGTCTCGCTTCCCATCGGTCAAAAGGACCATGCTGAATAAAGTGTCAAAACCAGAAATGCAGGACAGGCCATGGAGAAACGGGAGCCTTGCTACGCTGATGGGCGGGATGTAAATTGCCCACAGCCACTCTGGAGAAGTGTACGGTGTGTCTTGAAACATCTAAAAAACTCAGCTTAGAGAGCATAGGGCACTTCCACTCATGGGAGTATAAATTGGGAGAACTAAATATCAGCAAGACACAGGCACCCCAAAGATTAGGGCTGCTCTGTTGACAAGAACCTCAACTTCGTTACACCTTAAATATCCCAGGAAAGAGAAAAATGGATAAAGAAGTCGTGGCCCTTATGTACAATGGAATATCACTCAGCCATGAAATCTACGTCATAAGGCTCCTAGCAGCATGATGAGTGGATTTAGGTACGACGATTCTACGTGAAATAAGTCACACAGAAAAAGACACTTATCATAAGGTATCACTTATTGAGGGAATGTAAAAACCGGTACACTTGAACTGAATTACAAAACAGAAGAGAGTCACACGTTTAGAAAACACACTATGGCTGCTTAACGGGAAAGGTGAGGTGGGGTGATGCATAAAACCAGGGTTTCAAATTAGCTCAGATACCGTTCCATAAACCCAATATGTAATAGACAAGACCTACTCCTTGCTCAGTGAACGGGACTCAACACCCCCTATTCACCGCCCAAGAATATATCTGACTAGTAAGAATCTTAAAACCTATGTATTGAAATCTCTCTGTAAGTGAGTCAAGTGGGTGTAAAGCGGCATAAACACAGCAGTGAAAAGCAGCTAAACCCCATTATAAAAATCAATTACTTTTAAAAACCCGTGAAACAAAGACAGTGAAAGAGAGAGAAATTCTTACAAAATTCGTTCAGAGGCTGTGATGCCACCAGGATTGACCATATCTAGACCCACAGCTGATTGAGACATAAGGGTGGACACTCTTGGGGCTGAGAGTTTTGGTGAGGTTGGGTGAGCAAACGCAGACCCTTTAAAGTAATACTGCGTGGTACCCATCCCATGGGTCCCAAATCTCCAGGTTCAAGGGCACCTTCCTACATCGAAAACATACATGAGAAACCCAGAAGATGGTACACCGTGTGATCGGGAAAGGTTTCTAAAACGCACCTCATTTCTCATCTAATTGTGCTCGGGTTCGCCATTCCAGCCGCTTTCCTAGCAATCTCCCTCCTTGGAGAATCAGCACCTTTAACCTCCTGTTCCGTACAGGTTGCAATTTGTCCTGAGGATGTAAGGGAAGAGGGGGAACCAATGAGAGACTAGCTCTAGGTCTTGGGACAGGCACAGGTCACTCTATTTTCCCATCAGGAAGAAGAATTAACCACAGGCTCAGCCTGCCGCTCGGAAGGAGAATAGGGCCTGAAGCAATCCTGCGCTTTTGCGGCCAGCTCCCAAGAAAGCGAGTTGAAAAATGGAGCTCAGGGGCACTGCGATTCACAAACCTGCAGAGTTATAAATGATAACTCTCGTCCACAAATATATTGAGGGAAGGCAACAAAGAGGATTTGAAAGCAAGGCAGAATTGCAGGAAACAGATTTCAGGAGGGAGATTCGAATCGCCGTTAAAGCACAGGAAAAGCGGCAAAACCTCGACAATGATGCCCTTGGCCAAAAAGGTTGTATGCGTTTTTTCCTGAATATATTCAGGAAAAAACGCATACGCCCTTTTTGGCCAACCAAGCAACCTGCAAAGGCAAATCAGCGCTACAAAGAAGTCTCGCTTCCCATCGGTCAAAAGGGCCATGCTGAATAAAGTGTCAAAACCAGAAATGCAGGACAGGCCATGGAGAAACGGGAGCCTTGCTACGCTGATGGGTGGGATGTAAATTGCCAACAGCCACTCTGGAGAGGTGTACGGTGTGTCCTGAGACATCTAAAAAACTCAGCTTAGAGAGCATAGGGCACTTCCACTCATGGGCCTATAAATTGGGAAAACTAAAAATCAGCAAGACACAGGCACCCCAAAGTTTAGGGCTGCTCTGTTGACAACAACCTCCACTTCGTTACACCTTAAATATCCCAGGAAAGAGAAAAATGGATAAAGAAGTTGTGGTCCTTATGTACAATGGAATATCACTCAGCCATGAAATCTACGTCATAAGGCTCGTAGCAGCATGATGAGTGGATTTAGATACGACGATTCTACGTGAAATAAGTCACACAGAAAAAAAAAAAAACTTATCATAAGATATCACTTATAGAGGGAATGTAAAAACCGCTACACTTGAACTGAATTACAAAACAGAAGAGAGTCACACGTTTAGAAAACACACTATGGCTGCTTAACGGGAAAGGTGAGGTGGGGTGATGCATAAAACCAGGGTTTCAAATTAGCTCAGATACCGTTCCATAAACCCAACATGTAATAGACAAGACCTACTCCTTGCTCAGTGAACGGGACTCAACACCCCCTATTCACCGCCCAAGAATATATCTGACCAGTAAGAATCTTAAAACCTATGTATTGAAATCTCTCTGTAAGTGAGTCAAGTGGGTGTAAAGCGGCATAAACACAGCATTGAAAAGCAGCTAAACCCCATTATAAAAATCAATTACTTTTAAAAACCCGTGAAACAAAGACAGTGAAAGAGAGAGAAATTCTTACAAAATTCGTTCAGAGGCTGTGATGCCACCAGGATTGACCATATCTAGACCCACAGCTGATTGAGACATAGGGGTGGACACTCTTGGGGCTGAGAGGTTTGGTGAGGTTGGGTGAGCAAATGCAGACCCTTTAAAGTAATACTGCGTGGTACCCATCCCATGGGTCCCAAATCTCCACATTCAAGGGCATCTTCCTACATCGAAAACATGCATGAGAAACCCAGAAGATGGTACACCATGTGATCGGGAAAGGTTTCTAAAACGCACCTCATTTCTCATCTCCTTCTGCTTGGGTTCGCCATTCCAGCCGCTTTCCTAGGAATCTCCCTCCTTGGAGAATCAGCACCTTTAACCTCCTGTTCCGTACAGGTTGCAATTGGTCCTGAGGATGAACGGGAAGACGGGGAACCAATGAGAGACTAGCTCTAGGTGTTGGGACAAGAACAGGTCACGCTATTTTCCCATCAGAAAGAAGAATTAACCAAAGGCTCAGCCTACCGCCCGGAAACAGAATAGGGCCTGAAGCAATCCTGCGCTTTTGCGGTCAGCTCCCAAGAAAGCGAGTTGAGAAATGGAGCTCAGGGGCACTGCAATTCACAAACCTGCAGAGTTATAAATGATAACTCTCGTCCACAAATATATTGAGGGAAGGCAACGAAGAGGATTTGAAAGCAAGGCAGAATTGCAGGAAACAGATTTCAGGAGGGAGATTCGAATCCCCATTAAAGCACAGGAAAAGCGGCAAAACCTCGACAATGATGCCCTTGGCCAAAAAGGGCGTATGCGTTTTTTCCTGAATATATTCAGGAAAAAACGCATACAACCTTTTTGGCCAACCAAGCAACCTGGAAAGGCAAATCAGCGCTACAAAGAAGTCTCGCTTCCCATCGGTCAAAAGGGCCATGCTGAATAAAGTGTCAAAACCAGAAATGCAGGACAGGCCATGGAGAAACGGGAGCCTTGCTACGCTGATGGGCGTGATGTAAATTGCCAACAGCCACTCTGGAGAGGTGTACGGTGTGTCCTGAGACATCTAAAAAACTCAGGTTAGAGAGCATAGGGCACTTCCACTCATGGGCGTATAAATTGGGAAAACTAAAAATCAGCAAGACACAGGCACCCCAAAGTTTAGGGCCGCTCTGTTGGCAAGAATCTCCACTTCGTTACACCTTAAATATCCCAGGAAAGAGAAAAATGGATACAGAAGTTGTGGTCCTTATGTACAATGGAATATCACTCAGCCACGAAATCTACGTCATAAGGCTCGTAGCAGCATGATGAGTGGATTTAGATACGACGATTCTACGTGAAATAAGTCACACAGAAAAAAAAAAAAAAACTTATCATAAGATATCACTTATAGAGGGAATGTAAAAACCGCTACACTTGAACTGAATTACAAAACAGAAGAGAGTCACACGTTTAGAAAACACACTATGGCTGCTTAACGGGAAAGGTGAGGTGGGGTGATGCATAAAACCAGGGTTTCAAATTAGCTCAGATACCGTTCCATAAACCCAACATGTAATAGACAAGACCTACTCCTTGCTCAGTGAACGGGACTCAACACCCCCTATTCACCGCCCAAGAATATATCTGACCAGTAAGAATCTTAAAACCTATGTATTGAAATCTCTCTGTAAGTGAGTCAAGTGGGTGTAAAGCGGCATAAACACAGCATTGAAAAGCAGCTAAACCCCATTATAAAAATCAATTACTTTTAAAAACCCGTGAAACAAAGACAGTGAAAGAGAGAGAAATTCTTACAAAATTCGTTCAGAGGCTGTGATGCCACCAGGATTGACCATATCTAGACCCACAGCTGATTGAGACATAGGGGTGGACACTCTTGGGGCTGAGAGGTTTGGTGAGGTTGGGTGAGCAAATGCAGACCCTTTAAAGTAATACTGCGTGGTACCCATCCCATGGGTCCCAAATCTCCAGGTTCAAGGGCATCTTCCTACATCGAAAACATGCATGAGAAACCCAGAAGATGGTACACCATGTGATCGGGAAAGGTTTCTAAAACGCACCTCATTTCTCATCTCCTTCTGCTTGGGTTCGCCATTCCAGCCGCTTTCCTAGCAATCTCCCTCCTTGGAGAATCAGCACCTTTAACCTCCTGTTCCGAACAGGTTGCAATTGGTCCTGAGGATGAACGGGAAGACGGGGAACCAATGAGAGACTAGCTCTAGGTGTTGGGACAAGAACAGGTCACGCTATTTTCCCATCAGAAAGAAGAATTAACCAAAGGCTCAGCCTACCGCCCGGAAACAGAATAGGGCCTGAAGCAATCCTGCGCTTTTGCGGCCAGCTCCCAAGAAAGCGAGTTGAGAAATGGAGCTCAGGGGCACTGCAATTCACAAACCTGCAGAGTTATAAATGATAACTCTCGTCCACAAATATATTGAGGGAAGGCAACGAAGAGGATTTGAAAGCAAGGCAGAATTGCAGGAAACAGATTTCAGGAGGGAGATTCGAATCGCCGTTAAAGCACAGGAAAAGCGGCAAAACCTCGACAATGATGCCCTTGGCCAAAAAGGTTGTATGCGTTTTTTCCTGAATATATTCAGGAAAAAACGCATACGCCCTTTTTGGCCAACCAAGCAACCTGGAAAGGCAAATCAGCGCTACAAAGAAGTCTCGCTTCCCATCGGTCAAAAGGGCCATGCTGAATAAAGTGTCAAAACCAGAAATGCAGGACAGGCCATGGAGAAACGGGAGCCTTGCTACGCTGATGGGCGGGATGTAAATTGCCAACAGCCACTCTGCAGAGGTGTACGGTGTGTCCTGAGACATCTAAAAAACTCAGCTTAGAGAGCATAGGGCACTTCCACTCATGGGCGTATAAATTGGGAAAACTAAAATTCAGCAAGACACAGGCACCCCAAAGTTTAGGGCTGCTCTGTTGGCAAGAATCTCCACTTCGTTACACCTTAAATATCCCAGGAAAGAGAAAAATGGATACAGAAGTTGTGGTCCTTATGTACAATGGAATATCACTCAGCCATGAAATCTACGTCATAAGGCTCGAAGCAGCATGATGAGTGGATTTAGGTATGACGATTCTAGGTGAAATAAGTCACACAGAAAAAAAAAAAAACTTATCATAAGATATCACTTATAGAGGGAAAGTAAAAACCACTACACTTGAACTGAATTACAAAACAGAAGAGAGTCACACGTTTAGAAAACACACTATGGCTGCTTAACGGGAAAGGTGAGGTGGGGTGATGCATAAAACCAGGGTTACAAATTAGCTCAGATAGCGTTCCATAAACCCAATATGTAATAGACAAGACCTACTCCTTACTCAGTGAACGGGACCCAACACCCCCTATTCACCGACCAAGAATATATCTGACAAGTAACAATCTTAAAACCTATGTATTGAAATCTCTCTGTAAGTGAGTCAAGTGTGTGTAAAGAATCATAAACACAGCACTGAAAAGCAGCTAAACCCCATTAGAAAAATCAATTACTTTTAAAAACCCGTGAAACAAAGACAGTGAAAGAGAGAGAAATTCTTACAAAATTCGTCCAGAGGCTGTGATGCCACCTGGGTTGACCATATATAGACCCACAGCTGATTGAGACATAAGGGTGGACACTCTTGGGGCTGAGAGGTTTGCTGAGGTTGGGTGAGCAAATGCAGACCCTTTAAAGTAATACTGCGTGGTACCCATCCCATGGGTCCCAAATCTCCAGGTTCAAGGGCATCTTCCTACATCAAAAACATGCATGAGAAACCCAAAAAATGGTACACCGTGTGATCGGGAAAGGTTTCTAAAACGCACCTCTTTTCTCATCTCCTTGTTCTCGGGTTCGCCATTCCAGCCGCTTTCCTAGCAATCTCCCTCCTTGGAGAATCAGCACCTTTAACCTCCTGTTCCGTACAGGTTGCAATTTGTCCTGAGGATGAAAGGGAAGAGGGGGAACCAATGAGAGACTAGCTCTAGGTCTTGGGACAGGCACAGGTCACTCTATTTTCCCATCAGGAAGAACAATTAACCACAGGCTCAGCCTGCCACCCGGAAGCAGAATAGGGCCTGAAGCAATCCTGCACTTTTGCTTCCAGCTCCCAAGAAAGCGAGTTGAAAAATGGAGCTCAGGGGCACTGCGATTCACAAACCTGCAGAGTTATAAATGATAACTCTCGTCCACAAATATATTGAGGGAAGGCAACGAAGAGGATTTGAAAGCAAGGCAGAATTGCAGGAAACAGATTTCAGGAGGGAGATTCGAATCGCCTTTAAAGCACAGGAAAAGCGGCAAAACCTCGACAATGATGCCCTGGGCCAAAAAGGGCGTATGCGTTTTTTCCTGAATATATTCAGGAAAAAACGCATACGCCCTTTTTGGCCAACTAAGAAACCTGGAAAGGCAAATCAGCGCCACAATGAAGTCTCGCTTCCCATCGGTCAAAAGGGCCATGCTGAATAAAGTGTCAAAACCAGAAATGCAGGACAGGCCATGGAGAAACGGGAGCCTTGCTACGCTGATGGGCGAGATGTAAATTGCCAACAGCCACTCTGGAGAGGTGTACTGTGTGTCTTGAAACATCTAAAAAACTCAGCTTAGAGAGCATAGGGCACTTCCACTCATGGGCGTATAAACTGGGAAAACTAAAAATCAGCAAGACACAGGCACCCCAAAGTTTAGGGCTGCTCTGTTGACAAAAACCTCCACTTCGTTACACCTTAAATATCCCAGGAAAGAGAAAAATGGATAAAGAAGTTGTGTTCCTTATGTACAATGGAATATCACTCATCCATGAAATCTACGTCATAATTCTCCTAGCAGCATGATGAGTGGATTTAGGTACGACGATTCTACGTGAAATAAGTCATACAGAAAAAGACACTTATCATAAGATATCACTTATAGAGGGAATGTAAAAACCGCTACACTTGAACTGAATTACAAAACAGAAGAGAGTCACACGTTTAGGAAACACACTATGGCTGCTTAACGGGAAAGGTGAGGTGGGGTGATGCATAAAACAAGGGTTTCAAATTAGCTCAGATACCGTTCCATAAACCCAATATGTAATAGACAAGACCTACTCCTTGCTCAGTGAACGGGACTCAACATCCCCTATACACCGCCCAAGAATATATCTGACTAGTAATAATCTTAAAACCTATGTGTTGATATCTCTCTGTAAGTGACTCAAGTAGGTGTAAAGCGGCATAAACACAGCAGTGAAAAGCAGCTAAACCCCATTATAAAAATCAATTACTTTTAAAAACCCGTGAAGTAAAGACAGTGAAAGAGAGAGAAATTGTTACAAAATTCGTTCAGGGGCTGTGATGCCACCTGGATTGACCATATCTAGACCCACAGCTGATTGAGACATAAGGGTGGACACTTTTGGGGCTGAGAGGTTTGGTGAGGTTGGGTGAGCAAACGCAGACCCTTTAAATAATACTGCGTGGTACCCATCCCATGGGTCCCAAATCTCCAGGTTCAAGGGCATCTTCCTACATCGAAAACATGCATGAGAAACCCAGAAGATGATACACCGTGTGATCGAGAAAGGTTTCTAAATCACACCTCATTTCTCATCTCCTTGTGCTCGGGTTCGCCGTTCCAGCCGCTTTCCTAGCAATCTCCCTCCTTGGAGAATCAGCACCTTTAACCTCCTGTTCCGTACAGGTTGCAATTGGTCCTGAGGATGAACGGGAAGACGGGGAACCAATGAGAGACTAGCTCTAGGTGTTGGGACAAGAACAGGTCACGCTATTTTCCCATCAGAAAGAAGAATTAACCAACGGCTCAGCCTACCGCCCGGAAACAGAATAGGGCCTGAAGCAATCCTGCGCTTTTGCGGCCAGCTCCCAAGAAAGCGAGTTGAGAAATGGAGCTCAGGGGCACTGCAATTCACAAACCTGCAGAGTTATAAATGATAACTCTCGTCCACAAATATATTGAGGGAAGGCAACGAAGAGGATTTGAAAGCAAGGCAGAATTGCAGGAAACAGATTTCAGGAGGGAGATTCGAATCGCCGTTAAAGCACAGGAAAAGCGGCAAAACCTCGACAATGATGCCCTTGGCCAAAAAGGTTGTATGCGTTTTTTCCTGAATATATTCAGGAAAAAACGCATACGCCCTTTTTGGCCAACCAAGCAACCTGGAAAGGCAAATCAGCGCTACAAAGAAGTCTCGCTTCCCATCGGTCAAAAGGGCCATGCTGAATAAAGTGTCAAAACCAGAAATGCAGGACAGGCCATGGAGAAACGGGAGCCTTGCTACGCTGATGGGCGGGATGTAAATTGCCAACAGCCACTCTGCAGAGGTGTACGGTGTGTCCTGAGACATCTAAAAAACTCAGCTTAGAGAGCATAGGGCACTTCCACTCATGGGCGTATAAATTGGGAAAACTAAAAATCAGCAAGACACAGGCACCCCAAAGTTTAGGGCTGCTCTGTTGGCAAGAATCTCCACTTCGTTACACCTTAAATATCCCAGGAAAGAGAAAAATGGATACAGAAGTTGTGGTCCTTATGTACAATGGAATATCACTCAGCCATGAAATCTACGTCATAAGGCTCGAAGCAGCATGATGAGTGGATTTAGGTATGACGATTCTAGGTGAAATAAGTCACACAGAAAAAAAAAAAACTTATCATAAGATATCACTTATAGAGGGAAAGTAAAAACCACTACACTTGAACTGAATTACAAAACAGAAGAGAGTCACACGTTTAGAAAACACACTATGGCTGCTTAACGGGAAAGGTGAGGTGGGGTGATGCATAAAACCAGGGTTACAAATTAGCTCAAATAGCGTTCCATAAACCCAATATGTAATAGACAAGACCTACTCCTTACTCAGTGAACGGGACCCAACAACCCCTATTCACCGACCAAGAATATATCTGACAAGTAACAATCTTAAAACCTATGTATTGAAATCTCTCTGTAAGTGAGTCAAGTGCGTGTAAAGAATCATAAACACAGCACTGAAAAGCAGCTAAACCCCATTAGAAAAATCAATTACTTTTAAAAACCCGTGAAACAAAGACAGTGAAAGAGAGAGAAATTCTTACAAAATTCGTCCAGAGGCTGTGATGCCACCTGGGTTGACCATATCTAGACCCACAGCTGATTGAGACATAAGGGTGGACACTCTTGAGGCTGAGAGGTTTGCTGAGGTTGGGTGAGCAAATGCAGACCCTTTAAAGTAATACTGCGTGGTACCCATCCCATGGGTCCCAAATCTCCAGGTTCAAGGGCATCTTCCTACATCAAAAACATGCATGAGAAACCCAAAAAATGGTACACCGTGTGATCGGGAAAGGTTTCTAAAACGCACCTCATTTCTCATCTCCTTGTTCATGGGTTCGCCATTCCAGCCGCTTTCCTAGCAATCTCCCTCCTTGGAGAATCAGCACCTTTAACCTCCTGTTCCGTACAGGTTGCAATTTGTCCTGAGGATGAAAGGGAAGAGGGGGAACCAATGAGAGACTAGCTCTAGGTCTTGGGACAGGCACAGGTCACTCTATTTTCCCATCAGGAAGAACAATTAACCACAGGCTCAGCCTGCCACCCGGAAGCAGAATAGGGCCTGAAGCAATCCTGCACTTTTGCGGCCAGCTCCCAAGAAAGCGAGTTGAAAAATGGAGCTCAGTGGCACTGCGATTCACAAACCTGCAGAGTTATAAATGTTAACTCTCGTCCACAAATATATTGAGGGAAGGCAACGAAGAGGATTTGAAAGCAAGGCAGAATTGCAGGAAACAGATTTCAGGAGGGAGATTCGAATCGCCTTTAAAGCACAGGAAAAGCGGCAAAACCTCGACAATGATGCCCTGGGCCAAAAAGGGCGTATGCGTTTTTTCCTGAATATATTCAGGAAAAAACGCATACGCCCTTTTTGGCCAACCAAGCAACCTGCAAAGGCAAATCAGCGCTACAAAGAAGTCTCGCTTCCCATCGGTCAAAAGGACCATGCTGAATAAAGTGTCAAAACCAGAAATGCAGGACAGGCCATGGAGAAACGGGAGCCTTGCTACGCTGATGGGCGGGATGTAAATTGCCCACAGCCACTCTGGAGAAGTGTACGGTGTGTCTTGAAACATCTAAAAAACTCAGCTTAGAGAGCATAGGGCACTTCCACTCATGGGAGTATAAATTGGGAAAACTAAATATCAGCAAGACACAGGCACCCCAAAGATTAGGGCTGCTCTGTTGACAAGAACCTCCACTTCGTTACACCTTAAATATCCCAGGAAAGAGAAAAATGGATAAAGAAGTTGTGGCCCTTATGTACAATGGAATATCACTCAGCCATGAAATCTACGTCATAAGGCTCCTAGCAGCATGATGAGTGGATTTAGGTACGACGATTCTACGTGAAATAAGTCACACAGAAAAAGACACTTATCATAAGGTATCACTTACAGAGGGAATGTAAAAACCGGTACACTTGAACTGAATTACAAAACAGAAGAGAGTCACACGTTTAGAAAACACACTATGGCTGCTTAACGGGAAAGGTGAGGTGGGGTGATGCATAAAACCAGGGTTTCAAATTAGCTCAGATACCGTTCCATAAACCCAATATGTAATAGACAAGACCTACTCCTTGCTCAGTGAACGGGACTCAACACCCCCTATTCACCGCCCAAGAATATATCTGACTAGTAAGAATCTTAAAACCTATGAATTGAAATCTCTCTGTAAGTGAGTCAAGTGGGTGTAAAGCAGCATAAACACAGCACTGAAAAGCAGCTAAACCCCATTATAAAAATCAATTACTTTTAAAAACCCGTGAAACAAAGACAGTGAAAGAGAGAGAAATTCTTACAAAATTCGTTCAGAGGCTGTGATGCCACCAGGATTGACCATATCTAGACCCACAGCTGATTGAGACATAAGGGTGGACACTCTTGGGGCTGAGAGTTTTGGTAAGGTTGGGTGAGCAAACGCAGACCCTTTAAAGTAATACTGCGTGGTACCCATCCCATGGGTCCCAAATCTCCAGGTTCAAGGGCACCTTCCTACATCGAAAACATGCATGAGAAACCCAGAAGATGGTACACCGTGTGATCGGGAAAGGTTTCTAAAACGCACCTCATTTCTCATCTAATTGTGCTCGGGTTCGCCATTCCAGCCGCTTTCCTAGCAATCTCCCTCCTTGGAGAATCAGCACCTTTAACCTCCTGTTCCGTACAGGTTGCAATTTGTCCTGAGGATGAAAGGGAAGAGGGGGAACCAATGAGAGACTAGCTCTAGGTCTTGGGACAGGCACAGGTCACTCTATTTTCCCATCAGGTAGAAGAATTAACCACAGGCTCAGCCTGCCGCTCGGAAGGAGAATAGGGCCTGAAGCAATCCTGCGCTTTTGCGGCCAGCTCCCAAGAAAGCGAGTTGAAAAATGGAGCTCAGGGGCACTGCGATTCACAAACCTGCAGAGTTATAAATGATAACTCTCATCCACAAATATATTGAGGGAAGGCAACGAAGAGGATTTGAAAGCAAGGCAGAATTGCAGGAAACAGATTTCAGGAGGGAGATTCGAATCGCCGTTAAAGCACAGGAAAAGCGGCAAAACCTCAACAATGATGCCCTTGGCCAAAAAGGTTGTATGCGTTTTTTCCTGAATATATTCAGGAAAAAACGCATACGCCCTTTTTGGCCAACCAAGCAACCTGGAAAGGCAAATCAGCGCTACAAAGAAGTCTCGCTTCCCATCGGTCAAAAGGGCCATGCTGAATAAAGTGTCAAAACCAGAAATGCAGGACAGGCCATGGATAAACGGGAGCCTTGCTACGCTGATGGGTGGGATGTAAATTGCCAACAGCCACTCTGGAGAGGTGTACGGTGTGTCCTGAGACATCTAAAAAACTCAGCTTAGAGAGCATAGGGCACTTCCACTCATGGGCGTATAAATTGGGAAAACTAAAAATCAGCAAGACACAGGCACCCCAAAGTTTAGGGCTGCTCTGTTGGCAAGAATCTCCACTTCGTTACACCTTAAATATCCCAGGAAAGAGAAAAATGGATACAGAAGTTGTGGTCCTTATGTACAATGGAATATCACTCAGCCACGAAATCTACGTCATAAGGCTCGTAGCAGCATGATGAGTGGATTTAGATACGACGATTCTACGTGAAATAAGTCACACAGAAAAAAAAAAAAACTTATCATAAGATATCACTTATAGAGGGAATGTAAAAACCGCTACACTTGAACTGAATTACAAAACAGAAGAGAGTCACACGTTTAGAAAACACACTATGGCTGCTTAACGGGAAAGGTGAGGTGGGGTGATGCATAAAACCAGGGTTTCAAAATAGCTCAGATACCGTTCCATAAACCCAACATGTAATAGACAAGACCTACTCCTTGCTCAGTGAACGGGACTCAACACCCCCTATTCACCGCCCAAGAATATATCTGACCAGTAAGAATCTTAAAACCTATGTATTGAAATCTCTCTGTAAGTGAGTCAAGTGGGTGTAAAGCGGCATAAACACAGCATTGAAAAGCAGCTAAACCCCATTATAAAAATCAATTACTTTTAAAAACCCGTGAAACAAAGACAGTGAAAGAGAGAGAAATTCTTACAAAATTCGTTCAGAGGCTGTGATGCCACCAGGATTGACCATATCTAGACCCACAGCTGATTGAGACATAGGGGTGGACACTCTTGGGGCTGAGAGGTTTGGTGAGGTTGGGTGAGCAAATGCAGACCCTTTAAAGTAATACTGCGTGGTACCCATCCCATGGGTCCCAAATCTCCAGGTTCAAGGGCATCTTCCTACATCGAAAACATGCATGAGAAACCCAGAAGATGGTACACCATGTGATCGGGAAAGGTTTCTAAAACGCACCTCATTTCTCATCTCCTTCTGCTTGGGTTCGCCATTCCAGCCGCTTTCCTAGCAATCTCCCTCCTTGGAGAATCAGCACCTTTAACCTCCTGTTCCGTACAGGTTGCAATTGGTCCTGAGGATGAACGGGAAGACGGGGAACCAATGAGAGACTAGCTCTAGGTGTTGGGACAAGAACAGGTCACGCTATTTTCCCATCAGAAAGAAGAATTAACCAACGGCTCAGCCTACCGCCCGGAAACAGAATAGGGCCTGAAGCAATCCTGCGCTTTTGCGGCCAGCTCCCAAGAAAGCGAGTTGAGAAATGGAGCTCAGGGGCACTGCAATTCACAAACCTGCAGAGTTATAAATGATAACTCTCGTCCACAAATATATTGAGGGAAGGCAACGAAGAGGATTTGAAAGCAAGGCAGAATTGCAGGAAACAGATTTCAGGAGGGAGATTCGAATCGCCGTTAAAGCACAGGAAAAGCGGCAAAACCTCGACAATGATGCCCTTGGCCAAAAAGGTTGTATGCGTTTTTTCCTGAATATATTCAGGAAAAAACGCATACGCCCTTTTTGGCCAACCAAGCAACCTGGAAAGGCAAATCAGCGCTACAAAGAAGTCTCGCTTCCCATCGGTCAAAAGGGCCATGCTGAATAAAGTGTCAAAACCAGAAATGCAGGACAGGCCATGGAGAAACGGGAGCCTTGCTACGCTGATGGGCGGGATGTAAATTGCCAACAGCCACTCTGCAGAGGTGTACGGTGTGTCCTGAGACATCTAAAAAACTCAGCTTAGAGAGCATAGGGCACTTCCACTCATGGGCGTATAAATTGGGAAAACTAAAAATCAGCAAGACACAGGCACCCCAAAGTTTAGGGCTGCTCTGTTGGCAAGAATCTCCACTTCGTTACACCTTAAATATCCCAGGAAAGAGAAAAATGGATACAGAAGTTGTGGTCCTTATGTACAATGGAATATCACTGAGCCATGAAATCTACGTCATAAGGCTCGAAGCAGCATGATGAGTGGATTTAGGTATGACGATTCTAGGTGAAATAAGTCACACAGAAAAAAAAAAAACTTATCATAAGATATCACTTATAGAGGGAAAGTAAAAACCACTACACTTGAACTGAATTACAAAACAGAAGAGAGTCACACGTTTAGAAAACACACTATGGCTGCTTAACGGGAAAGGTGAGGTGGGGTGATGCATAAAACCAGGGTTACAAATTAGCTCAAATAGCGTTCCATAAACCCAATATGTAATAGACAAGACCTACTCCTTACTCAGTGAACGGGACCCAACAACCCCTATTCACCGACCAAGAATATATCTGACAAGTAACAATCTTAAAACCTATGTATTGAAATCTCTCTGTAAGTGAGTCAAGTGCGTGTAAAGTATCATAAACACAGCACTGAAAAGCAGCTAAACCCCATTAGAAAAATCAATTACTTTTAAAAACCCGTGAAACAAAGACAGTGAAAGAGAGAGAAATTCTTACAAAATTCGTCCAGAGGCTGTGATGCCACCTGGGTTGACCATATCTAGACCCACAGCTGATTGAGACATAAGGGTGGACACTCTTGAGGCTGAGAGGTTTGCTGAGGTTGGGTGAGCAAATGCAGACCCTTTAAAGTAATACTGCGTGGTACCCATCCCATGGGTCCCAAATCTCCAGGTTCAAGGGCATCTTCCTACATCAAAAACATGCATGAGAAACCCAAAAAATGGTACACCGTGTGATCGGGAAAGGTTTCTAAAACGCACCTCATTTCTCATCTCCTTGTTCATGGGTTCGCCATTCCAGCCGCTTTCCTAGCAATCTCCCTCCTTGGAGAATCAGCACCTTTAACCTCCTGTTCCGTACAGGTTGCAATTTGTCCTGAGGATGAAAGGGAAGAGGGGGAACCAATGAGAGACTAGCTCTAGGTCTTGGGACAGGCACAGGTCACTCTATTTTCCCATCAGGAAGAACAATTAACCACAGGCTCAGCCTGCCACCCGGAAGCAGAATAGGGCCTGAAGCAATCCTGCACTTTTGCGGCCAGCTCCCAAGAAAGCGAGTTGAAAAATGGAGCTCAGTGGCACTGCGATTCACAAACCTGCAGAGTTATAAATGTTAACTCTCGTCCACAAATATATTGAGGGAAGGCAACGAAGAGGATTTGAAAGCAAGGCAGAATTGCAGGAAACAGATTTCAGGAGGGAGATTCGAATCGCCTTTAAAGCACAGGAAAAGCGGCAAAACCTCGACAATGATGCCCTGGGCCAAAAAGGGCGTATGCGTTTTTTCCTGAATATATTCAGGAAAAAACGCATACGCCCTTTTTGGCCAACCAAGCAACCTGCAAAGGCAAATCAGCGCTACAAAGATGTCTCGCTTCCCATCGGTCAAAAGGACCATGCTGAATAAAGTGTCAAAACCAGAAATGCAGGACAGGCCATGGAGAAACGGGAGCCTTGCTACGCTGATGGGCGGGATGTAAATTGCCCACAGCCACTCTGGAGAAGTGTACGGTGTGTCTTGAAACATCTAAAAAACTCAGCTTAGAGAGCATAGGGCACTTCCACTCATGGGAGTATAAATTGGGAAAACTAAATATCAGCAAGACACAGGCACCCCAAAGATTAGGGCTGCTCTGTTGACAAGAACCTCCACTTCGTTACACCTTAAATATCCCAGGAAAGAGAAAAATGGATAAAGAAGTTGTGGCCCTTATGTACAATGGAATATCACTCAGCCATGAAATCTACGTCATAAGGCTCCTAGCAGCATGATGAGTGGATTTAGGTACGACGATTCTACGTGAAATAAGTCACACAGAAAAAGACACTTATCATAAGGTATCACTTACAGAGGGAATGTAAAAACCGGTACACTTGAACTGAATTACAAAACAGAAGAGAGTCACACGTTTAGAAAACACACTATGGCTGCTTAACGGGAAAGGTGAGGTGGGGTGATGCATAAAACCAGGGTTTCAAATTAGCTCAGATACCGTTCCATAAACCCAATATGTAATAGACAAGACCTACTCCTTGCTCAGTGAACGGGACTCAACACCCCCTATTCACCGCCCAAGAATATATCTGACTAGTAAGAATCTTAAAACCTATGAATTGAAATCTCTCTGTAAGTGAGTCAAGTGGGTGTAAAGCAGCATAAACACAGCACTGAAAAGCAGCTAAACCCCATTATAAAAATCAATTACTTTTAAAAACCCGTGAAACAAAGACAGTGAAAGAGAGAGAAATTCTTACAAAATTCGTTCAGAGGCTGTGATGCCACCAGGATTGACCATATCTAGACCCACAGCTGATTGAGACATAAGGGTGGACACTCTTGGGGCTGAGAGTTTTGGTAAGGTTGGGTGAGCAAACGCAGACCCTTTAAAGTAATACTGCGTGGTACCCATCCCATGGGTCCCAAATCTCCAGGTTCAAGGGCACCTTCCTACATCGAAAACATGCATGAGAAACCCAGAAGATGGTACACCGTGTGATCGGGAAAGGTTTCTAAAACGCACCTCATTTCTCATCTAATTGTGCTCGGGTTCGCCATTCCAGCCGCTTTCCTAGCAATCTCCCTCCTTGGAGAATCAGCACCTTTAACCTCCTGTTCCGTACAGGTTGCAATTTGTCCTGAGGATGAAAGGGAAGAGGGGGAACCAATGAGAGACTAGCTCTAGGTCTTGGGACAGGCACAGGTCACTCTATTTTCCCATCAGGTAGAAGAATTAACCACAGGCTCAGCCTGCCGCTCGGAAGGAGAATAGGGCCTGAAGCAATCCTGCGCTTTTGCGGCCAGCTCCCAAGAAAGCGAGTTGAAAAATGGAGCTCAGGGGCACTGCGATTCACAAACCTGCAGAGTTATAAATGATAACTCTCATCCACAAATATATTGAGGGAAGGCAACGAAGAGGATTTGAAAGCAAGGCAGAATTGCAGGAAACAGATTTCAGGAGGGAGATTCGAATCGCCGTTAAAGCACAGGAAAAGCGGCAAAACCTCAACAATGATGCCCTTGGCCAAAAAGGTTGTATGCGTTTTTTCCTGAATATATTCAGGAAAAAACGCATACGCCCTTTTTGGCCAACCAAGCAACCTGGAAAGGCAAATCAGCGCTACAAAGAAGTCTCGCTTCCCATCGGTCAAAAGGGCCATGCTGAATAAAGTGTCAAAACCAGAAATGCAGGACAGGCCATGGATAAACGGGAGCCTTGCTACGCTGATGGGTGGGATGTAAATTGCCAACAGCCACTCTGGAGAGGTGTACGGTGTGTCCTGAGACATCTAAAAAACTCAGCTTAGAGAGCATAGGGCACTTCCACTCATGGGCGTATAAATTGGGAAAACTAAAAATCAGCAAGACACAGGCACCCCAAAGTTTAGGGCTGCTCTGTTGGCAAGAATCTCCACTTCGTTACACCTTAAATATCCCAGGAAAGAGAAAAATGGATACAGAAGTTGTGGTCCTTATGTACAATGGAATATCACTCAGCCACGAAATCTACGTCATAAGGCTCGTAGCAGCATGATGAGTGGATTTAGATACGACGATTCTACGTGAAATAAGTCACACAGAAAAAAAAAAAAACTTATCATAAGATATCACTTATAGAGGGAATGTAAAAACCGCTACACTTGAACTGAATTACAAAACAGAAGAGAGTCACACGTTTAGAAAACACACTATGGCTGCTTAACGGGAAAGGTGAGGTGGGGTGATGCATAAAACCAGGGTTTCAAAATAGCTCAGATACCGTTCCATAAACCCAACATGTAATAGACAAGACCTACTCCTTGCTCAGTGAACGGGACTCAACACCCCCTATTCACCGCCCAAGAATATATCTGACCAGTAAGAATCTTAAAACCTATGTATTGAAATCTCTCTGTAAGTGAGTCAAGTGGGTGTAAAGCGGCATAAACACAGCATTGAAAAGCAGCTAAACCCCATTATAAAAATCAATTACTTTTAAAAACCCGTGAAACAAAGACAGTGAAAGAGAGAGAAATTCTTACAAAATTCGTTCAGAGGCTGTGATGCCACCAGGATTGACCATATCTAGACCCACAGCTGATTGAGACATAGGGGTGGACACTCTTGGGGCTGAGAGGTTTGGTGAGGTTGGGTGAGCAAATGCAGACCCTTTAAAGTAATACTGCGTGGTACCCATCCCATGGGTCCCAAATCTCCAGGTTCAAGGGCATCTTCCTACATCGAAAACATGCATGAGAAACCCAGAAGATGGTACACCATGTGATCGGGAAAGGTTTCTAAAACGCACCTCATTTCTCATCTCCTTCTGCTTGGGTTCGCCATTCCAGCCGCTTTCCTAGCAATCTCCCTCCTTGGAGAATCAGCACCTTTAACCTCCTGTTCCGTACAGGTTGCAATTGGTCCTGAGGATGAACGGGAAGACGGGGAACCAATGAGAGACTAGCTCTAGGTGTTGGGACAAGAACAGGTCACGCTATTTTCCCATCAGAAAGAAGAATTAACCAACGGCTCAGCCTACCGCCCGGAAACAGAATAGGGCCTGAAGCAATCCTGCGCTTTTGCGGCCAGCTCCCAAGAAAGCGAGTTGAGAAATGGAGCTCAGGGGCACTGCAATTCACAAACCTGCAGAGTTATAAATGATAACTCTCGTCCACAAATATATTGAGGGAAGGCAACGAAGAGGATTTGAAAGCAAGGCAGAATTGCAGGAAACAGATTTCAGGAGGGAGATTCGAATCGCCGTTAAAGCACAGGAAAAGCGGCAAAACCTCGACAATGATGCCCTTGGCCAAAAAGGTTGTATGCGTTTTTTCCTGAATATATTCAGGAAAAAACGCATACGCCCTTTTTGGCCAACCAAGCAACCTGGAAAGGCAAATCAGCGCTACAAAGAAGTCTCGCTTCCCATCGGTCAAAAGGGCCATGCTGAATAAAGTGTCAAAACCAGAAATGCAGGACAGGCCATGGAGAAACGGGAGCCTTGCTACGCTGATGGGCGGGATGTAAATTGCCAACAGCCACTCTGCAGAGGTGTACGGTGTGTCCTGAGACATCTAAAAAACTCAGCTTAGAGAGCATAGGGCACTTCCACTCATGGGCGTATAAATTGGGAAAACTAAAAATCAGCAAGACACAGGCACCCCAAAGTTTAGGGCTGCTCTGTTGGCAAGAATCTCCACTTCGTTACACCTTAAATATCCCAGGAAAGAGAAAAATGGATACAGAAGTTGTGGTCCTTATGTACAATGGAATATCACTCAGCCATGAAATCTACGTCATAAGGCTCGAAGCAGCATGATGAGTGGATTTAGGTATGACGATTCTAGGTGAAATAAGTCACACAGAAAAAAAAAAAAACTTATCATAAGATATCACTTATAGAGGGAAAGTAAAAACCACTACACTTGAACTGAATTACAAAACAGAAGAGAGTCACACGTTTAGAAAACACACTATGGCTGCTTAACGGGAAAGGTGAGGTGGGGTGATGCATAAAACCAGGGTTACAAATTAGCTCAGATAGCGTTCCATAAACCCAATATGTAATAGACAAGACCTACTCCTTACTCAGTGAACGGGACCCAACACCCCCTATTCACCGACCAAGAATATATCTGACAAGTAACAATCTTAAAACCTATGTATTGAAATCTCTCTGTAAGTGAGTCAAGTGCGTGTAAAGCATCATAAACACAGCACTGAAAAGCAGCTAAACCCCATTATAAAAATCAATTACTTTTAAAAACCCGTGAGGCAAAGACAGTGAAAGAGAGAGAAATTCTTACAAAATTCGTTCAGAGGCTGTGATGCCACCAGGATTGACCATATCTAGACCCACAGCTGATTGAGACATAGGGGTGGACACTCTTGGGGCTGAGAGGTTTGGTGAGGTTGGGTGAGCAAATGCAGACCCTTTAAAGTAATACTGCGTGGTACCCATCCCATGGGTCCCAAATCTCCAGGTTCAAGGGCATCTTCCTACATCGAAAACATGCATGAGAAACCCAGAAGATGGTACACCATGTGATCGGGAAAGGTTTCTAAAACGCACCTCATTTCTCATCTCCTTCTGCTTGGGTTCGCCATTCCAGCCGCTTTCCTAGGAATCTCCCTCCTTGGAGAATCAGCACCTTTAACCTCCTGTTCCGTACAGGTTGCAATTTGTCCTGAGGATGAAAGGGAAGAGGGGGAACCAATGAGAGACTAGCTCTAGGCCTTGGGACAGGAACAGGTCACTCTATTTTCCCATCAGGAAGAAGAATTAACCACAGGCTCAGCCTGCCGCCCGGAAGGAGAATAGGGCCTGAAGCAATCCTGCGCTTTTGCGGCCAGCTCCCAAGAAAGCGAGTTGAAAAATGGAGCTCAGGGGCACTGCAATTCACAAACCTACAGAGTTATAAATGATAACTCTCGTCCACAAATATACTGAGGAAAGGCAACGAAGAGGATTTGAAAGCAAGGCAGAATTGCAGGAAACAGGTTTCAGGAGGGAGATTCGAATCGCCGTTAAAGCACAGGAAAAGCGGCAAAACCTCGACAATGATGCCCTTGGCCAAAAAGGGCGTATGCGTTTTTTCCTGAATATATTCAGGAAAAAACGCATACGCCCTTTTTGGCCAACCAAGCAACCTGCAAAGGCAAATCAGCGCTACAAAGAAGTCTCGCTTCCCATCGGTCAAAAGGGCCATGCTGAATAAAGTGTCAAATCCAGAAATGCAGGACAGGCCATGGAGAAACGGGAGCCTTGCTACGCTGTTGGGCGGGATGTAAATTGCCAACAGCCACTCTGGAGAGGTGTACGGTGTGTCTTGAAACATCTAAAAAACTCAGCTTAGAGAGCATAGGGCACTTCCACTCGTGGGCGTATAAATTGGGAAAACTAAAAATCAGCAAGACACAGGCACCCCAAAGTTTAGGGCTGCTCTGTTGACAAGAACCTCCACTTCGTTACACCTTAAATATCCCAGGAAAGAGAAAAATGGATAAAGAAGTTGTGGTCCTTATGTACAATGGAATATCACTCAGCCATGAAATCTACGTCATAAGGCTCGTAGCAGCATGATGAGTGGATTTAGGTACGACGATTCAACATGAAATAAGTCACACAGAAAAAGACACTTATCATAAGATATCACTTATAGAGGGAATGTAAAAACCGCTACACTTGAATGAATTACAAAACAGAAGAGAGTCACACGTTTAGAAAACACACTAGGGCTGCTTAACGGGAAAGGTGAGGTGGGGTGATGCATAAAACAAGGGTTTCAAATTAGCTCAGATACCGTTCCATAAACCCAATATATAATAGACAAGACCTACTCCTTGCTCAGTGAACGGGACTCAGCACCCCCTATTCACCGCCCAAGAATATATCTGACTAGTAAGAATCTTAAAACCTATGTGTTGATATCTCTCTGTAAGTGACTCAAGTGGGTGTAAAGCGGCACACACACAGCTCTGAAAAGCAGCTAAACCCCATTATAAAAATCAATTACTTTTAAAAACCCGTGAAGCAAAGACAGTGAAAGAGAGAGAAATTCTTACAAAATTCGTTCAGGGGCTGTGATGCCACCTGGATTGACCATATCTAGACCCACAGCTGATTGAGACATAAGGGTGGACACTCCTGGGGCTGAGAGGTTTGGTGAGGTTGGGTGAGCAAACGCAGACCCTTTAAAGTAATACTGCATGGTACCCATCCCATGGGTCCCAAATCTCCAGGTTCAAGGGCACCTTCCTACATCGAAAACATGCATGAGAAACCCAGAAGATGGTACACCGTGTGATCAGGAAAGGTTTCTAAAACGCACCTCATTTCTCATCTCCTTGTGCTCGGGTTCGCCATTCCAGCCGCTTTCCTAGCAATCTCCCTCCTTGGAGAATCAGCACCTTTAACCTCCTGTTCCGTACAGGTTGCAATTTGTCCTGAGGAGGAACGGGAAGAGGGGGAACCAATGGGAGACTAGCTCTATGTCTTGGGACAGGCACAGCTCACTCTATTTTCCCGTCAGGAAGAAGAATTAACCACAGGCTCAGCCTGCCAGCCGGAAGCCGAATAGGGCCTGAAGCATTCCTGCACTTTTGCGGCCAGCTCCCAAGGAAGCGAGTTGAAAAATGGAGCTCAGGGGCACTGCAATTCACAAACCTGCAGAGTTATAAATGATAACTCTCGTCCACAAATATACTGAGGGAAGGCAACGAAGAGGATTTGAAAGCAAGGCAGAATTGCAGGAAACAGGTTTCAGGAGGGAGATTCGAATCACCTTTAAAGCACAGGAAAAGCGGCAAAACTTCGAAAATGATGCCCTTGGCCAAAAAGGGCGTATGCGTTTTTTCCTGAATATATTCAGGAAAATACGCATACGCCCTTTTTGGCCAACCAAGCAACCTGCAAAGGCAAATCAGCGCTACAAAGAAGTCTCGCTTCCCATCGGTCAAAAGGACCATGCTGAATAAAGTGTCAAAACCAGAAATGCAGGACAGGCCATGGAGAAACGGGAGCCTTGCTACGCTGATGGGCGGGATGTAAATTGCCCACAGCCACTCTGGAGAAGTGTACGGTGTGTCTTGAAACATCTAAAAAACTCAGCTTAGAGAGCATAGGGCACTTCCACTCATGGGAGTATAAATTGGGAGAACTAAATATCAGCAAGACACAGGCACCCCAAAGATTAGGGCTGCTCTGTTGACAAGAACCTCAACTTCGTTACACCTTAAATATCCCAGGAAAGAGAAAAATGGATAAAGAAGTCGTGGCCCTTATGTACAATGGAATATCACTCAGCCATGAAATCTACGTCATAAGGCTCCTAGCAGCATGATGAGTGGATTTAGGTACGACGATTCTACGTGAAATAAGTCACACAGAAAAAGACACTTATCATAAGGTATCACTTATTGAGGGAATGTAAAAACCGGTACACTTGAACTGAATTACAAAACAGAAGAGAGTCACACGTTTAGAAAACACACTATGGCTGCTTAACGGGAAAGGTGAGGTGGGGTGATGCATAAAACCAGGGTTTCAAATTAGCTCAGATACCGTTCCATAAACCCAATATGTAATAGACAAGACCTACTCCTTGCTCAGTGAACGGGACTCAACACCCCCTATTCACCGCCCAAGAATATATCTGACTAGTAAGAATCTTAAAACCTATGTATTGAAATCTCTCTGTAAGTGAGTCAAGTGGGTGTAAAGCGGCATAAACACAGCAGTGAAAAGCAGCTAAACCCCATTATAAAAATCAATTACTTTTAAAAACCCGTGAAACAAAGACAGTGAAAGAGAGAGAAATTCTTACAAAATTCGTTCAGAGGCTGTGATGCCACCAGGATTGACCATATCTAGACCCACAGCTGATTGAGACATAAGGGTGGACACTCTTGGGGCTGAGAGTTTTGGTGAGGTTGGGTGAGCAAACGCAGACCCTTTAAAGTAATACTGCGTGGTACCCATCCCATGGGTCCCAAATCTCCAGGTTCAAGGGCACCTTCCTACATCGAAAACATACATGAGAAACCCAGAAGATGGTACACCGTGTGATCGGGAAAGGTTTCTAAAACGCACCTCATTTCTCATCTAATTGTGCTCGGGTTCGCCATTCCAGCCGCTTTCCTAGCAATCTCCCTCCTTGGAGAATCAGCACCTTTAACCTCCTGTTCCGTACAGGTTGCAATTTGTCCTGAGGATGTAAGGGAAGAGGGGGAACCAATGAGAGACTAGCTCTAGGTCTTGGGACAGGCACAGGTCACTCTATTTTCCCATCAGGAAGAAGAATTAACCACAGGCTCAGCCTGCCGCTCGGAAGGAGAATAGGGCCTGAAGCAATCCTGCGCTTTTGCGGCCAGCTCCCAAGAAAGCGAGTTGAAAAATGGAGCTCAGGGGCACTGCGATTCACAAACCTGCAGAGTTATAAATGATAACTCTCGTCCACAAATATATTGAGGGAAGGCAACAAAGAGGATTTGAAAGCAAGGCAGAATTGCAGGAAACAGATTTCAGGAGGGAGATTCGAATCGCCGTTAAAGCACAGGAAAAGCGGCAAAACCTCGACAATGATGCCCTTGGCCAAAAAGGTTGTATGCGTTTTTTCCTGAATATATTCAGGAAAAAACGCATACGCCCTTTTTGGCCAACCAAGCAACCTGCAAAGGCAAATCAGCGCTACAAAGAAGTCTCGCTTCCCATCGGTCAAAAGGGCCATGCTGAATAAAGTGTCAAAACCAGAAATGCAGGACAGGCCATGGAGAAACGGGAGCCTTGCTACGCTGATGGGTGGGATGTAAATTGCCAACAGCCACTCTGGAGAGGTGTACGGTGTGTCCTGAGACATCTAAAAAACTCAGCTTAGAGAGCATAGGGCACTTCCACTCATGGGCCTATAAATTGGGAAAACTAAAAATCAGCAAGACACAGGCACCCCAAAGTTTAGGGCTGCTCTGTTGACAACAACCTCCACTTCGTTACACCTTAAATATCCCAGGAAAGAGAAAAATGGATAAAGAAGTTGTGGTCCTTATGTACAATGGAATATCACTCAGCCATGAAATCTACGTCATAAGGCTCGTAGCAGCATGATGAGTGGATTTAGATACGACGATTCTACGTGAAATAAGTCACACAGAAAAAAAAAAAACTTATCATAAGATATCACTTATAGAGGGAATGTAAAAACCGCTACACTTGAACTGAATTACAAAACAGAAGAGAGTCACACGTTTAGAAAACACACTATGGCTGCTTAACGGGAAAGGTGAGGTGGGGTGATGCATAAAACCAGGGTTTCAAATTAGCTCAGATACCGTTCCATAAACCCAACATGTAATAGACAAGACCTACTCCTTGCTCAGTGAACGGGACTCAACACCCCCTATTCACCGCCCAAGAATATATCTGACCAGTAAGAATCTTAAAACCTATGTATTGAAATCTCTCTGTAAGTGAGTCAAGTGGGTGTAAAGCGGCATAAACACAGCATTGAAAAGCAGCTAAACCCCATTATAAAAATCAATTACTTTTAAAAACCCGTGAAACAAAGACAGTGAAAGAGAGAGAAATTCTTACAAAATTCGTTCAGAGGCTGTGATGCCACCAGGATTGACCATATCTAGACCCACAGCTGATTGAGACATAGGGGTGGACACTCTTGGGGCTGAGAGGTTTGGTGAGGTTGGGTGAGCAAATGCAGACCCTTTAAAGTAATACTGCGTGGTACCCATCCCATGGGTCCCAAATCTCCACATTCAAGGGCATCTTCCTTCATCGAAAACATGCATGAGAAACCCAGAAGATGGTACACCATGTGATCGGGAAAGGTTTCTAAAACGCACCTCATTTCTCATCTCCTTCTGCTTGGGTTCGCCATTCCAGCCGCTTTCCTAGGAATCTCCCTCCTTGGAGAATCAGCACCTTTAACCTCCTGTTCCGTACAGGTTGCAATTGGTCCTGAGGATGAACGGGAAGACGGGGAACCAATGAGAGACTAGCTCTAGGTGTTGGGACAAGAACAGGTCACGCTATTTTCCCATCAGAAAGAAGAATTAACCAAAGGCTCAGCCTACCGCCCGGAAACAGAATAGGGCCTGAAGCAATCCTGCGCTTTTGCGGTCAGCTCCCAAGAAAGCGAGTTGAGAAATGGAGCTCAGGGGCACTGCAATTCACAAACCTGCAGAGTTATAAATGATAACTCTCGTCCACAAATATATTGAGGGAAGGCAACGAAGAGGATTTGAAAGCAAGGCAGAATTGCAGGAAACAGATTTCAGGAGGGAGATTCGAATCCCCATTAAAGCACAGGAAAAGCGGCAAAACCTCAACAATGATGCCCTTGGCCAAAAAGGGCGTATGCGTTTTTTCCTGAATATATTCAGGAAAAAACGCATACAACCTTTTTGGCCAACCAAGCAACCTGGAAAGGCAAATCAGCGCTACAAAGAAGTCTCGCTTCCCATCGGTCAAAAGGGCCATGCTGAATAAAGTGTCAAAACCAGAAATGCAGGACAGGCCATGGAGAAACGGGAGCCTTGCTACGCTGATGGGCGTGATGTAAATTGCCAACAGCCACTCTGGAGAGGTGTACGGTGTGTCCTGAGACATCTAAAAAACTCAGCTTAGAGAGCATAGGGCACTTCCACTCATGGGCGTATAAATTGGGAAAACTAAAAATCAGCAAGACACAGGCACCCCAAAGTTTAGGGCCGCTCTGTTGGCAAGAATCTCCACTTCGTTACACCTTAAATATCCCAGGAAAGAGAAAAATGGATACAGAAGTTGTGGTCCTTATGTACAATGGAATATCACTCAGCCACGAAATCTACGTCATAAGGCTCGTAGCAGCATGATGAGTGGATTTAGATACGACGATTCTACGTGAAATAAGTCACACAGAAAAAAAAAAAAAAACTTATCATAAGATATCACTTATAGAGGGAATGTAAAAACCGCTACACTTGAACTGAATTACAAAACAGAAGAGAGTCACACGTTTAGAAAACACACTATGGCTGCTTAACGGGAAAGGTGAGGTGGGGTGATGCATAAAACCAGGGTTTCAAATTAGCTCAGATACCGTTCCATAAACCCAACATGTAATAGACAAGACCTACTCCTTGCTCAGTGAACGGGACTCAACACCCCCTATTCACCGCCCAAGAATATATCTGACCAGTAAGAATCTTAAAACCTATGTATTGAAATCTCTCTGTAAGTGAGTCAAGTGGGTGTAAAGCGGCATAAACACAGCATTGAAAAGCAGCTAAACCCCATTAGAAAAATCAATTACTTTTAAAAACCCGTGAAACAAAGACAGTGAAAGAGAGAGAAATTCTTACAAAATTCGTTCAGAGGCTGTGATGCCACCAGGATTGACCATATCTAGACCCACAGCTGATTGAGACATAGGGGTGGACACTCTTGGGGCTGAGAGGTTTGGTGAGGTTGGGTGAGCAAATGCAGACCCTTTAAAGTAATACTGCGTGGTACCCATCCCATGGGTCCCAAATCTCCAGGTTCAAGGGCATCTTCCTACATCGAAAACATGCATGAGAAACCCAGAAGATGGTACACCATGTGATCGGGAAAGGTTTCTAAAACGCACCTCATTTCTCATCTCCTTCTGCTTGGGTTCGCCATTCCAGCCGCTTTCCTAGCAATCTCCCTCCTTGGAGAATCAGCACCTTTAACCTCCTGTTCCGAACAGGTTGCAATTGGTCCTGAGGATGAACGGGAAGACGGGGAACCAATGAGAGACTAGCTCTAGGTGTTGGGACAAGAACAGGTCACGCTATTTTCCCATCAGAAAGAAGAATTAACCAAAGGCTCAGCCTACCGCCCGGAAACAGAATAGGGCCTGAAGCAATCCTGCGCTTTTGCGGCCAGCTCCCAAGAAAGCGAGTTGAGAAATGGAGCTCAGGGGCACTGCAATTCACAAACCTGCAGAGTTATAAATGATAACTCTCGTCCACAAATATATTGAGGGAAGGCAACGAAGAGGATTTGAAAGCAAGGCAGAATTGCAGGAAACAGATTTCAGGAGGGAGATTCGAATCGCCGTTAAAGCACAGGAAAAGCGGCAAAACCTCGACAATGATGCCCTTGGCCAAAAAGGTTGTATGCGTTTTTTCCTGAATATATTCAGGAAAAAACGCATACGCCCTTTTTGGCCAACCAAGCAACCTGGAAAGGCAAATCAGCGCTACAAAGAAGTCTCGCTTCCCATCGGTCAAAAGGGCCATGCTGAATAAAGTGTCAAAACCAGAAATGCAGGACAGGCCATGGAGAAACGGGAGCCTTGCTACGCTGATGGGCGGGATGTAAATTGCCAACAGCCACTCTGCAGAGGTGTACGGTGTGTCCTGAGACATCTAAAAAACTCAGCTTAGAGAGCATAGGGCACTTCCACTCATGGGCGTATAAATTGGGAAAACTAAAATTCAGCAAGACACAGGCACCCCAAAGTTTAGGGCTGCTCTGTTGGCAAGAATCTCCACTTCGTTACACCTTAAATATCCCAGGAAAGAGAAAAATGGATACAGAAGTTGTGGTCCTTATGTACAATGGAATATCACTCAGCCATGAAATCTACGTCATAAGGCTCGAAGCAGCATGATGAGTGGATTTAGGTATGACGATTCTAGGTGAAATAAGTCACACAGAAAAAAAAAAAAAAAACTTATCATAAGATATCACTTATAGAGGGAAAGTAAAAACCACTACACTTGAACTGAATTACAAAACAGAAGAGAGTCACACGTTTAGAAAACACACTATGGCTGCTTAACGGGAAAGGTGAGGTGGGGTGATGCATAAAACCAGGGTTACAAATTAGCTCAGATAGCGTTCCATAAACCCAATATGTAATAGACAAGACCTACTCCTTACTCAGTGAACGGGACCCAACACCCCCTATTCACCGACCAAGAATATATCTGACAAGTAACAATCTTAAAACCTATGTATTGAAATCTCTCTGTAAGTGAGTCAAGTGTGTGTAAAGAATCATAAACACAGCACTGAAAAGCAGCTAAACCCCATTAGAAAAATCAATTACTTTTAAAAACCCGTGAAACAAAGACAGTGAAAGAGAGAGAAATTCTTACAAAATTCGTCCAGAGGCTGTGATGCCACCTGGGTTGACCATATATAGACCCACAGCTGATTGAGACATAAGGGTGGACACTCTTGGGGCTGAGAGGTTTGCTGAGGTTGGGTGAGCAAATGCAGACCCTTTAAAGTAATACTGCGTGGTACCCATCCCATGGGTCCCAAATCTCCAGGTTCAAGGGCATCTTCCTACATCAAAAACATGCATGAGAAACCCAAAAAATGGTACACCGTGTGATCGGGAAAGGTTTCTAAAACGCACCTCTTTTCTCATCTCCTTGTTCTCGGGTTCGCCATTCCAGCCGCTTTCCTAGCAATCTCCCTCCTTGGAGAATCAGCACCTTTAACCTCCTGTTCCGTACAGGTTGCAATTTGTCCTGAGGATGAAAGGGAAGAGGGGGAACCAATGAGAGACTAGCTCTAGGTCTTGGGACAGGCACAGGTCACTCTATTTTCCCATCAGGAAGAACAATTAACCACAGGCTCTGCCTGCCACCCGGAAGCAGAATAGGGCCTGAAGCAATCCTGCACTTTTGCTTCCAGCTCCCAAGAAAGCGAGTTGAAAAATGGAGCTCAGGGGCACTGCGATTCACAAACCTGCAGAGTTATAAATGATAACTCTCGTCCACAAATATATTGAGGGAAGGCAACGAAGAGGATTTGAAAGCAAGGCAGAATTGCAGGAAACAGATTTCAGGAGGGAGATTCGAATCGCCTTTAAAGCACAGGAAAAGCGGCAAAACCTCGACAATGATGCCCTGGGCCAAAAAGGGCGTATGCGTTTTTTCCTGAATATATTCAGGAAAAAACGCATACGCCCTTTTTGGCCAACTAAGAAACCTGGAAAGGCAAATCAGCGCCACAATGAAGTCTCGCTTCCCATCGGTCAAAAGGGCCATGCTGAATAAAGTGTCAAAACCAGAAATGCAGGACAGGCCATGGAGAAACGGGAGCCTTGCTACGCTGATGGGCGAGATGTAAATTGCCAACAGCCACTCTGGAGAGGTGTACTGTGTGTCTTGAAACATCTAAAAAACTCAGCTTAGAGAGCATAGGGCACTTCCACTCATGGGCGTATAAACTGGGAAAACTAAAAATCAGCAAGACACAGGCACCCCAAAGTTTAGGGCTGCTCTGTTGACAAAAACCTCCACTTCGTTACACCTTAAATATCCCAGGAAAGAGAAAAATGGATAAAGAAGTTGTGGTCCTTATGTACAATGGAATATCACTCATCCATGAAATCTACGTCATAATTCTCCTAGCAGCATGATGAGTGGATTTAGGTACGACGATTCTACGTGAAATAAGTCATACAGAAAAAGACACTTATCATAAGATATCACTTATAGAGGGAATGTAAAAACCGCTACACTTGAACTGAATTACAAAACAGAAGAGAGTCACACGTTTAGGAAACACACTATGGCTGCTTAACGGGAAAGGTGAGGTGGGGTGATGCATAAAACAAGGGTTTCAAATTAGCTCAGATACCGTTCCATAAACCCAATATGTAATAGACAAGACCTACTCCTTGCTCAGTGAACGGGACTCAACATCCCCTATACACCGCCCAAGAATATATCTGACTAGTAATAATCTTAAAACCTATGTGTTGATATCTCTCTGTAAGTGACTCAAGTAGGTGTAAAGCGGCATAAACACAGCAGTGAAAAGCAGCTAAACCCCATTATAAAAATCAATTACTTTTAAAAACCCGTGAAGTAAAGACAGTGAAAGAGAGAGAAATTGTTACAAAATTCGTTCAGGGGCTGTGATGCCACCTGGATTGACCATATCTAGACCCACAGCTGATTGAGACATAAGGGTGGACACTTTTGGGGCTGAGAGGTTTGGTGAGGTTGGGTGAGCAAACGCAGACCCTTTAAATAATACTGCGTGGTACCCATCCCATGGGTCCCAAATCTCCAGGTTCAAGGGCATCTTCCTACATCGAAAACATGCATGAGAAACCCAGAAGATGATACACCGTGTGATCGAGAAAGGTTTCTAAATCACACCTCATTTCTCATCTCCTTGTGCTCGGGTTCGCCGTTCCAGCCGCTTTCCTAGCAATCTCCCTCCTTGGAGAATCAGCACCTTTAACCTCCTGTTCCGTACAGGTTGCAATTGGTCCTGAGGATGAACGGGAAGACGGGGAACCAATGAGAGACTAGCTCTAGGTGTTGGGACAAGAACAGGTCACGCTATTTTCCCATCAGAAAGAAGAATTAACCAAAGGCTCAGCCTACCGCCCGGAAACAGAATAGGGCCTGAAGCAATCCTGCGCTTTTGCGGCCAGCTCCCAAGAAAGCGAGTTGAGAAATGGAGCTCAGGGGCACTGCAATTCACAAACCTGCAGAGTTATAAATGATAACTCTCGTCCACAAATATATTGAGGGAAGGCAACGAAGAGGATTTGAAAGCAAGGCAGAATTGCAGGAAACAGATTTCAGGAGGGAGATTCGAATCGCCGTTAAAGCACAGGAAAAGCGGCAAAACCTCGACAATGATGCCCTTGGCCAAAAAGGTTGTATGCGTTTTTTCCTGAATATATTCAGGAAAAAACGCATACGCCCTTTTTGGCCAACCAAGCAACCTGGAAAGGCAAATCAGCGCTACAAAGAAGTCTCGCTTCCCATCGGTCAAAAGGGCCATGCTGAATAAAGTGTCAAAACCAGAAATGCAGGACAGGCCATGGAGAAACGGGAGCCTTGCTACGCTGATGGGCGGGATGTAAATTGCCAACAGCCACTCTGCAGAAGTGTACGGTGTGTCCTGAGACATCTAAAAAACTCAGCTTAGAGAGCATAGGGCACTTCCACTCATGGGCGTATAAATTGGGAAAACTAAAAATCAGCAAGACACAGGCACCCCAAAGTTTAGGGCTGCTCTGTTGGCAAGAATCTCCACTTCGTTACACCTTAAATATCCCAGGAAAGAGAAAAATGGATACAGAAGTTGTGGTCCTTATGTACAATGGAATATCACTCAGCCATGAAATCTACGTCATAAGGCTCGAAGCAGCATGATGAGTGGATTTAGGTATGACGATTCTAGGTGAAATAAGTCACACAGAAAAAAAAAAAACTTATCATAAGATATCACTTATAGAGGGAAAGTAAAAACCACTACACTTGAACTGAATTACAAAACAGAAGAGAGTCACACGTTTAGAAAACACACTATGGCTGCTTAACGGGAAAGGTGAGGTGGGGTGATGCATAAAACCAGGGTTACAAATTAGCTCAAATAGCGTTCCATAAACCCAATATGTAATAGACAAGACCTACTCCTTACTCAGTGAACGGGACCCAACAACCCCTATTCACCGACCAAGAATATATCTGACAAGTAACAATCTTAAAACCTATGTATTGAAATCTCTCTGTAAGTGAGTCAAGTGCGTGTAAAGAATCATAAACACAGCACTGAAAAGCAGCTAAACCCCATTAGAAAAATCAATTACTTTTAAAAACCCGTGAAACAAAGACAGTGAAAGAGAGAGAAATTCTTACAAAATTCGTCCAGAGGCTGTGATGCCACCTGGGTTGACCATATCTAGACCCACAGCTGATTGAGACATAAGGGTGGACACTCTTGAGGCTGAGAGGTTTGCTGAGGTTGGGTGAGCAAATGCAGACCCTTTAAAGTAATACTGCGTGGTACCCATCCCATGGGTCCCAAATCTCCAGGTTCAAGGGCATCTTCCTACATCAAAAACATGCATGAGAAACCCAAAAAATGGTACACCGTGTGATCGGGAAAGGTTTCTAAAACGCACCTCATTTCTCATCTCCTTGTTCATGGGTTCGCCATTCCAGCCGCTTTCCTAGCAATCTCCCTCCTTGGAGAATCAGCACCTTTAACCTCCTGTTCCGTACAGGTTGCAATTTGTCCTGAGGATGAAAGGGAAGAGGGGGAACCAATGAGAGACTAGCTCTAGGTCTTGGGACAGGCACAGGTCACTCTATTTTCCCATCAGGAAGAACAATTAACCACAGGCTCAGCCTGCCACCCGGAAGCAGAATAGGGCCTGAAGCAATCCTGCACTTTTGCGGCCAGCTCCCAAGAAAGCGAGTTGAAAAATGGAGCTCAGTGGCACTGCGATTCACAAACCTGCAGAGTTATAAATGTTAACTCTCGTCCACAAATATATTGAGGGAAGGCAACGAAGAGGATTTGAAAGCAAGGCAGAATTGCAGGAAACAGATTTCAGGAGGGAGATTCGAATCGCCTTTAAAGCACAGGAAAAGCGGCAAAACCTCGACAATGATGCCCTGGGCCAAAAAGGGCGTATGCGTTTTTTCCTGAATATATTCAGGAAAAAACGCATACGCCATTTTTGGCCAACCAAGCAACCTGGAAAGGCAAATCAGCACCACAATGAAGTCTCGCTTCCCATCGGTCAAAAGGGCCATGCTGAATAAAGTGTCAAAACCAGAAATGCAGGACAGGCCATGGAGAAACGGGAGCCTTGCTACGCTGATGGGCGGGATGTAAATTGCCAACAGCCACTCTGAAGAGGTGTACGGTGTGTCTTGAAACATCTAAAAAACTCATCTTAGAGAGCATAGGGCACTTCCACTCATGGACGTATAAACTGGGAAAACTAAAAATCAGCAAGACAAAGGCACCCCAAAGTTTAGGGCTGCTCTGTTGACAAAAACCTCCACTTCGTTACACCTTAAATATCCCAGGAAAGAGAAAAATGGATAAAGAAGTTGTGGTCCTTATGTACAATGGAATATCACTCATCCATGAAATCTACGTCATAATTCTCCTAGCAGCATGATGAGTGGATTTAGGTACGACGATTCTACGTGAAATAAGTCATACAGAAAAAGACACTTATCATAAGATATCACTTATAGAGGGAATGTAAAAACCGCTACACTTGAACTGAATTACAAAACAGAAGAGAGTCACACGTTTAGGAAACACACTATGGCTGCTTAACGGGAAAGGTGAGGTGGGGTGATGCATAAAACAAGGGTTTCAAATTAGCTCAGATACCGTTCCATAAACCCAATATGTAATAGACAAGACCTACTCCTTGCTCAGTGAACGGGACTCAACATCCCCTATACACCGCCCAAGAATATATCTGACTAGTAATAATCTTAAAACCTATGTGTTGATATCTCTCTGTAAGTGACTCAAGTGGGTGTAAAGCGGCATAAACACAGCAGTGAAAAGCAGCTAAACCCCATTATAAAAATCAATTACTTTTAAAAACCCGTGAAGTAAAGACAGTGAAAGAGAGAGAAATTGTTACAAAATTCGTTCAGGGGCTGTGATGCCACCTGGATTGACCATATCTAGACCCACAGCTGATTGAGACATAAGGGTGGACACTTTTGGGGCTGAGAGGTTTGGTGAGGTTGGGTGAGCAAACGCAGACCCTTTAAATAATACTGCGTGGTACCCATCCCATGGGTCCCAAATCTCCAGGTTCAAGGGCATCTTCCTACATCGAAAACATGCATGAGAAACCCAGAAGATGATACACCGTGTGATCGAGAAAGGTTTCTAAATCACACCTCATTTCTTATTTCCTTGTGCTCGGGTTCGCCGTTACAGCCGCTTTCCTAGCAATCTCCCTCCTTGGAGAATAAGCACCTTTAACCTCCTGTTCCGTACAGGTTGCAATATGTCCTGAGGAGGAACGGGAAGAGGGGGAACCAATGAGAGACTAGCTCTATGTCTTGGGACAGGCACAGCTCACTCTATTTTCCCGTCAGCAAGAAGAATTAACCACATGCTCAGCCTGCCAGCCGGAAGCCGAATAGGGCCTGAAGCATTCCTGCGCTTTTGCGGCCAGCTCCCAAGGAAGCGAGTTGAAAAATGGAGCTCAGGGGCACTGCAATTCACAAACCTGCAGAGTTATAAATGATAACTCTCGTCCACAAATATACTGAGGGAAGGCAACGAAGAGGATTTGAAAGCAAGGCAGAATTGCAGGAAACAGGTTTCAGGAGGGAGATTCGAATCGCCTTTAAAGCACAGGAAAAGCGGCAAAACTTCGAAAATGATGCCCTTGGCCAAAAAGGGCGTATGCGTTTTTTCCTGAATATATTCAGGAAAAAACGCATACGCCCTTTTTGGCCAACCAAGCAACCTGCAAAGGCAAATCAGCGCTACAAAGAAGTCTCGCTTCCCATCGGTCAAAAGGACCATGCTGAATAAAGTGTCAAAACCAGAAATGCAGGACAGGCCATGGAGAAACGGGAGCCTTGCTACGCTGATGGGCGGGATGTAAATTGCCCACAGCCACTCTGGAGAAGTGTACGGTGTGTCTTGAAACATCTAAAAAACTCAGCTTAGAGAGCATAGGGCACTTCCACTCATGGGAGTATAAATTGGGAAAACTAAATATCAGCAAGACACAGGCACCCCAAAGATTAGGGCTGCTCTGTTGACAAGAACCTCCACTTCGTTACACCTTAAATATCCCAGGAAAGAGAAAAATGGATAAAGAAGTTGTGGCCCTTATGTACAATGGAATATCACTCAGCCATGAAATCTACGTCATAAGGCTCCTAGCAGCATGATGAGTGGATTTAGGTACGACGATTCTACGTGAAATAAGTCACACAGAAAAAGACACTTATCATAAGGTATCACTTACAGAGGGAATGTAAAAACCGGTACACTTGAACTGAATTACAAAACAGAAGAGAGTCACACGTTTAGAAAACACACTATGGCTGCTTAACGGGAAAGGTGAGGTGGGGTGATGCATAAAACCAGGGTTTCAAATTAGCTCAGATACCGTTCCATAAACCCAATATGTAATAGACAAGACCTACTCCTTGCTCAGTGAACGGGACTCAACACCCCCTATTCACCGCCCAAGAATATATCTGACTAGTAAGAATCTTAAAACCTATGAATTGAAATCTCTCTGTAAGTGAGTCAAGTGGGTGTAAAGCAGCATAAACACAGCACTGAAAAGCAGCTAAACCCCATTATAAAAATCAATTACTTTTAAAAACCCGTGAAACAAAGACAGTGAAAGAGAGAGAAATTGTTACAAAATTCGTTCAGAGGCTGTGATGCCACCAGGATTGACCATATCTAGACCCACAGCTGATTGAGACATAAGGGTGGACACTCTTGGGGCTGAGAGTTTTGGTAAGGTTGGGTGTGCAAACGCAGACCCTTTAAAGTAATACTGCGTGGTACCCATCCCATGGGTCCCAAATCTCCAGGTTCAAGGGCACCTTCCTACATCGAAAACATGCATGAGAAACCCAGAAGATGGTACACCGTGTGATCGGGAAAGGTTTCTAAAACGCACCTCATTTCTCATCTAATTGTGCTCGGGTTCGCCATTCCAGCCGCTTTCCTAGCAATCTCCCTCCTTGGAGAATCAGCACCTTTAACCTCCTGTTCCGTACAGGTTGCAATTTGTCCTGAGGATGAAAGGGAAGAGGGGGAACCAATGAGAGACTAGCTCTAGGTCTTGGGACAGGCACAGGTCACTCTATTTTCCCATCAGGTAGAAGAATTAACCACAGGCTCAGCCTGCCGCTCGGAAGGAGAATAGGGCCTGAAGCAATCCTGCGCTTTTGCGGCCAGCTCCCAAGAAAGCGAGTTGAAAAATGGAGCTCAGGGGCACTGCGATTCACAAACCTGCAGAGTTATAAATGATAACTCTCGTCCACAAATATATTGAGGGAAGGCAACAAAGAGGATTTGAAAGCAAGGCAGAATTGCAGGAAACAGATTTCAGGAGGGAGATTCGAATCGCCGTTAAAGCACAGGAAAAGCGGCAAAACCTCAACAATGATGCCCTTGGCCAAAAAGGTTGTATGCGTTTTTTCCTGAATATATTCAGGAAAAAACGCATACGCCCTTTTTGGCCAACCAAGCAACCTGGAAAGGCAAATCAGCGCTACAAAGAAGTCTCGCTTCCCATCGGTCAAAAGGGCCATGCTGAATAAAGTGTCAAAACCAGAAATGCAGGACAGGCCATGGAGAAACGGGAGCCTTGCTACGCTGATGGGTGGGATGTAAATTGCCAACAGCCACTCTGGAGAGGTGTACGGTGTGTCCTGAGACATCTAAAAAACTCAGCTTAGAGAGCATAGGGCACTTCCACTCATGGGCGTATAAATTGGGAAAACTAAAAATCAGCAAGACACAGGCACCCCAAAGTTTAGGGCTGCTCTGTTGGCAAGAATCTCCACTTCGTTACACCTTAAATATCCCAGGAAAGAGAAAAATGGATACAGAAGTTGTGGTCCTTATGTACAATGGAATATCACTCAGCCACGAAATCTACGTCATAAGGCTCGTAGCAGCATGATGAGTGGATTTAGATACGACGATTCTACGTGAAATAAGTCACACAGAAAAAAAAAAAAACTTATCATAAGATATCACTTATAGAGGGAATGTAAAAACCGCTACACTTGAACTGAATTACAAAACAGAAGAGAGTCACACGTTTAGAAAACACACTATGGCTGCTTAACGGGAAAGGTGAGGTGGGGTGATGCATAAAACCAGGGTTTCAAAATAGCTCAGATACCGTTCCATAAACCCAACATGTAATAGACAAGACCTACTCCTTGCTCAGTGAACGGGACTCAACACCCCCTATTCACCGCCCAAGAATATATCTGACCAGTAAGAATCTTAAAACCTATGTATTGAAATCTCTCTGTAAGTGAGTCAAGTGGGTGTAAAGCGGCATAAACACAGCATTGAAAAGCAGCTAAACCCCATTATAAAAATCAATTACTTTTAAAAACCCGTGAAACAAAGACAGTGAAAGAGAGAGAAATTCTTACAAAATTCGTTCAGAGGCTGTGATGCCACCAGGATTGACCATATCTAGACCCACAGCTGATTGAGACATAGGGGTGGACACTCTTGGGGCTGAGAGGTTTGGTGAGGTTGGGTGAGCAAATGCAGACCCTTTAAAGTAATACTGCGTGGTACCCATCCCATGGGTCCCAAATCTCCAGGTTCAAGGGCATCTTCCTACATCGAAAACATGCATGAGAAACCCAGAAGATGGTACACCGTGTGATCGGGAAAGGTTTCTAAAACGCACCTCATTTCTCATCTAATTGTGCTTGGATTCGCCATTCCAGCCGCTTTCCTAGCAATCTCCCTCCTTGGAGAATCAGCACCTTTAACCTCCTGTTCCGTACAGGTTGCAATTTGTCCTGAGGATGAAAGGGAAGAGGGGGAACCAATGAGAGACTAGCTCTAGGTCTTGGGACAGGCACAGGTCACTCTATTTTCCCATCAGGAAGAAGAATTAACCACAGGCTCAGCCTGCCGCCCGGAAGGAGAATAGGGCCTGAAGCAATCCTGCGCTTTTGCGGCCAGCTCCCAAGAAAGCGAGTTGAAAAATGGAGCTCAGGGGCACTGCAATTCACAAACCTGCAGAGTTATAAATGATAACTCTCGTCCACAAATATACTGAGGAAAGGCAACGAAGAGGATTTGAAAGCAAGGCAGAATTGCAGGAAACAGGTTTCAGGAGGGAGATTCGAATCGCCTTTAAAGCACAGGAAAAGCGGCAAAACCTCGACAATGATGCCCTTGGCCAAAAAGGGCGTATGCGTTTTTTCCTGAATATATTCAGGAAAAAACGCATACGCCCTTTTTGGCCAACCAAGCAACCTGCAAAGGCAAATCAGCGCTACAAAGAAGTCTCGCTTCCCATCGGTCAAAAGGGCCATGCTGAATAAAGTGTCAAAACCAGAAATGCAGGACAGGCCATGGAGAAACGGGAGCCTTGCTACGCTGTTGGGCGGGATGTAAATTGCCAACAGCCACTCTGGAGAGGTGTACGGTGTGTCTTGAAACATCTAAAAAACTCAGCTTAGAGAGCATAGGGCACTTCCACTCGTGGGCGTAGAAATTGGGAAAACTAAAAATCAGCAAGACACAGGCACCCCAAAGTTTAGGGCTGCTCTGTTGACAAGAACCTCCACTTCGTTACACCTTAAATATCCCAGGAAAGAGAAAAATGGATAAAGAAGTTGTGGTCCTTATGTACAATGGAATATCACTCAGCCATGAAATATACGTCATAAGGCTCGTAGCAGCATGATGAGTGGATTTAGGTACGACGATTCAACATGAAATAAGTCACACAGAAAAAGACACTTATCATAAGATATCACTTATAGAGGGAATGTAAAAACCGCTACACTTGAATGAATTACAAAACAGAAGAGAGTCACACGTTTAGAAAACACACTATGGCTGCTTAACGGGAAAGGTGAGGTGGGGTGATGCATAAAACAAGGGTTTCAAATTAGCTCAGATACCGTTCCATAAACCCAATATATAATAGACAAGACCTACTCCTTGCTCAGTGAACGGGACTCAGCACCCCCTATTCACCGCCCAAGAATATATCTGACTAGAAAGAATCTTAAAACCTATGTGTTGATATCTCTCTGTAAGTGACTCAAGTGGGTGTAAAGCGGCACACTCACAGCTCTGAAAAGCAGCTAAACCCCATTATAAAAATCAATTACTTTTAAAAACCCGTGAAGCAAAGACAGTGAAAGAGAGAGAAATTCTTACAAAATTCGTTCAGGGGCTGTGATGCCACCTGGATTGACCATATCTAGACCCACAGCTGATTGAGACATAAGGGTGGACACTCCTGGGGCTGAGAGGTTTGGTGAGGTTGGGTGAGCAAACGCAGACCCTTTAAAGTAATACTGCGTGGTACCCATCCCATGGGTCCCAAATCTCCAGGTTCAAGGGCACCTTCCTACATCGAAAACATGCATGAGAATCCCAGAAGATGGTACACCGTGTAATCGGGAAAGGTTTCTAAAACGCACCTCATTTCTCATCTCCTTGTGCTCGGGTTCGCCATTCCAGCCGCTTTCCTAGCAATCTCCCTCCTTGGAGAATCAGCACCTTTAACCTCCTGTTCCGTACAGGTTGCAATTTGTCCTGAGGAGGAACGGGAAGAGGGGGAACCAATGGGAGACTAGCTCTATGTCTTGGGACAGGCACAGCTCACTCTATTTTCCCGTCAGGAAGAAGAATTAACCACAGGCTCAGCCTGCCAGCCGGAAGCCGAATAGGGCCTGAAGCATTCCTGCGCTTTTGCGGCCAGCTCCCAAGGAAGCGAGTTGAGAAATGGAGCTCAGGGGCACTGCAATTCACAAACCTGCAGAGTTATAAATGATAACTCTCGTCCACAAATATACTGAGGGAAGGCAACGAAGAGGATTTGAAAGCAAGGCAGAATTGCAGGAAACAGGTTTCAGGAGGGAGATTCGAATCGCCTTTAAAGCACAGGAAAAGCGGCAAAACTTCGAAAATGATGCCCTTGGCCAAAAAGGGCGTATGCGTTTTTTCCTGAATATATTCAGGAAAAAACGCATACGCCCTTTTTGGCCAACCAAGCAACCTGCAAAGGCAAATCAGCGCTACAAAGAAGTCTCGCTTCCCATCGGTCAAAAGGACCATGCTGAATAAAGTGTCAAAACCAGAAATGCAGGACAGGACATGGAGAAACGGGAGCCTTGCTACGCTGATGGGCGGGATGTAAATTGCCCACAGCCACTCTGGAGAAGTGTATGGTGTGTCTTGAAACATCTAAAAAACTCAGCTTAGAGAGCATAGGGCACTTCCACTCATGGGAGTATAAATTGGGAAAACTAAATATCAGCAAGACACAGGCACCCCAAAGATTAGGGCTGCTCTGTTGACAAGAACCTCCACTTCGTTACACCTTAAATATCCCAGGAAAGAGAAAAATGGATAAAGAAGTTGTGGCCCTTATGTACAATGGAATATCACTCAGCCATGAAATCTACGTCATAAGGCTCCTAGCAGCATGATGAGTGGATTTAGGTACGACGATTCTACGTGAAATAAGTTACACAGAAAAAGACACTTATCATAAGGTATCACTTATAGAGGGAATGTAAAAACCGGTACACTTGAACTGAATTACAAAACAGAAGAGAGTCACACGTTTAGAAAACACACTATGGCTGCTTAACGGGAAAGGTGAGGTGGGGTGATGCATAAAACCAGGGTTTCAAATTAGCTCAGATACCGTTCCATAAACCCAATATGTAATAGACAAGACCTACTCCTTGCTCAGTGAACGGGACTCAACACCCCCTATTCACCGCCCAAGAATATATCTGACTAGTAAGAATCTTAAAACCTATGTATTGAAATCTCTCTGTAAGTGAGTCAAGTGGGTGTAAAGCGGCATAAACACAGCAGTGAAAAGCAGCTAAACCCCATTATAAAAATCAATTACTTTTAAAAACCCGTGAAACAAAGACAGTGAAAGAGAGAGAAATTCTTACAAAATTCGTTCAGAGGCTGTGATGCCACCAGGATTGACCATATCTAGACCCACAGCTGATTGAGACATAAGGGTGGACACTCTTGGTGCTGAGAGTTTTGGTGAGGTTGGGTGAGCAAACGCAGACCCTTTAAAGTAATACTGCGTGGTACCCATCCCATGGGTCCCAAATCTCCAGGTTCAAGGGCACCTTCCTACATCGAAAACATGCATGAGAAACCCAGAAGATGGTACACCGTGTGATCGGGAAAGGTTTCTAAAACGCACCTCATTTCTCATCTAATTGTGCTCGGGTTCGCCATTCCAGCCGCTTTCCTAGCAATCTCCCTCCTTGGAGAATCAGCACCTTTAACCTTCTGTTCCGTACAGGTTGCAATTTGTCCTGAGGATGAAAGGGAAGAGGGGGAACCAATGAGAGACTAGCTCTAGGTCTTGGGACAGGCACAGGTCACTCTATTTTCCCATCAGGTAGAAGAATTAACCACAGGCTCAGCCTGCCGCTCGGAAGGAGAATAGGGCCTGAAGCAATCCTGCGCTTTTGCGGCCAGCTCCCAAGGAAGCGAGTTGAAAAATGGAGCTCAGGGGCACTGCGATTCACAAACCTGCAGAGTTATAAATGATAACTCTCGTCCACAAATATATTGAGGGAAGGCAACAAAGAGGATTTGAAAGCAAGGCAGAATTGCAGGAAACAGATTTCAGGAGGGAGATTCGAATCGCCGTTAAAGCACAGGAAAAGCGGCAAAACCTCGACAATGATGCCCTTGGCCAAAAAGGGCGTATGCGTTTTTTCCTGAATATATTCAGGAAAAAACGCATACGCCCTTTTTGGCCAACCAAGCAACCTGGAAAGGCAAATCAGCGCTACAAAGAAGTCTCGCTTCCCATCGGTCAAAAGGGCCATGCTGAATAAAGTGTCAAAACCAGAAATGCAGGACAGGCCATGGAGAAACGGGAGCCTTGCTACGCTGATGGGTGGGATGTAAATTGCCAACAGCCACTCTGGAGAGGTGTACGGTGTGTCCTGAGACATCTAAAAAACTCAGCTTAGAGAGCATAGGGCACTTCCACTCATGGGCGTATAAATTGGGAAAACTAAAAATCAGCAAGACACAGGCACCCCAAAGTTTAGGGCTGCTCTGTTGGCAAGAATCTCCACTTCGTTACACCTTAAATATCCCAGGAAAGAGAAAAATGGATACAGAAGTTGTGGTCCTTATGTACAATGGAATATCACTCAGCCACGAAATCTACGTCATAAGGCTCGTAGCAGCATGATGAGTGGATTTAGATACGACGATTCTACGTGAAATAAGTCACACAGAAAAAAAAATCTTATCATAAGATATCACTTATAGAGGGAATGTAAAAACCGCTACACTTGAACTGAATTACAAAACAGAAGAGAGTCACACGTTTAGAAAACACACTATGGCTGCTTAACGGGAAAGGTGAGGTGGGGTGATGCATAAAACCAGGGTTTCAAATTAGCTCAGATACCATTCCATAAACCCAACATGTAATAGACAAGACCTACTCCTTGCTCAGTGAACGGGACTCAACACCCCCTATTCACCGCCCAAGAATATATCTGACCAGTAAGAATCTTAAAACCTATGTATTGAAATCTCTCTGTAAGTGAGTCAAGTGGGTGTAAAGCGGCATAAACACAGCATTGAAAAGCAGCTAAACCCCATTATAAAAATCAATTACTTTTAAAAACCCGTGAAACAAAGACAGTGAAAGAGAGAGAAATTCTTACAAAATTCGTTCAGAGGCTGTGATGCCACCAGGATTGACCATATCTAGACCCACAGCTGATTGAGACATAGGGGTGGACACTCTTGGGGCTGAGAGGTTTGGTGAGGTTGGGTGAGCAAATGCAGACCCTTTAAAGTAATACTGCGTGGTACCCATCCCATGGGTCCCAAATCTCCAGGTTCAAGGGCATCTTCCTACATCGAAAACATGCATGAGAAACCCAGAAGATGGTACACCATGTGATCGGGAAAGGTTTCTAAAACGCACCTCATTTCTCATCTCCTTCTGCTTGGGTTCGCCATTCCAGCCGCTTTCCTAGCAATCTCCCTCCTTGGAGAATCAGCACCTTTAACCTCCTGTTCCGTACAGGTTGCAAATGGTCCTGAGGATGAACGGGAAGACGGGGAACCAATGAGAGACTAGCTCTAGGTGTTGGGACAAGAACAGGTCACGCTATTTTCCCATTAGAAAGAAGAATTAACCAAAGGCTCAGCCTACCGCCCGGAAACAGAATAGGGCCTGAAGCAATCCTGCGCTTTTGCGGCCAGCTCCCAAGAAAGCGAGTTGAGAAATGGAGCTCATGGGCACTGCAATTCACCAACCTGCAGAGTTATAAATGATAACTCTCGTCCACAAATATATTGAGGGAAGGCAACGAAGAGGATTTGAAAGCAAGGCAGAATTGCAGGAAACAGATTTCAGGAGGGAGATTCGAATCGCCGTTAAAGCACAGGAAAAGCGGCAAAACCTCGACAATGATGCCCTTGGCCAAAAAGGTTGTATGCGTTTTTTCCTGAATATATTCAGGAAAAAACGCATACGCCCTTTTTGGCCAACCAAGCAACCTGGAAAGGCAAATCAGCGCTGCAAAGAAGTCTCGCTTCCCATCGGTCAAAAGGGCCATGCTGAATAAAGTGTCAAAACCAGAAATGCAGGACAGGCCATGGAGAAACGGGAGCCTTGCTACGCTGATGGGCGGGATGTAAATTGCCAACAGCCACTCTGCAGAGGTGTACGGTGTGTCCTGAGACATCTAAAAAACTCAGCTTAGAGAGCATAGGGCACTTCCACTCATGGGCGTATAAATTGGGAAAACTAAAAATCAGCAAGACACAGGCACCCCAAAGTTTAGGGCTGCTCTGTTGGCAAGAATCTCCACTTCGTTACACCTTAAATATCCCAGGAAAGAGAAAAATGGATACAGAAGTTGTGGTCCTTATGTACAATGGAATATCACTCAGCCATGAAATCTACGTCATAAGGCTCGAAGCAGCATGATGAGTGGATTTAGGTATGACGATTCTAGGTGAAATAAGTCACACAGAAAAAAAAAAAACTTATCATAAGATATCACTTATAGAGGGAAAGTAAAAACCACTACACTTGAACTGAATTACAAAACAGAAGAGAGTCACACGTTTAGAAAACACACTATGGCTGCTTAACGGGAAAGGTGAGGTGGGGTGATGCATAAAACCAGGGTTACAAATTAGCTCAGATAGCGTTCCATAAACCCAATATGTAATAGACAAGACCTACTCCTTACTCAGTGAACGGGCCCCAACACCCCCTATTCACCGACCAAGAATATATCTGACAAGTAACAATCTTAAAACCTATGTATTGAAATCTCTCTGTAAGTGAGTCAAGTGCGTGTAAAGCATCATAAACACAGCACTGAAAAGCAGCTAAACCCCATTATAAAAATCAATTACTTTTAAAAACCCGTGAAGCAAAGACAGTGAAAGAGAGAGAAATTCTTACAAAATTCGTTCAGGGGCTGTGATGCCACCTGGATTGACCATATCTAGACCCACAGCTGATTGAGACATAAGGGTGGACACTCCTGGGGCTGAGAGGTTTGGTGAGGTTGGGTGAGCAAACGCAGACCCTTTAAAGTAATACTGCGTGGTACCCATCCCATGGGTCCCAAATCTCCAGGTTCAAGGGCACCTTCCTACATCGAAAACATGCATGAGAATCCCAGAAGATGGTACACCGTGTAATCGGGAAAGGTTTCTAAAACGCACCTCATTTCTCATCTCCTTGTGCTCGGGTTCTCCATTCCAGCCGCTTTCCTAGCAATCTCCCTCCTTGGAGAATCAGCACCTTTAACCTCCTGTTCCGTACAGGTTGCAATTTGTCCTGAGGAGGAACGGGAAGAGGGGGAACCAATGGGAGACTAGCTCTATGTCTTCGGACAGGCACAGCTCACTCTATTTTCCCGTCAGGAAGAAGAATTAACCACAGGCTCAGCCTGCCAGCCGGAAGCCGAATAGTGCCTGAAGCATTCCTGCGCTTTTGCGGCCAGCTCCCAAGGAAGCGAGTTGAAAAATGGAGCTCAGGGGCACTGCAATTCACAAACCTGCAGAGTTATAAATGATAACTCTCGTCCACAAATATACTGAGGGAAGGCAACGAAGAGGATTTGAAAGCAAGGCAGAATTGCAGGAAACAGGTTTCAGGAGGGAGATTCGAATCGCCTTTAAAGCACAGGAAAAGCGGCAAAACTTCGAAAATGATGCCCTTGGCCAAAAAGGGCGTATGCGTTTTTTCCTGAATATATTCAGGAAAAAACGCATACGCCCTTTTTGGCCAACCAAGCAACCTGCAAAGGCAAATCAGCGCTACAAAGAAGTCTCGCTTCCCATCGGTCAAAAGGACCATGCTGAATAAAGTGTCAAAACCAGAAATGCAGGACAGGACATGGAGAAACGGGAGCCTTGCTACGCTGATGGGCGGGAGGTAAATTGCCCTCAGCCACTCTGGAGAAGTGTATGGTGTGTCTTGAAACATCTAAAAAACTCAGCTTAGAGAGCATAGGGCACTTCCACTCATGGGAGTATAAATTGGGAAAACTAAATATCAGCAAGACACAGGCACCCCAAAGATTAGGGCTGCTCTGTTGACAAGAACCTCCACTTCGTTACACCTTAAATATCCCAGGAAAGAGAAAAATGGATAAAGTAGTTGTGGCCCTTATGTACAATGGAATATCACTCAGCCATGAAATCTACGTCATAAGGCTCGTAGCAGCATGATGAGTGGATTTAGGTATGACGATTCTAGGTGAAATAAGTCACACAGAAAAAAAAAAAAAACTTATCATAAGATATCACTTATAGAGGGAAAGTAAAAACCACTACACTTGAACTGAATTACAAAACAGAAGAGAGTCACACGTTTAGAAAACACACTATGGCTGCTTAACGGGAAAGGTGAGGTGGGGTGATGCATAAAACCAGGGTTACAAATTAGCTCAGATAGCGTTCCATAAACCCAATATGTAATAGACAAACCTACTCCTTACTCAGTGAACGGGACCCAACACCCCCTATTCACCGACCAAGAATATATCTGACAAGTAACAATCTTAAAACCTATGTATTGAAATCTCTCTGTAAGTGAGTCAAGTGCGTGTAAAGCATCATAAACACCGCACTGAAAAGCAGCTAATCCCCATTATAAAAATCAATTACTTTTAAAAACCCGTGAAACAAAGACAGTGAAAGAGAGAGAAATTCTTACAAAATTCGTTCAGAGGCTGTGATGACACCTGGGTTGACCATATCTAGACTCACAGCTGATTGAGACATAAGGGTGGACACTCTTGGGGCTGAGAGGTTTGCTGAGGTTGGGTGAGCAAATGCAGACCCTTTAAAGTAATACTGCGTGGTACCCATCCCATGGGTCCCAAATCTCCAGGTTCAAGGGCATCTTCCTACATCGAAAACATGCATGAGAAACCCAAAAAATGGTACACCGTGTGATCGGGAAAGGTTTCTAAAACGCACCTCATTTCTCATCTCCTTCTGCTCGGGTTCGCCATTCCAGCCACTTTCCTAGCAATCTCCCTCCTTGGAGAATCAGCACCTTTAACCTCCTGTTTCGTACAGGTTGCAATTTGTCCTGAGGATGAACGGGAAGAGGGGGAACCAATGAGAGACTAGCTCTAGGTCTTGGGACAGGCACAGGTCACTCTATTTTCCCATCAGGAAGAAGAATTAACCACAGGCTCAGCCTGCCGCTCGGAAGGAGAATAGGGCCTGAAGCAATCCTGCGCTTTTGCGGCCAGCTCCCAAGAAAGCGAGTTGAAAAATGGAGCTAAGGGGCACTGCGATTCACAAACCTGCAGAGTTATAAATGATAACTCTCGTCCACAAATATATTGAGGGAAGGCAACAAAGAGGATTTGAAAGCAAGGCAGAATTGCAGGAAACAGATTTCAGGAGGGAGATTCGAATCGCCGTTAAAGCACAGGAAAAGCGGCAAAACCTCGAAAATGATGCCCTTGGGCAAAAAGGTTGTATGCGTTTTTTCCTGAATATATTCAGGAAAAAACGCATACGCCCTTTTTGGCCAACCAAGCAACCTGGAAAGGCAAATCAGCGCTACAAAGAAGTCTCGCTTCCCATCGGTCAAAAGGGCCATGCTGAATAAAGTGTCAAAACCAGAAATGCAGGACAGGCCATGGAGAAACGGGAGCCTTGCTACGCTGATGGGCGGGATGTAAATTGCCAACAGCCACTCTGCAGAGGTGTACGGTGTGTCCTGAGACATCTAAAAAACTCAGCTTAGAGAGCATAGGGCACTTCCACTCATGGGCGTATAAATTGGGAAAACTAAAAATCAGCAAGACACAGGCACCCCAAAGTTTAGGGCTGCTCTGTTGGCAAGAATCTCCACTTCGTTACACCTTAAATATCCCAGGAAAGAGAAAAATGGATACAGAAGTTGTGGTCCTTATGTACAATGGAATATCACTCAGCCACGAAATCTACGTCATAAGGCTCGTAGCAGCATGATGAGTGGATTTAGATACGACTATTCTACGTGAAATAAGTCACACAGAAAAAAAAAAAAAACTTATCATAAGATATCACTTATAGAGGGAATGTAAAAACCGCTACACTTGAACTGAATTACAAAACAGAAGAGAGTCACACGTTTAGAAAACACACTATGGCTGCTTAACGGGAAAGGTGAGGTGGGGTGATGCATAAAACCAGGGTTTCAAATTAGCTCAGATACCGTTCCATAAACCCAACATGTAATAGACAAGACCTACTCCTTGCTCAGTGAACGGGACTCAACACCCCCTATTCACCGCCCAAGAATATATCTGACCAGTAAGAATCTTAAAACCTATGTATTGAAATCTCTCTGTAAGTGAGTCAAGTGGGTGTAAAGCGGCATAAACACAGCATTGAAAAGCAGCTAAACCCCATTATAAAAATCAATTACTTTTAAAAACCCGTGAAACAAAGACAGTGAAAGAGAGAGAAATTCTTACAAAATTCGTTCAGAGGCTGTGATGCCACCAGGATTGACCATATCTAGACCCACAGCTGATTGAGACATAGGGGTGGACACTCTTGGGGCTGAGAGGTTTGGTGAGGTTGGGTGAGCAAATGCAGACCCTTTAAAGTAATACTGCGTGGTACCCATCCCATGGGTCCCAAATCTCCAGGTTCAAGGGCATCTTCCTACATCGAAAACATGCATGAGAAACCCAGAAGATGGTACACCGTGTGATCGGGAAAGGTTTCTAAAACGCACCTCATTTCTCATCTAATTGTGCTTGGATTCGCCATTCCAGCCGCTTTCCTAGCAATCTCCCTCCTTGGAGAATCAGCACCTTTAACCTCCTGTTCCGTACAGGTTGCAATTTGTCCTGAGGATGAAAGGGAAGAGGGGAAACCAATGAGAGACTAGCTCTAGGTCTTGGGACAGGCACAGGTCACACTATTTTCCCATCAGGAAGAAGAATTAACCACAGGCTCAGCCTGCCGCCCGGAAGGAGAATAGGGCCTGAAGCAATCCTGCGATTTTGCGGCCAGCTCCCAAGAAAGCGAGTTGAAAAATGGAGCTCAGGGGCACTGCGATTCACAAACCTGCAGAGTTATAAATGATAACTCTCGTCCACAAATATACTTAGGAAAGGCAACGAAGAGGATTTGAAAGCAAGGCAGAATTGCAGGAAACAGGTTTCAGGAGGGAGATTCGAATCGCCTTTAAAGCACAGGAAAAGCGGCAAAACCTCGACAATGATGCCCTTGGCCAAAAAGGGCGTATGCGTTTTTTCCTGAATATATTCAGGAAAAAACGCATACGCCCTTTTTGGCCAACCAAGCAACCTGCAAAGGCAAATCAGCGCTACAAAGAAGTCTCGCTTCCCATCGGTCAAAAGGGCCATGCTGAATAAAGTGTCAAAACCAGAAATGCAGGACAGGCCATGGAGAAACGGGAGCCTTGCTACGCTGTTGGGCGGGATGTAAATTGCCAACAGCCACTCTGGAGAGGTGTACGGTGTGTCTTGAAACATCTAAAAAACTCAGCTTAGAGAGCATAGGGCACTTCCACTCGTGGGCGTATAAATTGGGAAAACTAAAAATCAGCAAGACACAGGCACCCCAAAGTTTAGGGCTGCTCTGTTGGCAAGAATCTCCACTTCGTTACACCTTAAATATCCCAGGAAAGAGAAAAATGGATACAGAAGTTGTGGTCCTTATGTACAATGGAATATCACTCAGCCATGAAATCTACGTCATAAGGCTCGAAGCAGCATGATGAGTGGATTTAGGTATGACGATTCTAGGTGAAATAAGTCACACAGAAAAAAAAAAAAAACTTATCATAAGATATCACTTATAGAGGGAAAGTAAAAACCACTACACTTGAACTGAATTACAAAACAGAAGAGAGTCACACGTTTAGAAAACACACTATGGCTGCTTAACGGGAAAGGTGAGGTGGGGTGATGCATAAAACCAGGGTTTCAAATTAGCTCAGATACCATTCCATAAACCCAACATGTAATAGACAAGACCTACTCCTTGCTCAGTGAACGGGACTCAACACCCCCTATTCACCGCCCAAGAATATATCTGACCAGTAAGAATCTTAAAACCTATGTATTGAAATCTCTCTGTAAGTGAGTCAAGTGGGTGTAAAGCGGCATAAACACAGCATTGAAAAGCAGCTAAACCCCATTATAAAAATCAATTACTTTTAAAAACCCGTGAAACAAAGACAGTGAAAGAGAGAGAAATTCTTACAAAATTCGTTCAGAGGCTGTGATGCCACCAGGATTGACCATATCTAGACCCACAGCTGATTGAGACATAGGGGTGGACACTCTTGGGGCTGAGAGGTTTGGTGAGGTTGGGTGAGCAAATGCAGACCCTTTAAAGTAATACTGCGTGGTACCCATCCCATGGGTCCCAAATCTCCAGGTTCAAGGGCATCTTCCTACATCGAAAACATGCATGAGAAACCCAGAAGATGGTACACCATGTGATCGGGAAAGGTTTCTAAAACGCACCTCATTTCTCATCTCCTTCTGCTTGGGTTCGCCATTCCAGCCGCTTTCCTAGCAATCTCCCTCCTTGGAGAATCAGCACCTTTAACCTCCTGTTCCGTACAGGTTGCAAATGGTCCTGAGGATGAACGGGAAGACGGGGAACCAATGAGAGACTAGCTCTAGGTGTTGGGACAAGAACAGGTCACGCTATTTTCCCATTAGAAAGAAGAATTAACCAAAGGCTCAGCCTACCGCCCGGAAACAGAATAGGGCCTGAAGCAATCCTGCGCTTTTGCGGCCAGCTCCCAAGAAAGCGAGTTGAGAAATGGAGCTCATGGGCACTGCAATTCACCAACCTGCAGAGTTATAAATGATAACTCTCGTCCACAAATATATTGAGGGAAGGCAACGAAGAGGATTTGAAAGCAAGGCAGAATTGCAGGAAACAGATTTCAGGAGGGAGATTCGAATCGCCGTTAAAGCACAGGAAAAGCGGCAAAACCTCGACAATGATGCCCTTGGCCAAAAAGGTTGTATGCGTTTTTTCCTGAATATATTCAGGAAAAAACGCATACGCCCTTTTTGGCCAACCAAGCAACCTGGAAAGGCAAATCAGCGCTGCAAAGAAGTCTCGCTTCCCATCGGTCAAAAGGGCCATGCTGAATAAAGTGTCAAAACCAGAAATGCAGGACAGGCCATGGAGAAACGGGAGCCTTGCTACGCTGATGGGCGGGATGTAAATTGCCAACAGCCACTCTGCAGAGGTGTACGGTGTGTCCTGAGACATCTAAAAAACTCAGCTTAGAGAGCATAGGGCACTTCCACTCATGGGCGTATAAATTGGGAAAACTAAAAATCAGCAAGACACAGGCACCCCAAAGTTTAGGGCTGCTCTGTTGGCAAGAATCTCCACTTCGTTACACCTTAAATATCCCAGGAAAGAGAAAAATGGATACAGAAGTTGTGGTCCTTATGTACAATGGAATATCACTCAGCCATGAAATCTACGTCATAAGGCTCGAAGCAGCATGATGAGTGGATTTAGGTATGACGATTCTAGGTGAAATAAGTCACACAGAAAAAAAAAAAACTTATCATAAGATATCACTTATAGAGGGAAAGTAAAAACCACTACACTTGAACTGAATTACAAAACAGAAGAGAGTCACACGTTTAGAAAACACACTATGGCTGCTTAACGGGAAAGGTGAGGTGGGGTGATGCATAAAACCAGGGTTACAAATTAGCTCAGATAGCGTTCCATAAACCCAATATGTAATAGACAAGACCTACTCCTTACTCAGTGAACGGGCCCCAACACCCCCTATTCACCGACCAAGAATATATCTGACAAGTAACAATCTTAAAACCTATGTATTGAAATCTCTCTGTAAGTGAGTCAAGTGCGTGTAAAGCATCATAAACACAGCACTGAAAAGCAGCTAAACCCCATTATAAAAATCAATTACTTTTAAAAACCCGTGAAGCAAAGACAGTGAAAGAGAGAGAAATTCTTACAAAATTCGTTCAGGGGCTGTGATGCCACCTGGATTGACCATATCTAGACCCACAGCTGATTGAGACATAAGGGTGGACACTCCTGGGGCTGAGAGGTTTGGTGAGGTTGGGTGAGCAAACGCAGACCCTTTAAAGTAATACTGCGTGGTACCCATCCCATGGGTCCCAAATCTCCAGGTTCAAGGGCACCTTCCTACATCGAAAACATGCATGAGAATCCCAGAAGATGGTACACCGTGTGATCGGGAAAGGTTTCTAAAACGCACCTCATTTCTCATCTCCTTCTGCTCGGGTTCGCCATTCCAGCCACTTTCCTAGCAATCTCCCTCCTTGGAGAATCAGCACCTTTAACCTCCTGTTTCGTACAGGTTGCAATTTGTCCTGAGGATGAACGGGAAGAGGGGGAACCAATGAGAGACTAGCTCTAGGTCTTGGGACAGGCACAGGTCACTCTATTTTCCCATCAGGAAGAAGAATTAACCACAGGCTCAGCCTGCCGCTCGGAAGGAGAATAGGGCCTGAAGCAATCCTGCGCTTTTGCGGCCAGCTCCCAAGAAAGCGAGTTGAAAAATGGAGCTAAGGGGCACTGCGATTCACAAACCTGCAGAGTTATAAATGATAACTCTCGTCCACAAATATATTGAGGGAAGGCAACAAAGAGGATTTGAAAGCAAGGCAGAATTGCAGGAAACAGATTTCAGGAGGGAGATTCGAATCGCCGTTAAAGCACAGGAAAAGCGGCAAAACCTCGAAAATGATGCCCTTGGGCAAAAAGGTTGTATGCGTTTTTTCCTGAATATATTCAGGAAAAAACGCATACGCCCTTTTTGGCCAACCAAGCAACCTGGAAAGGCAAATCAGCGCTACAAAGAAGTCTCGCTTCCCATCGGTCAAAAGGGCCATGCTGAATAAAGTGTCAAAACCAGAAATGCAGGACAGGCCATGGAGAAACGGGAGCCTTGCTACGCTGATGGGCGGGATGTAAATTGCCAACAGCCACTCTGCAGAGGTGTACGGTGTGTCCTGAGACATCTAAAAAACTCAGCTTAGAGAGCATAGGGCACTTCCACTCATGGGCGTATAAATTGGGAAAACTAAAAATCAGCAAGACACAGGCACCCCAAAGTTTAGGGCTGCTCTGTTGGCAAGAATCTCCACTTCGTTACACCTTAAATATCCCAGGAAAGAGAAAAATGGATACAGAAGTTGTGGTCCTTATGTACAATGGAATATCACTCAGCCACGAAATCTACGTCATAAGGCTCGTAGCAGCATGATGAGTGGATTTAGATACGACTATTCTACGTGAAATAAGTCACACAGAAAAAAAAAAAAAACTTATCATAAGATATCACTTATAGAGGGAATGTAAAAACCGCTACACTTGAACTGAATTACAAAACAGAAGAGAGTCACACGTTTAGAAAACACACTATGGCTGCTTAACGGGAAAGGTGAGGTGGGGTGATGCATAAAACCAGGGTTTCAAATTAGCTCAGATACCGTTCCATAAACCCAACATGTAATAGACAAGACCTACTCCTTGCTCAGTGAACGGGACTCAACACCCCCTATTCACCGCCCAAGAATATATCTGACCAGTAAGAATCTTAAAACCTATGTATTGAAATCTCTCTGTAAGTGAGTCAAGTGGGTGTAAAGCGGCATAAACACAGCATTGAAAAGCAGCTAAACCCCATTATAAAAATCAATTACTTTTAAAAACCCGTGAAACAAAGACAGTGAAAGAGAGAGAAATTCTTACAAAATTCGTTCAGAGGCTGTGATGCCACCAGGATTGACCATATCTAGACCCACAGCTGATTGAGACATAGGGGTGGACACTCTTGGGGCTGAGAGGTTTGGTGAGGTTGGGTGAGCAAATGCAGACCCTTTAAAGTAATACTGCGTGGTACCCATCCCATGGGTCCCAAATCTCCAGGTTCAAGGGCATCTTCCTACATCGAAAACATGCATGAGAAACCCAGAAGATGGTACACCGTGTGATCGGGAAAGGTTTCTAAAACGCACCTCATTTCTCATCTAATTGTGCTTGGATTCGCCATTCCAGCCGCTTTCCTAGCAATCTCCCTCCTTGGAGAATCAGCACCTTTAACCTCCTGTTCCGTACAGGTTGCAATTTGTCCTGAGGATGAAAGGGAAGAGGGGAAACCAATGAGAGACTAGCTCTAGGTCTTGGGACAGGCACAGGTCACACTATTTTCCCATCAGGAAGAAGAATTAACCACAGGCTCAGCCTGCCGCCCGGAAGGAGAATAGGGCCTGAAGCAATCCTGCGATTTTGCGGCCAGCTCCCAAGAAAGCGAGTTGAAAAATGGAGCTCAGGGGCACTGCGATTCACAAACCTGCAGAGTTATAAATGATAACTCTCGTCCACAAATATACTTAGGAAAGGCAACGAAGAGGATTTGAAAGCAAGGCAGAATTGCAGGAAACAGGTTTCAGGAGGGAGATTCGAATCGCCTTTAAAGCACAGGAAAAGCGGCAAAACCTCGACAATGATGCCCTTGGCCAAAAAGGGCGTATGCGTTTTTTCCTGAATATATTCAGGAAAAAACGCATACGCCCTTTTTGGCCAACCAAGCAACCTGCAAAGGCAAATCAGCGCTACAAAGAAGTCTCGCTTCCCATCGGTCAAAAGGGCCATGCTGAATAAAGTGTCAAAACCAGAAATGCAGGACAGGCCATGGAGAAACGGGAGCCTTGCTACGCTGTTGGGCGGGATGTAAATTGCCAACAGCCACTCTGGAGAGGTGTACGGTGTGTCTTGAAACATCTAAAAAACTCAGCTTAGAGAGCATAGGGCACTTCCACTCGTGGGCGTATAAATTGGGAAAACTAAAAATCAGCAAGACACAGGCACCCCAAAGTTTAGGGCTGCTCTGTTGGCAAGAATCTCCACTTCGTTACACCTTAAATATCCCAGGAAAGAGAAAAATGGATACAGAAGTTGTGGTCCTTATGTACAATGGAATATCACTCAGCCATGAAATCTACGTCATAAGGCTCGAAGCAGCATGATGAGTGGATTTAGGTATGACGATTCTAGGTGAAATAAGTCACACAGAAAAAAAAAAAAACTTATCATAAGATATCACTTATAGAGGGAAAGTAAAAACCACTACACTTGAACTGAATTACAAAACAGAAGAGAGTCACACGTTTAGAAAACACACTATGGCTGCTTAACGGGAAAGGTGAGGTGGGGTGATGCATAAAACCAGGGTTACAAATTAGCTCAGATAGCGTTCCATAAACCCAATATGTAATAGACAAGACCTACTCCTTACTCAGTGAACGGGACCCAACACCCCCTATTCACCGACCAAGAATATATCTGACAAGTAACAATCTTAAAACCTATGTATTGTAATCTCTCTGTAAGTGAGTCAAGTGCGTGTAAAGCATCATAAACACAGCACTGAAAAGCAGCTAAACCCCATTATAAAAATCAATTACTTTTAAAAAACCGTGAAGTAAAGACAGTGAAAGAGAGAGAAATTGTTACAAAATTCGTTCAGTGGCTGTGATGCCACCTGGATTGACCATATCTAGACCCACAGCTGATTGAGACATAAGGGTGGACACTTTTGAGGCTGAGAGGTTTGGTGAGGATGGGTGAGCAAACGCAGACCCTTTAAAGTAATACTGCGTGGTACCCATCCCATGGGTCCCAAATCTCCAGGTTCAAGGGCATCTTCCTACATCGAAAACATGCATGAGAAACCCAGAAGATGGTACACCGTGTGATCGGGAAAGGTTTCTAAAACGCACCTCATTTCTTATCTAATTGTGCTTGGATTCGCCATTCCAGCCGCTTTCCTAGCAATCTCCCTCCTTGGAGAATCAGCACCTTTAACCTCCTGTTCCGTACAGGTTGCAATTTGTCCTGAGGAGGAACGGGAAGAGGGGGAACCAATGGGAGACTAGCTCTAGGTCTTGGGACAGGCACAGCTCACTCTATTTTCCCGTCAGGAAGAAGAATTAACCACAGGCTCAGCCTGCCAGCCGGAAGCCGAATAGGGCCTGAAGCAATCCTGCGCTTTTGCGGCCAGCTCCCAAGGAAGCGAGTTGAAAAATGGAGCTCAGGGGCACTGCAATTCACAAACCTGCAGAGTTATAAATGATAACTCTCGTCCACAAATATACTGAGGGAAGGCAACGAAGAGGATTTGAAAGCAAGGCAGAATTGCAGGAAACAGGTTTCAAGAGGGAGATTCGAATCGCCTTTAAAGCACAGGAAAAGCGGCAAAACTTCGAAAATGATGCCCTTGGCCAAAAAGGGCGTATGCGTTTTTTCCTGAATATATTCAGGAAAAAACGCATACGCCCTTTTTGGCCAACCAAGCAACCTGCAAAGGCAAATCAGCGCTACAAAGAAGTCTCGCTTCCCATCGGTCAAAAGGACCATGCTGAATAAAGTGTCAAAACCAGAAATGCAAGACAGGCCATGGAGAAATGGGAGCCTTGCTATGCTGATGGGCGGGATGTAAATTGCCCACAGCCACTCTGGAGAAGTGTACGGTGTGTCTTGAAACATCTAAAAAACTCAGCTTAGAGAGCATAGGGCATTTCCACTCATGGGCGTATAAATTGGGAAAACTAAATATCAGCAAGACACAGGCACCCCAAAGATTAGGGCTGCTCTGTTGACAAGAACCTCCACTTCGTTACACCTTAAATATCCCAGGAAAGAGAAAAATGGATAAAGAAGTTGTGGCCCTTATGTACAATGGAATATCACTCAGCCATGAAATCTACGTCATAAGGCTCCTAGCAGCATGATGAGTGGATTTAGGTACGACGATTCTACGTGAAATAAGTTACACAGAAAAAGACACTTATCATAAGATATCACTTATAGAGAGAATGTAAAAACCGCTACACTTGAGCTGAATTACAAAACAGAAGAGAGTCACACGTTTAGAAAACACACTATGGCTGCTTAACGGGAAAGGTGAGGTGGGGTGATGCATAAAACAAGGGTTAGAAATTAGCTTAGATACCGTTCCAAAAACCCAATATGTAATAGACAAGACCTACTCCTTGCTCAGTGAACGGGACTCAACACCCCCTATTCACCGCCCAAGAATATATCTGACCAGTAAGAATCTTAAAACCTATGTATTGAAATCTCTCTGTAAGTGAGTCAAGTGGGTGTAAAGCGGCATAAACACAGCATTGAAAAGCAGCTACACCCCATTATAAAAATCAATTACTTTTAAAAACCCGTGAAACAAAGACAGTGAAAGAGAGAGAAATTCTTACAAAATTCGTTCAGAGGCTGTGATGCCACCTGGGTTGACCATATCTAGACCCACAGCTGATTGAGACATAAGGGTGGACACTCTTGGGGCTGAGAGGTTTGCTGAGGTTGGGTGAGCAAATGCAGACCATTTAAAGTAATACTGCGTGGTACCCATCCCATGGGTCCCAAATCTCCAGGTTCAAGGGCATCTTCCTACATCGAAAACATGCATGAGAAACCCAAAAAATGGTACACCGTGTGATCGGGAGAGGTTTCTAAAACGCACCTCATTTCTCATCTCCTTGTTCTCGGGTTCGCCATTCCAGCCGCTTTCCTAGCAATCTCCCTCCTTGGAGAATCAGCACCTTTAACCTCCTGTTCCGTACAGGTTGCAATTTGTCCTGAGGATGAAAGGGAAGAGGGGGAACCAATGAGAGACTAGCTCTAGGTGTTGGGACAAGAACAGGTCACGCTATTTTCCCATCAGAAAGAAGAATTAACCAAAGGCTCAGCCTACCGCCCGGAAACAGAATAGGGCCTGAAGCAATCCTGCGCTTTTGCGGCCAGCTCCCAAGAAAGCGAGTTGAGAAATGGAGCTCAGGGGCACTGCAATTCACAAACCTGCAGAGTTATAAATGATAACTCTCGTCCACAAATATATTGAGGGAAGGCAACGAAGAGGATTTGAAAGCAAGGCAGAATTGCAGGAAACAGATATCAGGAGGGAGATTCGAATCGCCGTTAAAGCACAGGAAAAGCGGCAAAACCTCGACAATGATGCCCTTGGCCAAAAAGGTTGTATGCGTTTTTTCCTGAATATATTCAGGAAAAAACGCATACGCCCTTTTTGGCCAACCAAGCAACCTGGAAAGGCAAATCAGCACTACAAAGAAGTCTCGCTTCCCATCGGTCAAAAGGGCCATGCTGAAAAAAGTGTCAAAACCAGAAATGCAGGACAGGCCATGGAGAAACGGGAGCCTTGCGACTCTGATGGGCGGGATGTAAATTGCCAACAGCCACTCTGCAGAGGTGTACGGTGTGTCCTGAGACATCTAAAAAACTCAGCTTAGAGAGCATAGGGCACTTCCACTCATGGGCGTATAAATTGGGAAAACTAAAAATCAGCAAGACAGAGGCACCCCAAAGTTTAGGGCTGCTCTGTTGGCAAGAATCTCCACTTCGTTACACCTTAAATATCCCAGGAAAGAGAAAAATGGATACAGAAGTTGTGGTCCTTATGTACAATTGAATATCACTCAGCCATGAAATCTACGTCATAAGGCTCGAAGCAGCATGATGAGTGGATTTAGGTATGACGATTCTACGTGAAATAAGTCACACAGAAAAAAAAAAAAACTTATCATAAGATATCACTTATAGAGGGAAAGTAAAAACCACTACACTTGAACTGAATTACAAAACAGAAGTGAGTCACACGTTTAGAAAACACACTATGGCTGCTTAACGGGAAAGGTGAGGTGGGGTGATGCATAAAACCAGGGTTACAAATTAGCTCAGATAGCGTTCCATAAACCCAATATGTAATAGACAAGACCTACTCCTTACTCAGTGAACGGGACCCAACACCCCCTATTCACCGACCAAGAATATATCTGACAAGTAACAATCTTAAAACCTATGTATTGAAATCTCTCTGTAAGTGAGTCAAGTGCGTGTAAAGCATCATAAACACAGCACTGAAAAGCAGCTAAACCCCATTACAAAAATCAATTACTTTTAAAAACCCGTGAAACAAAGACAGTGATAGAGAGAGAAATTCTTACAAAATTCGTTCAGAGGCTGTGATGCCACCTGGGTTGACCATATCTAGACCCACAGCTGATTGAGACATAAGGGTGGACACTTTTGAGGCTGAGAGGTTTGGTGAGGTTGGGTGAGCAAACGCAGACCCTTGAAAGTAATACTGCGTGGTACCCATCCCATGGGTCCCAAATCTCCAGGTTCAAGGGCATCTTCCTACATCGAAAACATGCATGAGAAACCCAGAAGATGGTACACCGTGTGATCGGGAAAGGTTTCTAAGACGCACCTCATTTCTCATCTATTTGTGCTTGGATTCGCCATTCCAGCCGCTTTCCTAGCAATCTCCCTCCTTGGAGAATCAGCACCTTTAACCTCCTGTTCCGTACAGGTTGCAATTTGTCCTGAGGATGAAAGGGAAGAGGGGGAACCAATGAGAGACTAGCTCTAGGTCTTGGGACAGGCACAGGTCACTCTATTTTCCCATCAGGAAGAAGAATTAACCACAGGCTCAGCCTGCCGCCCGGAAGGAGAATAGGGCCTGAAGCAATCCTGCGCTTTTGCGGCCAGCTCCCAAGAAAGCGAGTTGAAAAATGGAGCTCAGGGGCACTGCAATTCACAAACCTGCAGAGTTATAAATGATAACTCTCGTCCACAAATATACTGAGGAAAGGCAACGAAGAGGATTTGAAAGCAAGGCAGAATTGCAGGAAACAGGTTTCAGGAGGGAGATTCGAATCGCCTTTAAAGCACAGGAAAAGCGGCAAAACCTCGACAATGATGCCCTTGGCCAAAAAGGGCGTATGCGTTTTTTCCTGAATATATTCAGGAAAAAACGCATACGCCCTTTTTGGCCAACCAAGCAACCTGCAAAGGCAAATCAGCGCTACAAAGAAGTCTCGCTTCCCATTGGTCAAAAGGGCCATGCTGAATAAAGTGTCAAAACCAGAAATGCAGGACAGGCCATGGAGAAACGGGAGCCTTGCTACGCTGATGGGCGGGATGTAAATTGCCAACAGCCACTCTGCAGAGGTGTACGGTGTGTCCTGAGACATCTAAAAAACTCAGCTTAGAGAGCATAGGGCACTTCCACTCATGGGCGTATAAATTGGGAAAACTAAAAATCAGCAAGGCACAGGCACCCCAAAGTTTAGGGCTGCTCTGTTGGCAAGAATCTCCACTTCGTTACACCTTAAATATCCCAGGAAAGAGAAAAATGGATACAGAAGTTGTGGTCCTTATGTACAATGGAATATCACTCAGCCATGAAATCTACGTCATAAGGCTCGAAGCAGCATGATGAGTGGATTTAGGTATGACGATTCTAGGTGAAATAAGTCACACAGAAAAAAAAAAAAAAACTTATCATAAGATATCACTTATAGAGGGAAAGTAAAAACCACTACACTTGAACTGAATTACAAAACAGAAGAGAGTCACACGTTTAGAAAACACACTATGGCTGCTTAACGGGAAAGGTGAGGTGGGGTGATGCATAAAACCAGGGTTACAAATTAGCTCAGATAGCGTTCCATAAACCCAATATGTAATAGACAAGACCTACTCCTTACTCAGTGAACGGGACCCAACACCCCCTATTCACCGACCAAGAATATATCTGACAAGTAACAATCTTAAAACCTATGTATTGAAATCTCTCTGTAAGTGAGTCAAGTGCGTGTAAAGCATCATAAACACAGCACTGAAAAGCAGCTAAACCCCATTATAAAAATCAATTACTTTTAAAAACCCATGAAGTAAAGACAGTGAAAGAGAGAGAAATTGTTACAAAATTCGTTCAGGGGCTGTGATGCCACCTGGATTGACCATATCTAGACCCACAGCTGATTGAGACATAAGGGTGGACACTTTTGAGGCTGAGAGGTTTGGTGAGGTTGGGTGAGCAAACGCAGACCCTTTAAAGTAATACTGCGTGGTACCCATCCCATGGGTCCCAAATCTCCAGGTTCAAGGGCATCTTCCTACATCGAAAACATGCATGAGAAACCCAGAAGATGGTACACCGTGTGATCGGGAAAGGTTTCTAAAACGCACCTCATTTCTCATCTAATTGTGCTTGGATTCGCCATTCCAGCCGCTTTCCTAGCAATCTCCCTCCTTGGAGAATCAGCACCTTTAACCTCCTGTTCCGTACAGGTTGCAATTTGTCCTGAGGATGAAAGGAAAGAGGGGGAACCAATGAGAGACTAGCTCTAGGTCTTGGGACAGGCACAGGTCACTCTATTTTCCCATCAGGAAGAAGAATTAACCACAGGCTCAGCCTGCCGCCCGGAAGGAGAATAGGGCCTGAAGCAATCCTGCGCTTTTGCGGCCAGCTCCCAAGAAAGCGAGTTGAAAAATGGAGCTCAGGGGCACTGCAATTCACAAACCTGCAGAGTTATAAATGATAACTCTCGTCCACAAATATACTGAGGAAAGGCAACGAAGAGGATTTGAAAGCAAGGCAGAATTGCAGGAAACAGGTTTCAGGAGGGAGATTCGAATCGCCTTTAAAGCACAGGAAAAGCGGCAAAACCTCGACAATGATGCCCTTGGCCAAAAAGGGAGTATGCGTTTTTTCCTGAATATATTCAGGAAAAAACGCATACGCCCTTTTTGGCCAACCAAGCAACCTGCAAAGGCAATTCAGCGCTACAAAGAAGTCTCGCTTCCCATCGGTCAAAAGGGCCATGCTGAATAAAGTGTCAAAACCAGAAATGCAGGACAGGCCATGGAGAAACGGGAGCCTTGCTACGCTGTTGGGCGGGATGTAAATTGCCAACAGCCACTCTGGAGAGGTGTACGGTGTGTCTTGAAACATCTAAAAAACTCAGCTTAGAGAGCATAGGGCACTTCCACTCGTGGGCGTATAAATTGGGAAAACTAAAAATCAGCAAGACACAGGCACCCCAAAGTTTAGGGCTGCTCTGTTGACAAGAACCTCCACTTCGTTACACCTTAAATATCCCAGGAAAGAGAAAAATGGATAAAGAAGTTGTGGTCCTTATGTACAATGGAATATCACTCAGCCATGAAATCTACGTCATAAGGCTCGTAGCAGCATGATGAGTGGATTTAGGTACGACGATTCAACATGAAATAAGTCACACAGAAAAAGACACTTATCATAAGATATCACTTATAGAGGGAATGTAAAAACCGCTACACTTGAATGAATTACAAAACAGAAGAGAGTCACACGTTTAGAAAACACACTATGGCTGCTTAACGGGAAAGGTGAGGTGGGGTGATGCATAAAACAAGGGTTTCAAATTAGCTCAGATACCGTTCCATAAACCCAATATATAATAGACAAGACCTACTCCTTGCTCAGTGAACGGGACTCAGCACCCCCTATTCACCGCCCAAGAATATATCTGACTAGTAAGAATCTTAAAACCTATGTGTTGATATCTCTTTGTAAGTGACTCAAGTGGGTGTAAAGCGGCACACACACAGCTCTGAAAAGCAGCTAAACCCCATTATAAAGATCAAATACTTTTAAAAACCCGTGAAGCAAAGACAGTGAAAGAGAGAGAAATTCTTACAAAATTCGTTCAGGGGCTGTGATGCCACCTGGATTGACCATATCTAGACCCACAGCTGATTGAGACATAAGGGTGGACACCTTTGGGGGCTGAGAGGTTTGGTGAGGTTGGGTGAGCAAACGCAGACCCTTTAAAGTAATACTGCGTGGTACCCATCCCATGGGTCCCAAATCTCCAGGTTCAAGGGCATCTTCCTACATCGAAAACATGCATGAGAAACCCAGAAGATGGTACACCGTGTGATCGGGAAAGGTTTCTAAAACGCACCTCATTTCTCATCTCCTTGTGCTCGGGTTCGCCATTCCAGCCGCTTTCCTAGCAATCTCCCTCCTTGGAGAATCAGCACCTTTAACCTCCTGTTCCGTACAGGTTGCAATTTGTCCTGAGGAGGAACGGGAAGAGGGGGAACCAATGGGAGACTAGCTCTATGTCTTGGGACAGGCACAGCTCACTCTATTTTCCCGTGAGGAAGAAGAATTAACCACAGGCTCAGCCTGCCAGCCGGAAGCCGAATAGGGCCTGAAGCATTCCTGCGCTTTTGCGGCCAGCTCCCAAGGAAGCGAGTTGAAAAATGGAGCTCAGGGGCACTGCAATTCACAAACCTGCAGAGTTATAAATGATAACTCTCGTCCACAAATATACTGAGGGAAGGCAACGAAGAGGATTTGAAAGCAAGGCAGAATTGCAGGAAACAGGTTTCAGGAGGGAGATTCGAATCGCCTTTAAAGCACAGGAAAAGCGGCAAAACTTCGAAAATGATGCCCTTGGCCAAAAAGGGCGTATGCGTTTTTTCCTGAATATATTCAGGAAAATACGCATACGCCCTTTTTGGCCAACCAAGCAACCTGCAAAGGCAAATCAGCGCTACAAAGAAGTCTCGCTTCCCATCGGTCAAAAGGACCATGCTGAATAAAGTGTCAAAACCAGAAATGCAGGACAGGCCATGCAGAAACGGGAGCCTTGCTACGCTGATGGGCGGGATGTAAATTGCCCACAGCCACTCTGGAGAAGTGTACGGTGTGTCTTGAAACATCTAAAAAACTCAGCTTAGAGAGCATAGGGCACTTCCACTCATGGGAGTATAAATTGGGAAAACTAAATATCAGCAAGACACAGGCACCCCAAAGATTAGGGCTGCTCTGTTGACAAGAACCTCCACTTCGTTACACCTTAAATATCCCAGGAAAGAGAAAAATGGATAAAGAAGTCGTGGCCCTTATGTACAATGGAATATCACTCAGCCATGAAATCTACGTCATAAGGCTCCTAGCAGCATGATGAGTGGATTTAGGTACGACGATTCTATGTGAAATAAGTCACACAGAAAAAGACACTTATCATAAGGTATCACTTATAGAGGGAATGTAAAAACCGCTACACTTGAACTGAATTACAAAACAGAAGAGAGTCACACGTTTAGGAAACACACTATGGCTGCTTAACGGGAAAGGTGAGGTGGGGTGATGCATAAAACAAGGGTTTCAAATTAGCTCAGATACCGTTCCATAAACCCAATATATAATAGACAAGACCTACTCCTTGCTCAGTGAACGGGACTCAGCACCCCCTATTCACCGCCCAAGAATATATCTGACTAGTAAGAATCTTAAAACCTATGTGTTGATATCTCTCTGTAAGTGACTCAAGTGGGTGTAAAGCGGCACACACACAGCTCTGAAAAGCAGCTAAACCCCATTATAAAAATCAATTACTTTTAAAAACCCGTGAAGCAAAGACAGTGAAAGAGAGAGAAATTCTTACAAAATTCGTTCAGGGGCGGTGATGCCACCTGGATTGACCATATCTAGACCCACAGCTGATTGAGACATAAGGGTGGACACTCCTGGGGCTGAGAGATTTGGTGAGGTTGGGTGAGCAAACGCAGACCCTTTAAAGTAATACTGCGTGGTACCCATCCCATGGGTCCCAAATCTCCAGGTTCAAGGGCACCTTCCTACATCGAAAACATGCATGAGAAACCCAGAAGATGGTACACCGTGTGATCGGGAAAGGTTTCTAAAACGCACCTCATTTCTCATCTAATTGTGCTCGGGTTCGCCATTCCCCCGCTTTCCTAGCAATCTCCCTCCTTGGAGAATCAGCACCTTTAACCTCCTGTTCCGTACAGGTTGCAATTTGTCCTGAGGATGAAAGGGAAGAGGGGGAACCAATGAGAGACTAGCTCTAGGTCTTGGGACAGGCACAGGTCACTCTATTTTCCCATCAGAAAGAAGAATTAACCACAGGCTCAGCCTGCTGCCCGGAAGGAGAATAGGGCCTGAAGCAATCCTGCGCTTTTGCGGCCAGCTCCCAAGAAAGCGAGTTGAAAAATGGAGCTCAGGGGCACTGCGATTCACAAACCTGCAGAGTTATAAATGATAACTCTCGTCCACAAATATATTGAGGGAAGGCAACAAAGAGGATTTGAAAGCAAGGCAGAATTGCAGGAAACAGATTTCAGGAGGGAGATTCGAATCGCCGTTAAAGCACAGGAAAAGCGGCAAAACCTCGACAATGATGCCCTTGGCCAAAAAGGTTGTATGCGTTTTTTCCTGAATATATTCAGGAAAAAACGCATACGCCCTTTTTGGCCAACCAAGCAACCTGGAAAGGCACATCAGCGCTACAAAAAGTCTCGCTTCCCATCGGTCAAAAGGGCCATGCTGAATAATGTGTCAAAACCAGAAATGCAGGACAGGCCATGGAGAAAGGGGAGCCTTGCTACGCTGATGGGCGGGATGTAAATTGCCAACAGCCACTCTGGAGAGGTGTACGGTGTGTCCTGAGACATCTAAAAAACTCAGCTTAGAGAGCATAGGGCACTTCCACTAATGGGCGTATAAATTGGGAAAACTAAAAATCAGCAAGACACAGGCACCCCAAAGTTTAAAGCTGCTCTGTTGGCAAGAATCTCCACTTCGTTACACCTTAAATATCCCAGGAAAGAGAAAAATGGATACAGAAGTTGTGGTCCTTTTGTACAATGGAATATCACTCAGCCACGAAATCTACGTCATAAGGCTCGTAGCAGCATGATGAGTGGATTTAGATACGACGATTCTACGTGAAATAAGTCACACAGAAAAAAAAAAAAACTTATCATAAGATATCACTTATACAGGGAATGTAAAAACCGCTACACTTGAACTGAATTACAAAACAGAAGAGAGTCACACGTTTAGAAAAGACACTATGGCTGCTTAACGGGAAAGGTGAGGTGGGGTGATGCATAAAACCAGGGTTTCAAATTAGCTCAGATACCGTTCCATAAACCCAACATGTAATAGACAAGACCTACTCCTTGCTCAGTGAACGGGACTCAACACCCCCTATTCACCGCCCAAGAATATATCTGACCAGTAAGAATCTTAAAACCTATGTATTGAAATCTCTCTGTAAGTGAGTCAAGTGGGTGTAAAGCGGCATATACACAGCATTGAAAAGCAGCTAAACCCCATTATAAAAATCAATTACTTTTAAAAACCCGTGAAACAAAGACAGTGAAAGAGAGAGAAATTCTTACAAAATTCGTTCAGGGGCTGTGATGCCACCTGGGTTGACCATATCTAGACCCACAGCTGATTGAGACATAAGGGTGGACACTCTTGGGGCTGAGAGCTTTGCTGAGGTTGGGTGAGCAAATGCAGACCCTTTAAAGTAATACTGCGTGGTACCCATCCCATGGGTCCCAAATCTCCAGGTTCAAGGGCATCTTCCTACATCGAAAACATGCATGAGAAACCCAAAAAATGGTACACCGTGTGATCGGGAGAGGTTTCTAAAACGCACCTCATTTCTCATCTCCTTGTTCTCGGGTTCGCCATTCCAGCCGCTTTCCCAGCAATCTCCCTCCTTGGAAAATCAGCACCTTTAACCTCCTGTTCCGTACAGGTTGCAATTTGTCCTGAGGATGAAAGGGAAGAGGGGGAACCAATGAGAGACTAGCTCTAGGTCTTGGGACAGGCACAGGTCACTCTATTTTCCCATCAGGAAGAAGAATTAACCACAGGCTCAGCCTGCCACCCGGAAGCAGAATAGGGCCTGAAGCAATCCTGCGCTTTGGCGTCCAGCTACCAAGAAAGCGAGTTGAAAAATGGAGCTCAGGGGCACTGCGATTCACAAACCTGCAGAGTTATAATTGATAACTCTCGTCCACAAATATATTGAGGGAAGGCAACGAAGAGGATTTGAAAGCAAGGCAGAATTGCAGGAAACAGATTTCAGGAGGGAGATTCGAATCGCCTTTAAAGCACAGGAGAAGCGGCAAAACCTCGACAATGATGCCCTGGGCCAAAAAGAGCGTATGCGTTTTTTCCTGAATATATTCAGGAAAAAACGCATACGCCCTTTTTGGCCAACCAAGCAACCTGGAAAGGCAAATCAGCGCCACAAAGAAGTCTCGCTTCCCATCGGTCAAAAGGGCCATGCTGAATAAAGTGTCAAAACCAGAAATGCAGGACAGGCCATGGAGAAACGGGAGCCTTGCTACGCTGATGGGCGGGATGTAAATTGCCAACAGCCACTCTGGAGAGGTGTACGGTGTGTCCTGAGACATCTAAAAAACTCAGCTTAGAGAGCATAGGGCACTTCCACTCATGGGCGTATAAATTGGGAAAACTAAAAATCAGCAAGACACAGGCACCCCAAAGTTTAGGGCTGCTCTGTTGGCAAGAAGCTCCACTTCGTTACACCTTAAATATCCCAGGAAAGAGAAAAATGGATACAGAAGTTGTGGTCCTTATGTACAATGCAATATCACTCAGCCATGAAATCTACGTCATAAGGCTCGTAGCAGCATGATGAGTGGATTTAGGTACGACGATTCTACGTGAAATAAGTCACACAGAAAAAAAAAACTTATCATAAGATATCACTTATAGAGGGAAAGTAAAAAGCGCTACACTTGAACTGAATTACAAAACAGAAGAGAGTCACACGTTTAGAAAACACACTATGGCTGCTTAACGGGAAAGGTGAGGTGGGGTGATGCATAAAACCAGGGTTACAAATTAGCTCAGATACCGTTTCATAAACCCAATATGTAATAGACAAGACCTATTCCTTACTCAGTGAACGGGACTCAACACCCCCTATTCACCGACCAAGAATATATCTGAAAAGTAACAATCTTAAAACCTATGTATTGAAATCTCTCTGTAAGTGAGTCAAGTGCGTGTAAAGCATCATAAACACAGCTCTGAAAAGCAGCTAAACCCCATTACAAAAATCAATTACTTTTAAAAACCCGTGAAACAAAGACAGTGAAAGAGAGAGAAATTCTTACAAAATTCGTTCAGAGGCTGTGATGCCACCTGGGTTGACCATATCTAGACCCACAGCTGATTGAGACATAAGGGTGGATACTCTTGGGGCTGAGAGGTTTGCTGAGGTTGGGTGAGCAAATGCAGACCCTTTAAAGTAATACTGCGTGGTACCCATCCCATGGGTCCCAAATCTCCAGGTTCAAGGGCATCTTCCTACATCGAAAACATGCATGAGAAACCCAGAAGATGGTACACCGTGTGATCGGGAAAGGTTTCTAAAACGCACCTCATTTCTCATCTCCTTCTGCTCGGGTTCGCCATTCCAGCCGCTTTCCTAGCAATCTCCCTCCTTGGAGAATCAGCACCTTTAACCTCCTGTTCCGTACAGGTTGCAATTGTTCCTGAGGATGAACGGGAAGACGGGGAACCAATGAGAGACTAGCTCTAGGTGTTGGGACAAGAACAGGTCACGCTATTTTCCCATCAGAAAGAAGAATTAACCAGAGGCTCAGCCTACCGCCCGGAAGCAGAATAGGGCCTGAAGCAATCCTGCGCTTTTGCGGCCAGCTCCCAAGAAAGCGAGTTGAGAAATGGAGCTCAGGGGCACTGCAATTCACAAACCTGCAGAGTTATAAATGATAACTCTCGTCCACAAATATATTGAGGGAAGGCAACGAAGAGGATTTGAAAGCAAGGCAGAATTGCAGGAAACAGATTTCAGGAGGGAGATTCGAATCACCTTTAAAGCACAGGAAAAGCGGCAAAACCTCGACAATGATGCCCTTGGCCAAAAAGGTTGTATGCGTTTTTTCCTGAATATATTCAGGAAAAAACGCATACGCCCTTTTTGGCCAACCAAGCAACCTGGAAAGGCAAATCAGCGCTACAAAGAAGTCTCGCTTCCCATCGGTCAAAAGGGCCATGCTGAATAAAGTGTCAAAACCAGAAATGCAGGACAGGCCATGGAGAAACGGGAGCCTTGCTACGCTGATGGGCGGGATGTAAATTGCCAACAGCCACTCTGGAGAGGTGTACGATGTGTCCTGAGACATCTAAAAAACTCAGCTTAGAGAGCATAGGGCACTTCCACTCATGGGCGTATAAATTGGGAAAACTAAAAATCAGCAAGACACAGGCACCCCAAAGTTTAGGGCTGCTCTGTTGGCAAGAAGCTCCACTTCGTTACACCTTAAATATCCCAGGAAAGAGAAAAATGGATACAGAAGTTGTGGTCCTTATGTACAATGGAATATCACTCAGCCATGAAATCTACGTCATAAGGCTCGTAGCAGCATGATGAGTGGATTTAGGTACGACGATTCTACGTGAAATAAGTCACACAGAAAAAAAAAAAAACTTATCATAAGATATCACTTATAGAGGGAAAGTAAAAACCGCTACACTTGAACTGAATTACAAAACAGAAGAGAGTCACACGTTTAGAAAACACACTATGGCTGCTTAACGGGAAAGGTGAGGTGGGGTGATGCATAAAACCAGGGTTTCAAATTAGCTCAGATACCGTTCCATAAACCCAACATGTGATAGACAAGACCTACTCCTTGCTCAGTGAACGGGACTCAACACCCCCTATTCACCGCCCAAGAATATATCTGACTAGTAAGAATCTTAAAACCTATGTATTGAAATCTCTCTGTAAGTGAGTCAAGTGGGTGTAAAGCGGCATAAACACAGCATTGAAAAGCAGCTAAACCCCATTATAAAAATCAATTACTTTTAAAAACCCGTGAAACAAAGACAGTGAAAGAGAGAGAAATTCTTACAAAATTCGTTCAGAGGCTGTGATGCCACCTGGGTTGACCATATCTAGACCCACAGCTGATTGAGACATAAGGGTGGACACTCTTGGGGCTGAGAGGTTTGGTGAGGTTGGGTGAGCAAACGCAGACCCTTGAAAGTAATACTGTGTGGTACCCATCCCATGGGTCCCAAATCTCCAGGTTCAAGGGCATCTTCCTACATCGAAAACATGCATGAGAAACCCAGAAAATGGTACACCGTGTAATCAGGAAAGGTTTCTAAAACGCACCTCATTTCTCATCTCCTTGTGCTCGGGTTCGCCATTCCAGCCGCTTTCCTAGCAATCTCCCTCCTTGGAGAATCAGCACCTTTAACCTCCTGTTCCGTACAGGTTGCAATTGGTCCTGAGGATGAACAGGAAGACGGGGAACCAATGAGAGACTAGCTCTAGGTGTTGGGACAAGAACAGGTCACGCTATTTTCCCATCAGAAAGAAGAATTAACCAAAGGCTCAGCCTACCGCCCGGAAGCAGAATAGGGCCTGAAGCAATCCTGCGCTTTTGCGGCCAGCTCCCAAGAAAGCGAGTTGAGAAATGGAGCTCAGGGGCACTGCAATTCACAAACCTGCAGAGTTATAAATGATAACTCTCGTCCACAAATATATTGAGGGAAGGCAACGAAGAGGATTTGAAAGCAAGGCAGAATTGCAGGAAACAGATTTCAGGAGGGAGATTCGAATCACCTTTAAAGCACAGGAAAAGCGGCAAAACCTCGACAATGATGCCCTTGGCCAAAAAGGTTGTATGCGTTTTTTCCTGAATATATTCAGGAAAAAACGCATACGCCCTTTTTGGCCAACCAAGCAACCTGGAAAGGCAAATCAGCGCTACAAAGAAGTCTCGCTTCCCATCGGTCAAAAGGGCCATGCTGAATAAAGTGTCAAAACCAGAAATGCAGGACAGGCCATGGAGAAACGGGAGCCTTGCTACGCTGATGGGCGGGATGTAAATTGCCAACAGCCACTCTGGAGAGGTGTACGATGTGTCCTGAGACATCTAAAAAACTCAGCTTAGAGAGCATAGGGCACTTCCACTCATGGGCGTATAAATTGGGAAAACTAAAAATCAGCAAGACACAGGCACCCCAAAGTTTAGGGCTGCTCTGTTGGCAAGAATCTCCACTTCGTTACACCTTAAATATCCCAGGAAAGAGAAAAATGGATACAGAAGTTGTGGTCCTTATGTACAATGGAATATCACTCAGCCATGAAATCTACGTCATAAGGCTCGTAGCAGCATGATGAGTGGATTTAGGTACGACGATTCTACGTGAAATAAGTCACACAGAAAAAAAAAAAAACTTATCATAAGATATCACTTATAGAGGGAAAGTAAAAACCGCTACACTTGAACTGAATTACAAAACAGAAGAGAGTCACACGTTTAGAAAACACACTATGGCTGCTTAACGGGAAAGGTGAGGTGGGGTGATGCATAAAACCAGGGTTTCAAATTAGCTCAGATACCGTTCCATAAACCCAACATGTAATAGACAAGACCTACTCCTTGCTTAGTGAACGGGACTCAACACCCCCTATTCACCGCCCAAGAATATATCTGACTAGTAAGAATCTTAAAACCTATGTATTGAAATCTCTCTGTAAGTGAGTCAAGTGGTTGTAAAGCGGCATAAACACAGCATTGAAAAGCAGCTAAACCCCATTATAAAAATCAATTACTTTTAAAAACCCGTGAAACAAAGACAGTGAAAGAGAGAGAAATTCTTACAAAATTCGTTCAGAGGCTGTGATGCCACCTGGGTTGACCATATCTAGACCCACAGCTGATTGAGACATAAGGGTGGACACTCTTGGGGCTGAGAGGTTTGGTGAGGTTGGGTGAGCAAACGCAGACCCTTGAAAGTAATACTGTGTGGTACCCATCCCATGGGTCCCAAATCTCCAGGTTCAAGGGCATCTTCCTACATCGAAAACATGCATGAGAAACCCAGAAAATGGTACACCGTGTGATCAGGAAAGGTTTCTAAAACGCACCTCATTTCTCATCTCCTTCTGCTCGGGTTTGCCATTCCAGCCGCTTTCCTAGCAATCTCCCTCCTTGGAGAATCAGCACCTTTAACCTCCTGTTCCGTACAGGTTGCAATTTGTCCTGAGGAGGAACGGGAAGAGGGGGAACCAATGAGAGACTAGCTCTAGGTCTTGGGACAGGCACAGGTCACTCTATTTTCCCATCAGGAAGAAGAATTAACCACAGGCTCAGCCTGCCGCCCGGAAGCAGAATAGGGCCTGAAGCAATCCTGCGCTTTTGCGGCCAGCTCCCAAGAAAGCGAGTTGAAAAATGGAGCTCAGGGGCACTGCAATTCACAAACCTGCAGAGTTATAAATGATAACTCTCGTCCACAAATATATTGAGGGAAGGCAACGAAGAGGATTTGAAAGCAAGGCAGAATTGCAGGAAACAGATTTCAGGAGGGAGATTCGAATCGCCTTTAAAGCACAGGAAAAGCGGCAAAACCTCGACAATGATGCCCTTGGACAAAAAGGGCGTATGCGTTTTTTCCTGAATATATTCAGGAAAAAACGCATACGCCCTTTTTGGCCAACCAAGCAACCTGGAAAGGCAAATCAGCGCTACAAAGAAGTCTCGCTTCCCATCGGTCAAAAGGGTCATGCTGAATAAAGTGTCAAAACCAGAAATGCAGGACAGGCCATGGAGAAACGGGAGCCTTGCTACGCTGATGGGCGGGATGTAAATTGCCAACAGCCACTCTGGAGAGGTGTACGATGTGTCCTGAGACATCTAAAAATCTCAGCTTAGAGAGCATAGGGCACTTCCACTCATGGGCGTATAAATTGGGAAAACTAAAAATCAGCAAGACACAGGCACCCCAAAGTTTAGGGCTGCTCTGTTGGCAAGAACCTCCACTTCGTTACACCTTAAATATCCCAGGAAAGAGAAAAATGGATACAGAAGTTGTGGTCCTTATGTACAATGGAATATCACTCAGCCATGAAATCTACGTCATAAGGCTCGTAGCAGCATGATGAGTGGATTTAGGTACGAAGATTCTACGTGAAATAAGTCACACAGAAAAAAAAAAAACTTATCATAAGATATCACTTGTAGAGGGAAAGTAAAAACCGCTACACTTGAACTGAATTACAAAACAGAAGAGAGTCACACGTTTAGAAAACACACTATGGCTGCTTAACGGGAAAGGTGAGGTGGGGTGATGCATAAAACCAGGGTTACAAATTAGCTCAGATACCGTTCCATAAACCCAATATGTAATAGACAAGACCTACTCCTTGCTCAGTGAACGGGACCCAACACCCCCTATTCACCGCCCAAGAATATATCTGACTAGTAAGAATCTTAAAACCTATGTATTGAAATCTCTCTGTAAGTGAGTCAAGTGGGTGTAAAGCGTCATAAACACAGCACTGAAAAGCAGCTAAACCCCATTATAAAAATCAATTACTTTTAAAAACCCGTGAAACAAAGACAGTGAAAGAGAGAGAAATTCTTACAAAATTCGTTCAGAGGCTGTGATGCCACATGGGTTGACCATATCTAGACCCACAGCTGATTGAGACATAGGGGTGGACACTCTTGGGGCTGAGAGGTTTGGTGAGGTTGGGTGAGCAAATGCAGTCCCTTTAAAGTAATACTGCGTGGTACCCATCCCATGGGTCCCAAATCTCCAGGTTCAAGGGCATCTTCCTACATCGAAAACATGCATGAGAAACCCATAAGATGGTACACCGTGTGATCGGGAAAGGTTTCTAAAACGCACCTCATTTCTCATCTCCTTCTGCTCGGGTTCGCCATTCCAGCCGCTTTCCTAGCAATCTCCCTCCTTGGAGAATCAGCACCTTTAAACTCCTGTTCCGTACAGGTTGCAATTTGTCCTGAGGAGGAACGGGAAGAGGGAGAACCAATGAGAGACTAGCTCTAGGTCTTGGGACAGGCACAGGTCACTCTATTTTCCCATCAGGAAGAAGAATTAACCACAGGCTCAGCCTGCCGCCCGGAAGCAGAATAGGGCCTGAAGCAATCCTGCGCTTTTGCAGCCAGCTCCCAAGAAATCGAGTTGAAAAATGGAGCTCAGGGGCACTGCAATTCACAAACCTGCAGATTTATAAATGATAACTCTCGTCCACAAATATATTGAGGGAAGGCAACGAAGAGGATTTGAAAGCAAGGCATAATTGCAGGAAACAGATTTCAGGAGGGAGATTCGAATCGCCGTTAAAGCAAAGGAAAAGCGGCAAAACCTCGACAATGATGCCCTTGGCCAAAAAGGTTGTATGCGTTTTTTCCTGAATATATTCAGGAAAAAACGCATACGCCCTTTTTGGCCAACCAAGCAACCTGGAAAGGTAAATCAGCGCTACAAAGAAGTCTCGCTTCCCATCGGTCAAAAGGGCCATGCTGAATAAAGTGTCAAAACCAGAAATGCAGGACAGGCCATGGAGAAACGGGAGCCTTGCTACGCTGATGGGCGGGATGTAAATTGCCAACAGCCACTCTGGAGAGGTGTACGGTGTGTCCTGAGACATCTAAAAAACTCAGCTTAGAGAGCATAGGGCACTTCCACTCATGGGCGTATAAACTGGGAAAACTAAAAATCAGCAAGACACAGGCACCCCAAAGTTTAGGGCTGCTCTGTTGGCAAGAATCTCCACTTCGTTACACCTTAAATATCCCAGGAAAGAGAAAAATGGATACAGAAGTTGTGGTCCGTATGTACAATGGAATATCACTCAGCCATGAAATCAACGTCATAAGGCTCGTAGCAGCATGATGAGTGGATTTAGGTACGACGATTCTACGTGAAATAATTCACACAGAAAAAAAAAAAACTTATCATAAGATATCACTTATAGAGGGAATGTAAAAACCGCTACACTTGAACTGAATTACAAAACAGAAGAGAGTCACACGTTTAGGAAACACACTATGGCTCCTTAACGGGAAAGGTGAGGTGGGGTGATGCATAAAACAAGGGTTACAGATTAGCTCAGATACCGTTCCATAAACCCAATATGTAATAGACAAGACCTACTCCTTGCTCATTGAACGGGACCCAACACCCCCTATTCACCGCCCAAGAATATATCTGACTAGTAAGAATCTTAAAACCTATGTATTGAAATCTCTCTGTAAGTGAGTCAAGTGGGTGTAAAGCGGCATAAACACAGCACTGAAAAGCAGCTAAACCCCATTATAAAAATCAATTACTTTTAAACACCCGTGAAACAAAGACAGTGAAAGAGAGAGAAATTCTTACAAAATTCGTTCAGAGGCTGTGATGCCACCTGGGTTGACCATATCTAGACCCACAGCTGATTGAGACATAAGGGTGGACACTCTTGGGGCTGAGAGGTTTGGTGAGGTTGGGTGAGCAAACGCAGACCCTTGAAAGTAATACTGTGTGGTACCCATCCCATGGGTCCCAAATCTCCAGGTTCAAGGGCATCTTCCTACATCGAAAACATGCATGAGAAACCCAGAAAATGGTACACCGTGTGATCAGGAAAGGTTTCTAAAACGCACCTCATTTCTCATCTCCTTCTGCTCGGGTTTGCCATTCCAGCCGCTTTCCTAGCAATCTCCCTCCTTGGAGAATCAGCACCTTTAACCTCCTGTTCCGTACAGGTTGCAATTTGTCCTGAGGAGGAACGGGAAGAGGGGGAACCAATGAGAGACTAGCTCTAGGTCTTGGGACAGGCACAGGTCACTCTATTTTCCCATCAGGAAGAAGAATTAACCACAGGCTCAGCCTGCCGCCCGGAAGCAGAATAGGGCCTGAAGCAATCCTGCGCTTTTGCGGCCAGCTCCCAAGAAAGCGAGTTGAAAAATGGAGCTCAGGGGCACTGCAATTCACAAACCTGCAGAGTTATAAATGATAACTCTCGTCCACAAATATATTGAGGGAAGGCAACGAAGAGGATTTGAAAGCAAGGCAGAATTGCAGGAAACAGATTTCAGGAGGGAGATTCGAATCGCCTTTAAAGCACAGGAAAAGCGGCAAAACCTCGACAATGATGCCCTTGGACAAAAAGGGCGTATGCGTTTTTTCCTGAATATATTCAGGAAAAAACGCATACGCCCTTTTTGGCCAACCAAGCAACCTGGAAAGGCAAATCAGCGCTACAAAGAAGTCTCGCTTCCCATCGGTCAAAAGGGTCATGCTGAATAAAGTGTCAAAACCAGAAATGCAGGACAGGCCATGGAGAAACGGGAGCCTTGCTACGCTGATGGGCGGGATGTAAATTGCCAACAGCCACTCTGGAGAGGTGTACGATGTGTCCTGAGACATCTAAAAATCTCAGCTTAGAGAGCATAGGGCACTTCCACTCATGGGCGTATAAATTGGGAAAACTAAAAATCAGCAAGACACAGGCACCCCAAAGTTTAGGGCTGCTCTGTTGGCAAGAACCTCCACTTCGTTACACCTTAAATATCCCAGGAAAGAGAAAAATGGATACAGAAGTTGTGGTCCTTATGTACAATGGAATATCACTCAGCCATGAAATCTACGTCATAAGGCTCGTAGCAGCATGATGAGTGGATTTAGGTACGAAGATTCTACGTGAAATAAGTCACACAGAAAAAAAAAAAACTTATCATAAGATATCACTTGTAGAGGGAAAGTAAAAACCGCTACACTTGAACTGAATTACAAAACAGAAGAGAGTCACACGTTTAGAAAACACACTATGGCTGCTTAACGGGAAAGGTGAGGTGGGGTGATGCATAAAACCAGGGTTACAAATTAGCTCAGATACCGTTCCATAAACCCAATATGTAATAGACAAGACCTACTCCTTGCTCAGTGAACGGGACCCAACACCCCCTATTCACCGCCCAAGAATATATCTGACTAGTAAGAATCTTAAAACCTATGTATTGAAATCTCTCTGTAAGTGAGTCAAGTGGGTGTAAAGCGTCATAAACACAGCACTGAAAAGCAGCTAAACCCCATTATAAAAATCAATTACTTTTAAAAACCCGTGAAACAAAGACAGTGAAAGAGAGAGAAATTCTTACAAAATTCGTTCAGAGGCTGTGATGCCACATGGGTTGACCATATCTAGACCCACAGCTGATTGAGACATAGGGGTGGACACTCTTGGGGCTGAGAGGTTTGGTGAGGTTGGGTGAGCAAATGCAGTCCCTTTAAAGTAATACTGCGTGGTACCCATCCCATGGGTCCCAAATCTCCAGGTTCAAGGGCATCTTCCTACATCGAAAACATGCATGAGAAACCCATAAGATGGTACACCGTGTGATCGGGAAAGGTTTCTAAAACGCACCTCATTTCTCATCTCCTTCTGCTCGGGTTCGCCATTCCAGCCGCTTTCCTAGCAATCTCCCTCCTTGGAGAATCAGCACCTTTAAACTCCTGTTCCGTACAGGTTGCAATTTGTCCTGAGGAGGAACGGGAAGAGGGAGAACCAATGAGAGACTAGCTCTAGGTCTTGGGACAGGCACAGGTCACTCTATTTTCCCATCAGGAAGAAGAATTAACCACAGGCTCAGCCTGCCGCCCGGAAGCAGAATAGGGCCTGAAGCAATCCTGCGCTTTTGCAGCCAGCTCCCAAGAAATCGAGTTGAAAAATGGAGCTCAGGGGCACTGCAATTCACAAACCTGCAGATTTATAAATGATAACTCTCGTCCACAAATATATTGAGGGAAGGCAACGAAGAGGATTTGAAAGCAAGGCATAATTGCAGGAAACAGATTTCAGGAGGGAGATTCGAATCGCCGTTAAAGCAAAGGAAAAGCGGCAAAACCTCGACAATGATGCCCTTGGCCAAAAAGGTTGTATGCGTTTTTTCCTGAATATATTCAGGAAAAAACGCATACGCCCTTTTTGGCCAACCAAGCAACCTGGAAAGGTAAATCAGCGCTACAAAGAAGTCTCGCTTCCCATCGGTCAAAAGGGCCATGCTGAATAAAGTGTCAAAACCAGAAATGCAGGACAGGCCATGGAGAAACGGGAGCCTTGCTACGCTGATGGGCGGGATGTAAATTGCCAACAGCCACTCTGGAGAGGTGTACGGTGTGTCCTGAGACATCTAAAAAACTCAGCTTAGAGAGCATAGGGCACTTCCACTCATGGGCGTATAAACTGGGAAAACTAAAAATCAGCAAGACACAGGCACCCCAAAGTTTAGGGCTGCTCTGTTGGCAAGAATCTCCACTTCGTTACACCTTAAATATCCCAGGAAAGAGAAAAATGGATACAGAAGTTGTGGTCCGTATGTACAATGGAATATCACTCAGCCATGAAATCAACGTCATAAGGCTCGTAGCAGCATGATGAGTGGATTTAGGTACGACGATTCTACGTGAAATAATTCACACAGAAAAAAAAAAAACTTATCATAAGATATCACTTATAGAGGGAATGTAAAAACCGCTACACTTGAACTGAATTACAAAACAGAAGAGAGTCACACGTTTAGGAAACACACTATGGCTCCTTAACGGGAAAGGTGAGGTGGGGTGATGCATAAAACAAGGGTTACAGATTAGCTCAGATACCGTTCCATAAACCCAATATGTAATAGACAAGACCTACTCCTTGCTCATTGAACGGGACCCAACACCCCCTATTCACCGCCCAAGAATATATCTGACTAGTAAGAATCTTAAAACCTATGTATTGAAATCTCTCTGTAAGTGAGTCAAGTGGGTGTAAAGCGGCATAAACACAGCACTGAAAAGCAGCTAAACCCCATTATAAAAATCAATTACTTTTAAACACCCGTGAAACAAAGACAGTGAAAGAGAGAGAAATTCTTACAAAATTCGTTCAGAGGCTGTGATGCCACCAGGATTGACCATATCTAGACCCACAGCTGATTGAGACATAGGGGTGGACACTCTTGGGGCTGAGAGGTTTGGTGAGGTTGGGTGAGCAAATGCAGACCCTTTAAAGTAATACTGCGTGGTACCCATCCCATGGGTCCCAAATCTCCAGGTTCAAGGGCATCTTCCTACATCGAAAACATGCATGAGAAACCCAGAAGATGGTACACCGTGTGATCGGGAAAGGTTTCTAAAACGCACCTCATTTCTCATCTCCTTCTGCTCGGGTTCGCCATTCCAGCCGCTTTCCTAGCAATCTCCCTCCTTGGAGAATCAGCACCTTTAACCTCCTGTTCCGTACAGGTTGCAATTGGTCCTGAGGATGAACGGGAAGACGGGGAACCAATGAGAGACTAGCTCTAGGTGTTGGGACAAGAACAGGTCACGCTATTTTCCCATCAGAAAGAAGAATTAACCGAAGGCTCAGCCTACCGCCCGGAAGCAGAATAGGGCCTGAAGCAATCCTGCGCTTTTGCGGCCAGCTCCCAAGAAAGCGAGTTGAGAAATGGAGCTCAGGGGCACTGCAATTCACAAACCTGCAGAGTTATAAATGATAACTCTCGTCCACAAATATATTGAGGGAAGGCAACGAAGAGGATTTGAAAGCAAGGCAGAATTGCAGGAAACAGATTTCAGGAGGGAGATTCGAATCACCTTTAAAGCACAGGAAAAGCGGCAAAACCTCGACAATGATGCCCTTGGCCAAAAAGGTTGTATGCGTTTTTTCCTGAATATATTCAGGAAAAAACGCATACGCCCTTTATGGCCAACCAAGCAACCTGGAAAGGCAAATCAGCGCTACAAAGAAGTCTCGCTTCCCATCGGTCAAAAGGGCCATGCTGAATAAAGTGTCAAAACCAGAAATGCAGGACAGGCCATGGAGAAACGGGAGCCTTGCTACGCTGATGGGCGGGATGTAAATTGCCAACAGCCACTCTGGAGAGGTGTACGATGTGTCCTGAGACATCTAAATAACTCAGCTTAGAGAGCATAGGGCACTTCCACTCATGGGCGTATAAATTGGGAAAACTAAAAATCAGCAAGACACAGGCACCCCAAAGTTTAGGGCTGCTCTGTTGGCAAGAACCTCCACTTCGTTACACCTTAAATATCCCAGGAAAGAGAAAAATGGATACAGAAGTTGTGGTCCTTATGTACAATGGAATATCACTCAGCCATGAAATCTACGTCATAAGGCTCGTAGCAGCATGATGAGTGGATTTAGGTACGACGATTCTACGTGAAATAAGTCACACAGAAAAAAAAAAAAAACTTATCATAAGATATCACTTATAGAGGGAAAGTAAAAACCGCTACACTTGAACTGAATTACAAAACAGAAGAGAGTCACACGTTTAGAAAACACACTATGGCTGCTTAACGGGAAAGGTGAGGTGGGGTGATGCATAAAACCAGGGTTTCAAATTAGCTCAGATACCGTTCCATAAACCCAACATGTAATAGACAAGACCTACTCCTTGCTCAGTGAACGGGACTCAACACCCCCTATTCACCGCCCAAGAATATATCTGACTAGTAAGAATCTTAAAACCTATGTATTGAAATCTCTCTGTAAGTGAGTCAAGTGGTTGTAAAGCGGCATAAACACAGCATTGAAAAGCAGCTAAACCCCATTATAAAAATCAATTACTTTTAAAAACCCGTGAAACAAAGACAGTGAAAGAGAGAGAAATTCTTACAAAATTCGTTCAGAGGCTGTGATGCCACCTGGGTTGACCATATCTAGACCCACAGCTGATTGAGACATAAGGGTGGACACTCTTGGGGCTGAGAGTTTTGGTGAGGTTGGGTGAGCAAACGCAGACCCTTGAAAGTAATACTGTGTGGTACCCATCCCATGGGTCCCAAATCTCCAGGTTCAAGGGCATCTTCCTACATCGAAAACATGCATGAGAAACCCAGAAAATGGTACACCGTGTGATCAGGAAAGGTTTCTAAAACGCACCTCATTTCTCATCTCCTTCTGCTCGGGTTTGCCATTCCAGCCGCTTTCCTAGCAATCTCCCTCCTTGGAGAATCAGCACCTTTAACCTCCTGTTCCGTACAGGTTGCAATTTGTCCTGAGGAGGAACGGGAAGAGGGGGAACCAATGAGAGACTAGCTCTAGGTCTTGGGACAGGCACAGGTCACTCTATTTTCCCATCACGAAGAAGAATTAACCACAGGCTCAGCCTGCCACCCGGAAGCAGAATAGGGCCTGAAGCAATCCTGCGCTTTTGCGGCCAGCTCCCAAGAAAGCGAGTTGAAAAATGGAGCTCAGGGGCACTGCAATTCACAAACCTGCAGAGTTATAAATGATAACTCTCGTCCACAAATATATTGAGGGAAGGCAACGAAGAGGATTTGAAAGCAAGGCAGAATTGCAGGAAACAGATTTCAGGAGGGAGATTCGAATCGCCTTTAAAGCACAGGAAAAGCGGCAAAACCTCGACAATGATGCCCTTGGCCAAAAAGTGCGTATGCGTTTTTTCCTGAATATATTCAGGAAAAAACGCATACGCCCTTTTTGGCCAACCAAGCAACCTGGAAAGGCAAATCAGCGCTACAAAGAAGTCTCGCTTCCCATCGGTCAAAAGGGTCATGCTGAATAAAGTGTCAAAACCAGAAATGCAGGACAGGCCATGGAGAAACGGGAGCCTTGCTACGCTGATGGGCGGGATGTAAATTGCCAACAGCCACTCTGGAGAGGTGTACGATGTGTCCTGAGACATCTAAAAAACTCAGCTTAGAGAGCATAGGGCACTTCCACTCATGGGCGTATAAATTGGGAAAACTAAAAATCAGCAAGACACAGGCACCCCAAAGTTTAGGGCTGCTCTTTTGGCAAGAACCTCCACTTCGTTACACCTTAAATATCCCAGGAAAGAGAAAAATGGATAAAGAAGTTGTGGTCCTTATGTACAATGGAATATCACTCAGCCATAAAATCTACGTCATAAGGCTCGTAGCAGCATGATGAGTGGATTTAGGTACGACGATTCTACGTGAAATAAGTCACACAGAAAAAAAAAAAAAACTTATCATAAGATATCACTTATAGAGGGAAAGTAAAAACCGCTACACTTGAACTGAATTACAAAACAGAAGAGAGTCACACGTTTAGAAAACACACTATGGCTGCTTAACGGGAAAGGTGAGGTGGGGTGATGCATAAAACCAGGGTTACAAATTAGCTCAGATACCGTTCCATAAACCCAATATGTAATAGACAAGACCTACTCCTTGCTCAGTGAACGGGACCCAACACCGCCTATTCACCGCCCAAGAATATATCTGACTAGTAAGAATCTTAAAACCTATGTATTGAAATCTCTCTGTAAGTGAGTCAAGTGGGTGTAAAGTGTCATAAACTCAGCACTGAAAAGCAGCTAAACCCCATTATAAAAATCAATTACTTTTAAAAACCCGTGAAACAAAGACAGTGAAAGAGAGAGAAATTCTTACAAAATTCGTTCAGAGGCTGTGATGCCACATGGGTTGACCATATCTAGACCCACAGCTGATTGAGACATAGGGGTGGACACTCTTGGGGCTGAGAGGTTTGGTGAGGTTGGGTGAGCAAATGCAGACCCTTTAAAGTAATACTGCGTGGTACCCATCCCATGGGTCTCAAATCTCCAGGTTCAAGGGCATCTTCCTACATCGAAAACATGCATGAGTAACCCATAAGATGGTACACCGTGTGATCGGGAAAGGTTTCTAAAACGCACCTCATTTCTCATCTCCTTCTGCTCGGGTTCGCCATTCCAGCCGCTTTCCTAGCAATCTCCCTCCTTGGAGAATCAGCACCTTTAAACTCCTGTTCCGTACAGGTTGCAATTTGTCCTGAGGAGGAACGGGAAGAGGGGGAACCAATGAGAGACTAGCTCTAGGTCTTGGGACAGGCACAGGTCACTCTATTTTCCCATCAGGAAGAAGAATTAACCACAGGCTCAGCGTGCCGCCCGGAAGCAGAATAGGGCCTGAAGCAATCCTGCGCTTTTGCGGCCAGCTCCCAAGAAATCGAGTTGAAAAATGGAGCTCAGGGGCACTGCAATTCACAAACCTGCAGAGTTATAAATGATAACTCTCGTCCACAAATATATTGAGGGAAGGCAACGAAGAGGATTTGAAAGGAAGGCATAATTGCAGGAAACAGATTTCAGGAGGGAGATTCGAATCGCCGTTAAAGCAAAGGAAAAGCGGCAAAACCTCGACAATGATGCCCTTGGCCAAAAAGGTTGTATGCGTTTTTTCCTGAATATATTCAGGAAAAAACGCATACGCCCTTTTTGGCCAACCAAGCAACCTGGAAAGGTAAATCAGCGCTACAAAGAAGTCTCGCTTCCCATCGGTCAAAAGGGCCATGCTGAATAAAGTGTCAAAACCAGAAATGCAGGACAGGCCATGGAGAAACGGGAGCCTTGCTACGCTGATGGGCGGGATGTAAATTGCCAACAGCCACTCTGGAGAGGTGTACGGTGTGTCCTGAGACATCTAAAAAACTCAGCTTAGAGAGCATAGGGCACTTCCACTCATGGGCGTATAAACTGGGAAAACTAAAAATCAGCAAGACACAGGCACCCCAAAGTTTAGGGCTGCTCTGTTGGCAAGAATCTCCACTTCGTTACACCTTAAATATCCCAGGAAAGAGAAAAATGGATACAGAAGTTGTGGTCCTTATGTACAATGGAATATCACTCAGCCATGAAATCTACGTCATAAGGCTCGTAGCAGCATGATGAGTGGATTTAGGTATGACGATTCTAGGTGAAATAAGTCACACAGAAAAAAAAAAAAAAAACTTATCATAAGATATCACTTATAGAGGGAAAGTAAAAACCACTACACTTGAACTGAATTACAAAACAGAAGAGAGTCACACGTTTAGAAAACACACTATGGCTGCTTAACGGGAAAGGTGAGGTGGGGTGATGCATAAAACCAGGGTTACAAATTAGCTCAGAGAGCGTTCCATAAACCCAATATGTAATAGACAAGACCTACTCCTTACTCAGTGAACGGGACCCAACACCCCCTATTCACCGACCAAGAATATATCTGACAAGTAACAATCTTAAAACCTATGTATTGAAATCTCTCTGTAAGTGAGTCAAGTGCGTGTAAAGCATCATAAACACCGCACTGAAAAGCAGCTAAACCCCATTATAAAAATCAATTACTTTTAAAAACCCGTGAAACAAAGACAGTGAAAGAGAGAGAAATTCTTACAAAATTCGTTCAGAGGCTGTGATGACACCTGGGTTGACCATATCTAGACCCACAGCTGATTGAGACATAAGGGTGGACACTCTTGGGGCTGAGAGGTTTGCTGAGGTTGGGTGAGCAAATGCAGACCCTTTAAAGTAATACTGCGTGGTACCCATCCCATGGGTCCCAAATCTCCAGGTTCAAGGGCATCTTCCTACATCGAAAACATGCATGAGAAACCCAAAAAATGGTACACCGTGTGATCGGGAAAGGTTTCTAAAACGCACCTCATTTCTCATCTCCTTCTGCTCGGGTTCGCCATTCCAGCCACTTTCCTAGCAATCTCCCTCCTTGGAGAATCAGCACCTTTAACCTCCTGTTTCGTACAGGTTGCAATTTGTCCTGAGGATGAACGGGAAGAGGGGGAACCAATGAGAGACTAGCTCTAGGTCTTGGGACAGGCACAGGTCACTCTATTTTCCCATCAGGAAGAAGAATTAACCACAGGCTCAGCCTGCCGCCCGGAAGCAGAATAGGGCCTGAAGCAATCCTGCGCTTTTGCGGCCAGCTCCCAAGAAAGCGAGTTGAAAAATGGAGCTCAGGGGCACTGCGATTCACAAACCTGCAGAGTTATAAATGGTAACTCTCGTCCACAAATATATTGAGGGAAGGCAACGAAGAGGATTTGAAACCAAGGCAGAATTGCAGGAAACAGATTTCAGGAGGGAAATTCGAATCGCCTTTAAAGCACAGGAAAAGCGGCAAAACCTCGACAATGATGCCCTTGGCCAAAAAGGGCGTATGCGTTTTTTCCTGAATATATTCAGGAAAAAACGCATACGCCCTTTTTGGCCAACCAAGCAACCTGGAAAGGCAAATCAGCGCTACAAAGAAGTCTCGCTTCCCATCGGTCAAAAGGGTCATGCTGAATAAAGTGTCAAAACCAGAAATGCAGGACAGGCCATGGAGAAACGGGAGCCTTGCTACGCTGATGGGCGGGATGTAAATTGCCAACAGCCACTCTGGAGAGGTGTACGGTGTGTCCTGAGACATCTAAAAAACTCAGCTTAGAGAGCATAGGGCACTTCCACTCATGGGCGTATAAACTGGGAAAACTAAAAATCAGCAAGACACAGGCACCCCAAAGTTTAGGGCTGCTCTGTTGGCAAGAATCTCCACTTCGTTACACCTTAAATATCCCAGGAAAGAGAAAAATGGATACAGAAGTTGTGGTCCTTATGTACAATGGAATATCACTCAGCCATGAAATCTACGTCATAAGGCTCGTAGCAGCACGATGAGTGGATTTAGGTATGACGATTCTAGGTGAAATAAGTCACACAGAAAAAAAAAAAAAAACTTATCATAAGATATCACTTATAGAGGGAAAGTAAAAACCACTACACTTGAACTGAATTACAAAACAGAAGAGAGTCACACGTTTAGAAAACACACTATGGCTGCTTAACGGGAAAGGTGAGGTGGGGTGATGCATAAAACCAGGGTTACAAATTAGCTCAGATAGCGTTCCATAAACCCAATATGTAATAGACAAGACCTACTCCTTACTCAGTTAACGGGACCCAACACCCCCTATTCACCGACCAAGAATATATCTGACAAGTAACAATCTTAAAACCTATGTATTGAAATCTCTCTGTAAGTGAGTCAAGTGCGTGTAAAGCATCATAAACACCGCACTGAAAAGCAGCTAAACCCCATTATAAAAATCAATTACTTTTAAAAACCCGTGAAACAAAGACAGTGAAAGAGAGAGAAATTCTTACAAAATTCGTTCAGAGGCTGTGATGACACCTGGGTTGACCATATCTAGACCCACAGCTGATTCAGACATAAGGGTATACACTCTTGGGGCTGAGAGGTTTGCTGAGGTTGAGTGAGCAAATGCAGACCCTTTAAAGTAATACTGCGTGGTACCCATCCCATGGGTCCCAAATCTCCAGGTTCAAGGGCATCTTCCTACATCGAAAACATGCATGAGAAACCCAAAAAATGGTACACCGTGTGATCGGGAAAGGTTTCTAAAACGCACCTCATTTCTCATCTCCTTCTGCTCGGGTTCGCCATTCCAGCCACTTTCCTAGCAATCTCCCTCCTTGGAGAATCAGCACCTTTAACCTCCTGTTTCGTACAGGTTGCAATTTGTCCTGAGGATGAACGGGAAGAGGGGGAACCAATGAGAGACTAGCTCTAGGTCTTGGGACAGGCACAGGTCACTCTATTTTCCCATCAGGAAGAAGAATTAACCACAGGCTCAGCCTGCCGCCCGGAAGCAGAATAGGGCCTGAAGCAATCCTGCGCTTTTGCGGCCAGCTCCCAAGAAAGCGAGTTGAAAAATGGAGCTCAGGGGCACTGCGATTCACAAACCTGCAGAGTTATAAATGGTAACTCTCGTCCACAAATATATTGAGGGAAGGCAACGAAGAGGATTTGAAACCAAGGCAGAATTGCAGGAAACAGATTTCAGGAGGGAAATTCGAACCGCCTTTAAAGCACAGGAAAAGCGGCAAAACCTCGACAATGATGCCCTTGGCCAAAAAGGGCGTATGCGTTTTTTCCTGAATATATTCAGGAAAAAACGCATACGCCCTTTTTGGCCAACCAAGCAACCTGGAAAGGCAAATCAGCGCTACAAAGAAGTCTCGCTTCCCATCGGTCAAAAGGGTCATGCTGAATAAAGTGTCAAAACCAGAAATGCAGGACAGGCCATGGAGAAACGGGAGCCTTGCTACGCTGATGGGCGGGATGTAAATTGCCAACAGCCACTCTGGAGAGGTGTACGATGTGTCCTGAGACATCTAAAAATCTCAGCTTAGAGAGCATAGGGCACTTCCACTCATGGGCGTATAAATTGGGAAAACTAAAAATCAGCAAGAAACAGGCACCCCAAAGTTTAGGGCTGCTCTTTTGGCAAGAACCTCCACTTCGTTACACCTTAAATATCCCAGGAAAGAGAAAAATGGATAAAGAAGTTGTGGTCCTTATGTACAATGGAATATCACTCAGCCATAAAATCTACGTCATAAGGCTCGTAGCAGCATGATGAGTGGATTTAGGTACGACGATTCTACGTGAAATAAGTCACACAGAAAAAAAAAAAAAACTTATCATAAGATATCACTTATAGAGGGAAAGTAAAAACCGCTACACTTGAACTGAATTACAAAACAGAAGAGAGTCACACGTTTAGAAAACACACTATGGCTGCTTAACGGGAAAGGTGAGGTGGGGTGATGCATAAAACCAGGGTTACAAATTAGCTCAGATACCGTTCCATAAACCCAATATGTAATAGACAAGACCTACTCCTTGCTCAGTGAACGGGACCCAACACCGCCTATTCACCGCCCAAGAATATATCTGACTAGTAAGAATCTTAAAACCTATGTATTGAAATCTCTCTGTAAGTGAGTCAAGTGGGTGTAAAGCGTCATAAACTCAGCACTGAAAAGCAGCTAAACCCCATTATAAAAATCAATTACTTTTAAAAACCCGTGAAACAAAGACAGTGAAAGAGAGAGAAATTCTTACAAAATTCGTTCAGAGGCTGTGATGCCACATGGGTTGACCATATCTAGACCCACAGCTGATTGAGACATAGGGGTGGACACTCTTGGGGCTGAGAGGTTTGGTGAGGTTGGGTGAGCAAATGCAGACCCTTTAAAGTAATACTGCGTGGTACCCATCCCATGGGTCTCAAATCTCCAGGTTCAAGGGCATCTTCCTACATCGAAAACATGCATGAGAAACCCATAAGATGGTACACCGTGTGATCGGGAAAGGTTTCTAAAACGCACCTCATTTCTCATCTCCTTCTGCTCGGGTTCGCCATTCCAGCCGCTTTCCTAGCAATCTCCCTCCTTGGAGAATCAGCACCTTTAAACTCCTGTTCCGTACAGGTTGCAATTTGTCCTGAGGAGGAACGGGAAGAGGGGGAACCAATGAGAGACTAGCTCTAGGTCTTGGGACAGGCACAGGTCACTCTATTTTCCCATCAGGAAGAAGAATTAACCACAGGCTCAGCGTGCCGCCCGGAAGCAGAATAGGGCCTGAAGCAATCCTGCGCTTTTGCGGCCAGCTCCCAAGAAATCGAGTTGAAAAATGGAGCTCAGGGGCACTGCAATTCACAAACCTGCAGAGTTATAAATGATAACTCTCGTCCACAAATATATTGAGGGAAGGCAACGAAGAGGATTTGAAAGGAAGGCATAATTGCAGGAAACAGATTTCAGGAGGGAGATTCGAATCGCCGTTAAAGCAAAGGAAAAGCGGCAAAACCTCGACAATGATGCCCTTGGCCAAAAAGGTTGTATGCGTTTTTTCCTGAATATATTCAGGAAAAAACGCATACGCCCTTTTTGGCCAACCAAGCAACCTGGAAAGGTAAATCAGCGCTACAAAGAAGTCTCGCTTCCCATCGGTCAAAAGGGCCATGCTGAATAAAGTGTCAAAACCAGAAATGCAGGACAGGCCATGGAGAAACGGGAGCCTTGCTACGCTGATGGGCGGGATGTAAATTGCCAACAGCCACTCTGGAGAGGTGTACGGTGTGTCCTGAGACATCTAAAAAACTCAGCTTAGAGAGCATAGGGCACTTCCACTCATGGGCGTATAAACTGGGAAAAGTAAAAATCAGCAAGACACAGGCACCCCAAAGTTTAGGGCTGCTCTGTTGGCAAGAATCTCCACTTCGTTACACCTTAAATATCCCAGGAAAGAGAAAAATGGATACAGAAGTTGTGGTCCTTATGTACAATGGAATATCACTCAGCCATGAAATCTACGTCATAAGGCTCGTAGCAGCATGATGAGTGGATTTAGGTATGACGATTCTAGGTGAAATAAGTCACACAGAAAAAAAAAAAAAACTTATCATAAGATATCACTTATAGAGGGAAAGTAAAAACCACTACACTTGAACTGAATTACAAAACAGAAGAGAGTCACACGTTTAGAAAACACACTATGGCTGCTTAACGGGAAAGGTGAGGTGGGGTGATGCATAAAACCAGGGTTACAAATTAGCTCAGAGAGCGTTCCATAAACCCAGTATGTAATAGACAAGACCTACTCCTTACTCAGTGAACGGGACCCAACACCCCCTATTCACCGACCAAGAATATATCTGACAAGTAACAATCTTAAAACCTATGTATTGAAATCTCTCTGTAAGTGAGTCAAGTGCGTGTAAAGCATCATAAACACCGCACTGAAAAGCAGCTAAACCCCATTATAAAAATCAATTACTTTTAAAAACCCGTGAAACAAAGACAGTGAAAGAGAGAGAAATTCTTACAAAATTCGTTCAGAGGCTGTGATGACACCTGGGTTGACCATATCTAGACCCACAGCTGATTGAGACATAAGGGTGGACACTCTTGGGGCTGAGAGGTTTGCTGAGGTTGGGTGAGCAAATGCAGACACTTTAAAGTAATACTGCGTGGTACCCATCCCATGGGTCCCAAATCTCCAGGTTCAAGGGCATCTTCCTACATCGAAAACATGCATGAGAAACCCAAAAAATGGTACACCGTGTGATCGGGAAAGGTTTCTAAAACGCACCTCATTTCTCATCTCCTTCTGCTCGGGTTCGCCATTCCAGCCACTTTCCTAGCAATCTCCCTCCTTGGAGAATCAGCACCTTTAACCTCCTGTTTCGTACAGGTTGCAATTTGTCCTGAGGATGAACGGGAAGAGGGGGAACCAATGAGAGACTAGCTCTAGGTCTTGGGACAGGCACAGGTCACTCTATTTTCCCATCAGGAAGAAGAATTAACCACAGGCTCAGCCTGCCGCCCGGAAGCAGAATAGGGCCTGAAGCAATCCTGCGCTTTTGCGGCCAGCTCCCAAGAAAGCGAGTTGAAAAATGGAGCTCAGGGGCACTGCAATTCACAAACCTGCAGAGTTATAAATGATAACTCTCGTCCACAAATATATTGAGGGAAGGCAACGAAGAGGATTTGAAAGCAAGGCATAATTGCAGGAAACAGATTTCAGGAGGGAGATTCGAATCGCCGTTAAAGCAAAGGAAAAGCGGCAAAACCTCGACAATGATGCCCTTGGCCAAAAAGGTTGTATGCGTTTTTTCCTGAATATATTCAGGAAAAAACGCATACGCCCTTTTTGGCCAACCAAGCAACCTGGAAAGGTAAATCAGCGCTACAAAGAAGTCTCGCTTCCCATCGGTCAAAAGGGCCATGCTGAATAAAGTGTCAAAACCAGAAATGCAGGACAGGCCATGGAGAAACGGGAGCCTTGCTACGCTGATGGGCGGGATGTAAATTGCCAACAGCCACTCTGGAGAGGTGTACGGTGTGTCCTGAGACATCTAAAAAACTCAGCTTAGAGAGCATAGGGCACTTCCACTCATGGGCGTATAAACTGGGAAAACTAAAAATCAGCAAGACACAGGCACCCCAAAGTTTAGGGCTGCTCTGTTGGCAAGAATCTCCACTTCGTTACACCTTAAATATCCCAGGAAAGAGAAAAATGGATACAGAAGTTGTGGTCCTTATGTACAATGGAATATCACTCAGCCATGAAATCTACGTCATAAGGCTCGTAGCAGCATGATGAGTGGATTTAGGTATGACGATTCTAGGTGAAATAAGTCACACAGAAAAAAAAAAAAAACTTATCATAAGATATCACTTATAGAGGGAAAGTAAAAACCACTACACTTGAACTGAATTACAAAACAGAAGAGAGTCACACGTTTAGAAAACACACTATGGCTGCTTAACGGGAAAGGTGAGGTGGGGTGATGCATAAAACCAGGGTTACAAATTAGCTCAGATAGCGTTCCATAAACCCAATATGTAATAGACAAGACCTACTCCTTACTCAGTGAACGGGACCCAACACCCCCTATTCACCGACCAAGAATATATCTGACAAGTAACAATCTTAAAACCTATGTATTGAAATCTCTCTGTAAGTGAGTCAAGTGCGTGTAAAGCATCATAAACACCGCACTGAAAAGCAGCTAAACCCCATTATAAAAATCAATTACTTTTAAAAACCCGTGAAACAAAGACAGTGAAAGAGAGAGAAATTCTTACAAAATTCGTTCAGAGGCTGTGATGACACCTGGGTTGACCATATCTAGACTCACAGCTGATTGAGACATAAGGGTGGACACTCTTGGGGCTGAGAGGTTTGCTGAGGTTGGGTGAGCAAATGCAGACCCTTTAAAGTAATACTGCGTGGTACCCATCCCATGGGTCCCAAATCTCCAGGTTCAAGGGCATCTTCCTACATCGAAAACATGCATGAGAAACCCAAAAAATGGTACACCGTGTGATCGGGAAAGGTTTCTAAAACGCACCTCATTTCTCATCTCCTTCTGCTCGGGTTCGCCATTCCAGCCACTTTCCTAGCAATCTCCCTCCTTGGAGAATCAGCACCTTTAACCTCCTGTTTCGTACAGGTTGCAATTTGTCCTGAGGATGAACGGGAAGAGGGGGAACCAATGAGAGACTAGCTCTAGGTCTTGGGACAGGCACAGGTCACTCTATTTTCCCATCAGGAAGAAGAATTAACCACAGGCTCAGCCTGCCGCCCGGAAGCAGAATAGGGCCTGAAGCAATCCTGCGCTTTTGCGGCCAGCTCCCAAGAAAGCGAGTTGAAAAATGGAGCTCAGGGGCACTGCGATTCACAAACCTGCAGAGTTATAAATGGTAACTCTCGTCCACAAATATATTGAGGGAAGGCAACGAAGAGGATTTGAAACCAAGGCAGAATTGCAGGAAACAGATTTCAGGAGGGAAATTCGAATCGCCTTTAAAGCACAGGAAAAGCGGCAAAACCTCGACAATGATGCCCTTGGCCAAAAAGGGCGTATGCGTTTTTTCCTGAATATATTCAGGAAAAAACGCATACGCCCTTTTTGGCCAACCAAGCAACCTGGAAAGGCAAATCAGCGCTACAAAGAAGTCTCGCTTCCCATCGGTCAAAAGGGTCATGCTGAATAAAGTGTCAAAACCAGAAATGCAGGACAGGCCATGGAGAAACGGGAGCCTTGCTACGCTGATGGGCGGGATGTAAATTGCCAACAGCCACTCTGGAGAGGTGTACGATGTGTCCTGAGACATCTAAAAAACTCAGCTTAGAGAGCATAGGGCACTTCCACTCATGGGCGTATAAATTGGGAAAACTAAAAATCAGCAAGACACAGGCACCCCAAAGTTTAGGGCTGCTCTGTTGGCAAGAACCTCCACTTCGTTACACCTTAAATATCCCAGGAAAGAGAAAAATGGATAAAGAAGTTGTGGTCCTTATGTACAATGGAATATCACTCAGCCATGAAATCTACGTCATAAGGCTCGTAGCAGCATGATGAGTGGATTTAGGTACGACGATTCTACGTGAAATAAGTCACACAGAAAAAAAAAAAAACTTATCATAAGATATCACTTATAGAGGGAAAGTAAAAACCGCTACACTTGAACTGAATTACAAAACAGAAGAGAGTCACACGTTTAGAAAACACACTATGGCTGCTTAACGGGAAAGGTGAGGTGGGGTGATGCATAAAACCAGGGTTACAAATTAGCTCAGATACCGTTCCATAAACCCAATATGTAATAGACAAGACCTACTCCTTGCTCAGTGAACGGGACCCAACACCGCCTATTCACCGCCCAAGAATATATCTGACTAGTAAGAATCTTAAAACCTATGTATTGAAATCTCTCTGTAAGTGAGTCAAGTGGGTGTAAAGCGTCATAAACTCAGCACTGAAAAGCAGCTAAACCCCATTATAAAAATCAATTACTTTTAAAAACCCGTGAAACAAAGACAGTGAAAGAGAGAGAAATTCTTACAAAATTCGTTCAGAGGCTGTGATGCCACATGGGTTGACCATATCTAGACCCACAGCTGATTGAGACATAGGGGTGGACACTCTTGGGGCTGAGAGGTTTGGTGAGGTTGGGTGAGCAAATGCAGACCCTTTAAAGTAATACTGCGTGGTACCCATCCCATGGGTCCCAAATCTCCAGGTTCAAGGGCATCTTCCTACATCGAAAACATGCATGAGAAACCCATAAGATGGTACACCGTGTGATCGGGAAAGGTTTCTAAAAGGCACCTCATTTCTCATCTCCTTCTGCTCGGGTTCGCCATTCCAGCCGCTTTCCTAGCAATCTCCCTCCTTGGAGAATCAGCACCTTTAAACTCCTGTTCCGTACAGGTTGCAATTTGTCCTGAGGAGGAACGGGAAGAGGGGGAACCAATGAGAGACTAGCTCTAGGTCTTGGGACAGGCACAGGTCACTCTATTTTCCCATCAGGAAGAAGAATTAACCACAGGCTCAGCCTGCCGCCCGGAAGCAGAATAGGGCCTGAAGCAATCCTGCGCTTTTGCGGCCAGCTCCCAAGAAATCGAGTTGAAAAATGGAGCTCAGGGGCACTGCAATTCACAAACCTGCAGAGTTATAAATGATAACTCTCGTCCACAAATATATTGAGGGAAGGCAACGAAGAGGATTTGAAAGCAAGGCATAATTGCAGGAAACAGATTTCAGGAGGGAGATTCGAATCGCCGTTAAAGCAAAGGAAAAGAGGCAAAACCTCGACAATGATGCCCTTGGCCAAAAAGGTTGTATGCGTTTTTTCCTGAATATATTCAGGAAAAAACGCATACGCCCTTTTTGGCCAACCAAGCAACCTGGAAAGGTAAATCAGCGCTACAAAGAAGTCTCGCTTCCCATCGGTCAAAAGGGCCATGCTGAATAAAGTGTCAAAACCAGAAATGCAGGACAGGCCATGGAGAAACGGGAGCCTTGCTACGCTGATGGGCGGGATGTAAATTGCCAACAGCCACTCTGGAGAGGTGTACGGTGTGTCCTGAGACATCTAAAAAACTCAGCTTAGAGAGCATAGGGCACTTCCACTCATGGGCGTATAAACTGGGAAAACTAAAAATCAGCAAGACACAGGCACCCCAAAGTTTAGGGCTGCTCTGTTGGCAAGAATCTCCACTTCGTTACACCTTAAATATCCCAGGAAAGAGAAAAATGGATACAGAAGTTGTGGTCCTTATGTACAATGGAATATCACTCAGCCATGAAATCTACGTCATAAGGCTCGTAGCAGCATGATGAGTGGATTTAGGTATGACAATTCTGGGTGAAATAAGTCACACAGAAAAAAAAAAAAAACTTATCATAAGATATCACTTATAGAGGGAAAGTAAAAACCACTACACTTGAACTGAATTACAAAACAGAAGAGAGTCACACGTTTAGAAAACACACTACGGCTGCTTAACGGGAAAGGTGAGGTGGGGTGATGCATAAAACCAGGGTTACAAATTAGCTCAGATAGCGTTCCATAAACCCAATATGTAATAGACAAGACCTACTCCTTACTCAGTGAACGGGACCCAACACCCCCTATTCACCGACCAAGAATATATCTGACAAGTAACAATCTTAAAACCTATGTATTGAAATCTCTCTGTAAGTGAGTCAAGTGCGTGTAAAGCATCATAAACACAGCACTGAATAGCAGCTAAACCCCATTATAAAAATCAATTACTTTTAAAAACCCGTGAAACAAAGACAGTGAAAGAGAGAGAAATTCTTACAAAATTCGTTCAGAGGCTGTGATGACACCTGGGTTGACCATATCTAGACTCACAGCTGATTGAGACATAAGGGTGGACACTCTTGGGGCTGAGAGGTTTGCTGAGGTTGGGTGAGCAAATGCAGACCCTTTAAAGTAATACTGCGTGGTACCCATCCCATGGGTCCCAAATCTCCAGGTTCAAGGGCATCTTCCTACATCGAAAACATGCATGAGAAACCCAAAAAATGGTACACCGTGTGATCGGGAAAGGTTTCTAAAACGCACCTCATTTCTCATCTCCTTCTGCTCGGGTTCGCCATTCCAGCCACTTTCCTAGCAATCTCCCTCCTTGGAGAATCAGCACCTTTAACCTCCTGTTTCGTACAGGTTGCAATTTGTCCTGAGGATGAACGGGAAGAGGGGGAACCAATGAGAGACTAGCTCTAGGTCTTGGGACAGGCACAGGTCACTCTATTTTCCCATCAGGAAGAAGAATTAACCACAGGCTCAGCCTGCCGCCCGGAAGCAGAATAGGGCCTGAAGCAATCCTGCGCTTTTGCGGCCAGCTCCCAAGAAAGCGAGTTGAAAAATGGAGCTCAGGGGCACTGCGATTCACAAACCTGCAGAGTTATAAATGGTAACTCTCGTCCACAAATATATTGAGGGAAGGCAACGAAGAGGATTTGAAACCAAGGCAGAATTGCAGGAAACAGATTTCAGGAGGGAAATTCGAATCGCCTTTAAAGCACAGGAAAAGCGGCAAAACCTCGACAATGATGCCCTTGGCCAAAAAGGGCGTATGCGTTTTTTCCTGAATATATTCAGGAAAAAACGCATACGCCCTTTTTGGCCAACCAAGCAACCTGGAAAGGCAAATCAGCGCTACAAAGAAGTCTCGCTTCCCATCGGTCAAAAGGGTCATGCTGAATAAAGTGTCAAAACCAGAAATGCAGGACAGGCCATGGAGAAACGGGAGCCTTGCTACGCTGATGGGCGGGATGTAAATTGCCAACAGCCACTCTGGAGAGGTGTACGATGTGTCCTGAGACATCTAAAAAACTCAGCTTAGAGAGCATAGGGCACTTCCACTCATGGGCGTATAAATTGGGAAAACTAAAAATCAGCAAGACACAGGCACCCCAAAGTTTAGGGCTGCTCTGTTGGCAAGAACCTCCACTTCGTTACACCTTAAATATCCCAGGAAAGAGAAAAATGGATAAAGAAGTTGTGGTCCTTATGTACAATGGAATATCACTCAGCCATGAAATCTACGTCATAAGGCTCGTAGCAGCATGATGAGTGGATTTAGGTACGACGATTCTACGTGAAATAAGTCACACAGAAAAAAAAAAAAACTTATCATAAGATATCACTTATAGAGGGAAAGTAAAAACCGCTACACTTGAACTGAATTACAAAACAGAAGAGAGTCACACGTTTAGAAAACACACTATGGCTGCTTAACGGGAAAGGTGAGGTGGGGTGATGCATAAAACCAGGGTTACAAATTAGCTCAGATACCGTTCCATAAACCCAATATGTAATAGACAAGACCTACTCCTTGCTCAGTGAACGGGACCCAACACCGCCTATTCACCGCCCAAGAATATATCTGACTAGTAAGAATCTTAAAACCTATGTATTGAAATCTCTCTGTAAGTGAGTCAAGTGGGTGTAAAGCGTCATAAACTCAGCACTGAAAAGCAGCTAAACCCCATTATAAAAATCAATTACTTTTAAAAACCCGTGAAACAAAGACAGTGAAAGAGAGAGAAATTCTTACAAAATTCGTTCAGAGGCTGTGATGCCACATGGGTTGACCATATCTAGACCCACAGCTGATTGAGACATAGGGGTGGACACTCTTGGGGCTGAGAGGTTTGGTGAGGTTGGGTGAGCAAATGCAGACCCTTTAAAGTAATACTGCGTGGTACCCATCCCATGGGTCCCAAATCTCCAGGTTCAAGGGCATCTTCCTACATCGAAAACATGCATGAGAAACCCATAAGATGGTACACCGTGTGATCGGGAAAGGTTTCTAAAAGGCACCTCATTTCTCATCTCCTTCTGCTCGGGTTCGCCATTCCAGCCGCTTTCCTAGCAATCTCCCTCCTTGGAGAATCAGCACCTTTAAACTCCTGTTCCGTACAGGTTGCAATTTGTCCTGAGGAGGAACGGGAAGAGGGGGAACCAATGAGAGACTAGCTCTAGGTCTTGGGACAGGCACAGGTCACTCTATTTTCCCATCAGGAAGAAGAATTAACCACAGGCTCAGCCTGCCGCCCGGAAGCAGAATAGGGCCTGAAGCAATCCTGCGCTTTTGCGGCCAGCTCCCAAGAAATCGAGTTGAAAAATGGAGCTCAGGGGCACTGCAATTCACAAACCTGCAGAGTTATAAATGATAACTCTCGTCCACAAATATATTGAGGGAAGGCAACGAAGAGGATTTGAAAGCAAGGCATAATTGCAGGAAACAGATTTCAGGAGGGAGATTCGAATCGCCGTTAAAGCAAAGGAAAAGAGGCAAAACCTCGACAATGATGCCCTTGGCCAAAAAGGTTGTATGCGTTTTTTCCTGAATATATTCAGGAAAAAACGCATACGCCCTTTTTGGCCAACCAAGCAACCTGGAAAGGTAAATCAGCGCTACAAAGAAGTCTCGCTTCCCATCGGTCAAAAGGGCCATGCTGAATAAAGTGTCAAAACCAGAAATGCAGGACAGGCCATGGAGAAACGGGAGCCTTGCTACGCTGATGGGCGGGATGTAAATTGCCAACAGCCACTCTGGAGAGGTGTACGGTGTGTCCTGAGACATCTAAAAAACTCAGCTTAGAGAGCATAGGGCACTTCCACTCATGGGCGTATAAACTGGGAAAACTAAAAATCAGCAAGACACAGGCACCCCAAAGTTTAGGGCTGCTCTGTTGGCAAGAATCTCCACTTCGTTACACCTTAAATATCCCAGGAAAGAGAAAAATGGATACAGAAGTTGTGGTCCTTATGTACAATGGAATATCACTCAGCCATGAAATCTACGTCATAAGGCTCGTAGCAGCATGATGAGTGGATTTAGGTATGACAATTCTGGGTGAAATAAGTCACACAGAAAAAAAAAAAAAACTTATCATAAGATATCACTTATAGAGGGAAAGTAAAAACCACTACACTTGAACTGAATTACAAAACAGAAGAGAGTCACACGTTTAGAAAACACACTACGGCTGCTTAACGGGAAAGGTGAGGTGGGGTGATGCATAAAACCAGGGTTACAAATTAGCTCAGATAGCGTTCCATAAACCCAATATGTAATAGACAAGACCTACTCCTTACTCAGTGAACGGGACCCAACACCCCCTATTCACCGACCAAGAATATATCTGACAAGTAACAATCTTAAAACCTATGTATTGAAATCTCTCTGTAAGTGAGTCAAGTGCGTGTAAAGCATCATAAACACAGCACTGAATAGCAGCTAAACCCCATTATAAAAATCAATTACTTTTAAAAACCCGTGAAACAAAGACAGTGAAAGAGAGAGAAATTCTTACAAAATTCGTTCAGAGGCTGTGATGACACCTGGGTTGACCATATCTAGACTCACAGCTGATTGAGACATAAGGGTGGACACTCTTGGGGCTGAGAGGTTTGCTGAGGTTGGGTGAGCAAATGCAGACCCTTTAAAGTAATACTGCGTGGTACCCATCCCATGGGTCCCAAATCTCCAGGTTCAAGGGCATCTTCCTACATCGAAAACATGCATGAGAAACCCAAAAAATGGTACACCGTGTGATCGGGAAAGGTTTCTAAAACGCACCTCATTTCTCATCTCCTTCTGCTCGGGTTCGCCATTCCAGCCACTTTCCTAGCAATCTCCCTCCTTGGAGAATCAGCACCTTTAACCTCCTGTTTCGTACAGGTTGCAATTTGTCCTGAGGATGAACGGGAAGAGGGGGAACCAATGAGAGACTAGCTCTAGGTCTTGGGACAGGCACAGGTCACTCTATTTTCCCATCAGGAAGAAGAATTAACCACAGGCTCAGCCTGCCGCCCGGAAGCAGAATAGGGCCTGAAGCAATCCTGCGCTTTTGCGGCCAGCTCCCAAGAAAGCGAGTTGAAAAATGGAGCTCAGGGGCACTGCGATTCACAAACCTGCAGAGTTATAAATGGTAACTCTCGTCCACAAATATATTGAGGGAAGGCAACGAAGAGGATTTGAAACCAAGGCAGAATTGCAGGAAACAGATTTCAGGAGGGAAATTCGAATCGCCTTTAAAGCACAGGAAAAGCGGCAAAACCTCGACAATGATGCCCTTGGCCAAAAAGGGCGTATGCGTTTTTTCCTGAATATATTCAGGAAAAAACGCATACGCCCTTTTTGGCCAACCAAGCAACCTGGAAAGGCAAATCAGCGCTACAAAGAAGTCTCGCTTCCCATCGGTCAAAAGGGTCATGCTGAATAAAGTGTCAAAACCAGAAATGCAGGACAGGCCATGGAGAAACGGGAGCCTTGCTACGCTGATGGGCGGGATGTAAATTGCCAACAGCCACTCTGGAGAGGTGTACGATGTGTCCTGAGACATCTAAAAAACTCAGCTTAGAGAGCATAGGGCACTTCCACTCATGGGCGTATAAATTGGGAAAACTAAAAATCAGCAAGACACAGGCACCCCAAAGTTTAGGGCTGCTCTGTTGGCAAGAACCTCCACTTCGTTACACCTTAAATATCCCAGGAAAGAGAAAAATGGATAAAGAAGTTGTGGTCCTTATGTACAATGGAATATCACTCAGCCATGAAATCTACGTCATAAGGCTCGTAGCAGCATGATGAGTGGATTTAGGTACGACGATTCTACGTGAAATAAGTCACACAGAAAAAAAAAAAAACTTATCATAAGATATCACTTATAGAGGGAAAGTAAAAACCGCTACACTTGAACTGAATTACAAAACAGAAGAGAGTCACACGTTTAGAAAACACACTATGGCTGCTTAACGGGAAAGGTGAGGTGGGGTGATGCATAAAACCAGGGTTACAAATTAGCTCAGATACCGTTCCATAAACCCAATATGTAATAGACAAGACCTACTCCTTGCTCAGTGAACGGGACCCAACACCGCCTATTCACCGCCCAAGAATATATCTGACTAGTAAGAATCTTAAAACCTATGTATTGAAATCTCTCTGTAAGTGAGTCAAGTGGGTGTAAAGCGTCATAAACTCAGCACTGAAAAGCAGCTAAACCCCATTATAAAAATCAATTACTTTTAAAAACCCGTGAAACAAAGACAGTGAAAGAGAGAGAAATTCTTACAAAATTCGTTCAGAGGCTGTGATGCCACATGGGTTGACCATATCTAGACCCACAGCTGATTGAGACATAGGGGTGGACACTCTTGGGGCTGAGAGGTTTGGTGAGGTTGGGTGAGCAAATGCAGACCCTTTAAAGTAATACTGCGTGGTACCCATCCCATGGGTCCCAAATCTCCAGGTTCAAGGGCATCTTCCTACATCGAAAACATGCATGAGAAACCCATAAGATGGTACACCGTGTGATCGGGAAAGGTTTCTAAAACGCACCTCATTTCTCATCTCCTTCTGCTCGGGTTCGCCATTCCAGCCGCTTTCCTAGCAATCTCCCTCCTTGGAGAATCAGCACCTTTAAACTCCTGTTCCGTACAGGTTGCAATTTGTCCTGAGGAGGAACGGGAAGAGGGGGAACCAATGAGAGACTAGCTCTAGGTCTTGGGACAGGCACAGGTCACTCTATTTTCCCATCAGGAAGAAGAATTAACCACAGGCTCAGCCTGCCGCCCGGAAGCAGAATAGGGCCTGAAGCAATCCTGCGCTTTTGCGGCCAGCTCCCAAGAAATCGAGTTGAAAAATGGAGCTCAGGGGCACTGCAATTCACAAACCTGCAGAGTTATAAATGATAACTCTCGTCCACAAATATATTGAGGGAAGGCAACGAAGAGGATTTGAAAGCAAGGCATAATTGCAGGAAACAGATTTCAGGAGGGAGATTCGAATCGCCGTTAAAGCAAAGGAAAAGAGGCAAAACCTCGACAATGATGCCCTTGGCCAAAAAGGTTGTATGCGTTTTTTCCTGAATATATTCAGGAAAAAACGCATACGCCCTTTTTGGCCAACCAAGCAACCTGGAAAGGTAAATCAGCGCTACAAAGAAGTCTCGCTTCCCATCGGTCAAAAGGGCCATGCTGAATAAAGTGTCAAAACCAGAAATGCAGGACAGGCCATGGAGAAACGGGAGCCTTGCTACGCTGATGGGCGGGATGTAAATTGCCAACAGCCACTCTGGAGAGGTGTACGGTGTGTCCTGAGACATCTAAAAAACTCAGCTTAGAGAGCATAGGGCACTTCCACTCATGGGCGTATAAACTGGGAAAACTAAAAATCAGCAAGACACAGGCACCCCAAAGTTTAGGGCTGCTCTGTTGGCAAGAATCTCCACTTCGTTACACCTTAAATATCCCAGGAAAGAGAAAAATGGATACAGAAGTTGTGGTCCTTATGTACAATGGAATATCACTCAGCCATGAAATCTACGTCATAAGGCTCGTAGCAGCATGATGAGTGGATTTAGGTATGACAATTCTAGGTGAAATAAGTCACACAGAAAAAAAAAAAAACTTATCATAAGATATCACTTATAGAGGGAAAGTAAAAACCACTACACTTGAACTGAATTACAAAACAGAAGAGAGTCACACGTTTAGAAAACACACTACGGCTGCTTAACGGGAAAGGTGAGGTGGGGTGATGCATAAAACCAGGGTTACAAATTAGCTCAGATAGCGTTCCATAAACCCAATATGTAATAGACAAGACCTACTCCTTACTCAGTGAACGGGACCCAACACCCCCTATTCACCGACCAAGAATATATCTGACAAGTAACAATCTTAAAACCTATGTATTGAAATCTCTCTGTAAGTGAGTCAAGTGCGTGTAAAGCATCATAAACACAGCACTGAATAGCAGCTAAACCCCATTATAAAAATCAATTACTTTTAAAAACCCGTGAAACAAAGACAGTGAAAGAGAGAGAAATTCTTACAAAATTCGTTCAGAGGCTGTGATGACACCTGGGTTGACCATATCTAGACCCACAGCTGATTGAGACATAAGGGTGGACACTCTTGGGGCTGAGAGGTTTGCTGAGGTTGGGTGAGCAAATGCAGACCCTTTAAAGTAATACTGCGTGGTACCCATCCCATGGGTCCCAAATCTCCAGGTTCAAGGGCATCTTCCTACATCGAAAACATGCATGAGAAACCCATAAGATGGTACACCGTGTGATCGGGAAAGGTTTCTAAAACGCACCTCATTTCTCATCTCCTTCTGCTCGGGTTCGCCATTCCAGCCGCTTTCCTAGCAATCTCCCTCCTTGGAGAATCAGCACCTTTAAACTCCTGTTCCGTACAGGTTGCAATTTGTCCTGAGGAGGAACGGGAAGAGGGGGAACCAATGAGAGACTAGCTCTAGGTCTTGGGACAGGCACAGGTCACTCTATTTTCCCATCAGGAAGAAGAATTAACCACAGGCTCAGCCTGCCGCCCGGAAGTAGAATAGGGCCTGAAGCAATCCTGCGCTTTTGCGGCCAGCTCCCAAGAAATCGAGTTGAAAAATGGAGCTCAGGGGCACTGCAATTCACAAACCTGCAGAGTTATAAATGATAACTCTCGTCCACAAATATATTGAGGGAAGGCAACGAAGAGGATTTGAAAGCAAGGCATAATTGCAGGAAACAGATTTCAGGAGGGAGATTCGAATCGCCGTTAAAGCAAAGGAAAAGAGGCAAAACCTCGACAATGATGCCCTTGGCCAAAAAGGTTGTATGCGTTTTTTCCTGAATATATTCAGGAAAAAACGCATACGCCCTTTTTGGCCAACCAAGCAACCTGGAAAGGTAAATCAGCGCTACAAAGAAGTCTCGCTTCCCATCGGTCAAAAGGGCCATGCTGAATAAAGTGTCAAAACCAGAAATGCAGGACAGGCCATGGAGAAACGGGAGCCTTGCTACGCTGATGGGCGGGATGTAAATTGCCAACAGCCACTCTGGAGAGGTGTACGGTGTGTCCTGAGACATCTAAAAAACTCAGCTTAGAGAGCATAGGGCACTTCCACTCATGGGCGTATAAACTGGGAAAACTAAAAATCAGCAAGACACAGGCACCCCAAAGTTTAGGGCTGCTCTGTTGGCAAGAATCTCCACTTCGTTACACCTTAAATATCCCAGGAAAGAGAAAAATGGATACGGAAGTTGTGGTCCTTATGTACAATGGAATATCACTCAGCCATGAAATCTACGTCATAAGGCTCGTAGCAGCATGATGAGTGGATTTAGGTATGACGATTCTAGGTGAAATAAGTCACACAGAAAAAAAAAAAAAACTTATCATAAGATATCACTTATAGAGGGAAAGTAAAAACCACTACACTTGAACTGAATTACAAAACAGAAGAGAGTCACACGTTTAGAAAACACACTATGGCTGCTTAACGGGAAAGGTGAGGTGGGGTGATGCATAAAACCAGGGTTACAAATTAGCTCAGAGAGCGTTCCATAAACCCAATATGTAATAGACAAGACCTACTCCTTACTCAGTGAACGGGACCCAACACCCCCTATTCACCGACCAAGAATATATCTGACAAGTAACAATCTTAAAACCTATGTATTGAAATCTCTCTGTAAGTGAGTCAAGTGCGTGTAAAGCATCATAAACACCGCACTGAAAAGCAGCTAAACCCCATTATAAAAATCAATTACTTTTAAAAACCCGTGAAACAAAGACAGTGAAAGAGAGAGAAATTCTTACAAAATTCGTTCAGAGGCTGTGATGACACCTGGGTTGACCATATCTAGACCCACAGCTGATTGAGACATAAGGGTGGACACTCTTGGGGCTGAGAGGTTTGCTGAGGTTGGGTGAGCAAATGCAGACCCTTTAAAGTAATACTGCGTGGTACCCATCCCATGGGTCCCAAATCTCCAGGTTCAAGGGCATCTTCCTACATCGAAAACATGCATGAGAAACCCAAAAAATGGTACACCGTGTGATCGGGAAAGGTTTCTAAAACGCACCTCATTTCTCATCTCCTTCTGCTCGGGTTCGCCATTCCAGCCACTTTCCTAGCAATCTCCCTCCTTGGAGAATCAGCACCTTTAACCTCCTGTTTCGTACAGGTTGCAATTTGTCCTGAGGATGAACGGGAAGAGGGGGAACCAATGAGAGACTAGCTCTAGGTCTTGGGACAGGCACAGGTCACTCTATTTTCCCATCAGGAAGAAGAATTAACCACAGGCTCAGCCTGCCGCCCGGAAGCAGAATAGGGCCTGAAGCAATCCTGCGCTTTTGCGGCCAGCTCCCAAGAAAGCGAGTTGAAAAATGGAGCTCAGGGGCACTGCGATTCACAAACCTGCAGAGTTATAAATGGTAACTCTCGTCCACAAATATATTGAGGGAAGGCAACGAAGAGGATTTGAAACCAAGGCAGAATTGCAGGAAACAGATTTCAGGAGGGAAATTCGAATCGCCTTTAAAGCACAGGAAAAGCGGCAAAACCTCGACAATGATGCCCTTGGCCAAAAAGGGCGTATGCGTTTTTTCCTGAATATATTCAGGAAAAAACGCATACGCCCATTTTGGCCAACCAAGCAACCTGGAAAGGCAAATCAGCGCTACAAAGAAGTCTCGCTTCCCATCGGTCAAAAGGGTCATGCTGAATAAAGTGTCAAAACCAGAAATGCAGGACAGGCCATGGAGAAACGGGAGCCTTGCTACGCTGATGGGCGGGATGTAAATTGCCAACAGCCACTCTGGAGAGGTGTACGATGTGTCCTGAGACATCTAAAAAACTCAGCTTAGAGAGCATAGGGCACTTCCACTCATGGGCGTATAAATTGGGAAAACTAAAAATCAGCAAGACACAGGCACCCCAAAGTTTAGGGCTGCTCTGTTGGCAAGAACCTCCACTTCGTTACACCTTAAATATCCCAGGAAAGAGAAAAATGGATAAAGAAGTTGTGGTCCTTATGTACAATGGAATATCACTCAGCCATGAAATCTACGTCATAAGGCTCGTAGCAGCATGATGAGTGGATTTAGGTACGACGATTCTACGTGAAATAAGTCACACAGAAAAAAAAAAAAACTTATCATAAGATATCACTTATAGAGGGAAAGTAAAAACCGCTACACTTGAACTGAATTACAAAACAGAAGAGAGTCACACGTTTAGAAAACACACTATGGCTGCTTAACGGGAAAGGTGAGGTGGGGTGATGCATAAAACCAGGGTTACAAATTAGCTCAGATACCGTTCCATAAACCCAATATGTAATAGACAAGACCTACTCCTTGCTCAGTGAACGGGACCCAACACCGCCTATTCACCGCCCAAGAATATATCTGACTAGTAAGAATCTTAAAACCTATGTATTGAAATCTCTCTGTAAGTGAGTCAAGTGGGTGTAAAGCGTCATAAACTCAGCACTGAAAAGCAGCTAAACCCCATTATAAAAATCAATTACTTTTAAAAACCCGTGAAACAAAGACAGTGAAAGAGAGAGAAATTCTTACAAAATTCGTTCAGAGGCTGTGATGCCACATGGGTTGACCATATCTAGACCCACAGCTGATTGAGACATAGGGGTGGACACTCTTGGGGCTGAGAGGTTTGGTGAGGTTGGGTGAGCAAATGCAGACCCTTTAAAGTAATACTGCGTGGTACCCATCCCATGGGTCCCAAATCTCCAGGTTCAAGGGCATCTTCCTACATCGAAAACATGCATGAGAAACCCAGAAGATGGTACACCGTGTGATCGGGAAAGGTTTCTAAAACGCACCTCATTTCTCATCTCCTTCTGCTCGGGTTCGCCATTCCAGCCGCTTTCCTAGCAATCTCCCTCCTTGGAGAATCAGCACCTTTAAACTCCTGTTCCGTACAGGTGGCAATTTGTCCTGAGGAGGAACGGGAAGAGGGGGAACCAATGAGAGACTAGCTCTAGGTCTTGGGACAGGCACAGGTCACTCTATTTTCCCATCAGGAAGAAGAATTAACCACAGGCTCAGCCTGCCGCCCGGAAGCAGAATAGGGCCTGAAGCAATCCTGCGCTTTTGCGGCCAGCTCCCAAGAAAGCGAGTTGAAAAATGGAGCTCAGGGGCACTGCAATTCACAAACCTGCAGAGTTATAAATGATAACTCTCGTCCACAAATATATTGAGGGAAGGCAACGAAGAGGATTTGAAAGCAAGGCATAATTGCAGGAAACAGATTTCAGGAGGGAGATTCGAATCGCCGTTAAAGCAAAGGAAAAGCGGCAAAACCTCGACAATGATGCCCTTGGCCAAAAAGGTTGTATGCGTTTTTTCCTGAATATATTCAGGAAAAAACGCATACGCCCTTTTTGGCCAACCAAGCAACCTGGAAAGGTAAATCAGCGCTACAAAGAAGTCTCGCTTCCCATCGGTCAAAAGGGCCATGCTGAATAAAGTGTCAAAACCAGAAATGCAGGACAGGCCATGGAGAAACGGGAGCCTTGCTACGCTGATGGGCGGGATGTAAATTGCCAACAGCCACTCTGGAGAGGTGTACGGTGTGTCCTGAGACATCTAAAAAACTCAGCTTAGAGAGCATAGGGCACTTCCACTCATGGGCGTATAAACTGGGAAAACTAAAAATCAGCAAGACACAGGCACCCCAAAGTTTAGGGCTGCTCTGTTGGCAAGAATCTCCACTTCGTTACACCTTAAATATCCCAGGAAAGAGAAAAATGGATACAGAAGTTGTGGTCCTTATGTACAATGGAATATCACTCAGCCATGAAATCTACGTCATAAGGCTCGTAGCAGCATGATGAGTGGATTTAGGTATGACGATTCTAGGTGAAATAAGTCACACAGAAAAAAAAAAAAAACTTATCATAAGATATCACTTATAGAGGGAAAGTAAAAACCACTACACTTGAACTGAATTACAAAACAGAAGAGAGTCACACGTTTAGAAAACACACTATGGCTGCTTAACGGGAAAGGTGAGGTGGGGTGATGCATAAAACCAGGGTTACAAATTAGCTCAGATAGCGTTCCATAAACCCAATATGTAATAGACAAGACCTACTCCTTACTCAGTGAACGGGACCCAACACCCCCTATTCACCGACCAAGAATATATCTGACAAGTAACAATCTTAAAACCTATGTATTGAAATCTCTCTGTAAGTGAGTCAAGTGCGTGTAAAGCATCATAAACACCGCACTGAAAAGCAGCTAAACCCCATTATAAAAATCAATTACTTTTAAAAACCCGTGAAACAAAGACAGTGAAAGAGAGAGAAATTCTTACAAAATTCGTTCAGAGGCTGTGATGACACCTGGGTTGACCATATCTAGACTCACAGCTGATTGAGACATAAGGGTGGACACTCTTGGGGCTGAGAGGTTTGCTGAGGTTGGGTGAGCAAATGCAGACCCTTTAAAGTAATACTGCGTGGTACCCATCCCATGGGTCCCAAATCTCCAGGTTCAAGGGCATCTTCCTACATCGAAAACATGCATGAGAAACCCAAAAAATGGTACACCGTGTGATCGGGAAAGGTTTCTAAAACGCACCTCATTTCTCATCTCCTTCTGCTCGGGTTCGCCATTCCAGCCACTTTCCTAGCAATCTCCCTCCTTGGAGAATCAGCACCTTTAACCTCCTGTTTCGTACAGGTTGCAATTTGTCCTGAGGATGAACGGGAAGAGGGGGAACCAATGAGAGACTAGCTCTAGGTCTTGGGACAGGCACAGGTCACTCTATTTTCCCATCAGGAAGAAGAATTAACCACAGGCTCAGCCTGCCGCCCGGAAGCAGAATAGGGCCTGAAGCAATCCTGCGCTTTTGCGGCCAGCTCCCAAGAAAGCGAGTTGAAAAATGGAGCTCAGGGGCACTGCGATTCACAAACCTGCAGAGTTATAAATGGTAACTCTCGTCCACAAATATATTGAGGGAAGGCAACGAAGAGGATTTGAAACCAAGGCAGAATTGCAGGAAACAGATTTCAGGAGGGAAATTCGAATCGCCTTTAAAGCACAGGAAAAGCGGCAAAACCTCGACAATGATGCCCTTGGCCAAAAAGGGCGTATGCGTTTTTTCCTGAATATATTCAGGAAAAAACGCATACGCCCTTTTTGGCCAACCAAGCAACCTGGAAAGGCAAATCAGCGCTACAAAGAAGTCTCGCTTCCCATCGGTCAAAAGGGTCATGCTGAATAAAGTGTCAAAACCAGAAATGCAGGACAGGCCATGGAGAAACGGGAGCCTTGCTACGCTGATGGGCGGGATGTAAATTGCCAACAGCCACTCTGGAGAGGTGTACGATGTGTCCTGAGACATCTAAAAAACTCAGCTTAGAGAGCATAGGGCACTTCCACTCATGGGCGTATAAATTGGGAAAACTAAAAATCAGCAAGACACAGGCACCCCAAAGTTTAGGGCTGCTCTGTTGGCAAGAACCTCCACTTCGTTACACCTTAAATATCCCAGGAAAGAGAAAAATGGATAAAGAAGTTGTGGTCCTTATGTACAATGGAATATCACTCAGCCATGAAATCTACGTCATAAGGCTCGTAGCAGCATGATGAGTGGATTTAGGTACGACGATTCTACGTGAAATAAGTCACACAGAAAAAAAAAAAAACTTATCATAAGATATCACTTATAGAGGGAAAGTAAAAACCGCTACACTTGAACTGAATTACAAAACAGAAGAGAGTCACACGTTTAGAAAACACACTATGGCTGCTTAACGGGAAAGGTGAGGTGGGGTGATGCATAAAACCAGGGTTACAAATTAGCTCAGATACCGTTCCATAAACCCAATATGTAATAGACAAGACCTACTCCTTGCTCAGTGAACGGGACCCAACACCGCCTATTCACCGCCCAAGAATATATCTGACTAGTAAGAATCTTAAAACCTATGTATTGAAATCTCTCTGTAAGTGAGTCAAGTGGGTGTAAAGCGTCATAAACTCAGCACTGAAAAGCAGCTAAACCCCATTATAAAAATCAATTACTTTTAAAAACCCGTGAAACAAAGACAGTGAAAGAGAGAGAAATTCTTACAAAATTCGTTCAGAGGCTGTGATGCCACATGGGTTGACCATATCTAGACCCACAGCTGATTGAGACATAGGGGTGGACACTCTTGGGGCTGAGAGGTTTGGTGAGGTTGGGTGAGCAAATGCAGACCCTTTAAAGTAATACTGCGTGGTACCCATCCCATGGGTCCCAAATCTCCAGGTTCAAGGGCATCTTCCTACATCGAAAACATGCATGAGAAACCCATAAGATGGTACACCGTGTGATCGGGAAAGGTTTCTAAAACGCACCTCATTTCTCATCTCCTTCTGCTCGGGTTCGCCATTCCAGCCGCTTTCCTAGCAATCTCCCTCCTTGGAGAATCAGCACCTTTAAACTCCTGTTCCGTACAGGTTGCAATTTGTCCTGAGGAGGAACGGGAAGAGGGGGAACCAATGAGAGACTAGCTCTAGGTCTTGGGACAGGCACAGGTCACTCTATTTTCCCATCAGGAAGAAGAATTAACCACAGGCTCAGCCTGCCGCCCGGAAGCAGAATAGGGCCTGAAGCAATCCTGCGCTTTTGCGGCCAGCTCCCAAGAAATCGAGTTGAAAAATGGAGCTCAGGGGCACTGCAATTCACAAACCTGCAGAGTTATAAATTATAACTCTCGTCCACAAATATATTGAGGGAAGGCAACGAAGAGGATTTGAAAGCAAGGCATAATTGCAGGAAACAGATTTCAGGAGGGAGATTCGAATCGCCGTTAAAGCAAAGGAAAAGAGGCAAAACCTCGACAATGATGCCCTTGGCCAAAAAGGTTGTATGCGTTTTTTCCTGAATATATTCAGGAAAAAACGCATACGCCCTTTTTGGCCAACCAAGCAACCTGGAAAGGTAAATCAGCGCTACAAAGAAGTCTCGCTTCCCATCGGTCAAAAGGGCCATGCTGAATAAAGTGTCAAAACCAGAAATGCAGGACAGGCCATGGAGAAACGGGAGCCTTGCTACGCTGATGGGCGGGATGTAAATTGCCAACAGCCACTCTGGAGAGGTGTACGGTGTGTCCTGAGACATCTAAAAAACTCAGCTTAGAGAGCATAGGGCACTTCCACTCATGGGCGTATAAACTGGGAAAACTAAAAATCAGCAAGACACAGGCACCCCAAAGTTTAGGGCTGCTCTGTTGGCAAGAATCTCCACTTCGTTACACCTTAAATATCCCAGGAAAGAGAAAAATGGATACAGAAGTTGTGGTCCTTATGTACAATGGAATATCACTCAGCCATGAAATCTACGTCATAAGGCTCGTAGCAGCATGATGAGTGGATTTAGGTATGACAATTCTAGGTGAAATAAGTCACACAGAAAAAAAAAAAAAACTTATCATAAGATATCACTTATAGAGGGAAAGTAAAAACCACTACACTTGAACTGAATTACAAAACAGAAGAGAGTCACACGTTTAGAAAACACACTACGGCTGCTTAACGGGAAAGGTGAGGTGGGGTGATGCATAAAACCAGGGTTACAAATTAGCTCAGATAGCGTTCCATAAACCCAATATGTAATAGACAAGACCTACTCCTTACTCAGTGAACGGGACCCAACACCCCCTATTCACCGACCAAGAATATATCTGACAAGTAACAATCTTAAAACCTATGTATTGAAATCTCTCTGTAAGTGAGTCAAGTGCGTGTAAAGCATCATAAACACAGCACTGAATAGCAGCTAAACCCCATTATAAAAATCAATTACTTTTAAAAACCCGTGAAACAAAGACAGTGAAAGAGAGAGAAATTCTTACAAAATTCGTTCAGAGGCTGTGATGACACCTGGGTTGACCATATCTAGACTCACAGCTGATTGAGACATAAGGGTGGACACTCTTGGGGCTGAGAGGTTTGCTGAGGTTGGGTGAGCAAATGCAGACCCTTTAAAGTAATACTGCGTGGTACCCATCCCATGGGTCCCAAATCTCCAGGTTCAAGGGCATCTTCCTACATCGAAAACATGCATGAGAAACCCAAAAAATGGTACACCGTGTGATCGGGAAAGGTTTCTAAAACGCACCTCATTTCTCATCTCCTTCTGCTCGGGTTCGCCATTCCAGCCACTTTCCTAGCAATCTCCCTCCTTGGAGAATCAGCACCTTTAACCTCCTGTTTCGTACAGGTTGCAATTTGTCCTGAGGATGAACGGGAAGAGGGGGAACCAATGAGAGACTAGCTCTAGGTCTTGGGACAGGCACAGGTCACTCTATTTTCCCATCAGGAAGAAGAATTAACCACAGGCTCAGCCTGCCGCCCGGAAGCAGAATAGGGCCTGAAGCAATCCTGCGCTTTTGCGGCCAGCTCCCAAGAAAGCGAGTTGAAAAATGGAGCTCAGGGGCACTGCGATTCACAAACCTGCAGAGTTATAAATGGTAACTCTCGTCCACAAATATATTGAGGGAAGGCAACGAAGAGGATTTGAAACCAAGGCAGAATTGCAGGAAACAGATTTCAGGAGGGAAATTCGAATCGCCTTTAAAGCACAGGAAAAGCGGCAAAACCTCGACAATGATGCCCTTGGCCAAAAAGGGCGTATGCGTTTTTTCCTGAATATATTCAGGAAAAAACGCATACGCCCTTTTTGGCCAACCAAGCAACCTGGAAAGGCAAATCAGCGCTACAAAGAAGTCTCGCTTCCCATCGGTCAAAAGGGTCATGCTGAATAAAGTGTCAAAACCAGAAATGCAGGACAGGCCATGGAGAAACGGGAGCCTTGCTACGCTGATGGGCGGGATGTAAATTGCCAACAGCCACTCTGGAGAGGTGTACGATGTGTCCTGAGACATCTAAAAAACTCAGCTTAGAGAGCATAGGGCACTTCCACTCATGGGCGTATAAATTGGGAAAACTAAAAATCAGCAAGACACAGGCACCCCAAAGTTTAGGGCTGCTCTGTTGGCAAGAACCTCCACTTCGTTACACCTTAAATATCCCAGGAAAGAGAAAAATGGATAAAGAAGTTGTGGTCCTTATGTACAATGGAATATCACTCAGCCATGAAATCTACGTCATAAGGCTCGTAGCAGCATGATGAGTGGATTTAGGTACGACGATTCTACGTGAAATAAGTCACACAGAAAAAAAAAAAAACTTATCATAAGATATCACTTATAGAGGGAAAGTAAAAACCGCTACACTTGAACTGAATTACAAAACAGAAGAGAGTCACACGTTTAGAAAACACACTATGGCTGCTTAACGGGAAAGGTGAGGTGGGGTGATGCATAAAACCAGGGTTACAAATTAGCTCAGATACCGTTCCATAAACCCAATATGTAATAGACAAGACCTACTCCTTGCTCAGTGAACGGGACCCAACACCGCCTATTCACCGCCCAAGAATATATCTGACTAGTAAGAATCTTAAAACCTATGTATTGAAATCTCTCTGTAAGTGAGTCAAGTGGGTGTAAAGCGTCATAAACTCAGCACTGAAAAGCAGCTAAACCCCATTATAAAAATCAATTACTTTTAAAAACCCGTGAAACAAAGACAGTGAAAGAGAGAGAAATTCTTACAAAATTCGTTCAGAGGCTGTGATGCCACATGGGTTGACCATATCTAGACCCACAGCTGATTGAGACATAGGGGTGGACACTCTTGGGGCTGAGAGGTTTGGTGAGGTTGGGTGAGCAAATGCAGACCCTTTAAAGTAATACTGCGTGGTACCCATCCCATGGGTCCCAAATCTCCAGGTTCAAGGGCATCTTCCTACATCGAAAACATGCATGAGAAACCCATAAGATGGTACACCGTGTGATCGGGAAAGGTTTCTAAAACGCACCTCATTTCTCATCTCCTTCTGCTCGGGTTCGCCATTCCAGCCGCTTTCCTAGCAATCTCCCTCCTTGGAGAATCAGCACCTTTAAACTCCTGTTCCGTACAGGTTGCAATTTGTCCTGAGGAGGAACGGGAAGAGGGGGAACCAATGAGAGACTAGCTCTAGGTCTTGGGACAGGCACAGGTCACTCTATTTTCCCATCAGGAAGAAGAATTAACCACAGGCTCAGCCTGCCGCCCGGAAGCAGAATAGGGCCTGAAGCAATCCTGCGCTTTTGCGGCCAGCTCCCAAGAAATCGAGTTGAAAAATGGAGCTCAGGGGCACTGCAATTCACAAACCTGCAGAGTTATAAATGATAACTCTCGTCCACAAATATATTGAGGGAAGGCAACGAAGAGGATTTGAAAGCAAGGCATAATTGCAGGAAACAGATTTCAGGAGGGAGATTCGAATCGCCGTTAAAGCAAAGGAAAAGAGGCAAAACCTCGACAATGATGCCCTTGGCCAAAAAGGTTGTATGCGTTTTTTCCTGAATATATTCAGGAAAAAACGCATACGCCCTTTTTGGCCAACCAAGCAACCTGGAAAGGTAAATCAGCGCTACAAAGAAGTCTCGCTTCCCATCGGTCAAAAGGGCCATGCTGAATAAAGTGTCAAAACCAGAAATGCAGGACAGGCCATGGAGAAACGGGAGCCTTGCTACGCTGATGGGCGGGATGTAAATTGCCAACAGCCACTCTGGAGAGGTGTACGGTGTGTCCTGAGACATCTAAAAAACTCAGCTTAGAGAGCATAGGGCACTTCCACTCATGGGCATATAAACTGGGAAAACTAAAAATCAGCAAGACACAGGCACCCCAAAGTTTAGGGCTGCTCTGTTGGCAAGAATCTCCACTTCGTTACACCTTAAATATCCCAGGAAAGAGAAAAATGGATACAGAAGTTGTGGTCCTTATGTACAATGGAATATCACTCAGCCATGAAATCTACGTCATAAGGCTCGTAGCAGCATGATGAGTGGATTTAGGTATGACAATTCTAGGTGAAATAAGTCACACAGAAAAAAAAAAAAAACTTATCATAAGATATCACTTATAGAGGGAAAGTAAAAACCACTACACTTGAACTGAATTACAAAACAGAAGAGAGTCACACGTTTAGAAAACACACTACGGCTGCTTAACGGGAAAGGTGAGGTGGGGTGATGCATAAAACCAGGGTTACAAATTAGCTCAGATAGCGTTCCATAAACCCAATATGTAATAGACAAGACCTACTCCTTACTCAGTGAACGGGACCCAACACCCCCTATTCACCGACCAAGAATATATCTGACAAGTAACAATCTTAAAACCTATGTATTGAAATCTCTCTGTAAGTGAGTCAAGTGCGTGTAAAGCATCATAAACACAGCACTGAATAGCAGCTAAACCCCATTATAAAAATCAATTACTTTTAAAAACCCGTGAAACAAAGACAGTGAAAGAGAGAGAAATTCTTACAAAATTCGTTCAGAGGCTGTGATGACACCTGGGTTGACCATATCTAGACCCACAGCTGATTGAGACATAAGGGTGGACACTCTTGGGGCTGAGAGGTTTGCTGAGGTTGGGTGAGCAAATGCAGACCCTTTAAAGTAATACTGCGTGGTACCCATCCCATGGGTCCCAAATCTCCAGGTTCAAGGGCATCTTCCTACATCGAAAACATGCATGAGAAACCCATAAGATGGTACACCGTGTGATCGGGAAAGGTTTCTAAAACGCACCTCATTTCTCATCTCCTTCTGCTCGGGTTCGCCATTCCAGCCGCTTTCCTAGCAATCTCCCTCCTTGGAGAATCAGCACCTTTAAACTCCTGTTCCGTACAGGTTGCAATTTGTCCTGAGGAGGAACGGGAAGAGGGGGAACCAATGAGAGACTAGCTCTAGGTCTTGGGACAGGCACAGGTCACTCTATTTTCCCATCAGGAAGAAGAATTAACCACAGGCTCAGCCTGCCGCCCGGAAGCAGAATAGGGCCTGAAGCAATCCTGCGCTTTTGCGGCCAGCTCCCAAGAAATCGAGTTGAAAAATGGAGCTCAGGGGCACTGCAATTCACAAACCTGCAGAGTTATAAATGATAACTCTCGTCCACAAATATATTGAGGGAAGGCAACGAAGAGGATTTGAAAGCAAGGCATAATTGCAGGAAACAGATTTCAGGAGGGAGATTCGAATCGCCGTTAAAGCAAAGGAAAAGAGGCAAAACCTCGACAATGATGCCCTTGGCCAAAAAGGTTGTATGCGTTTTTTCCTGAATATATTCAGGAAAAAACGCATACGCCCTTTTTGGCCAACCAAGCAACCTGGAAAGGTAAATCAGCGCTACAAAGAAGTCTCGCTTCCCATCGGTCAAAAGGGCCATGCTGAATAAAGTGTCAAAACCAGAAATGCAGGACAGGCCATGGAGAAACGGGAGCCTTGCTACGCTGATGGGCGGGATGTAAATTGCCAACAGCCACTCTGGAGAGGTGTACGGTGTGTCCTGAGACATCTAAAAAACTCAGCTTAGAGAGCATAGGGCACTTCCACTCATGGGCGTATAAACTGGGAAAACTAAAAATCAGCAAGACACAGGCACCCCAAAGTTTAGGGCTGCTCTGTTGGCAAGAATCTCCACTTCGTTACACCTTAAATATCCCAGGAAAGAGAAAAATGGATACGGAAGTTGTGGTCCTTATGTACAATGGAATATCACTCAGCCATGAAATCTACGTCATAAGGCTCGTAGCAGCATGATGAGTGGATTTAGGTATGACGATTCTAGGTGAAATAAGTCACACAGAAAAAAAAAAAAAACTTATCATAAGATATCACTTATAGAGGGAAAGTAAAAACCACTACACTTGAACTGAATTACAAAACAGAAGAGAGTCACACGTTTAGAAAACACACTATGGCTGCTTAACGGGAAAGGTGAGGTGGGGTGATGCATAAAACCAGGGTTACAAATTAGCTCAGATAGCGTTCCATAAACCCAATATGTAATAGACAAGACCTACTCCTTACTCAGTGAACGGGACCCAACACCCCCTATTCACCGACCAAGAATATATCTGACAAGTAACAATCTTAAAACCTATGTATTGAAATCTCTCTGTAAGTGAGTCAAGTGCGTGTAAAGCATCATAAACACAGCACTGAAAAGCAGCTAAACCCCATTATAAAAATCAATTACTTTTAAAAACCCGTGAAACAAAGACAGTGAAAGAGAGAGAAATTCTTACAAAATTCGTTCAGAGGCTGTGATGACACCTGGGTTGACCATATCTAGACCCACAGCTGATTGAGACATAAGGGTGGACACTCTTGGGGCTGAGAGGTTTGCTGAGGTTGGGTGAGCAAATGCAGACCCTTTAAAGTAATACTGCGTGGTACCCATCCCATGGGTCCCAAATCTCCAGGTTCAAGGGCATCTTCCTACATCGAAAACATGCATGAGAAACCCAAAAAATGGTACACCGTGTGATCGGGAAAGGTTTCTAAAACGCACCTCATTTCTCATCTCCTTCTGCTCGGGTTCGCCATTCCAGCCACTTTCCTAGCAATCTCCCTCCTTGGAGAATCAGCACCTTTAACCTCCTGTTTCGTACAGGTTGCAATTTGTCCTGAGGATGAACGGGAAGAGGGGGAACCAATGAGAGACTAGCTCTAGGTCTTGGGACAGGCACAGGTCACTCTATTTTCCCATCAGGAAGAAGAATTAACCACAGGCTCAGCCTGCCGCCCGGAAGCAGAATAGGGCCTGAAGCAATCCTGCGCTTTTGCGGCCAGCTCCCAAGAAAGCGAGTTGAAAAATGGAGCTCAGGGGCACTGCGATTCACAAACCTGCAGAGTTATAAATGGTAACTCTCGTCCACAAATATATTGAGGGAAGGCAACGAAGAGGATTTGAAACCAAGGCAGAATTGCAGGAAACAGATTTCAGGAGGGAAATTCGAATCGCCTTTAAAGCACAGGAAAAGCGGCAAAACCTCGACAATGATGCCCTTGGCCAAAAAGGGCGTATGCGTTTTTTCCTGAATATATTCAGGAAAAAACGCATACGCCCTTTTTGGCCAACCAAGCAACCTGGAAAGGCAAATCAGCGCTACAAAGAAGTCTCGCTTCCCATCGGTCAAAAGGGTCATGCTGAATAAAGTGTCAAAACCAGAAATGCAGGACAGGCCATGGAGAAACGGGAGCCTTGCTACGCTGATGGGCGGGATGTAAATTGCCAACAGCCACTCTGGAGAGGTGTACGGTGTGTCCTGAGACATCTAAAAAACTCAGCTTAGAGAGCATAGGGCACTTCCACTCATGGGCGTATAAACTGGGAAAACTAAAAATCAGCAAGACACAGGCACCCCAAAGTTTAGGGCTGCTCTGTTGGCAAGAATCTCCACTTCGTTACACCTTAAATATCCCAGGAAAGAGAAAAATGGATACAGAAGTTGTGGTCCTTATGTACAATGGAATATCACTCAGCCATGAAATCTACGTCATAAGGCTCGTAGCAGCATGATGAGTGGATTTAGGTATGACGATTCTAGGTGAAATAAGTCACACAGAAAAAAAAAAAAAAAACTTATCATAAGATATCACTTATAGAGGGAAAGTAAAAACCACTACACTTGAACTGAATTACAAAACAGAAGAGAGTCACACGTTTAGAAAACACACTATGGCTGCTTAACGGGAAAGGTGAGGTGGGGTGATGCATAAAACCAGGGTTACAAATTAGCTCAGATAGCGTTCCATAAACCCAATATGTAATAGACAAGACCTACTCCTTACTCAGTTAACGGGACCCAACACCCCCTATTCACCGACCAAGAATATATCTGACAAGTAACAATCTTAAAACCTATGTATTGAAATCTCTCTGTAAGTGAGTCAAGTGCGTGTAAAGCATCATAAACACCGCACTGAAAAGCAGCTAAACCCCATTATAAAAATCAATTACTTTTAAAAACCCGTGAAACAAAGACAGTGAAATAGAGAGAAATTCTTACAAAATTCGTTCAGAGGCTGTGATGACACCTGGGTTGACCATATCTAGACCCACAGCTGATTGAGACATAAGGGTATACACTCTTGGGGCTGAGAGGTTTGCTGAGGTTGGGTGAGCAAATGCAGACCCTTTAAAGTAATACTGCGTGGTACCCATCCCATGGGTCCCAAATCTCCAGGTTCAAGGGCATCTTCCTACATCGAAAACATGCATGAGAAACCCAAAAAATGGTACACCGTGTGATCGGGAAAGGTTTCTAAAACGCACCTCATTTCTCATCTCCTTCTGCTCGGGTTCGCCATTCCAGCCACTTTCCTAGCAATCTCCCTCCTTGGAGAATCAGCACCTTTAACCTCCTGTTTCGTACAGGTTGCAATTTGTCCTGAGGATGACCGGGAAGAGGGGGAACCAATGAGAGACTAGCTCTAGGTCTTGGGACAGGCACAGGTCACTCTATTTTCCCATCAGGAAGAAGAATTAACCACAGGCTCAGCCTGCCGCCCGGAAGCAGAATAGGGCCTGAAGCAATCCTGCGCTTTTGCGGCCAGCTCCCAAGAAAGCGAGTTGAAAAATGGAGCTCAGGGGCACTGCGATTCACAAACCTGCAGAGTTATAAATGGTAACTCTCGTCCACAAATATATTGAGGGAAGGCAACGAAGAGGATTTGAAACCAAGGCAGAATTGCAGGAAACAGATTTCAGGAGGGAAATTCGAATCGCCTTTAAAGCACAGGAAAAGCGGCAAAACCTCGACAATGATGCCCTTGGCCAAAAAGGGCGTATGCGTTTTTTCCTGAATATATTCAGGAAAAAACGCATACGCCCTTTTTGGCCAACCAAGCAACCTGGAAAGGCAAATCAGCGCTACAAAGAAGTCTCGCTTCCCATCGGTCAAAAGGGTCATGCTGAATAAAGTGTCAAAACCAGAAATGCAGGACAGGCCATGGAGAAACGGGAGCCTTGCTACGCTGATGGGCGGGATGTAAATTGCCAACAGCCACTCTGGAGAGGTGTACGATGTGTCCTGAGACATCTAAAAATCTCAGCTTAGAGAGCATAGGGCACTTCCACTCATGGGCGTATAAATTGGGAAAACTAAAAATCAGCAAGACACAGGCACCCCAAAGTTTAGGGCTGCTCTTTTGGCAAGAACCTCCACTTCGTTACACCTTAAATATCCCAGGAAAGAGAAAAATGGATAAAGAAGTTGTGGTCCTTATGTACAATGGAATATCACTCAGCCATAAAATCTACGTCATAAGGCTCGTAGCAGCATGATGAGTGGATTTAGGTACGACGATTCTAGGTGAAATAAGTCACACAGAAAAAAAAAAAAACTTATCATAAGATATCACTTATAGAGGGAAAGTAAAAACCGCTACACTTGAACTGAATTACAAAACAGAAGAGAGTCACACGTTTAGAAAACACACTATGGCTGCTTAACGGGAAAGGTGAGGTGGGGTGATGCATAAAACCAGGGTTACAAATTAGCTCAGATACCGTTCCATAAACCCAATATGTAATAGACAAGACCTACTCCTTGCTCAGTGAACGGGACCCAACACCGCCTATTCACCGCCCAAGAATATATCTGACTAGTAAGAATCTTAAAACCTATGTATTGAAATCTCTCTGTAAGTGAGTCAAGTGGGTGTAAAGCGTCATAAACTCAGCACTGAAAAGCAGCTAAACCCCATTATAAAAATCAATTACTTTTAAAAACCCGTGAAACAAAGACAGTGAAAGAGAGAGAAATTCTTACAAAATTCGTTCAGAGGCTGTGATGCCACATGGGTTGACCATATCTAGACCCACAGCTGATTGAGACATAGGGGTGGACACTCTTGGGGCTGAGAGGTTTGGTGAGGTTGGGTGAGCAAATGCAGACCCTTTAAAGTAATACTGCGTGGTACCCATCCCATGGGTCTCAAATCTCCAGGTTCAAGGGCATCTTCCTACATCGAAAACATGCATGAGAAACCCATAAGATGGTACACCGTGTGATCGGGAAAGGTTTCTAAAACGCACCTCATTTCTCATCTCCTTCTGCTCGGGTTCGCCATTCCAGCCGCTTTCCTAGCAATCTCCCTCCTTGGAGAATCAGCACCTTTAAACTCCTGTTCCGTACAGGTTGCAATTTGTCCTGAGGAGGAACGGGAAGAGGGGGAACCAATGAGAGACTAGCTCTAGGTCTTGGGACAGGCACAGGTCACTCTATTTTCCCATCAGGAAGAAGAATTAACCACAGGCTCAGCGTGCCGCCCGGAAGCAGAATAGGGCCTGAAGCAATCCTGCGCTTTTGCGGCCAGCTCCCAAGAAATCGAGTTGAAAAATGGAGCTCAGGGGCACTGCAATTCACAAACCTGCAGAGTTATAAATGATAACTCTCGTCCACAAATATATTGAGGGAAGGCAACGAAGAGGATTTGAAAGGAAGGCATAATTGCAGTAAACAGATTTCAGGAGGGAGATTCGAATCGCCGTTAAAGCAAAGGAAAAGCGGCAAAACCTCGACAATGATGCCCTTGGCCAAAAAGGTTGTATGCGTTTTTTCCTGAATATATTCAGGAAAAAACGCATACGCCCTTTTTGGCCAACCAAGCAACCTGGAAAGGTAAATCAGCGCTACAAAGAAGTCTCGCTTCCCATCGGTCAAAAGGGCCATGCTGAATAAAGTGTCAAAACCAGAAATGCAGGACAGGCCATGGAGAAACGGGAGCCTTGCTACGCTGATGGGCGGGATGTAAATTGCCAACAGCCACTCTGGAGAGGTGTACGGTGTGTCCTGAGACATCTAAAAAACTCAGCTTAGAGAGCATAGGGCACTTCCACTCATGGGCGTATAAACTGGGAAAAGTAAAAATCAGCAAGACACAGGCACCCCAAAGTTTAGGGCTGCTCTGTTGGCAAGAATCTCCACTTCGTTACACCTTAAATATCCCAGGAAAGAGAAAAATGGATACAGAAGTTGTGGTCCTTATGTACAATGGAATATCACTCAGCCATGAAATCTACGTCATAAGGCTCGTAGCAGCATGATGAGTGGATTTAGGTATGACGATTCTAGGTGAAATAAGTCACACAGAAAAAAAAAAAAACTTATCATAAGATATCACTTATAGAGGGAAAGTAAAAACCACTACACTTGAACTGAATTACAAAACAGAAGAGAGTCACACGTTTAGAAAACACACTATGGCTGCTTAACGGGAAAGGTGAGGTGGGGTGATGCATAAAACCAGGGTTACAAATTAGCTCAGAGAGCGTTCCATAAACCCAATATGTAATAGACAAGACCTACTCCTTACTCAGTGAACGGGACCCAACACCCCCTATTCACCGACCAAGAATATATCTGACAAGTAACAATCTTAAAACCTATGTATTGAAATCTCTCTGTAAGTGAGTCAAGTGCGTGTAAAGCATCATAAACACCGCACTGAAAAGCAGCTAAACCCCATTATAAAAATCAATTACTTTTAAAAACCCGTGAAACAAAGACAGTGAAAGAGAGAGAAATTCTTACAAAATTCGTTCAGAGGCTGTGATGACACCTGGGTTGACCATATCTAGACCCACAGCTGATTGAGACATAAGGGTGGACACTCTTGGGACTGAGAGGTTTGCTGAGGTTGGGTGAGCAAATGCAGACCCTTTAAAGTAATACTGCGTGGTACCCATCCCATGGGTCCCAAATCTCCAGGTTCAAGGGCATCTTCCTACATCGAAAACATGCATGAGAAACCCAAAAAATGGTACACCGTGTGATCGGGAAAGGTTTCTAAAACGCACCTCATTTCTCATCTCCTTCTGCTCGGGTTCGCCATTCCAGCCACTTTCCTAGCAATCTCCCTCCTTGGAGAATCAGCACCTTTAACCTCCTGTTTCGTACAGGTTGCAATTTGTCCTGAGGATGAACGGGAAGAGGGGGAACCAATGAGAGACTAGCTCTAGGTCTTGGGACAGGCACAGGTCACTCTATTTTCCCATCAGGAAGAAGAATTAACCACAGGCTCAGCCTGCCGCCCGGAAGCAGAATAGGGCCTGAAGCAATCCTGCGCTTTTGCGGCCAGCTCCCAAGAAAGCGAGTTGAAAAATGGAGCTCAGGGGCACTGCGATTCACAAACCTGCAGAGTTATAAATGGTAACTCTCGTCCACAAATATATTGAGGGAAGGCAACGAAGAGGATTTGAAACCAAGGCAGAATTGCAGGAAACAGATTTCAGGAGGGAAATTCGAATCGCCTTTAAAGCACAGGAAAAGCGGCAAAACCTCGACAATGATGCCCTTGGCCAAAAAGGGCGTATGCGTTTTTTCCTGAATATATTCAGGAAAAAACGCATACGCCCTTTTTGGCCAACCAAGCAACCTGGAAAGGCAAATCAGCGCTACAAAGAAGTCTCGCTTCCCATCGGTCAAAAGGGTCATGCTGAATAAAGTGTCAAAACCAGAAATGCAGGACAGGCCATGGAGAAACGGGAGCCTTGCTACGCTGATGGGCGGGATGTAAATTGCCAACAGCCACTCTGGAGAGGTGTACGATGTGTCCTGAGACATCTAAAAAACTCAGCTTAGAGAGCATAGGGCACTTCCACTCATGGGCGTATAAATTGGGAAAACTAAAAATCAGCAAGACACAGGCACCCCAAAGTTTAGGGCTGCTCTGTTGGCAAGAACCTCCACTTCGTTACACCTTAAATATCCCAGGAAAGAGAAAAATGGATAAAGAAGTTGTGGTCCTTATGTACAATGGAATATCACTCAGCCATGAAATCTACGTCATAAGGCTCGTAGCAGCATGATGAGTGGATTTAGGTACGACGATTCTACGTGAAATAAGTCACACAGAAAAAAAAAAAAAACTTATCATAAGATATCACTTATAGAGGGAAAGTAAAAACCGCTACACTTGAACTGAATTACAAAACAGAAGAGAGTCACACGTTTAGAAAACACACTATGGCTGCTTAACGGGAAAGGTGAGGTGGGGTGATGCATAAAACCAGGGTTACAAATTAGCTCAGATACCGTTCCATAAACCCAATATGTAATAGACAAGACCTACTCCTTGCTCAGTGAACGGGACCCAACACCGCCTATTCACCGCCCAAGAATATATCTGACTAGTAAGAATCTTAAAACCTATGTATTGAAATCTCTCTGTAAGTGAGTCAAGTGGGTGTAAAGCGTCATAAACTCAGCACTGAAAAGCAGCTAAACCCCATTATAAAAATCAATTACTTTTAAAAACCCGTGAAACAAAGACAGTGAAAGAGAGAGAAATTCTTACAAAATTCGTTCAGAGGCTGTGATGCCACATGGGTTGACCATATCTAGACCCACAGCTGATTGAGACATAGGGGTGGACACTCTTGGGGCTGAGAGGTTTGGTGAGGTTGGGTGAGCAAATGCAGACCCTTTAAAGTAATACTGCGTGGTACCCATCCCATGGGTCCCAAATCTCCAGGTTCAAGGGCATCTTCCTACATCGAAAACATGCATGAGAAACCCAGAAGATGGTACACCGTGTGATCGGGAAAGGTTTCTAAAACGCACCTCATTTCTCATCTCCTTCTGCTCGGGTTCGCCATTCCAGCCGCTTTCCTAGCAATCTCCCTCCTTGGAGAATCAGCACCTTTAAACTCCTGTTCCGTACAGGTGGCAATTTGTCCTGAGGAGGAACGGGAAGAGGGGGAACCAATGAGAGACTAGCTCTAGGTCTTGGGACAGGCACAGGTCACTCTATTTTCCCATCAGGAAGAAGAATTAACCACAGGCTCAGCCTGCCGCCCGGAAGCAGAATAGGGCCTGAAGCAATCCTGCGCTTTTGCGGCCAGCTCCCAAGAAAGCGAGTTGAAAAATGGAGCTCAGGGGCACTGCAATTCACAAACCTGCAGAGTTATAAATGATAACTCTCGTCCACAAATATATTGAGGGAAGGCAACGAAGAGGATTTGAAAGCAAGGCATAATTGCAGGAAACAGATTTCAGGAGGGAGATTCGAATCGCCGTTAAAGCAAAGGAAAAGCGGCAAAACCTCGACAATGATGCCCTTGGCCAAAAAGGTTGTATGCGTTTTTTCCTGAATATATTCAGGAAAAAACGCATACGCCCTTTTTGGCCAACCAAGCAACCTGGAAAGGTAAATCAGCGCTACAAAGAAGTCTCGCTTCCCATCGGTCAAAAGGGCCATGCTGAATAAAGTGTCAAAACCAGAAATGCAGGACAGGCCATGGAGAAACGGGAGCCTTGCTACGCTGATGGGCGGGATGTAAATTGCCAACAGCCACTCTGGAGAGGTGTACGGTGTGTCCTGAGACATCTAAAAAACTCAGCTTAGAGAGCATAGGGCACTTCCACTCATGGGCGTATAAACTGGGAAAACTAAAAATCAGCAAGACACAGGCACCCCAAAGTTTAGGGCTGCTCTGTTGGCAAGAATCTCCACTTCGTTACACCTTAAATATCCCAGGAAAGAGAAAAATGGATACAGAAGTTGTGGTCCTTATGTACAATGGAATATCACTCAGCCATGAAATCTACGTCATAAGGCTCGTAGCAGCATGATGAGTGGATTTAGGTATGACGATTCTAGGTGAAATAAGTCACAGAGAAAAAAAAAAAAAACTTATCATAAGATATCACTTATAGAGGGAAAGTAAAAACCACTACACTTGAACTGAATTACAAAACAGAAGAGAGTCACACGTTTAGAAAACACACTATGGCTGCTTAACGGGAAAGGTGAGGTGGGGTGATGCATAAAACCAGGGTTACAAATTAGCTCAGATAGCGTTCCATAAACCCAATATGTAATAGACAAGACCTACTCCTTACTCAGTGAACGGGACCCAACACCCCCTATTCACCGACCAAGAATATATCTGACAAGTAACAATCTTAAAACCTATGTATTGAAATCTCTCTGTAAGTGAGTCAAGTGCGTGTAAAGCATCATAAACACCGCACTGAAAAGCAGCTAAACCCCATTATAAAAATCAATTACTTTTAAAAACCCGTGAAACAAAGACAGTGAAAGAGAGAGAAATTCTTACAAAATTCGTTCAGAGGCTGTGATGACACCTGGGTTGACCATATCTAGACTCACAGCTGATTGAGACATAAGGGTGGACACTCTTGGGGCTGAGAGGTTTGCTGAGGTTGGGTGAGCAAATGCAGACCCTTTAAAGTAATACTGCGTGGTACCCATCCCATGGGTCCCAAATCTCCAGGTTCAAGGGCATCTTCCTACATCGAAAACATGCATGAGAAACCCAAAAAATGGTACACCGTGTGATCGGGAAAGGTTTCTAAAACGCACCTCATTTCTCATCTCCTTCTGCTCGGGTTCGCCATTCCAGCCACTTTCCTAGCAATCTCCCTCCTTGGAGAATCAGCACCTTTAACCTCCTGTTTCGTACAGGTTGCAATTTGTCCTGAGGATGAACGGGAAGAGGGGGAACCAATGAGAGACTAGCTCTAGGTCTTGGGACAGGCACAGGTCACTCTATTTTCCCATCAGGAAGAAGAATTAACCACAGGCTCAGCCTGCCGCCCGGAAGCAGAATAGGGCCTGAAGCAATCCTGCGCTTTTGCGGCCAGCTCCCAAGAAAGCGAGTTGAAAAATGGAGCTCAGGGGCACTGCGATTCACAAACCTGCAGAGTTATAAATGGTAACTCTCGTCCACAAATATATTGAGGGAAGGCAACGAAGAGGATTTGAAACCAAGGCAGAATTGCAGGAAACAGATTTCAGGAGGGAAATTCGAATCGCCTTTAAAGCACAGGAAAAGCGGCAAAACCTCGACAATGATGCCCTTGGCCAAAAAGGGCGTATGCGTTTTTTCCTGAATATATTCAGGAAAAAACGCATACGCCCTTTTTGGCCAACCAAGCAACCTGGAAAGGCAAATCAGCGCTACAAAGAAGTCTCGCTTCCCATCGGTCAAAAGGGTCATGCTGAATAAAGTGTCAAAACCAGAAATGCAGGACAGGCCATGGAGAAACGGGAGCCTTGCTACGCTGATGGGCGGGATGTAAATTGCCAACAGCCACTCTGGAGAGGTGTACGATGTGTCCTGAGACATCTAAAAAACTCAGCTTAGAGAGCATAGGGCACTTCCACTCATGGGCGTATAAATTGGGAAAACTAAAAATCAGCAAGACACAGGCACCCCAAAGTTTAGGGCTGCTCTGTTGGCAAGAACCTCCACTTCGTTACACCTTAAATATCCCAGGAAAGAGAAAAATGGATAAAGAAGTTGTGGTCCTTATGTACAATGGAATATCACTCAGCCATGAAATCTACGTCATAAGGCTCGTAGCAGCATGATGAGTGGATTTAGGTACGACGATTCTACGTGAAATAAGTCACACAGAAAAAAAAAAAAACTTATCATAAGATATCACTTATAGAGGGAAAGTAAAAACCGCTACACTTGAACTGAATTACAAAACAGAAGAGAGTCACACGTTTAGAAAACACACTATGGCTGCTTAACGGGAAAGGTGAGGTGGGGTGATGCATAAAACCAGGGTTACAAATTAGCTCAGATACCGTTCCATAAACCCAATATGTAATAGACAAGACCTACTCCTTGCTCAGTGAACGGGACCCAACACCGCCTATTCACCGCCCAAGAATATATCTGACTAGTAAGAATCTTAAAACCTATGTATTGAAATCTCTCTGTAAGTGAGTCAAGTGGGTGTAAAGCGTCATAAACTCAGCACTGAAAAGCAGCTAAACCCCATTATAAAAATCAATTACTTTTAAAAACCCGTGAAACAAAGACAGTGAAAGAGAGAGAAATTCTTACAAAATTCGTTCAGAGGCTGTGATGCCACATGGGTTGACCATATCTAGACCCACAGCTGATTGAGACATAGGGGTGGACACTCTTGGGGCTGAGAGGTTTGGTGAGGTTGGGTGAGCAAATGCAGACCCTTTAAAGTAATACTGCGTGGTACCCATCCCATGGGTCCCAAATCTCCAGGTTCAAGGGCATCTTCCTACATCGAAAACATGCATGAGAAACCCATAAGATGGTACACCGTGTGATCGGGAAAGGTTTCTAAAACACACCTCATTTCTCATCTCCTTCTGCTCGGGTTCGCCATTCCAGCCGCTTTCCTAGCAATCTCCCTCCTTGGAGAATCAGCACCTTTAAACTCCTGTTCCGTACAGGTTGCAATTTGTCCTGAGGAGGAACGGGAAGAGGGGGAACCAATAAGAGACTAGCTCTAGGTCTTGGGACAGGCACAGGTCACTCTATTTTCCCATCAGGAAGAAGAATTAACCACAGGCTCAGCCTGCCGCCCGGAAACAGAATAGGGCCTGAAGCAATCCTGCGCTTTTGCGGCCAGCTCCCAAGAAATCGAGTTGAAAAATGGAGCTCAGGGGCACTGCAATTCACAAACCTGCAGAGTTATAAATGATAACTCTCGTCCACAAATATATTGAGGGAAGGCAACGAAGAGGATTTGAAAGCATGGCATAATTGCAGGAAACAGATTTCAGGAGGGAGATTCGAATCGCCGTTAAAGCAAAGGAAAAGCGGCAAAACCTCGACAATGATTCCCTTGGCCAAAAAGGTTGTATGCGTTTTTTCCTGAATATATTCAGGAAAAAACGCATACGCCCTTTTTGGCCAACCAAGCAACCTGGAAAGGTAAATCAGCGCTACAAAGAAGTCTCGCTTCCCATCGGTCAAAAGGGCCATGCTGAATAAAGTGTCAAAACCAGAAATGCAGGACAGGCCATGGAGAAACGGGAGCCTTGCTACGCTGATGGGCGGGATGTAAATTGCCAACAGCCACTCTGGAGAGGTGTACGGTGTGTCCTGAGACATCTAAAAAACTCAGCTTAGAGAGCATAGGGCACTTCCACTCATGGGCGTATAAACTGGGAAAACTAAAAATCAGCAAGACACAGGCACCCCAAAGTTTAGGGCTGCTCTGTTGGCAAGAATCTCCACTTCGTTACACCTTAAATATCCCAGGAAAGAGAAAAATGGATACAGAAGTTGTGGTCCTTATGTACAATGGAATATCACTCAGCCATGAAATCTACGTCATAAGGCTCGTAGCAGCATGATGAGTGGATTTAGGTATGACGATTCTAGGTGAAATAAGTCACACAGAAAAAAAAAAAAAACTTATCATAAGATATCACTTATAGAGGGAAAGTAAAAACCACTACACTTGAACTTAATTACAAAACAGAAGAGAGTCACACGTTTAGAAAACACACTATGGCTGCTTAACGGGAAAGGTGAGGTGGGGTGATGCATAAAACCAGGGTTACAAATTAGCTCAGATAGCGTTCCATAAACCCAATATGTAATAGACAAGACCTACTCCTTACTCAGTGAACGGGACCCAACACCCCCTATTCACCGACCAAGAATATATCTGACAAGTAACAATCTTAAAACCTATGTATTGAAATCTCTCTGTAAGTGAGTCAAGTGCGTGTAAAGCATCATAAACACAGCACTGAAAAGCAGCTAAACCCCATTATAAAAATCAATTACTTTTAAAAACCCGTGAAACAAAGACAGTGAAAGAGAGAGAAATTCTTACAAAATTCGTTCAGAGGCTGTGATGACACCTGGGTTGACCATATCTAGACCCACAGCTGATTGAGACATAAGGGTGGACACTCTTGGGGCTGAGAGGTTTGCTGAGGTTGGGTGAGCAAATGCAGACCCTTTAAAGTAATACTGCGTGGTACCCATCCCATGGGTCCCAAATCTCCAGGTTCAAGGGCATCTTCCTACATCGAAAACATGCATGAGAAACCCAAAAAATGGTACACCGTGTGATCGGGAAAGGTTTCTAAAACGCACCTCATTTCTCATCTCCTTCTGCTCGGGTTCGCCATTCCAGCCACTTTCCTAGCAATCTCCCTCCTTGGAGAATCAGCACCTTTAACCTCCTGTTTCGTACAGGTTGCAATTTGTCCTGAGGATGAACGGGAAGAGGGGGAACCAATGAGAGACTAGCTCTAGGTCTTGGGACAGGCACAGGTCACTCTATTTTCCCATCAGGAAGAAGAATTAACCACAGGCTCAGCGTGCCGCCCGGAAGCAGAATAGGGCCTGAAGCAATCCTGCGCTTTTGCGGCCAGCTCCCAAGAAAGCGAGTTGAAAAATGGAGCTCAGGGGCACTGCGATTCACAAACCTGCAGAGTTATAAATGGTAACTCTCGTCCACAAATATATTGAGGGAAGGCAACGAAGAGGATTTGAAACCAAGGCAGAATTGCAGGAAACAGATTTCAGGAGGGAAATTCGAATCGCCTTTAAAGCACAGGAAAAGCGGCAAAACCTCGACAATGATGCCCTTGGCCAAAAAGGGCGTATGCGTTTTTTCCTGAATATATTCAGGAAAAAACGCATACGCCCTTTTTGGCCAACCAAGCAACCTGGAAAGGCAAATCAGCGCTACAAAGAAGTCTCGCTTCCCATCGGTCAAAAGGGTCATGCTGAATAAAGTGTCAAAACCAGAAATGCAGGACAGGCCATGGAGAAACGGGAGCCTTGCTACGCTGATGGGCGGGATGTAAATTGCCAACAGCCACTCTGGAGAGGTGTACGATGTGTCCTGAGACATCTAAAAAACTCAGCTTAGAGAGCATAGGGCACTTCCACTCATGGGCGTATAAATTGGGAAAACTAAAAATCAGCAAGACACAGGCACCCCAAAGTTTAGGTCTGCTCTGTTGGCAAGAACCTCCACTTCGTTACACCTTAAATATCCCAGGAAAGAGAAAAATGGATACAGAAGTTGTTGTCCTTATGTACAATGGAATATCACTCAGCCATGAAATCTACGTCATAAGGCTCGTAGCAGCATGATGAGTGGATTTAGGTACGACGATTCTACGTGAAATAAGTCACACAGAAAAAAAAAAAAAAACTTATCATAAGATATCACTTATAGAGGGAAAGTAAAAACCGCTACACTTGAACTGAATTACAAAACAGAAGAGAGTCACACGTTTAGAAAACACACTATGGCTGCTTAACGGGAAAGGTGAGGTGGGGTGATGCATAAAACCAGGGTTACAAATTAGCTCAGATACCGTTCCATAAACCCAATATGTAATAGACAAGACCTACTCCTTGCTCAGTGAACGGGACCCAACACCGCCTATTCACCGCCCAAGAATATATCTGACTAGTAAGAATCTTAAAACCTATGTATTGAAATCTCTCTGTAAGTGAGTCAAGTGGGTGTAAAGCGTCATAAACTCAGCACTGAAAAGCAGCTAAACCCCATTATAAAAATCAATTACTTTTAAAAACACGTGAAACAAAGACAGTGAAAGAGAGAGAAATTCTTACAAAATTCGTTCAGAGGCTGTGATGCCACATGGGTTGACCATATCTAGACCCACAGCTGATTGAGACATAGGGGTGGACACTCTTGGGGCTGAGAGGTTTGGTGAGGTTGGGTGAGCAAATGCAGACCCTTTAAAGTAATACTGCGTGGTACCCATCCCATGGATCCCAAATCTCCAGGTTCAAGGGCATCTTCCTACATCGAAAACATGCATGAGAAACCCATAAGATGGTACACCGTGTGATCGGGAAAGGTTTCTAAAACGCACCTCATTTCTCATCTCCTTCTGCTCGGGTTCGCCATTCCAGCCGCTTTCCTAGCAATCTCCCTCCTTGGAGAATCAGCACCTTTAAACTCCTGTTCCGTACAGGTTGCAATTTGTCCTGAGGAGGAACGGGAAGAGGGGGAACCAATGAGAGACTAGCTCTAGGTCTTGGGACAGGCACAGGTCACTCTATTTTCCCATCAGGAAGAAGAATTAACCACAGGCTCAGCCTGCCGCCCGGAAACAGAATAGGGCCTGAAGCAATCCTGCGCTTTTGCGGCCAGCTCCCAAGAAATCGAGTTGAAAAATGGAGCTCAGGGGCACTGCAATTCACAAACCTGCAGAGTTATAAATGATAACTCTCGTCCACAAATATATTGAGGGAAGGCAACGAAGAGGATTTGAAAGCATGGCATAATTGCAGGAAACAGATTTCAGGAGGGAGATTCGAATCGCCGTTAAAGCAAAGGAAAAGCGGCAAAACCTCGACAATGATTCCCTTGGCCAAAAAGGTTGTATGCGTTTTTTCCTGAATATATTCAGGAAAAAACGCATACGCCCTTTTTGGCCAACCAAGCAACCTGGAAAGGTAAATCAGCGCTACAAAGAAGTCTCGCTTCCCATCGGTCAAAAGGGCCATGCTGAATAAAGTGTCAAAACCAGAAATGCAGGACAGGCCATGGAGAAACGGGAGCCTTGCTACGCTGATGGGCGGGATGTAAATTGCCAACAGACACTCTGGAGAGGTGTACGGTGTGTCCTGAGACATCTAAAAAACTCAGCTTAGAGAGCATAGGGCACTTCCACTCATGGGCGTATAAACTGGGAAAACTAAAAATCAGCAAGACACAGGCACCCCAAAGTTTAGGGCTGCTCTGTTGGCAAGAATCTCCACTTCGTTACACCTTAAATATCCCAGGAAAGAGAAAAATGGATACAGAAGTTGTGGTCCTTATGTACAATGGAATATCACTCAGCCATGAAATCTACGTCATAAGGCTCGTAGCAGCATGATGAGTGGATTTTGGTATGACGATTCTAGGTGAAATAAGTCACACAGAAAAAAAAAAAACTTATCATAAGATATCACTTATAGAGGGAAAGTAAAAACCACTACACTTGAACTGAATTACAAAACAGAAGAGAGTCACACGTTTAGAAAACACACTATGGCTGCTTAACGGGAAAGGTGAGGTGGGGTGATGCATAAAACCAGGGTTACAAATTAGCTCAGATAGCGTTCCATAAACCCAATATGTAATAGACAAGACCTACTCCTTACTCAGTGAACGGGACCCAACACCCCCTATTCACCGACCAAGAATATATCTGACAAGTAACAATCTTAAAACCTATGTATTGAAATCTCTCTGTAAGTGAGTCAAGTGCGTGTAAAGCATCATAAACACAGCACTGAAAAGCAGCTAAACCCCATTATAAAAATCAATTACTTTTAAAAACCCGTGAAACAAAGACAGTGAAAGAGAGAGAAATTCTTACAAAATTCGTTCAGAGGCTGTGATGACACCTGGGTTGACCATATCTAGACCCACAGCTGATTGAGACATAAGGGTGGACACTCTTGGGGCTGAGAGGTTTGCTGAGGTTGGGTGAGCAAATGCAGACCCTTTAAAGTAATACTGCGTGGTACCCATCCCATGGGTCCCAAATCTCCAGGTTCAAGGGCATCTTCCTACATCGAAAACATGCATGAGAAACCCAAAAAATGGTACACCGTGTGATCGGGAAAGGTTTCTAAAACGCACCTCATTTCTCATCTCCTTCTGCTCGGGTTCGCCATTCCAGCCACTTTCCTAGCAATCTCCCTCCTTGGAGAATCAGCACCTTTAACCTCCTGTTTCGTACAGGTTGCAATTTGTCCTGAGGATGAACGGGAAGAGGGGGAACCAATGAGAGACTAGCTCTAGGTCTTGGGACAGGCACAGGTCACTCTATTTTCCCATCAGGAAGAAGAATTAACCACAGGCTCAGCCTGCCGCCCGGAAGCAGAATAGGGCCTGAAGCAATCCTGCGCTTTTGCGGCCAGCTCCCAAGAAAGCGAGTTGAAAAATGGAGCTCAGGGGCACTGCGATTCACAAACCTGCAGAGTTATAAATGGTAACTCTCGTCCACAAATATATTGAGGGAAGGCAACGAAGAGGATTTGAAACCAAGGCAGAATTGCAGGAAACAGATTTCAGGAGGGAAATTCGAATCGCCTTTAAAGCACAGGAAAAGCGGCAAAACCTCGACAATGATGCCCTTGGCCAAAAAGGGCGTATACGTTTTTTCCTGAATATATTCAGGAAAAAACGCATACGCCCTTTTTGGCCAACCAAGCAACCTGGAAAGGCAAATCAGCGCTACAAAGAAGTCTCGCTTCCCATCGGTCAAAAGGGTCATGCTGAATAAAGTGTCAAAACCAGAAATGCAGGACAGGCCATGGAGAAACGGGAGCCTTGCTACGCTGATGGGCGGGATGTAAATTGCCAACAGCCACTCTGGAGAGGTGAACGATGTGTCCTGAGACATCTAAAAAACTCAGCTTAGAGAGCATAGGGCACTTCCACTCATGGGCGTATAAATTGGGAAAACTAAAAATCAGCAAGACACAGGCACCCCAAAGTTTAGGGCTGCTCTGTTGGCAAGAACCTCCACTTCGTTACACCTTAAATATCCCAGGAAAGAGAAAAATGGATACAGAAGTTGTTGTCCTTATGTACAATGGAATATCACTCAGCCATGAAATCTACGTCATAAGGCTCGTAGCAGCATGATGAGTGGATTTAGGTACGACGATTCTACGTGAAATAAGTCACACAGAAAAAAAAAAAAACTTATCATAAGATATCACTTATAGAGGGAAAGTAAAAACCGCTACACTTGAACTGAATTACAAAACAGAAGAGAGTCACACGTTTAGAAAACACACTATGGCTGCTTAACGGGAAAGGTGAGGTGGGGTGATGCATAAAACCAGGGTTACAAATTAGCTCAGATACCGTTCCATAAACCCAATATGTAATAGACAAGACCTACTCCTTGCTCAGTGAACGGGACCCAACACCGCCTATTCACCGCCCAAGAATATATCTGACTAGTAAGAATCTTAAAACCTATGTATTGAAATCTCTCTGTAAGTGAGTCAAGTGGGTGTAAAGCGTCATAAACTCAGCACTGAAAAGCAGCTAAACCCCATTATAAAAATCAATTACTTTTAAAAACCCGTGAAACAAAGACAGTGAAAGAGAGAGAAATTCTTACAAAATTCGTTCAGAGGCTGTGATGCCACATGGGTTGACCATATCTAGACCCACAGCTGATTGAGACATAGGGGTGGACACTCTTGGGGCTGAGAGGTTTGGTGAGGTTGGGTGAGCAAATGCAGACCCTTTAAAGTAATACTGCGTGGTACCCATCCCATGGGTCCCAAATCTCCAGGTTCAAGGGCATCTTCCTACATCGAAAACATGCATGAGAAACCCATAAGATGGTACACCGTGTGATCGGGAAAGGTTTCTAAAACGCACCTCATTTCTCATCTCCTTCTGCTCGGGTTCGCCATTCCAGCCGCTTTCCTAGCAATCTCCCTCCTTGGAGAATCAGCACCTTTAAACTCCTGTTCCGTACAGGTTGCAATTTGTCCTGAGGAGGAACGGGAAGAGGGGGAACCAATGAGAGACTAGCTCTAGGTCTTGGGACAGGCACAGGTCACTCTATTTTCCCATCAGGAAGAAGAATTAACCACAGGCTCAGCCTGCCGCCCGGAAACAGAATAGGGCCTGAAGCAATCCTGCGCTTTTGTGGCCAGCTCCCAAGAAATCGAGTTGAAAAATGGAGCTCAGGGGCACTGCAATTCACAAACCTGCAGAGTTATAAATGATAACTCTCGTCCACAAATATATTGAGGGAAGGCAACGAAGAGGATTTGAAAGCATGGCATAATTGCAGGAAACAGATTTCAGGATGGAGATTCGAATCGCCGTTAAAGCAAAGGAAAAGCGGCAAAACCTCGACAATGATGCCCTTGGCCAAAAAGGTTGTATGCGTTTTTTCCTGAATATATTCAGGAAAAAACGCATACGCCCTTTTTGGCCAACCAAGCAACCTGGAAAGGTAAATCAGCGCTACAAAGAAGTCTCGCTTCCCATCGGTCAAAAGGGCCATGCTGAATAAAGTGTCAAAACCAGAAATGCAGGACAGGCCATGGAGAAACGGGAGCCTTGCTACGCTGATGGGCGGGATGTAAATTGCCAACAGCCACTCTGGAGAGGTGTACGGTGTGTCCTGAGACATCTAAAAAACTCAGCTTAGAGAGCATAGGGCACTTCCACTCATGGGCGTAAAAACTGGGAAAACTAAAAATCAGCAAGACACAGGCACCCCAAAGTTTAGGGCTGCTCTGTTGGCAAGAATCTCCACTTCGTTACACCTTAAATATCCCAGGAAAGAGAAAAATGGATACAGAAGTTGTGGTCCTTATGTACAATGGAATATCACTCAGCCATGAAATCTACGTCATAAGGCTCGTAGCAGCATGATGAGTGGATTTAGGTATGACGATTCTAGGTGAAATAAGTCACACAGAAAAAAAAAAAAACTTATCATAAGATATCACATATAGAGGGAAAGTAAAAACCACTACACTTGAACTGAATTACAAAACAGAAGAGAGTCACACGTTTAGAAAACACACTATGGCTGCTTAACGGGAAAGGTGAGGTGGGGTGATGCATAAAACCAGGGTTACAAATTAGCTCAGATAGCGTTCCATAAACCCAATATGTAATAGACAAGACCTACTCCTTACTCAGTGAACGGGACCCAACACCCCCTATTCACCGACCAAGAATATATCTGACAAGTAACAATCTTAAAACCTATGTATTGAAATCTCTCTGTAAGTGAGTCAAGTGCGTGTAAAGCATCATAAACACAGCACTGAAAAGCAGCTAAACCCCATTATAAAAATCAATTACTTTTAAAAACCCGTGAAACAAAGACAGTGAAAGAGAGAGAAATTCTTACAAAATTCGTTCAGAGGCTGTGATGCCACCTGGGTTGACCATATCTAGACCCACAGCTGATTGAGACATAAGGGTGGACACTCTTGGGGCTGAGAGGTTTGCTGAGGTTGGGTGAGCAAATGCAGACCCTTTAAAGTAATACTGCGTGGTACCCATCCAATGGGTCCCAAATCTCCAGGTTCAAGGGCATCTTCCTACATCGAAAACATGCATGAGAAACCAAAAAAATGGTACACCGTGTGATCGGGAGAGGTTTCTAAAACGCACCTCATTTCTCATCTCCTTGTTCTCGGGTTCGCCATTCCAGCCGCTTTCCCAGCAATCTCCCTCCTTGGAGAATCAGCACCTTTAACCTCCTGTTCCGTACAGGTTGCAATTTGTCCTGAGGATGAAAGGGAAGAGGGGGAACCAATGAGAGACTAGCTCTAGGTCTTGGGACAGGCACAGGTCACTCTATTTTCCCATCAGGAAGAAGAATTAACCACAGGCTCAGCCTGCCGCCCGGAAGCAGAATAGGGCCTGAAGCAATCCTGCGCTTTTGCGGCCAGCTCCCAAGAAAGCGAGTTGAAAAATGGAGCTCAGGGGCACTGCAATTCACAAACCTGCAGAGTTATAAATGGTAACTCTCGTCCACAAATATACTGAGGGAAGGCAACGAAGAGGATTTGAAACCAAGGCAGAATTGCAGGAAACAGATTTCAGGAGGGAGATTCGAATCGCCTTTAAAGCACAGGAAAAGCGGCAAAACCTCGACAATGATGCCCTTGGCCAAAAAGGGCATATGCGTTTTTTCCTGAATATATTCAGGAAAAAACGCATACGCCCTTTTTGGCCAACCAAGCAACCTGGAAAGGCAAATCAGCGCCACAAAGAAGTCTCGCTTCCCATCGGTCAAAAGGGCCATGCTGAATAAAGTGTCAAAACCAGAAATGCAGGACAGGCCATGGAGAAACGGGAGCCTTGCTACGCTGATGGACGAGATGTAAATTGCCAACAGCCACTCTGGAGAGGTGTACGGTGTGTCTTGAAACATCTAAAAAACTCAGCTTAGAGAGCATAGGGCACTTCCACTCATGGGCGTATAAATTGGGAAAACTAAAAATCAGCAAGACACAGGCACCCCAAAGTTTAGGGCTGCTCTGTTGAGAAGAAGATCCACTTCGTTACACCTTAAATATCCCAGGAAAGAGAAAAATGGATACAGAAGTTGTGGTCCTTATGTACAATGGAATATCACTCAGCCATGAAATCAACGTCATAAGGCTCGTAGCAGCATGATGAGTGGATTTAGGTACGACGATTCTACGTGAAATAAGTCACACAGAAAAAAAAAAACTTATCATAAGATATCACTTATAGAGGGAAAGTAAAAACCGCTACACTTGAACTGAATTACAAAACAGAAGAGAGTCACACGTTTAGAAAACACACTATGGCTGCTTAACGGGAAAGGTGAGGTGGGGTGATGCATAAAACCAGGGTTACAAATTAGCTCAGATACCGTTCCATAAACCCAATATGTAATAGACAAGACCTACTACTTGCTCAGTGAACGGGACCCAACACCCCCTATTCACCGCCCAAGAATATATCTGACTAGTAAGAATCTTAAAACCTATGTATTGAAATCTCTCTGTAAGTGAGTCAAGTGGGTGTAAAGCGTCATAAACACAGCACTGAAAAGCAGCGAAACCCCATTATAAAAATCAATTATTTTAAAAACCCGTGAAACAAAGACAGTGAAAGAGAGAGAAATTCTTACAAAATTCGTTCAGAGGCTGTGATGCCACATGGGTTGACCATATCTAGACCCACAGCTGATTGAGACATAGGGGTGGACACTCTTGGGGCTGAGAGGTTTGGTGAGGTTGGGTGAGCAAATGCAGACCCTTTAAAGTAATACTGCGTGGTACCCATCCCATGGGTCCCAAATCTCCAGGTTCAAGGGCATCTTCCTACATCGAAAACATGCATGAGAAACCCAGAAGATGGTACACCGTGTGATCGGGAAAGGTTTCTAAAACGCACCTCATTTCTCATCTCCTTCTGCTCGGGTTCGCCATTCCAGCCGCTTTCCTAGCAATCTCCCTCCTTGGAGAATCAGCACCTTTAAACTCCTGTTCCGTACAGGTTGCAATTTGTCCTGAGGAGGAACGGGAAGAGGGGGAACCAATGAGAGACTAGCTCTAGGTCTTGGGACAGGCACAGGTCACTCTATTTTCCCATCAGGAAGAAGAATTAACCACAGGCTCAGCCTGCCGCCCGGAAGCAGAATAGGGCCTGAAGCAATCCTGCGCTTTTGCAGCCAGCTCCCAAGAAATCGAGTTGAAAAATGGAGCTCAGGGGCACTGCAATTCACAAACCTGCAGAGTTATAAATGATAACTCTCGTCCACAAATATATTGAGGGAAGGCAACGAAGAGGATTTCAAAGCAAGGCAGAATTGCAGGAAACAGATTTCAGGAGGGAGATTCGAATCGCCGTTAAAGCAAAGGAAAAGCGGCAAAACCTCGACAATGATGCCCTTGGCCAAAAAGGTTGTATGCGTTTTTTCCTGAATATATTGAGGAAAAAACGCATACGCCCTTTTTGGCCAACCAAGCAACCTGGAAATGTAAATCAGCGCTACAAAGAAGTCTCGCTTCCCATCGGTCAAAAGGGCCATGCTGAATAAAGTGTCAAAACCAGAAATGCAGGACAGGCCATGGAGAAACGGGAGCCTTGCTACGCTGATGGGCGGGATGTAAATTGCCAACAGCCACTCTGGAGAGGTGTACGGTGTGTCCTGAGACATCTAAAAAACTCAGCTTAGAAAGCATAGGGCACTTCCACTCATGGGCGTATAAACTGGGAAAACTAAAAATCAGCAAGACACAGGCACCCCAAAGTTTAGGGCTGCTCTGTTGGCAAGAATCTCCACTTCGTTACACCTTAAATATCCCAGGAAAGAGAAAAATGGATACAGAAGTTGTGGTCCTTATGTACAATGGAATATCACTCAGCCATGAAATCTACGTCATAAGGCTCGTAGCAGCATGATGAGTGGATTTAGGTATGACGATTCTAGGTGAAATAAGTCACACAGAAAAAAAAAAAAAAACTTATCATAAGATATCACTTATAGAGGGAAAGTAAAAACCACTACACTTGAACTGAATTACAAAACAGAAGAGAGTCACACGTTTAGAAAACACACTATGGCTGCTTAACGGGAATGGTGAGGTGGGGTGATGCATAAAACCAGGGTTACAAATTAGCTCAGATAGCGTTCCATAAACCCAATATGTAATAGACAAGACCTACTCCTTACTCAGTGAACGGGACCCAACACCCCCTATTCACCGACCAAGAATATATCTGACAAGTAACAATCTTAAAACCTATGTATTGAAATCTCTCTGTAAGTGAGTCAAGTGCGTGTAAAGCATCATAAACACAGCACTGAAAAGCAGCTAAACCCCATTATAAAAATCAATTACTTTTAAAAACCCGTGAAACAAAGACAGTGAAAGAGAGAGAAATTCTTACAAAATTCGTTCAGAGGCTGTGATGCCACCTGGGTTGACCATATCTAGACCCACAGCTGATTGAGACATAAGGGTGGACACTCTTGGGGCTGAGAGGTTTGCTGAGGTTGGGTGAGCAAATGCAGACCCTTTAAAGTAATACTGCGTGGTACCCATCCCATGGGTCCCAAATCTCCAGGTTCAAGGGCATCTTCCTACATCGAAAACATGCATGAGAAACCAAAAAAATGGTACACCGTGTGATCGGGAGAGGTTTCTAAAACGCACCTCATTTCTCATCTCCTTGTTCTCGGGTTCGCCATTCCAGCCGCTTTCCCAGCAATCTCCCTCCTTGGAGAATCAGCACCTTTAACCTCCTGTTCCGTACAGGTTGCAATTTGTCCTGAGGATGAAAGGGAAGAGGGGGAACCAATGAGAGACTAGCTCTAGGTCTTGGGACAGGCACAGGTCACTCTATTTTCCCATCAGGAAGAAGAATTAACCACAGGCTCAGCCTGCCGCCCGGAAGCAGAATAGGGCCTGAAGCAATCCTGCGCTTTTGCGGCCAGCTCCCAAGAAAGCGAGTTGAAAAATGGAGCTCAGGGGCACTGCAATTCACAAACCTGCAGAGTTATAAATGGTAACTCTCGTCCACAAATATACTGAGGGAAGGCAACGAAGAGGATTTGAAACCAAGGCAGAATTGCAGGAAACAGATTTCAGGAGGGAGATTCGAATCGCCTTTAAAGCACAGGAAAAGCGGCAAAACCTCGACAATGATGCCCTTGGCCAAAAAGGGCGTATGCGTTTTTTCCTGAATATATTCAGGAAAAAACGCATACGCCCTTTTTGGCCAACCAAGCAACCTGGAAAGGCAAATCAGCGCCACAAAGAAGTCTCGCTTCCCATCGGTCAAAAGGGCCATGCTGAATAAAGTGTCAAAACCAGAAATGCAGGACAGGCCATGGAGAAACGGGAGCCTTGCTACGCTGATGGACGAGATGTAAATTGCCAACAGCCACTCTGGAGAGGTGTACGGTGTGTCTTGAAACATCTAAAAAACTCAGCTTAGAGAGCATAGGGCACTTCCACTCATGGGCGTATAAATTGGGAAAACTAAAAATCAGCAAGACACAGGCACCCCAAAGTTTAGGGCTGCTCTGTTGAGAAGAAGATCCACTTCGTTACACCTTAAATATCCCAGGAAAGAGAAAAATGGATACAGAAGTTGTGGTCCTTATGTACAATGGAATATCACTCAGCCATGAAATCTACGTCATAAGGCTCGTAGCAGCATGATGAGTGGATTTAGGTACGACGATTCTACGTGAAATAATTCACACAGAAAAAAAAAAACTTATCATAAGATATCACTTATAGAGGGAATGTAAAAACCGCTACACTTGAACTGAATTACAAAACAGAAGAGAGTCACACGTTTAGGAAACACACTATGGCTCCTTAACGGGAAAGGTGAGGTGGGGTGATGCATAAAACAAGGGTTACAGATTAGCTCAGATACCGTTCCATAAACCCAATATGTAATAGACAAGACCTACTCCTTGCTCATTGAACGGGACCCAACACCCCCTATTCACCGCCCAAGAATATATCTGACTAGTAAGAATCTTAAAACCTATGTATTGAAATCTCTCTGTAAGTGAGTCAAGTGGGTGTAAAGCGGCATAAACACAGCACTGAAAAGCAGCTAAACCCCATTATAAAAATCAATTACTTTTAAACACCCGTGAAACAAAGACAGTGAAAGAGAGAGAAATTCTTACAAAATTCGTTCAGAGGCTGTGATGCCACCAGGATTGACCATATCTAGACCCACAGCTGATTGAGACATAGGGGTGGACACTCTTGGGGCTGAGAGGTTTGGTGAGGTTGGGTGAGCAAATGCAGACCCTTTAAAGTAATACTGCGTGGTACCCATCCCATGGGTCCCAAATCTCCAGGTTCAAGGGCATCTTCCTACATCGAAAACATGCATGAGAAACCCAGAAGATGGTACACCGTGTGATCGGGAAAGGTTTCTAAAACGCACCTCATTTCTCATCTCCTTCTGCTCGGGTTCGCCATTCCAGCCGCTTTCCTAGCAATCTCCCTCCTTGGAGAATCAGCACCTTTAACCTCCTGTTCCGTACAGGTTGCAATTGGTCCTGAGGATGAACGGGAAGACGGGGAACCAATGAGAGACTAGCTCTAGGTGTTGGGACAAGAACAGGTCACGCTATTTTCCCATCAGAAAGAAGAATTAACCAAAGGCTCAGCCTACCGCCCGGAAGCAGAATAGGGCCTGAAGCAATCCTGCGCTTTTGCGGCCAGCTCCCAAGAAAGCGAGTTGAGAAATGGAGCTCAGGGGCACTGCAATTCACAAACCTGCAGAGTTATAAATGATAACTCTCGTCCACAAATATATTGAGGGAAGGCAACGAAGAGGATTTGAAAGCAAGGCAGAATTGCAGGAAACAGATTTCAGGAGGGAGATTCGAATCACCTTTAAAGCACAGGAAAAGCGGCAAAACCTCGACAATGATGCCCTTGGCCAAAAAGGTTGTATGCGTTTTTTCCTGAATATATTCAGGAAAAAACGCATACGCCCTTTTTGGCCAACCAAGCAACCTGGAAAGGCAAATCAGCGCTACAAAGAAGTCTCGCTTCCCATCGGTCAAAAGGGCCATGCTGAATAAAGTGTCAAAACCAGAAATGCAGGACAGGCCATGGAGAAACGGGAGCCTTGCTACGCTGATGGGCGGGATGTAAATTGCCAACAGCCACTCTGGAGAGGTGTACGATGTGTCCTGAGACATCTAAATAACTCAGCTTAGAGAGCATAGGGCACTTCCACTCATGGGCGTATAAATTGGGAAAACTAAAAATCAGCAAGACACAGGCACCCCAAAGTTTAGGGCTGCTCTGTTGGCAAGAACCTCCACTTCGTTACACCTTAAATATCCCAGGAAAGAGAAAAATGGATACAGAAGTTGTGGTCCTTATGTACAATGGAATATCACTCAGCCATGAAATCTACGTCATAAGGCTCGTAGCAGCATGATGAGTGGATTTAGGTACGACGATTCTACGTGAAATAAGTCACACAGAAAAAAAAAAAAACTTATCATAAGATATCACTTATAGAGGGAATGTAAAAACCGCTACACTTGAACTGAATTACAAAACAGAAGAGAGTCACACGTTTAGAAAACACACTATGGCTGCTTAACGGGAAAGGTGAGGTGGGGTGATGCATAAAACCAGGGTTTCAAATTAGCTCAGATACCGTTCCATAAACCCAACATGTAATAGACAAGACCTACTCCTTGCTCAGTGAACGGGACTCAACACCCCCTATTCACCGCCCAAAAATATATCTGACTAGTAAGAATCTTAAAACCTATGTATTGAAATCTCTCTGTAAGTGAGTCAAGTGGTTGTAAAGCGGCATAAACACAGCATTGAAAAGCAGCTAAACCCCATTATAAAAATCAATTACTTTTAAAAACCCGTGAAACAAAGACAGTGAAAGAGAGAGAAATTCTTACAAAATTCGTTCAGAGGCTGTGATGCCACCTGGGTTGACCATATCTAGACCCACAGCTGATTGAGACATAAGGGTGGACACTCTTGGGGCTGAGAGGTTTGGTGAGGTTGGGTGAGCAAACGCAGACCCTTGAAAGTAATACTGTGTGGTACCCATCCCATGGGTCCCAAATCTCCAGGTTCAAGGGCATCTTCCTACATCGAAAACATGCATGAGAAACCCAGAAAATGGTACACCGTGTGATCAGGAAAGGTTTCTAAAACGCACCTCATTTCTCATCTCCTTCTGCTCGGGTTTGCCATTCCAGCCGCTTTCCTAGCAATCTCCCTCCTTGGAGAATCAGCACCTTTAACCTCCTGTTCCGTACAGGTTGCAATTTGTCCTGAGGAGGAACGGGAAGAGGGGGAACCAATGAGAGACTAGCTCTAGGTCTTGGGACAGGCACAGGTCACTCTATTTTCCCATCACGAAGAAGAATTAACCACAGGCTCAGCCTGCCACCCGGAAGCAGAATAGGGCCTGAAGCAATCCTGCGCTTTTGCGGCCAGCTCCCAAGAAAGCGAGTTGAAAAATGGAGCTCAGGGGCACTGCAATTCACAAACCTGCAGAGTTATAAATGATAACTCTCGTCCACAAATATATTGAGGGAAGGCAACGAAGAGGATTTGAAAGCAAGGCAGAATTGCAGGAAACAGATTTCAGGAGGGAGATTCGAATCGCCTTTAAAGCACAGGAAAAGCGGCAAAACCTCGACAATGATGCCCTTGGACAAAAAGGGCGTATGCGTTTTTTCCTGAATATATTCAGGAAAAAACGCATACGCCCTTTTTGGCCAACCAAGCAACCTGGAAAGGCAAATCAGCGCTACAAAGAAGTCTCGCTTCCCATCGGTCAAAAGGGTCATGCTGAATAAAGTGTCAAAACCAGAAATGCAGGACAGGCCATGGAGAAACGGGAGCCTTGCTACGCTGATGGGCGGGATGTAAATTGCCAACAGCCACTCTGGAGAGGTGTACGATGTGTCCTGAGACATCTAAAAATCTCAGCTTAGAGAGCATATGGCACTTCCACTCATGGGCGTATAAATTGGGAAAACTAAAAATCAGCAAGACACAGGCACCCCAAAGTTTAGGGCTGCTCTGTTGGCAAGAACCTCCACTTCGTTACACCTTAAATATCCCAGGAAAGAGAAAAATGGATACAGAAGTTGTTGTCCTTATGTACAATGGAATATCACTCAGCCATGAAATCTACGTCATAAGGCTCGTAGTAGCATGATGAGTGGATTTAGGTACGACGATTCTACGTGAAATAAGTCACACAGAAAAAAAAAAAACTTATCATAAGATATCACTTGTAGAGGGAAAGTAAAAACCGCTACACTTGAACTGAATTACAAAACAGAAGAGAGTCACACGTTTAGAAAACACACTATGGCTGCTTAACGGGAAAGGTGAGGTGGGGTGATGCATAAAACCAGGGTTACAAATTAGCTCAGATACCGTTCCATAAACCCAATATGTAATAGACAAGACCTACTCCTTGCTCAGTGAACGGGACCCAACACCGCCTATTCACCGCCCAAGAATATATCTGACTAGTAAGAATCTTAAAACCTATGTATTGAAATTTCTCTGTAAGTGAGTCAAGTGGGTGTAAAGCGTCATAAACACAGCACTGAAAAGCAGCTAAACCCCATTATAAAAATCAATTACTTTTAAAAACCCGTGAAACAAAGACAGTGAAAGAGAGAGAAATTCTTACAAAATTCGTTCAGAGGCTGTGATGCCACATGGGTTGACCATATCTAGACCCACAGCTGATTGAGACATAGGGGTGGACACTCTTGGGGCTGAGAGGTTTGGTGAGGTTGGGTGAGCAAATGCAGACCCTTTAAAGTAATACTGCGTGGTACCCATCCCATGGGTCCCAAATCTCCAGGTTCAAGGGCATCTTCCTACATCGAAAACATGCATGAGAAACCCATAAGATGGTACACCGTGTGATCGGGAAAGGTTTCTAAAACGCACCTCATTTCTCATCTCCTTCTGCTCGGGTTCGCCATTCCAGCCGCTTTCCTAGCAATCTCCCTCCTTGGAGAATCAGCACCTTTAAACTCCTGTTCCGTACAGGTTGCAATTTGTCCTGAGGAGGAACGGGAAGAGGGGGAACCAATGAGAGACTAGCTCTAGGTCTTGGGACAGGCACAGGTCACTCTATTTTCCCATCAGGAAGAAGAATTAACCACAGGCTCAGCCTGCCGCCCGGAAGCAGAATAGGGCCTGAAGCAATCCTGCGCTTTTGCGGCCAGCTCCCAAGAAATCGAGTTGAAAAATGGAGCTCAGGGGCACTGCAATTCACAAACCTGCAGAGTTATAAATGATAACTCTCGTCCACAAATATATTGAGGGAAGGCAACGAAGAGGATTTGAAAGCAAGGCATAATTGCAGGAAACAGATTTCAGGAGGGAGATTCGAATCGCCGTTAAAGCAAAGGAAAAGCGGCAAAACCTCGACAATGATGCCCTTGGCCAAAAAGTTTGTATGCGTTTTTTCCTGAATATATTCAGGAAAAAACGCATACGCCCTTTTTGGCCAACCAAGCAACCTGGAAAGGTAAATCAGCGCTACAAAGAAGTCTCGCTTCCCATCGGTCAAAAGGGCCATGCTGAATAAAGTGTCAAAACCAGAAATGCAGGACAGGCCATGGAGAAACGGGAGCCTTGCTACGCTGATGGGCGGGATGTAAATTGCCAACAGCCACTCTGGAGAGGTGTACGGTGTGTCCTGAGACATCTAAAAAACTCAGCTTAGAGAGCATAGGGCACTTCCACTCATGGGCGTATAAACTGGGAAAACTAAAAATCAGCAAGACACAGGCACCCCAAAGTTTAGGGCTGCTCTGTTGGCAAGAATCTCCACTTCGTTACACCTTAAATATCCCAGGAAAGAGAAAAATGGATACAGAAGTTGTGGTCCTTATGTACAATGGAATATCACTCAGCCATGAAATCTACGTCATAAGGCTCGTAGCAGCATGATGAGTGGATTTAGGTATGACGATTCTAGGTGAAATAAGTCACACAGAAAAAAAAAAAACTTATCATAAGATATCACTTATAGAGGGAAAGTAAAAACCACTACACTTGAACTGAATTACAAAACAGAAGAGAGTCACACGTTTAGAAAACACACTATGGCTGCTTAACGGGAAAGGTGAGGTGGGGTGATGCATAAAACCAGGGTTACAAATTAGCTCAGATAGCGTTCCATAAACCCAATATGTAATAGACAAGACCTACTCCTTACTCAGTGAACGGGACCCAACACCCCCTATTCACCGACCAAGAATATATCTGACAAGTAACAATCTTAAAACCTATGTATTGAAATCTCTCTGTAAGTGAGTCAAGTGCGTGTAAAGCATCATAAACACAGCACTGAAAAGCAGCTAAACCCCATTATAAAAATCAATTACTTTTAAAAACCCGTGAAACAAAGACAGTGAAAGAGAGAGAAATTCTTACAAAATTCGTTCAGAGGCTGTGATGACACCTGGGTTGACCATATCTAGACCCACAGCTGATTGAGACATAAGGGTGGACACTCTTGGGGCTGAGAGGTTTGCTGAGGTTGGGTGAGCAAATGCAGACCCTTTAAAGTAATACTGCGTGGTACCCATCCCATGGGTCCCAAATCTCCAGGTTCAAGGGCATCTTCCTACATCGAAAACATGCATGAGAAACCCAAAAAATGGTACACCGTGTGATCGGGAAAGGTTTCTAAAACGCACCTCATTTCTCATCTCCTTCTGCTCGGGTTCGCCATTCCAGCCACTTTCCTAGCAATCTCCCTCCTTGGAGAATCAGCACCTTTAACCTCCTGTTTCGTACAGGTTGCAATTTGTCCTGAGGATGAACGGGAAGAAGGGGAACCAATGAGAGACTAGCTCTAGGTCTTGGGACAGGCACAGGTCACTCTATTTTCCCATCAGGAAGAAGAATTAACCACAGGCTCAGCCTGCCGCCCGGAAGCAGAATAGGGCCTGAAGCAATCCTGCGCTTTTGCGGCCAGCTCCCAAGAAAGCGAGTTGAAAAATGGAGCTCAGGGGCACTGCGATTCACAAACCTGCAGAGTTATAAATGGTAACTCTCGTCCACAAATATATTGAGGGAAGGCAACGAAGAGGATTTGAAACCAAGGCAGAATTGCAGGAAACAGATTTCAGGAGGGAAATTCGAATCGCCTTTAAAGCACAGGAAAAGCGGCAAAACCTCGACAATGATGCCCTTGGCCAAAAAGGGCGTATGCGTTTTTTCCTGAATATATTCAGGAAAAAACGCATACGCCCTTTTTGGCCAACCAAGCAACCTGGAAAGGCAAATCAGCGCTACAAAGAAGTCTCGCTTCCCATCGGTCAAAAGGGTCATGCTGAATAAAGTGTCAAAACCAGAAATGCAGGACAGGCCATGGAGAAACGGGAGCCTTGCTACGCTGATGGGCGGGATGTAAATTGCCAACAGCCACTCTGGAGAGGTGTACGATGTGTCCTGAGACATCTAAAAAACTCAGCTTAGAGAGCATAGGGCACTTCCACTCATGGGCGTATAAATTGGGAAAACTAAAAATCAGCAAGACACAGGCACCCCAAAGTTTAGGGCTGCTCTGTTGGCAAGAACCTCCACTTCGTTACACCTTAAATATCCCAGGAAAGAGAAAAATGGATACAGAAGTTGTTGTCCTTATGTACAATGGAATATCACTCAGCCATGAAATCTACGTCATAAGGCTCGTAGCAGCATGATGAGTGGATTTAGGTACGACGATTCTACGTGAAATAATTCACACAGAAAAAAAAAAAAACTTATCATAAGATATCACTTATAGAGGGAATGTAAAAACCGCTACACTTGAACTGAATTACAAAACAGAAGAGAGTCACACGTTTAGAAAACACACTATGGCTCCTTAACGGGAAAGGAGAGGTGGGGTGATGCATAAAACAAGGGTTACAGATTAGCTCAGATACCGTTCCATAAACCCAATATGTAATAGACAAGACCTACTCCTTGCTCAGTGAACGGGACCCAACACCCCCTATTCACCGCCCAAGAATATATCTGACTAGTAAGAATCTTAAAACCTATGTATTGAAATCTCTCTGTAAGTGAGTCAAGTGGGTGTAAAGCGGCATAAACACAGCACTGAAAAGCAGCTAAACCCCATTATAAAAATCAATTACTTTTAAACACCCGTGAAACAAAGACAGTGAAAGAGAGAGAAATTCTTACAAAATTCGTTCAGAGGCTGTGATGCCACCAGGATTGACGATATCTAGACCCACAGCTGATTGAGACATAAGGGTGGACACTCTTGGGGCTGAGAGGTTTGGTGAGGTTGGGTGAGCAAATGCAGACCCTTTAAAGTAATACTGCGTGGTACCCATCCCATGGGTCCCAAATCTCCAGGTTCAAGGGCATCTTCCTACATCAAAAACATGCATGAGAAACCCAGAAGATGGTACACCGTGTGATCGGGAAAGGTTTCTAAAACGCACCTCATTTCTCATCTCCTTCTGCTCGGGTTCGCCATTCCAGCCGCTTTCCTAGCAATCTCCCTCCTTGGAGAATCAGCACCTTTAACCTCCTGTTCCGTACAGGTTGCAATTGGTCCTGAGGATGAACGGGAAGACGGGGAACCAATGAGAGACTAGCTCTAGGTGTTGGGACAAGAACAGGTCACGCTATTTTCCCATCAGAAAGAAGAATTAACCGAAGGCTCAGCCTACCGCCCGGAAGCAGAATAGGGCCTGAAGCAATCCTGCGCTTTTGCGGCCAGCTCCCAAGAAAGCGAGTTGAGAAATGGAGCTCAGGGGCACTGCAATTCACAAACCTGCAGAGTTATAAATGATAACTCTCGTCCACAAATATATTGAGGGAAGGCAACGAAGAGGATTTGAAAGCAAGGCAGAATTGCAGGAAACAGATTTCAGGAGGGAGATTCGAATCACCTTTAAAGCACAGGAAAAGCGGCAAAACCTCGACAATGATGCCCTTGGCCAAAAAGGTTGTATGCGTTTTTTCCTGAATATATTCAGGAAAAAACGCATACGCCCTTTTTGGCCAACCAAGCAACCTGGAAAGGCAAATCAGCGCTACAAAGAAGTCTCGCTTCCCATCGGTCAAAAGGGCCATGCTGAATAAAGTGTCAAAACCAGAAATGCAGGACAGGCCATGGAGAAACGGGAGCCTTGCTACGCTGATGGGCGGGATGTAAATTGCCAACAGCCACTCTGGAGAGGTGTACGATGTGTCCTGAGACATCTAAATAACTCAGCTTAGAGAGCATAGGGCACTTCCACTCATGGGCGTATAAATTGGGAAAACTAAAAATCAGCAAGACACAGGCACCCCAAAGTTTAGGGCTGCTCTGTTGGCAAGAACCTCCACTTCGTTACACCTTAAATATCCCAGGAAAGAGAAAAATGGATACAGAAGTTGTGGTCCTTATGTACAATGGAATATCACTCAGCCATGAAATCTACGTCATAAGGCTCGTAGCAGCATGATGAGTGGATTTAGGTACGACGATTCTACGTGAAATAAGTCACACAGAAAAAAAAAAAAACTTATCATAAGATATCACTTATAGAGGGAAAGTAAAAACCGCTACACTTGAACTGAATTACAAAACAGAAGAGAGTCACACGTTTAGAAAACACACTATGGCTGCTTAACGGGAAAGGTGAGGTGGGGTGATGCATAAAACCAGGGTTTCAAATTAGCTCAGATACCGTTCCATAAACCCAACATGTAATAGACAAGACCTACTCCTTGCTCAGTGAACGGGACTCAACACCCCCTATTCACCGCCCAAGAATATATCTGACTAGTAAGAATCTTAAAACCTATGTATTGAAATCTCTCTGTAAGTGAGTCAAGTGGGTGTACAGCGGCATAAACACAGCATTGAAAAGCAGCTAAACCCCATTATAAAAATCAATTACTTTTAAAAACCCGTGAAACAAAGACAGTGAAAGAGAGAGAAATTCTTACAAAATTCGTTCAGAGGCTGTGATGCCACCAGGATTGACCATATCTAGACCCACAGCTGATTGAGACATAGGGGTGGACACTCTTGGGGCTGAGAGGTTTGGTGAGGTTGGGTGAGCAAATGCAGACCCTTTAAAGTAATACTGTGTGGTACCCATCCCATGGGTCCCAATTCTCCAGGTTCAAGGGCATCTTCCTACATCGAAAACATGCATGAGAAACCCAGAAGATGGTAAACCATGTGATCGGGAAAGGTTTCTAAAACGCACCTCATTTCTCATCTCCTTCTGCTTGGGTTCGCCATTCCAGCCGCTTTCCTAGCAATCTCCCTCCTTGGAGAATCAGCACCTTTAACCTCCTGTTCCGTACAGGTTGCAAATGGTCCTGAAGATGAACGGGAAGACGGGGAACCAATGAGAGACTAGCTCTAGGTGTTGGGACAAGAACAGGTCACGCTATTTTCCCATTAGAAAGAAGAATTAACCAAAGGCTCAGCCTACCGCCCGGAAACAGAATAGGGCCTGAAGCAATCCTGCGCTTTTGCGGCCAGCTCCCAAGAAAGCGAGTTGAGAAATGGAGCTCAGGGGCACTGCAATTCACAAACCTGCAGAGTTATAAATGATAACTCTCGTCCACAAATATATTGAGGGAAGGCAACGAAGAGGATTTGAAAGCAAGGCAGAATTGCAGGAAACAGATTTCAGGAGGGAGATTCGAATCGCCGTTAAAGCACAGGAAAAGCGGCAAAACCTCGACAATGATGCCCTTGGCCAAAAAGGTTGTATGCGTTTTTTCCTGAATATATTCAGGAAAAAACGCATACGCCCTTTTTGGCCAACCAAGCAACCTGGAAAGGCAAATCAGCGCTGCAAAGAAGTCTCGCTTCCCATCGGTCAAAAGGGCCATGCTGAATAAAGTGTCAAAACCAGAAATGCAGGACAGGCCATGGAGAAACGGGAGCCTTGCTACGCTGATGGGCGGGATGTAAATTGCCAACAGCCACTCTGCAGAGGTGTACGGTGTGTCCTGAGACATCTAAAAAACTCAGCTTAGAGAGCATAGGGCACTTCCACTCATGGGCGTATAAATTGGGAAAACTAAAAATCAGCAAGACACAGGCACCCCAAAGTTTAGGGCTGCTCTGTTGGCAAGAATCTCCACTTCGTTACACCTTAAATATCCCAGGAAAGAGAAAAATGGATACAGAAGTTGTGGTCCTTATGTACAATGGAATATCACTCAGCCATGAAATCTACGTCATAAGGCTCGAAGCAGCATGATGAGTGGATTTAGGTATGACGATTCTGGGTGAAATAAGTCACACAGAAAAAAAAAAAAAACTTATCATAAGATATCACTTATAGAGGGAAAGTAAAAACCACTACACTTGAACTGAATTACAAAACAGAAGAGAGTCACACGTTTAGAAAACACACTATGGCTGCTTAACGGGAAAGGTGAGGTGGGGTGATGCATAAAACCAGGGTTACAAATTAGCTCAGATAGCGTTCCATAAACCCAATATGTAATAGACAAGACCTACTCCTTACTCAGTGAACGGGCCCCAACACCCCCTATTCACCGACCAAGAATATATCTGAACAGTAACAATCTTAAAACCTATGTATTGAAATCTCTCTGTAAGTGAGTCAAGTGCGTGTAAAGCATCATAAACACAGCACTGAAAAGCAGCTAAACCCCATTATAAAAATCAATTACTTTTAAAAACCCGTGAAGCAAAGACAGTGAAAGAGAGAGAAATTCTTACAAAATTCGTTCAGGGGCTGTGATGCCACCTGGATTGACCATATCTAGACCCACAGCTGATTGAGACATAAGGGTGGACACTCCTGGGGCTGAGAGGTTTGGTGAGGTTGGGTGAGCAAACGCAGACCCTTTAAAGTAATACTGCGTGGTACCCATCCCATGGGTCCCAAATCTCCAGGTTCAAGGGCACCTTCCTACATCGAAAACATGCATGAGAATCCCAGAAGATGGTACACCGTGTAATCGGGAAAGGTTTCTAAAACGCACCTCATTTCTCATCTCCTTGTGCTCGGGTTCGCCATTCCAGCCGCTTTCCTAGCAATCTCCCTCCTTGGAGAATCAGCACCTTTAACCTCCTGTTCCGTACAGGTTGCAATTTGTCCTGAGGAGGAACGGGAAGAGGGGGAACCAATGGGAGACTAGCTCTATGTCTTGGGACAGGCACAGCTAACTCTATTTTCCCGTCAGGAAGAAGAATTAACCACAGGCTCAGCCTGCCAGCCGGAAGCCGAATAGGGCCTGAAGCATTCCTGCGCTTTTGCGGCCAGCTCCCAAGGAAGCGAGTTGAGAAATGGAGCTCAGGGGCACTGCAATTCACAAACCTGCAGAGTTATAAATGATAACTCTCGTCCACAAATATACTGAGGGAAGGCAACGAAGAGGATTTGAAAGCAAGGCAGAATTGCAGGAAACAGGTTTCAGGAGGGAGATTCGAATCGCCTTTAAAGCACAGGAAAAGCGGCAAAACTTCGAAAATGATTCCCTTGGCCAAAAAGGTTGTATGCGTTTTTTCCTGAATATATTCAGGAAAAAACGCATACGCCCTTTTTGGCCAACCAAGCAACCTGGAAAGGTAAATCAGCGCTACAAAGAAGTCTCGCTTCCCATCGGTCAAAAGGGCCATGCTGAATAAAGTGTCAAAACCAGAAATGCAGGACAGGCCATGGAGAAACGGGAGCCTTGCTACGCTGATGGGCGGGATGTAAATTGCCAACAGACACTCTGGAGAGGTGTACGGTGTGTCCTGAGACATCTAAAAAACTCAGCTTAGAGAGCATAGGGCACTTCCACTCATGGGCGTATAAACTGGGAAAACTAAAAATCAGCAAGACACAGGCACCCCAAAGTTTAGGGCTGCTCTGTTGGCAAGAATCTCCACTTAGTTACACCTTAAATATCCCAGGAAAGAGAAAAATGGATACAGAAGTTGTGGTCCTTATGTACAATGGAATATCACTCAGCCATGAAATCTACGTCATAAGGCTCGTAGCAGCATGATGAGTGGATTTTGGTATGACGATTCTAGGTGAAATAAGTCACACAGAAAAAAAAAAAAACTTATCATAAGATATCACTTATAGAGGGAAAGTAAAAACCACTACACTTGAACTGAATTACAAAACAGAAGAGAGTCACACGTTTAGAAAACACACTATGGCTGCTTAACGGGAAAGGTGAGGTGGGGTGATGCATAAAACCAGGGTTACAAATTAGCTCAGATAGCGTTCCATAAACCCAATATGTAATAGACAAGACCTACTCCTTAGTCAGTGAACGGGACCCAACACCCCCTATTCACCGACCAAGAATATATCTGACAAGTAACAATCTTAAAACCTATGTATTGAAATCTCTCTGTAAGTGAGTCAAGTGCGTGTAAAGCATCATAAACACAGCACTGAAAAGCAGCTAAACCCCATTATAAAAATCAATTACTTTTAAAAACCCGTGAAACAAAGACAGTGAAAGAGAGAGAAATTCTTACAAAATTCGTTCAGAGGCTGTGATGACACCTGGGTTGACCATATCTAGACCCACAGCTGATTGAGACATAAGGGTGGACACTCTTGGGGCTGAGAGGTTTGCTGAGGTTGGGTGAGCAAATGCAGACCCTTTAAAGTAATACTGCGTGGTACCCATCCCATGGGTCCCAAATCTCCAGGTTCAAGGGCATCTTCCTACATCGAAAACATGCATGAGAAACCCAAAAAATGGTACACCGTGTGATCGGGAAAGGTTTCTAAAACGCACCTCATTTCTCATCTCCTTCTGCTCGGGTTCGCCATTCCAGCCACTTTCCTAGCAATCTCCCTCCTTGGAGAATCAGCACCTTTAACCTCCTGTTTCGTACAGGTTGCAATTTGTCCTGAGGATGAACGGGAAGAGGGGGAACCAATGAGAGACTAGCTCTAGGTCTTGGGACAGGCACAGGTCACTCTATTTTCCCATCAGGAAGAAGAATTAACCACAGGCTCAGCCTGCCGCCCGGAAGCAGAATAGGGCCTGAAGCAATCCTGCGCTTTTGCGGCCAGCTCCCAAGAAAGCGAGTTGAAAAATGGAGCTCAGGGGCACTGCGATTCACAAACCTGCAGAGTTATAAATGGTAACTCTCGTCCACAAATATATTGAGGGAAGGCAACGAAGAGGATTTGAAACCAAGGCAGAATTGCAGGAAACAGATTTCAGGAGGGAAATTCGAATCGCCTTTAAAGCACAGGAAAAGCGGCAAAACCTCGACAATGATGCCCTTGGCCAAAAAGGGCGTATGCGTTTTTTCCTGAATATATTCAGGAAAAAACGCATACGCCCTTTTTGGCCAACCAAGCAACCTGGAAAGGCAAATCAGCGCTACAAAGAAGTCTCGCTTCCCATCGGTCAAAAGGGCCATGCTGAATAAAGTGTCAAAACCAGAAATGCAGGACAGGCCATGGAGAAACGGGAGCCTTGCTACGCTGATGGACGAGATGTAAATTGCCAACAGCCACTCTGGAGAGGTGTACGGTGTGTCTTGAAACATCTAAAAAACTCAGCTTAGAGAGCATAGGGCACTTCCACTCATGGGCGTATAAATTGGGAAAACTAAAAATCAGCAAGACACAGGCACCCCAAAGTTTAGGGCTGCTCTGTTGAGAAGAAGATCCACTTCGTTACACCTTAAATATCCCAGGAAAGAGAAAAATGGATACAGAAGTTGTGGTCCTTATGTACAATGGAATATCACTCAGCCATGAAATCAACGTCATAAGGCTCGTAGCAGCATGATGAGTGGATTTAGGTACGACGATTCTACGTGAAATAAGTCACACAGAAAAAAAAAAAAACTTATCATAAGATATCACTTATAGAGGGAAAGTAAAAACCGCTACACTTGAACTGAATTACAAAACAGAAGAGAGTCACACGTTTAGAAAACACACTATGGCTGCTTAACGGGAAAGGTGAGGTGGGGTGATGCATAAAACCAGGGTTACAAATTAGCTCAGATACCGTTCCATAAACCCAATATGTAATAGACAAGACCTACTCCTTGCTCAGTGAACGGGACCCAACACCCCCTATTCACCGCCCAAGAATATATCTGACTAGTAAGAATCTTAAAACCTATGTATTGAAATCTCTCTGTAAGTGAGTCAAGTGGGTGTAAAGCGTCATAAACACAGCACTGAAAAGCAGCGAAACCCCATTATAAAAATCAATTACTTTTAAAAACCCGTGAAACAAAGACAGTGAAAGAGAGAGAAATTCTTACAAAATTCGTTCAGAGGCTGTGATGCCACATGGGTTGACCATATCTAGACCCACAGCTGATTGAGACATAGGGGTGGACACTCTTGGGGCTGAGAGGTTTGGTGAGGTTGGGTGAGCAAATGCAGACCCTTTAAAGTAATACTGCGTGGTACCCATCCCATGGGTCCCAAATCTCCAGGTTCAAGGGCATCTTCCTACATCGAAAACATGCATGAGAAACCCAGAAGATGGTACACCGTGTGATCGGGAAAGGTTTCTAAAACGCACCTCATTTCTCATCTCCTTCTGCTCGGGTTCGCCATTCCAGCCGCTTTCCTAGCAATCTCCCTCCTTGGAGAATCAGCACCTTTAAACTCCTGTTCCGTACAGGTTGCAATTTGTCCTGAGGAGGAACGGGAAGAGGGGGAACCAATGAGAGACTAGCTCTAGGTCTTGGGACAGGCACAGGTCACTCTATTTTCCCATCAGGAAGAAGAATTAACCACAGGCTCAGCCTGCCGCCCGGAAGCAGAATAGGGCCTGAAGCAATCCTGCGCTTTTGCAGCCAGCTCCCAAGAAATCGAGTTGATAAATGGAGCTCAGGGGCACTGCAATTCACAAACCTGCAGAGTTATAAATGATAACTCTCGTCCACAAATATATTGAGGGAAGGCAACGAAGAGGATTTGAAAGCAAGGCATAATTGCAGGAAACAGATTTCAGAAGGGAGATTCGAATCGCCGTTAAAGCAAAGGAAAAGCGGCAAAACCTCGACAATGATGCCCTTGGCCAAAAAGGTTGTATGCGTTTTTTCCTGAATATATTGAGGAAAAAACGCATACGCCCTTTTTGGCCAACCAAGCAACCTGGAAATGTAAATCAGCGCTACAAAGAAGTCTCGCTTCCCATCGGTCAAAAGGGCCATGCTGAATAAAGTGTCAAAACCAGAAATGCAGGACAGGCCATGGAGAAACGGGAGCCTTGCTACGCTGATGGGCGGGATGTAAATTGCCAACAGCCACTCTGGAGAGGTGTACGGTGTGTCCTGAGACATCTAAAAAACTCAGCTTAGAAAGCATAGGGCACTTCCACTCATGGGCGTATAAACTGGGAAAACTAAAAATCAGCAAGACACAGGCACCCCAAAGTTTAGGGCTGCTCTGTTGGCAAGAATCTCCACTTCGTTACACCTTAAATATCCCAGGAAAGAGAAAAATGGATACAGAAGTTGTGGTCCTTATGTACAATGGAATATCACTCAGCCATGAAATCTACGTCATAAGGCTCGTAGCAGCATGATGAGTGGATTTAGGTATGACGATTCTAGGTGAAATAAGTCACACAGAAAAAAAAAAAAAACTTATCATAAGATATCACTTATAGAGGGAAAGTAAAAACCACTACACTTGAACTGAATTACAAAACAGAAGAGAGTCACACGTTTAGAAAACACACTATGGCTGCTTAACGGGAATGGTGAGGTGGGGTGATGCATAAAACCAGGGTTACAAATTAGCTCAGATAGCGTTCCATAAACCCAATATGTAATAGACAAGACCTACTCCTTACTCAGTGAACGGGACCCAACACCCCCTATTCACCGACCAAGAATATATCTGACAAGTAACAATCTTAAAACCTATGTATTGAAATCTCTCTGTAAGTGAGTCAAGTGCGTGTAAAGCATCATAAACACAGCACTGAAAAGCAGCTAAACCCCATTATAAAAATCAATTACTTTTAAAAACCCGTGAAACAAAGACAGTGAAAGAGAGAGAAATTCTTACAAAATTCGTTCAGAGGCTGTGATGCCACCTGGGTTGACCATATCTAGACCCACAGCTGATTGAGACATAAGGGTGGACACTCTTGGGGCTGAGAGGTTTGCTGAGGTTGGGTGAGCAAATGCAGACCCTTTAAAGTAATACTGCGTGGTACCCATCCCATGGGTCCCAAATCTCCAGGTTCAAGGGCATCTTCCTACATCGAAAACATGCATGAGAAACCAAAAAAATGGTACACCGTGTGATCGGGAGAGGTTTCTAAAACGCACCTCATTTCTCATCTCCTTGTTCTCGGGTTCGCCATTCCAGCCGCTTTCCCAGCAATCTCCCTCCTTGGAGAATCAGCACCTTTAACCTCCTGTTCCGTACAGGTTGCAATTTGTCCTGAGGATGAAAGGGAAGAGGGGGAACCAATGAGAGACTAGCTCTAGGTCTTGGGACAGGCACAGGTCACTCTATTTTCCCATCAGGAAGAAGAATTAACCACAGGCTCAGCCTGCCGCCCGGAAGCAGAATAGGGCCTGAAGCAATCCTGCGCTTTTGCGGCCAGCTCCCAAGAAAGCGAGTTGAAAAATGGAGCTCAGGGGCACTGCAATTCACAAACCTGCAGAGTTATAAATGGTAACTCTCGTCCACAAATATACTGAGGGAAGGCAACGAAGAGGATTTGAAACCAAGGCAGAATTGCAGGAAACAGATTTCAGGAGGGAGATTCGAATCACCTTTAAAGCACAGGAAAAGCGGCAAAAACTCGACAATGATGCCCTTGGCCAAAAAGGTTGTATGCGTTTTTTCCTGAATATATTCAGGAAAAAACGCATACGCCCTTTTTGGCCAACCAAGCAACCTGGAAAGGCAAATCAGCGCTACAAAGAAGTCTCGCTTCCCATCGGTCAAAAGGGCCATGCTGAATAAAGTGTCAAAACCAGAAATGCAGGACAGGCCATGGAGAAACGGGAGCCTTGCTACGCTGATGGGCGGGATGTAAATTGCCAACAGCCACTCTGGAGAGGTGTACGATGTGTCCTGAGACATCTAAATAACTCAGCTTAGAGAGCATAGGGCACTTCCACTCATGGGCGTATAAATTGGGAAAACTAAAAATCAGCAAGACACAGGCACCCCAAAGTTTAGGGCTGCTCTGTTGGCAAGAACCTCCACTTCGTTACACCTTAAATATCCCAGGAAAGAGAAAAATGGATACAGAAGTTGTGGTCCTTATGTACAATGGAATATCACTCAGCCATGAAATCTACGTCATAAGGCTCGTAGCAGCATGATGAGTGGATTTAGGTACGACGATTCTACGTGAAATAAGTCACACAGAAAAAAAAAAAAACTTATCATAAGATATCACTTATAGAGGGAAAGTAAAAACCGCTACACTTGAACTGAATTACAAAACAGAAGAGAGTCACACGTTTAGAAAACACACTATGGCTGCTTAACGGGAAAGGTGAGGTGGGGTGATGCATAAAACCAGGGTTTCAAATTAGCTCAGATACCGTTCCATAAACCCAACATGTAATAGACAAGACCTACTCCTTGCTCAGTGAACGGGACTCAACACCCCCTATTCACCGCCCAAAAATATATCTGACTAGTAAGAATCTTAAAACCTATGTATTGAAATCTCTCTGTAAGTGAGTCAAGTGGTTGTAAAGCGGCATAAACACAGCATTGAAAAGCAGCTAAACCCCATTATAAAAATCAATTACTTTTAAAAACCCGTGAAACAAAGACAGTGAAAGAGAGAGAAATTCTTACAAAATTCGTTCAGAGGCTGTGATGCCACCTGGGTTGACCATATCTAGACCCACAGCTGATTGAGACATAAGGGTGGACACTCTTGGGGCTGAGAGGTTTGGTGAGGTTGGGTGAGCAAACGCAGACCCTTGAAAGTAATACTGTGTGGTACCCATCCCATGGGTCCCAAATCTCCAGGTTCAAGGGCATCTTCCTACATCGAAAACATGCATGAGAAACCCAGAAAATGGTACACCGTGTGATCAGGAAAGGTTTCTAAAACGCACCTCATTTCTCATCTCCTTCTGCTCGGGTTTGCCATTCCAGCCGCTTTCCTAGCAATCTCCCTCCTTGGAGAATCAGCACCTTTAACCTCCTGTTCCGTACAGGTTGCAATTTGTCCTGAGGAGGAACGGGAAGAGGGGGAACCAATGAGAGACTAGCTCTAGGTCTTGGGACAGGCACAGGTCACTCTATTTTCCCATCACGAAGAAGAATTAACCACAGGCTCAGCCTGCCACCCGGAAGCAGAATAGGGCCTGAAGCAATCCTGCGCTTTTGCGGCCAGCTCCCAAGAAAGCGAGTTGAAAAATGGAGCTCAGGGGCACTGCAATTCACAAACCTGCAGAGTTATAAATGATAACTCTCGTCCACAAATATATTGAGGGAAGGCAACGAAGAGGATTTGAAAGCAAGGCAGAATTGCAGGAAACAGATTTCAGGAGGGAGATTCGAATCGCCTTTAAAGCACAGGAAAAGCGGCAAAACCTCGACAATGATGCCCTTGGACAAAAAGGGCGTATGCGTTTTTTCCTGAATATATTCAGGAAAAAACGCATACGCCCTTTTTGGCCAACCAAGCAACCTGGAAAGGCAAATCAGCGCTACAAAGAAGTCTCGCTTCCCATCGGTCAAAAGGGTCATGCTGAATAAAGTGTCAAAACCAGAAATGCAGGACAGGCCATGGAGAAACGGGAGCCTTGCTACGCTGATGGGCGGGATGTAAATTGCCAACAGCCACTCTGGAGAGGTGTACGATGTGTCCTGAGACATCTAAAAATCTCAGCTTAGAGAGCATAGGGCACTTCCACTCATGGGCGTATAAATTGGGAAAACTAAAAATCAGCAAGACACAGGCACCCCAAAGTTTAGGGCTGCTCTGTTGGCAAGAACCTCCACTTCGTTACACCTTAAATATCCCAGGAAAGAGAAAAATGGATACAGAAGTTGTTGTCCTTATGTACAATGGAATATCACTCAGCCATGAAATCTACGTCATAAGGCTCGTAGTAGCATGATGAGTGGATTTAGGTACGACGATTCTACGTGAAATAAGTCACACAGAAAAAAAAAAAAAACTTATCATAAGATATCACTTGTAGAGGGAAAGTAAAAACCGCTACACTTGAACTGAATTACAAAACAGAAGAGAGTCACACGTTTAGAAAACACACTATGGCTGCTTAACGGGAAAGGTGAGGTGGGGTGATGCATAAAACCAGGGTTACAAATTAGCTCAGATACCGTTCCATAAACCCAATATGTAATAGACAAGACCTACTCCTTGCTCAGTGAACGGGACCCAACACCGCCTATTCACCGCCCAAGAATATATCTGACTAGTAAGAATCTTAAAACCTATGTATTGAAATCTCTCTGTAAGTGAGTCAAGTGGGTGTAAAGCGTCATAAACACAGCACTGAAAAGCAGCTAAACCCCATTATAAAAATCAATTACTTTTAAAAACCCGTGAAACAAAGACAGTGAAAGAGAGAGAAATTCTTACAAAATTCGTTCAGAGGCTGTGATGCCACATGGGTTGACCATATCTAGACCCACAGCTGATTGAGACATAGGGGTGGACACTCTTGGGGCTGAGAGGTTTGGTGAGGTTGGGTGAGCAAATGCAGACCCTTTAAAGTAATACTGCGTGGTACCCATCCCATGGGTCCCAAATCTCCAGGTTCAAGGGCATCTTCCTACATCGAAAACATGCATGAGAAACCCATAAGATGGTACACCGTGTGATCGGGAAAGGTTTCTAAAACGCACCTCATTTCTCATCTCCTTCTGCTCGGGTTCGCCATTCCAGCCGCTTTCCTAGCAATCTCCCTCCTTGGAGAATCAGCACCTTTAAACTCCTGTTCCGTACAGGTTGCAATTTGTCCTGAGGAGGAACGGGAAGAGGGGGAACCAATGAGAGACTAGCTCTAGGTCTTGGGACAGGCACAGGTCACTCTATTTTCCCATCAGGAAGAAGAATTAACCACAGGCTCAGCCTGCCGCCCGGAAGCAGAATAGGGCCTGAAGCAATCCTGCGCTTTTGCGGCCAGCTCCCAAGAAATCGAGTTGAAAAATGGAGCTCAGGGGCACTGCAATTCACAAACCTGCAGAGTTATAAATGATAACTCTCGTCCACAAATATATTGAGGGAAGGCAACGAAGAGGATTTGAAAGCAAGGCATAATTGCAGGAAACAGATTTCAGGAGGGAGATTCGAATCGCCGTTAAAGCAAAGGAAAAGCGGCAAAACCTCGACAATGATGCCCTTGGCCAAAAAGGTTGTATGCGTTTTTTCCTGAATATATTCAGGAAAAAAGGCATACGCCCTTTTTGGCCAACCAAGCAACCTGGAAAGGTAAATCAGCGCTACAAAGAAGTCTCGCTTCCCATCGGTCAAAAGGGCCATGCTGAATAAAGTGTCAAAACCAGAAATGCAGGACAGGCCATGGAGAAACGGGAGCCTTGCTACGCTGATGGGCGGGATGTAAATTGCCAACAGCCACTCTGGAGAGGTGTACGGTGTGTCCTGAGACATCTAAAAAACTCAGTTTAGAGAGCATAGGGCACTTCCACTCATGGGCGTATAAACTGGGAAAACAAAAAATCAGCAAGACACAGGCACCCCAAAGTTTAGGGCTGCTCTGTTGGCAAGAATCTCCACTTCGTTACACCTTAAATATCCCAGGAAAGAGAAAAATGGATACAGAAGTTGTGGTCCTTATGTACAATGGAATATCACTCAGCCATGAAATCTACGTCATAAGGCTCGTAGCAGCATGATGAGTGGATTTAGGTATGACGATTCTAGGTGAAATAAGTCACACAGAAAAAAAAAAAAACTTATCATAAGATATCACTTATAGAGGGAAAGTAAAAACCACTACACTTGAACTGAATTACAAAACAGAAGAGAGTCACACGTTTAGAAAACACACTATGGCTGCTTAACGGGAAAGGTGAGGTGGGGTGATGCATAAAACCAGGGTTACAAATTAGCTCAGATAGCGTTCCATAAACCCAATATGTAATAGACAAGACCTACTCCTTACTCAGTGAACGGGACCCAACACCCCCTATTCACCGACCAAGAATATATCTGACAAGTAACAATCTTAAAACCTATGTATTGAAATCTCTCTGTAAGTGAGTCAAGTGCGTGTAAAGCATCATAAACACAGCACTGAAAAGCAGCTAAACCCCATTATAAAAATCAATTACTTTTAAAAACCCGTGAAACAAAGACAGTGAAAGAGAGAGAAATTCTTACAAAATTCGTTCAGAGGCTGTGATGCCACCTGGGTTGACCATATCTAGACCCACAGCTGATTGAGACATAAGGGTGGACACTCTTGGGGCTGAGAGGTTTGCTGAGGTTGGGTGAGCAAATGCAGACCCTTTAAAGTAATACTGCGTGGTACCCATCCCATGGGTCCCAAATCTCCAGGTTCAAGGGCATCTTCCTACATCGAAAACATGCATGAGAAACCAAAAAAATGGTACACCGTGTGATCGGGAGAGGTTTCTAAAACGCACCTCATTTCTCATCTCCTTGTTCTCGGGTTCGCCATTCCAGCCGCTTTCCCAGCAATCTCCCTCCTTGGAGAATCAGCACCTTTAACCTCCTGTTCCGTACAGGTTGCAATTTGTCCTGAGGATGAAAGGGAAGAGGGGGAACCAATGAGAGACTAGCTCTAGGTCTTGGGACAGGCACAGGTCACTCTATTTTCCCATCAGGAAGAAGAATTAACCACAGGCTCAGCCTGCCGCCCGGAAGCAGAATAGGGCCTGAAGCAATCCTGCGCTTTTGCGGCCAGCTCCCAAGAAAGCGAGTTGAAAAATGGAGCTCAGGGGCACTGCAATTCACAAACCTGCAGAGTTATAAATGGTAACTCTCGTCCACAAATATACTGAGGGAAGGCAACGAAGAGGATTTGAAACCAAGGCAGAATTGCAGGAAACAGATTTCAGGAGGGAGATTCGAATCGCCTTTAAAGCACAGGAAAAGCGGCAAAACCTCGACAATGATGCCCTTGGCCAAAAAGGGCGTATGCGTTTTTTCCTGAATATATTCAGGAAAAAACGCATACGCCCTTTTTGGCCAACCAAGCAACCTGGAAAGGCAAATCAGCGCCACAAAGAAGTCTCGCTTCCCATCGGTCAAAAGGGCCATGCTGAATAAAGTGTCAAAACCAGAAATGCAGGACAGGCCATGGAGAAACGGGAGCCTTGCTACGCTGATGGACGAGATGTAAATTGCCAACAGCCACTCTGGAGAGGTGTACGGTGTGTCTTGAAACATCTAAAAAACTCAGCTTAGAGAGCATAGGGCACTTCCACTCATGGGCGTATAAATTGGGAAAACTAAAAATCAGCAAGACACAGGCACCCCAAAGTTTAGGGCTGCTCTGTTGAGAAGAAGATCCACTTCGTTACACCTTAAATATCCCAGGAAAGAGAAAAATGGATACAGAAGTTGTGGTCCTTATGTACAATGGAATATCACTCAGCCATGAAATCTACGTCATAAGGCTCGTAGCAGCATGATGAGTGGATTTAGGTACGACGATTCTACGTGAAATAATTCACACAGAAAAAAAAAAAAAACTTATCATAAGATATCACTTATAGAGGGAATGTAAAAACCGCTACACTTGAACTGAATTACAAAACAGAAGAGAGTCACACGTTTAGGAAACACACTATGGCTCCTTAACGGGAAAGGTGAGGTGGGGTGATGCATAAAACAAGGGTTACAGATTAGCTCAGATACCGTTCCATAAACCCAATATGTAATAGACAAGACCTACTCCTTGCTCATTGAACGGGACCCAACACCCCCTATTCACCGCCCAAGAATATATCTGACTAGTAAGAATCTTAAAACCTATGTATTGAAATCTCTCTGTAAGTGAGTCAAGTGGGTGTAAAGCGGCATAAACACAGCACTGAAAAGCAGCTAAACCCCATTATAAAAATCAATTACTTTTAAACACCCGTGAAACAAAGACAGTGAAAGAGAGAGAAATTCTTACAAAATTCGTTCAGAGGCTGTGATGCCACCAGGATTGACCATATCTAGACCCACAGCTGATTGAGACATAGGGGTGGACACTCTTGGGGCTGAGAGGTTTGGTGAGGTTGGGTGAGCAAATGCAGACCCTTTAAAGTAATACTGCGTGGTACCCATCCCATGGGTCCCAAATCTCCAGGTTCAAGGGCATCTTCCTACATCGAAAACATGCATGAGAAACCCAGAAGATGGTACACCGTGTGATCGGGAAAGGTTTCTAAAACGCACCTCATTTCTCATCTCCTTCTGCTCGGGTTCGCCATTCCAGCCGCTTTCCTAGCAATCTCCCTCCTTGGAGAATCAGCACCTTTAACCTCCTGTTCCGTACAGGTTGCAATTGGTCCTGAGGATGAACGGGAAGACGGGGAACCAATGAGAGACTAGCTCTAGGTGTTGGGACAAGAACAGGTCACGCTATTTTCCCATCAGAAAGAAGAATTAACCAAAGGCTCAGCCTACCGCCCGGAAGCAGAATAGGGCCTGAAGCAATCCTGCGCTTTTGCGGCCAGCTCCCAAGAAAGCGAGTTGAGAAATGGAGCTCAGGGGCACTGCAATTCACAAACCTGCAGAGTTATAAATGATAACTCTCGTCCACAAATATATTGAGGGAAGGCAACGAAGAGGATTTGAAAGCAAGGCAGAATTGCAGGAAACAGATTTCAGGAGGGAGATTCGAATCACCTTTAAAGCACAGGAAAAGCGGCAAAACCTCGACAATGATGCCCTTGGCCAAAAAGGTTGTATGCGTTTTTTCCTGAATATATTCAGGAAAAAACGCATACGCCCTTTTTGGCCAACCAAGCAACCTGGAAAGGCAAATCAGCGCTACAAAGAAGTCTCGCTTCCCATCGGTCAAAAGGGCCATGCTGAATAAAGTGTCAAAACCAGAAATGCAGGACAGGCCATGGAGAAACGGGAGCCTTGCTACGCTGATGGGCGGGATGTAAATTGCCAACAGCCACTCTGGAGAGGTGTACGATGTGTCCTGAGACATCTAAATAACTCAGCTTAGAGAGCATAGGGCACTTCCACTCATGGGCGTATAAATTGGGAAAACTAAAAATCAGCAAGACACAGGCACCCCAAAGTTTAGGGCTGCTCTGTTGGCAAGAACCTCCACTTCGTTACACCTTAAATATCCCAGGAAAGAGAAAAATGGATACAGAAGTTGTGGTCCTTATGTACAATGGAATATCACTCAGCCATGAAATCTACGTCATAAGGCTCGTAGCAGCATGATGAGTGGATTTAGGTACGACGATTCTACGTGAAATAAGTCACACAGAAAAAAAAAAAAACTTATCATAAGATATCACTTATAGAGGGAAAGTAAAAACCGCTACACTTGAACTGAATTACAAAACAGAAGAGAGTCACACGTTTAGAAAACACACTATGGCTGCTTAACGGGAAAGGTGAGGTGGGGTGATGCATAAAACCAGGGTTTCAAATTAGCTCAGATACCGTTCCATAAACCCAACATGTAATAGACAAGACCTACTCCTTGCTCAGTGAACGGGACTCAACACCCCCTATTCACCGCCCAAAAATATATCTGACTAGTAAGAATCTTAAAACCTATGTATTGAAATCTCTCTGTAAGTGAGTCAAGTGGTTGTAAAGCGGCATAAACACAGCATTGAAAAGCAGCTAAACCCCATTATAAAAATCAATTACTTTTAAAAACCCGTGAAACAAAGACAGTGAAAGAGAGAGAAATTCTTACAAAATTCGTTCAGAGGCTGTGATGCCACCTGGGTTGACCATATCTAGACCCACAGCTGATTGAGACATAAGGGTGGACACTCTTGGGGCTGAGAGGTTTGGTGAGGTTGGGTGAGCAAACGCAGACCCTTGAAAGTAATACTGTGTGGTACCCATCCCATGGGTCCCAAATCTCCAGGTTCAAGGGCATCTTCCTACATCGAAAACATGCATGAGAAACCCAGAAAATGGTACACCGTGTGATCAGGAAAGGTTTCTAAAACGCACCTCATTTCTCATCTCCTTCTGCTCGGGTTTGCCATTCCAGCCGCTTTCCTAGCAATCTCCCTCCTTGGAGAATCAGCACCTTTAACCTCCTGTTCCGTACAGGTTGCAATTTGTCCTGAGGAGGAACGGGAAGAGGGGGAACCAATGAGAGACTAGCTCTAGGTCTTGGGACAGGCACAGGTCACTCTATTTTCCCATCACGAAGAAGAATTAACCACAGGCTCAGCCTGCCACCCGGAAGCAGAATAGGGCCTGAAGCAATCCTGCGCTTTTGCGGCCAGCTCCCAAGAAAGCGAGTTGAAAAATGGAGCTCAGGGGCACTGCAATTCACAAACCTGCAGAGTTATAAATGATAACTCTCGTCCACAAATATATTGAGGGAAGGCAACGAAGAGGATTTGAAAGCAAGGCAGAATTGCAGGAAACAGATTTCAGGAGGGAGATTCGAATCGCCTTTAAAGCACAGGAAAAGCGGCAAAACCTCGACAATGATGCCCTTGGACAAAAAGGGCGTATGCGTTTTTTCCTGAATATATTCAGGAAAAAACGCATACGCCCTTTTTGGCCAACCAAGCAACCTGGAAAGGCAAATCAGCGCTACAAAGAAGTCTCGCTTCCCATCGGTCAAAAGGGTCATGCTGAATAAAGTGTCAAAACCAGAAATGCAGGACAGGCCATGGAGAAACGGGAGCCTTGCTACGCTGATGGGCGGGATGTAAATTGCCAACAGCCACTCTGGAGAGGTGTACGATGTGTCCTGAGACATCTAAAAATCTCAGCTTAGAGAGCATATGGCACTTCCACTCATGGGCGTATAAATTGGGAAAACTAAAAATCAGCAAGACACAGGCACCCCAAAGTTTAGGGCTGCTCTGTTGGCAAGAACCTCCACTTCGTTACACCTTAAATATCCCAGGAAAGAGAAAAATGGATACAGAAGTTGTTGTCCTTATGTACAATGGAATATCACTCAGCCATGAAATCTACGTCATAAGGCTCGTAGTAGCATGATGAGTGGATTTAGGTACGACGATTCTACGTGAAATAAGTCACACAGAAAAAAAAAAAACTTATCATAAGATATCACTTGTAGAGGGAAAGTAAAAACCGCTACACTTGAACTGAATTACAAAACAGAAGAGAGTCACACGTTTAGAAAACACACTATGGCTGCTTAACGGGAAAGGTGAGGTGGGGTGATGCATAAAACCAGGGTTACAAATTAGCTCAGATACCGTTCCATAAACCCAATATGTAATAGACAAGACCTACTCCTTGCTCAGTGAACGGGACCCAACACCGCCTATTCACCGCCCAAGAATATATCTGACTAGTAAGAATCTTAAAACCTATGTATTGAAATTTCTCTGTAAGTGAGTCAAGTGGGTGTAAAGCGTCATAAACACAGCACTGAAAAGCAGCTAAACCCCATTATAAAAATCAATTACTTTTAAAAACCCGTGAAACAAAGACAGTGAAAGAGAGAGAAATTCTTACAAAATTCGTTCAGAGGCTGTGATGCCACATGGGTTGACCATATCTAGACCCACAGCTGATTGAGACATAGGGGTGGACACTCTTGGGGCTGAGAGGTTTGGTGAGGTTGGGTGAGCAAATGCAGACCCTTTAAAGTAATACTGCGTGGTACCCATCCCATGGGTCCCAAATCTCCAGGTTCAAGGGCATCTTCCTACATCGAAAACATGCATGAGAAACCCATAAGATGGTACACCGTGTGATCGGGAAAGGTTTCTAAAACGCACCTCATTTCTCATCTCCTTCTGCTCGGGTTCGCCATTCCAGCCGCTTTCCTAGCAATCTCCCTCCTTGGAGAATCAGCACCTTTAAACTCCTGTTCCGTACAGGTTGCAATTTGTCCTGAGGAGGAACGGGAAGAGGGGGAACCAATGAGAGACTAGCTCTAGGTCTTGGGACAGGCACAGGTCACTCTATTTTCCCATCAGGAAGAAGAATTAACCACAGGCTCAGCCTGCCGCCCGGAAGCAGAATAGGGCCTGAAGCAATCCTGCGCTTTTGCGGCCAGCTCCCAAGAAATCGAGTTGAAAAATGGAGCTCAGGGGCACTGCAATTCACAAACCTGCAGAGTTATAAATGATAACTCTCGTCCACAAATATATTGAGGGAAGGCAACGAAGAGGATTTGAAAGCAAGGCATAATTGCAGGAAACAGATTTCAGGAGGGAGATTCGAATCGCCGTTAAAGCAAAGGAAAAGCGGCAAAACCTCGACAATGATGCCCTTGGCCAAAAAGTTTGTATGCGTTTTTTCCTGAATATATTCAGGAAAAAACGCATACGCCCTTTTTGGCCAACCAAGCAACCTGGAAAGGTAAATCAGCGCTACAAAGAAGTCTCGCTTCCCATCGGTCAAAAGGGCCATGCTGAATAAAGTGTCAAAACCAGAAATGCAGGACAGGCCATGGAGAAACGGGAGCCTTGCTACGCTGATGGGCGGGATGTAAATTGCCAACAGCCACTCTGGAGAGGTGTACGGTGTGTCCTGAGACATCTAAAAAACTCAGCTTAGAGAGCATAGGGCACTTCCACTCATGGGCGTATAAACTGGGAAAACTAAAAATCAGCAAGACACAGGCACCCCAAAGTTTAGGGCTGCTCTGTTGGCAAGAATCTCCACTTCGTTACACCTTAAATATCCCAGGAAAGAGAAAAATGGATACAGAAGTTGTGGTCCTTATGTACAATGGAATATCACTCAGCCATGAAATCTACGTCATAAGGCTCGTAGCAGCATGATGAGTGGATTTAGGTATGACGATTCTAGGTGAAATAAGTCACACAGAAAAAAAAAAAACTTATCATAAGATATCACTTATAGAGGGAAAGTAAAAACCACTACACTTGAACTGAATTACAAAACAGAAGAGAGTCACACGTTTAGAAAACACACTATGGCTGCTTAACGGGAAAGGTGAGGTGGGGTGATGCATAAAACCAGGGTTACAAATTAGCTCAGATAGCGTTCCATAAACCCAATATGTAATAGACAAGACCTACTCCTTACTCAGTGAACGGGACCCAACACCCCCTATTCACCGACCAAGAATATATCTGACAAGTAACAATCTTAAAACCTATGTATTGAAATCTCTCTGTAAGTGAGTCAAGTGCGTGTAAAGCATCATAAACACAGCACTGAAAAGCAGCTAAACCCCATTATAAAAATCAATTACTTTTAAAAACCCGTGAAACAAAGACAGTGAAAGAGAGAGAAATTCTTACAAAATTCGTTCAGAGGCTGTGATGACACCTGGGTTGACCATATCTAGACCCACAGCTGATTGAGACATAAGGGTGGACACTCTTGGGGCTGAGAGGTTTGCTGAGGTTGGGTGAGCAAATGCAGACCCTTTAAAGTAATACTGCGTGGTACCCATCCCATGGGTCCCAAATCTCCAGGTTCAAGGGCATCTTCCTACATCGAAAACATGCATGAGAAACCCAAAAAATGGTACACCGTGTGATCGGGAAAGGTTTCTAAAACGCACCTCATTTCTCATCTCCTTCTGCTCGGGTTCGCCATTCCAGCCACTTTCCTAGCAATCTCCCTCCTTGGAGAATCAGCACCTTTAACCTCCTGTTTCGTACAGGTTGCAATTTGTCCTGAGGATGAACGGGAAGAAGGGGAACCAATGAGAGACTAGCTCTAGGTCTTGGGACAGGCACAGGTCACTCTATTTTCCCATCAGGAAGAAGAATTAACCACAGGCTCAGCCTGCCGCCCGGAAGCAGAATAGGGCCTGAAGCAATCCTGCGCTTTTGCGGCCAGCTCCCAAGAAAGCGAGTTGAAAAATGGAGCTCAGGGGCACTGCGATTCACAAACCTGCAGAGTTATAAATGGTAACTCTCGTCCACAAATATATTGAGGGAAGGCAACGAAGAGGATTTGAAACCAAGGCAGAATTGCAGGAAACAGATTTCAGGAGGGAAATTCGAATCGCCTTTAAAGCACAGGAAAAGCGGCAAAACCTCGACAATGATGCCCTTGGCCAAAAAGGGCGTATGCGTTTTTTCCTGAATATATTCAGGAAAAAACGCATACGCCCTTTTTGGCCAACCAAGCAACCTGGAAAGGCAAATCAGCGCTACAAAGAAGTCTCGCTTCCCATCGGTCAAAAGGGTCATGCTGAATAAAGTGTCAAAACCAGAAATGCAGGACAGGCCATGGAGAAACGGGAGCCTTGCTACGCTGATGGGCGGGATGTAAATTGCCAACAGCCACTCTGGAGAGGTGTACGATGTGTCCTGAGACATCTAAAAAACTCAGCTTAGAGAGCATAGGGCACTTCCACTCATGGGCGTATAAATTGGGAAAACTAAAAATCAGCAAGACACAGGCACCCCAAAGTTTAGGGCTGCTCTGTTGGCAAGAACCTCCACTTCGTTACACCTTAAATATCCCAGGAAAGAGAAAAATGGATACAGAAGTTGTTGTCCTTATGTACAATGGAATATCACTCAGCCATGAAATCTACGTCATAAGGCTCGTAGCAGCATGATGAGTGGATTTAGGTACGACGATTCTACGTGAAATAATTCACACAGAAAAAAAAAAAAACTTATCATAAGATATCACTTATAGAGGGAATGTAAAAACCGCTACACTTGAACTGAATTACAAAACAGAAGAGAGTCACACGTTTAGAAAACACACTATGGCTCCTTAACGGGAAAGGAGAGGTGGGGTGATGCATAAAACAAGGGTTACAGATTAGCTCAGATACCGTTCCATAAACCCAATATGTAATAGACAAGACCTACTCCTTGCTCAGTGAACGGGACCCAACACCCCCTATTCACCGACCAAGAATATATCTGACTAGTAAGAATCTTAAAACCTATGTATTGAAATCTCTCTGTAAGTGAGTCAAGTGGGTGTAAAGCGGCATAAACACAGCACTGAAAAGCAGCTAAACCCCATTATAAAAATCAATTACTTTTAAACACCCGTGAAACAAAGACAGTGAAAGAGAGAGAAATTCTTACAAAATTCGTTCAGAGGCTGTGATGCCACCAGGATTGACGATATCTAGACCCACAGCTGATTGAGACATAAGGGTGGACACTCTTGGGGCTGAGAGGTTTGGTGAGGTTGGGTGAGCAAATGCAGACCCTTTAAAGTAATACTGCGTGGTACCCATCCCATGGGTCCCAAATCTCCAGGTTCAAGGGCATCTTCCTACATCAAAAACATGCATGAGAAACCCAGAAGATGGTACACCGTGTGATCGGGAAAGGTTTCTAAAACGCACCTCATTTCTCATCTCCTTCTGCTCGGGTTCGCCATTCCAGCCGCTTTCCTAGCAATCTCCCTCCTTGGAGAATCAGCACCTTTAACCTCCTGTTCCGTACAGGTTGCAATTGGTCCTGAGGATGAACGGGAAGACGGGGAACCAATGAGAGACTAGCTCTAGGTGTTGGGACAAGAACAGGTCACGCTATTTTCCCATCAGAAAGAAGAATTAACCGAAGGCTCAGCCTACCGCCCGGAAGCAGAATAGGGCCTGAAGCAATCCTGCGCTTTTGCGGCCAGCTCCCAAGAAAGCGAGTTGAGAAATGGAGCTCAGGGGCACTGCAATTCACAAACCTGCAGAGTTATAAATGATAACTCTCGTCCACAAATATATTGAGGGAAGGCAACGAAGAGGATTTGAAAGCAAGGCAGAATTGCAGGAAACAGATTTCAGGAGGGAGATTCGAATCACCTTTAAAGCACAGGAAAAGCGGCAAAACCTCGACAATGATGCCCTTGGCCAAAAAGGTTGTATGCGTTTTTTCCTGAATATATTCAGGAAAAAACGCATACGCCCTTTTTGGCCAACCAAGCAACCTGGAAAGGCAAATCAGCGCTACAAAGAAGTCTCGCTTCCCATCGGTCAAAAGGGCCATGCTGAATAAAGTGTCAAAACCAGAAATGCAGGACAGGCCATGGAGAAACGGGAGCCTTGCTACGCTGATGGGCGGGATGTAAATTGCCAACAGCCACTCTGGAGAGGTGTACGATGTGTCCTGAGACATCTAAATAACTCAGCTTAGAGAGCATAGGGCACTTCCACTCATGGGCGTATAAATTGGGAAAACTAAAAATCAGCAAGACACAGGCACCCCAAAGTTTAGGGCTGCTCTGTTGGCAAGAACCTCCACTTCGTTACACCTTAAATATCCCAGGAAAGAGAAAAATGGATACAGAAGTTGTGGTCCTTATGTACAATGGAATATCACTCAGCCATGAAATCTACGTCATAAGGCTCGTAGCAGCATGATGAGTGGATTTAGGTACGACGATTCTACGTGAAATAAGTCACACAGAAAAAAAAAAAAACTTATCATAAGATATCACTTATAGAGGGAAAGTAAAAACCGCTACACTTGAACTGAATTACAAAACAGAAGAGAGTCACACGTTTAGAAAACACACTATGGCTGCTTAACGGGAAAGGTGAGGTGGGGTGATGCATAAAACCAGGGTTTCAAATTAGCTCAGATACCGTTCCATAAACCCAACATGTAATAGACAAGACCTACTCCTTGCTCAGTGAACGGGACTCAACACCCCCTATTCACCGCCCAAGAATATATCTGACTAGTAAGAATCTTAAAACCTATGTATTGAAATCTCTCTGTAAGTGAGTCAAGTGGGTGTACAGCGGCATAAACACAGCATTGAAAAGCAGCTAAACCCCATTATAAAAATCAATTACTTTTAAAAACCCGTGAAACAAAGACAGTGAAAGAGAGAGAAATTCTTACAAAATTCGTTCAGAGGCTGTGATGCCACCAGGATTGACCATATCTAGACCCACAGCTGATTGAGACATAGGGGTGGACACTCTTGGGGCTGAGAGGTTTGGTGAGGTTGGGTGAGCAAATGCAGACCCTTTAAAGTAATACTGTGTGGTACCCATCCCATGGGTCCCAATTCTCCAGGTTCAAGGGCATCTTCCTACATCGAAAACATGCATGAGAAACCCAGAAGATGGTACACCATGTGATCGGGAAAGGTTTCTAAAACGCACCTCATTTCTCATCTCCTTCTGCTTGGGTTCGCCATTCCAGCCGCTTTCCTAGCAATCTCCCTCCTTGGAGAATCAGCACCTTTAACCTCCTGTTCCGTACAGGTTGCAAATGGTCCTGAAGATGAACGGGAAGACGGGGAACCAATGAGAGACTAGCTCTAGGTGTTGGGACAAGAACAGGTCACGCTATTTTCCCATTAGAAAGAAGAATTAACCAAAGGCTCAGCCTACCGCCCGGAAACAGAATAGGGCCTGAAGCAATCCTGCGCTTTTGCGGCCAGCTCCCAAGAAAGCGAGTTGAGAAATGGAGCTCAGGGGCACTGCAATTCACAAACCTGCAGAGTTATAAATGATAACTCTCGTCCACAAATATATTGAGGGAAGGCAACGAAGAGGATTTGAAAGCAAGGCAGAATTGCAGGAAACAGATTTCAGGAGGGAGATTCGAATCGCCGTTAAAGCACAGGAAAAGCGGCAAAACCTCGACAATGATGCCCTTGGCCAAAAAGGTTGTATGCGTTTTTTCCTGAATATATTCAGGAAAAAACGCATACGCCCTTTTTGGCCAACCAAGCAACCTGGAAAGGCAAATCAGCGCTGCAAAGAAGTCTCGCTTCCCATCGGTCAAAAGGGCCATGCTGAATAAAGTGTCAAAACCAGAAATGCAGGACAGGCCATGGAGAAACGGGAGCCTTGCTACGCTGATGGGCGGGATGTAAATTGCCAACAGCCACTCTGCAGAGGTGTACGGTGTGTCCTGAGACATCTAAAAAACTCAGCTTAGAGAGCATAGGGCACTTCCACTCATGGGCGTATAAATTGGGAAAACTAAAAATCAGCAAGACACAGGCACCCCAAAGTTTAGGGCTGCTCTGTTGGCAAGAATCTCCACTTCGTTACACCTTAAATATCCCAGGAAAGAGAAAAATGGATACAGAAGTTGTGGTCCTTATGTACAATGGAATATCACTCAGCCATGAAATCTACGTCATAAGGCTCGAAGCAGCATGATGAGTGGATTTAGGTATGACGATTCTGGGTGAAATAAATCACACAGAAAAAAAAAAAAAACTTATCATAAGATATCACTTATAGAGGGAAAGTAAAAACCACTACACTTGAACTGAATTACAAAACAGAAGAGAGTCACACGTTTAGAAAACACACTATGGCTGCTTAACGGGAAAGGTGAGGTGGGGTGATGCATAAAACCAGGGTTACAAATTAGCTCAGATAGCGTTCCATAAACCCAATATGTAATAGACAAGACCTACTCCTTACTCAGTGAACGGGCCCCAACACCCCCTATTCACCGACCAAGAATATATCTGAACAGTAACAATCTTAAAACCTATGTATTGAAATCTCTCTGTAAGTGAGTCAAGTGCGTGTAAAGCATCATAAACACAGCACTGAAAAGCAGCTAAACCCCATTATAAAAATCAATTACTTTTAAAAACCCGTGAAGCAAAGACAGTGAAAGAGAGAGAAATTCTTACAAAATTCGTTCAGGGGCTGTGATGCCACCTGGATTGACCATATCTAGACCCACAGCTGATTGAGACATAAGGGTGGACACTCCTGGGGCTGAGAGGTTTGGTGAGGTTGGGTGAGCAAACGCAGACCCTTTAAAGTAATACTGCGTGGTACCCATCCCATGGGTCCCAAATCTCCAGGTTCAAGGGCACCTTCCTACATCGAAAACATGCATGAGAATCCCAGAAGATGGTACACCGTGTAATCGGGAAAGGTTTCTAAAACGCACCTCATTTCTCATCTCCTTGTGCTCGGGTTCGCCATTCCAGCCGCTTTCCTAGCAATCTCCCTCCTTGGAGAATCAGCACCTTTAACCTCCTGTTCCGTACAGGTTGCAATTTGTCCTGAGGAGGAACGGGAAGAGGGGGAACCAATGGGAGACTAGCTCTATGTCTTGGGACAGGCACAGCTAACTCTATTTTCCCGTCAGGAAGAAGAATTAACCACAGGCTCAGCCTGCCAGCCGGAAGCCGAATAGGGCCTGAAGCATTCCTGCGCTTTTGCGGCCAGCTCCCAAGGAAGCGAGTTGAGAAATGGAGCTCAGGGGCACTGCAATTCACAAACCTGCAGAGTTATAAATGATAACTCTCGTCCACAAATATACTGAGGGAAGGCAACGAAGAGGATTTGAAAGCAAGGCAGAATTGCAGGAAACAGGTTTCAGGAGGGAGATTCGAATCGCCTTTAAAGCACAGGAAAAGCGGCAAAACTTCGAAAATGATTCCCTTGGCCAAAAAGGTTGTATGCGTTTTTTCCTGAATATATTCAGGAAAAAACGCATACGCCCTTTTTGGCCAACCAAGCAACCTGGAAAGGTAAATCAGCGCTACAAAGAAGTCTCGCTTCCCATCGGTCAAAAGGGCCATGCTGAATAAAGTGTCAAAACCAGAAATGCAGGACAGGCCATGGAGAAACGGGAGCCTTGCTACGCTGATGGGCGGGATGTAAATTGCCAACAGACACTCTGGAGAGGTGTACGGTGTGTCCTGAGACATCTAAAAAACTCAGCTTAGAGAGCATAGGGCACTTCCACTCATGGGCGTATAAACTGGGAAAACTAAAAATCAGCAAGACACAGGCACCCCAAAGTTTAGGGCTGCTCTGTTGGCAAGAATCTCCACTTAGTTACACCTTAAATATCCCAGGAAAGAGAAAAATGGATACAGAAGTTGTGGTCCTTATGTACAATGGAATATCACTCAGCCATGAAATCTACGTCATAAGGCTCGTAGCAGCATGATGAGTGGATTTTGGTATGACGATTCTAGGTGAAATAAGTCACACAGAAAAAAAAAAAAACTTATCATAAGATATCACTTATAGAGGGAAAGTAAAAACCACTACACTTGAACTGAATTACAAAACAGAAGAGAGTCACACGTTTAGAAAACACACTATGGCTGCTTAACGGGAAAGGTGAGGTGGGGTGATGCATAAAACCAGGGTTACAAATTAGCTCAGATAGCGTTCCATAAACCCAATATGTAATAGACAAGACCTACTCCTTAGTCAGTGAACGGGACCCAACACCCCCTATTCACCGACCAAGAATATATCTGACAAGTAACAATCTTAAAACCTATGTATTGAAATCTCTCTGTAAGTGAGTCAAGTGCGTGTAAAGCATCATAAACACAGCACTGAAAAGCAGCTAAACCCCATTATAAAAATCAATTACTTTTAAAAACCCGTGAAACAAAGACAGTGAAAGAGAGAGAAATTCTTACAAAATTCGTTCAGAGGCTGTGATGACACCTGGGTTGACCATATCTAGACCCACAGCTGATTGAGACATAAGGGTGGACACTCTTGGGGCTGAGAGGTTTGCTGAGGTTGGGTGAGCAAATGCAGACCCTTTAAAGTAATACTGCGTGGTACCCATCCCATGGGTCCCAAATCTCCAGGTTCAAGGGCATCTTCCTACATCGAAAACATGCATGAGAAACCCAAAAAATGGTACACCGTGTGATCGGGAAAGGTTTCTAAAACGCACCTCATTTCTCATCTCCTTCTGCTCGGGTTCGCCATTCCAGCCACTTTCCTAGCAATCTCCCTCCTTGGAGAATCAGCACCTTTAACCTCCTGTTTCGTACAGGTTGCAATTTGTCCTGAGGATGAACGGGAAGAGGGGGAACCAATGAGAGACTAGCTCTAGGTCTTGGGACAGGCACAGGTCACTCTATTTTCCCATCAGGAAGAAGAATTAACCACAGGCTCAGCCTGCCGCCCGGAAGCAGAATAGGGCCTGAAGCAATCCTGCGCTTTTGCGGCCAGCTCCCAAGAAAGCGAGTTGAAAAATGGAGCTCAGGGGCACTGCGATTCACAAACCTGCAGAGTTATAAATGGTAACTCTCGTCCACAAATATATTGAGGGAAGGCAACGAAGAGGATTTGAAACCAAGGCAGAATTGCAGGAAACAGATTTCAGGAGGGAAATTCGAATCGCCTTTAAAGCACAGGAAAAGCGGCAAAACCTCGACAATGATGCCCTTGGCCAAAAAGGGCGTATGCGTTTTTTCCTGAATATATTCAGGAAAAAACGCATACGCCCTTTTTGGCCAACCAAGCAACCTGGAAAGGCAAATCAGCGCTACAAAGAAGTCTCGCTTCCCATCGGTCAAAAGGGCCATGCTGAATAAAGTGTCAAAACCAGAAATGCAGGACAGGCCATGGAGAAACGGGAGCCTTGCTACGCTGATGGGCGGGATGTAAATTGCCAACAGCCACTCTGGAGAGGTGAACGATGTGTCCTGAGACATCTAAAAAACTCAGCTTAGAGAGCATAGGGCACTTCCACTCATGGGCGTATAAATTGGGAAAACTAAAAATCAGCAAGACACAGGCACCCCAAAGTTTAGGGCTGCTCTGTTGGCAAGAACCTCCACTTCGTTACACCTTAAATATCCCAGGAAAGAGAAAAATGGATACAGAAGTTGTTGTCCTTATGTACAATGGAATATCACTCAGCCATGAAATCTACGTCATAAGGCTCGTAGCAGCATGATGAGTGGATTTAGGTACGACGATTCTACGTGAAATAAGTCACACAGAAAAAAAAAAAAAACTTATCATAAGATATCACTTATAGAGGGAAAGTAAAAACCGCTACACTTGAACTGAATTACAAAACAGAAGAGAGTCACACGTTTAGAAAACACACTATGGCTGCTTAACGGGAAAGGTGAGGTGGGGTGATGCATAAAACCAGGGTTACAAATTAGCTCAGATACCGTTCCATAAACCCAATATGTAATAGACAAGACCTACTCCTTGCTCAGTGAACGGGACCCAACACCGCCTATTCACCGCCCAAGAATATATCTGACTAGTAAGAATCTTAAAACCTATGTATTGAAATCTCTCTGTAAGTGAGTCAAGTGGGTGTAAAGCGTCATAAACTCAGCACTGAAAAGCAGCTAAACCCCATTATAAAAATCAATTACTTTTAAAAACCCGTGAAACAAAGACAGTGAAAGAGAGAGAAATTCTTACAAAATTCGTTCAGAGGCTGTGATGCCACATGGGTTGACCATATCTAGACCCACAGCTGATTGAGACATAGGGGTGGACACTCTTGGGGCTGAGAGGTTTGGTGAGGTTGGGTGAGCAAATGCAGACCCTTTAAAGTAATACTGCGTGGTACCCATCCCATGGGTCCCAAATCTCCAGGTTCAAGGGCATCTTCCTACATCGAAAACATGCATGAGAAACCCATAAGATGGTACACCGTGTGATCGGGAAAGGTTTCTAAAACGCACCTCATTTCTCATCTCCTTCTGCTCGGGTTCGCCATTCCAGCCGCTTTCCTAGCAATCTCCCTCCTTGGAGAATCAGCACCTTTAAACTCCTGTTCCGTACAGGTTGCAATTTGTCCTGAGGAGGAACAGGAAGAGGGGGAACCAATGAGAGACTAGCTCTAAGTCTTGGGACAGGCACAGGTCACTCTATTTTCCCATCAGGAAGAAGAATTAACCACAGGCTCAGCCTGCCGCCCGGAAACAGAATAGGGCCTGAAGCAATCCTGCGCTTTTGTGGCCAGCTCCCAAGAAATCGAGTTGAAAAATGGAGCTCAGGGGCACTGCAATTCACAAACCTGCAGAGTTATAAATGATAACTCTCGTCCACAAATATATTGAGGGAAGGCAACGAAGAGGATTTGAAAGCATGGCATAATTGCAGGAAACAGATTTCAGGATGGAGATTCGAATCGCCGTTAAAGCAAAGGAAAAGCGGCAAAACCTCGACAATGATGCCCTTGGCCAAAAAGGTTGTATGCGTTTTTTCCTGAATATATTCAGGAAAAAACGCATACGCCCTTTTTGGCCAACCAAGCAACCTGGAAAGGTAAATCAGCGCTACAAAGAAGTCTCGCTTCCCATCGGTCAAAAGGGCCATGCTGAATAAAGTGTCAAAACCAGAAATGCAGGACAGGCCATGGAGAAACGGGAGCCTTGCTACGCTGATGGGCGGGATGTAAATTGCCAACAGCCACTCTGGAGAGGTGTACGGTGTGTCCTGAGACATCTAAAAAACTCAGCTTAGAGAGCATAGGGCACTTCCACTCATGGGCGTATAAACTGGGAAAACTAAAAATCAGCAAGACACAGGCACCCCAAAGTTTAGGGCTGCTCTGTTGGCAAGAATCTCCACTTCGTTACACCTTAAATATCCCAGGAAAGAGAAAAATGGATACAGAAGTTGTGGTCCTTATGTACAATGGAATATCACTCAGCCATGAAATCTACGTCATAAGGCTCGTAGCAGCATGATGAGTGGATTTAGGTATGACGATTCTAGGTGAAATAAGTCACACAGAAAAAAAAAAAAAACTTATCATAAGATATCACATATAGAGGGAAAGTAAAAACCACTACACTTGAACTGAATTACAAAACAGAAGAGAGTCACACGTTTAGAAAACACACTATGGCTGCTTAACGGGAAAGGTGAGGTGGGGTGATGCATAAAACCAGGGTTACAAATTAGCTCAGATAGCGTTCCATAAACCCAATATGTAATAGACAAGACCTACTCCTTACTCAGTGAACGGGACCCAACACCCCCTATTCACCGACCAAGAATATATCTGACAAGTAACAATCTTAAAACCTATGTATTGAAATCTCTCTGTAAGTGAGTCAAGTGCGTGTAAAGCATCATAAACACAGCACTGAAAAGCAGCTAAACCCCATTATAAAAATCAATTACTTTTAAAAACCCGTGAAACAAAGACAGTGAAAGAGAGAGAAATTCTTACAAAATTCGTTCAGAGGCTGTGATGCCACCTGGGTTGACCATATCTAGACCCACAGCTGATTGAGACATAAGGGTGGACACTCTTGGGGCTGAGAGGTTTGCTGAGGTTGGGTGAGCAAATGCAGACCCTTTAAAGTAATACTGCGTGGTACCCATCCAATGGGTCCCAAATCTCCAGGTTCAAGGGCATCTTCCTACATCGAAAACATGCATGAGAAACCAAAAAAATGGTACACCGTGTGATCGGGAGAGGTTTCTAAAACGCACCTCATTTCTCATCTCCTTGTTCTCGGGTTCGCCATTCCAGCCGCTTTCCCAGCAATCTCCCTCCTTGGAGAATCAGCACCTTTAACCTCCTGTTCCGTACAGGTTGCAATTTGTCCTGAGGATGAAAGGGAAGAGGGGGAACCAATGAGAGACTAGCTCTAGGTCTTGGGACAGGCACAGGTCACTCTATTTTCCCATCAGGAAGAAGAATTAACCACAGGCTCAGCCTGCCGCCCGGATGCAGAATAGGGCCTGAAGCAATCCTGCGCTTTTGCGGCCAGCTCCCAAGAAAGCGAGTTGAAAAATGGAGCTCAGGGGCACTGCAATTCACAAACCTGCAGAGTTATAAATGGTAACTCTCGTCCACAAATATACTGAGGGAAGGCAACGAAGAGGATTTGAAACCAAGGCAGAATTGCAGGAAACAGATTTCAGGAGGGAGATTCGAATCGCCTTTAAAGCACAGGAAAAGCGGCAAAACCTCGACAATGATGCCCTTGGCCAAAAAGGGCATATGCGTTTTTTCCTGAATATATTCAGGAAAAAACGCATACGCCCTTTTTGGCCAACCAAGCAACCTGGAAAGGCAAATCAGCGCCACAAAGAAGTCTCGCTTCCCATCGGTCAAAAGGGCCATGCTGAATAAAGTGTCAAAACCAGAAATGCAGGACAGGCCATGGAGAAACGGGAGCCTTGCTACGCTGATGGACGAGATGTAAATTGCCAACAGCCACTCTGGAGAGGTGTACGGTGTGTCTTGAAACATCTAAAAAACTCAGCTTAGAGAGCATAGGGCACTTCCACTCATGGGCGTATAAATTGGGAAAACTAAAAATCAGCAAGACACAGGCACCCCAAAGTTTAGGGCTGCTCTGTTGAGAAGAAGATCCACTTCGTTACACCTTAAATATCCCAGGAAAGAGAAAAATGGATACAGAAGTTGTGGTCCTTATGTACAATGGAATATCACTCAGCCATGAAATCAACGTCATAAGGCTCGTAGCAGCATGATGAGTGGATTTAGGTACGACGATTCTACGTGAAATAAGTCACACAGAAAAAAAAAAAAACTTATCATAAGATATCACTTATAGAGGGAAAGTAAAAACCGCTACACTTGAACTGAATTACAAAACAGAAGAGAGTCACACGTTTAGAAAACACACTATGGCTGCTTAACGGGAAAGGTGAGGTGGGGTGATGCATAAAACCAGGGTTACAAATTAGCTCAGATACCGTTCCATAAACCCAATATGTAATAGACAAGACCTACTCCTTGCTCAGTGAACGGGACCCAACACCCCCTATTCACCGCCCAAGAATATATCTGACTAGTAAGAATCTTAAAACCTATGTATTGAAATCTCTCTGTAAGTGAGTCAAGTGGGTGTAAAGCGTCATAAACACAGCACTGAAAAGCAGCGAAACCCCATTATAAAAATCAATTACTTTTAAAAACCCGTGAAACAAAGACAGTGAAAGAGAGAGAAATTCTTACAAAATTCGTTCAGAGGCTGTGATGCCACATGGGTTGACCATATCTAGACCCACAGCTGATTGAGACATAGGGGTGGACACTCTTGGGGCTGAGAGGTTTGGTGAGGTTGGGTGAGCAAATGCAGACCCTTTAAAGTAATACTGCGTGGTACCCATCCCATGGGTCCCAAATCTCCAGGTTCAAGGGCATCTTCCTACATCGAAAACATGCATGAGAAACCCAGAAGATGGTACACCGTGTGATCGGGAAAGGTTTCTAAAACGCACCTCATTTCTCATCTCCTTCTGCTCGGGTTCGCCATTCCAGCCGCTTTCCTAGCAATCTCCCTCCTTGGAGAATCAGCACCTTTAAACTCCTGTTCCGTACAGGTTGCAATTTGTCCTGAGGAGGAACGGGAAGAGGGGGAACCAATGAGAGACTAGCTCTAGGTCTTGGGACAGGCACAGGTCACTCTATTTTCCCATCAGGAAGAAGAATTAACCACAGGCTCAGCCTGCCGCCCGGAAGCAGAATAGGGCCTGAAGCAATCCTGCGCTTTTGCAGCCAGCTCCCAAGAAATCGAGTTGATAAATGGAGCTCAGGGGCACTGCAATTCACAAACCTGCAGAGTTATAAATGATAACTCTCGTCCACAAATATATTGAGGGAAGGCAACGAAGAGGATTTGAAAGCAAGGCATAATTGCAGGAAACAGATTTCAGAAGGGAGATTCGAATCGCCGTTAAAGCAAAGGAAAAGCGGCAAAACCTCGACAATGATGCCCTTGGCCAAAAAGGTTGTATGCGTTTTTTCCTGAATATATTGAGGAAAAAACGCATACGCCCTTTTTGGCCAACCAAGCAACCTGGAAATGTAAATCAGCGCTACAAAGAAGTCTCGCTTCCCATCGGTCAAAAGGGCCATGCTGAATAAAGTGTCAAAACCAGAAATGCAGGACAGGCCATGGAGAAACGGGAGCCTTGCTACGCTGATGGGCGGGATGTAAATTGCCAACAGCCACTCTGGAGAGGTGTACGGTGTGTCCTGAGACATCTAAAAAACTCAGCTTAGAAAGCATAGGGCACTTCCACTCATGGGCGTATAAACTGGGAAAACTAAAAATCAGCAAGACACAGGCACCCCAAAGTTTAGGGCTGCTCTGTTGGCAAGAATCTCCACTTCGTTACACCTTAAATATCCCAGGAAAGAGAAAAATGGATACAGAAGTTGTGGTCCTTATGTACAATGGAATATCACTCAGCCATGAAATCTACGTCATAAGGCTCGTAGCAGCATGATGAGTGGATTTAGGTATGACGATTCTAGGTGAAATAAGTCACACAGAAAAAAAAAAAAAAACTTATCATAAGATATCACTTATAGAGGGAAAGTAAAAACCACTACACTTGAACTGAATTACAAAACAGAAGAGAGTCACACGTTTAGAAAACACACTATGGCTGCTTAACGGGAATGGTGAGGTGGGGTGATGCATAAAACCAGGGTTACAAATTAGCTCAGATAGCGTTCCATAAACCCAATATGTAATAGACAAGACCTACTCCTTACTCAGTGAACGGGACCCAACACCCCCTATTCACCGACCAAGAATATATCTGACAAGTAACAATCTTAAAACCTATGTATTGAAATCTCACTGTAAGTGAGTCAAGTGCGTGTAAAGCATCATAAACACAGCACTGAAAAGCAGCTAAACCCCATTATAAAAATCAATTACTTTTAAAAACCCGTGAAACAAAGACAGTGAAAGAGAGAGAAATTCTTACAAAATTCGTTCAGAGGCTGTGATGCCACCTGGGTTGACCATATCTAGACCCACAGCTGATTGAGACATAAGGGTGGACACTCTTGGGGCTGAGAGGTTTGCTGAGGTTGGGTGAGCAAATGCAGACCCTTTAAAGTAATACTGCGTGGTACCCATCCCATGGGTCCCAAATCTCCAGGTTCAAGGGCATCTTCCTACATCGAAAACATGCATGAGAAACCAAAAAAATGGTACACCGTGTGATCGGGAGAGGTTTCTAAAACGCACCTCATTTCTCATCTCCTTGTTCTCGGGTTCGCCATTCCAGCCGCTTTCCCAGCAATCTCCCTCCTTGGAGAATCAGCACCTTTAACCTCCTGTTCCGTACAGGTTGCAATTTGTCCTGAGGATGAAAGGGAAGAGGGGGAACCAATGAGAGACTAGCTCTAGGTCTTGGGACAGGCACAGGTCACTCTATTTTCCCATCAGGAAGAAGAATTAACCACAGGCTCAGCCTGCCGCCCGGAAGCAGAATAGGGCCTGAAGCAATCCTGCGCTTTTGCGGCCAGCTCCCAAGAAAGCGAGTTGAAAAATGGAGCTCAGGGGCACTGCAATTCACAAACCTGCAGAGTTATAAATGGTAACTCTCGTCCACAAATATACTGAGGGAAGGCAACGAAGAGGATTTGAAACCAAGGCAGAATTGCAGGAAACAGATTTCAGGAGGGAGATTCGAATCACCTTTAAAGCACAGGAAAAGCGGCAAAAACTCGACAATGATGCCCTTGGCCAAAAAGGTTGTATGCGTTTTTTCCTGAATATATTCAGGAAAAAACGCATACGCCCTTTTTGGCCAACCAAGCAACCTGGAAAGGCAAATCAGCGCTACAAAGAAGTCTCGCTTCCCATCGGTCAAAAGGGCCATGCTGAATAAAGTGTCAAAACCAGAAATGCAGGACAGGCCATGGAGAAACGGGAGCCTTGCTACGCTGATGGGCGGGATGTAAATTGCCAACAGCCACTCTGGAGAGGTGTACGATGTGTCCTGAGACATCTAAATAACTCAGCTTAGAGAGCATAGGGCACTTCCACTCATGGGCGTATAAATTGGGAAAACTAAAAATCAGCAAGACACAGGCACCCCAAAGTTTAGGGCTGCTCTGTTGGCAAGAACCTCCACTTCGTTACACCTTAAATATCCCAGGAAAGAGAAAAATGGATACAGAAGTTGTGGTCCTTATGTACAATGGAATATCACTCAGCCATGAAATCTACGTCATAAGGCTCGTAGCAGCATGATGAGTGGATTTAGGTACGACGATTCTACGTGAAATAAGTCACACAGAAAAAAAAAAAAACTTATCATAAGATATCACTTATAGAGGGAAAGTAAAAACCGCTACACTTGAACTGAATTACAAAACAGAAGAGAGTCACACGTTTAGAAAACACACTATGGCTGCTTAACGGGAAAGGTGAGGTGGGGTGATGCATAAAACCAGGGTTTCAAATTAGCTCAGATACCGTTCCATAAACCCAACATGTAATAGACAAGACCTACTCCTTGCTCAGTGAACGGGACTCAACACCCCCTATTCACCGCCCAAAAATATATCTGACTAGTAAGAATCTTAAAACCTATGTATTGAAATCTCTCTGTAAGTGAGTCAAGTGGTTGTAAAGCGGCATAAACACAGCATTGAAAAGCAGCTAAACCCCATTATAAAAATCAATTACTTTTAAAAACCCGTGAAACAAAGACAGTGAAAGAGAGAGAAATTCTTACAAAATTCGTTCAGAGGCTGTGATGCCACCTGGGTTGACCATATCTAGACCCACAGCTGATTGAGACATAAGGGTGGACACTCTTGGGGCTGAGAGGTTTGGTGAGGTTGGGTGAGCAAACGCAGACCCTTGAAAGTAATACTGTGTGGTACCCATCCCATGGGTCCCAAATCTCCAGGTTCAAGGGCATCTTCCTACATCGAAAACATGCATGAGAAACCCAGAAAATGGTACACCGTGTGATCAGGAAAGGTTTCTAAAACGCACCTCATTTCTCATCTCCTTCTGCTCGGGTTTGCCATTCCAGCCGCTTTCCTAGCAATCTCCCTCCTTGGAGAATCAGCACCTTTAACCTCCTGTTCCGTACAGGTTGCAATTTGTCCTGAGGAGGAACGGGAAGAGGGGGAACCAATGAGAGACTAGCTCTAGGTCTTGGGACAGGCACAGGTCACTCTATTTTCCCATCACGAAGAAGAATTAACCACAGGCTCAGCCTGCCACCCGGAAGCAGAATAGGGCCTGAAGCAATCCTGCGCTTTTGCGGCCAGCTCCCAAGAAAGCGAGTTGAAAAATGGAGCTCAGGGGCACTGCAATTCACAAACCTGCAGAGTTATAAATGATAACTCTCGTCCACAAATATATTGAGGGAAGGCAACGAAGAGGATTTGAAAGCAAGGCAGAATTGCAGGAAACAGATTTCAGGAGGGAGATTCGAATCGCCTTTAAAGCACAGGAAAAGCGGCAAAACCTCGACAATGATGCCCTTGGACAAAAAGGGCGTATGCGTTTTTTCCTGAATATATTCAGGAAAAAACGCATACGCCCTTTTTGGCCAACCAAGCAACCTGGAAAGGCAAATCAGCGCTACAAAGAAGTCTCGCTTCCCATCGGTCAAAAGGGTCATGCTGAATAAAGTGTCAAAACCAGAAATGCAGGACAGGCCATGGAGAAACGGGAGCCTTGCTACGCTGATGGGCGGGATGTAAATTGCCAACAGCCACTCTGGAGAGGTGTACGATGTGTCCTGAGACATCTAAAAATCTCAGCTTAGAGAGCATAGGGCACTTCCACTCATGGGCGTATAAATTGGGAAAACTAAAAATCAGCAAGACACAGGCACCCCAAAGTTTAGGGCTGCTCTGTTGGCAAGAACCTCCACTTCGTTACACCTTAAATATCCCAGGAAAGAGAAAAATGGATACAGAAGTTGTTGTCCTTATGTACAATGGAATATCACTCAGCCATGAAATCTACGTCATAAGGCTCGTAGTAGCATGATGAGTGGATTTAGGTACGACGATTCTACGTGAAATAAGTCACACAGAAAAAAAAAAAAAAACTTATCATAAGATATCACTTGTAGAGGGAAAGTAAAAACCGCTACACTTGAACTGAATTACAAAACAGAAGAGAGTCACACGTTTAGAAAACACACTATGGCTGCTTAACGGGAAAGGTGAGGTGGGGTGATGCATAAAACCAGGGTTACAAATTAGCTCAGATACCGTTCCATAAACCCAATATGTAATAGACAAGACCTACTCCTTGCTCAGTGAACGGGACCCAACACCGCCTATTCACCGCCCAAGAATATATCTGACTAGTAAGAATCTTAAAACCTATGTATTGAAATCTCTCTGTAAGTGAGTCAAGTGGGTGTAAAGCGTCATAAACACAGCACTGAAAAGCAGCTAAACCCCATTATAAAAATCAATTACTTTTAAAAACCCGTGAAACAAAGACAGTGAAAGAGAGAGAAATTCTTACAAAATTCGTTCAGAGGCTGTGATGCCACATGGGTTGACCATATCTAGACCCACAGCTGATTGAGACATAGGGGTGGACACTCTTGGGGCTGAGAGGTTTGGTGAGGTTGGGTGAGCAAATGCAGACCCTTTAAAGTAATACTGCGTGGTACCCATCCCATGGGTCCCAAATCTCCAGGTTCAAGGGCATCTTCCTACATCGAAAACATGCATGAGAAACCCATAAGATGGTACACCGTGTGATCGGGAAAGGTTTCTAAAACGCACCTCATTTCTCATCTCCTTCTGCTCGGGTTCGCCATTCCAGCCGCTTTCCTAGCAATCTCCCTCCTTGGAGAATCAGCACCTTTAAACTCCTGTTCCGTACAGGTTGCAATTTGTCCTGAGGAGGAACGGGAAGAGGGGGAACCAATGAGAGACTAGCTCTAGGTCTTGGGACAGGCACAGGTCACTCTATTTTCCCATCAGGAAGAAGAATTAACCACAGGCTCAGCCTGCCGCCCGGAAGCAGAATAGGGCCTGAAGCAATCCTGCGCTTTTGCGGCCAGCTCCCAAGAAATCGAGTTGAAAAATGGAGCTCAGGGGCACTGCAATTCACAAACCTGCAGAGTTATAAATGATAACTCTCGTCCACAAATATATTGAGGGAAGGCAACGAAGAGGATTTGAAAGCAAGGCATAATTGCAGGAAACAGATTTCAGGAGGGAGATTCGAATCGCCGTTAAAGCAAAGGAAAAGCGGCAAAACCTCGACAATGATGCCCTTGGCCAAAAAGGTTGTATGCGTTTTTTCCTGAATATATTCAGGAAAAAACGCATACGCCCTTTTTGGCCAACCAAGCAACCTGGAAAGGTAAATCAGCGCTACAAAGAAGTCTCGCTTCCCATCGGTCAAAAGGGCCATGCTGAATAAAGTGTCAAAACCAGAAATGCAGGACAGGCCATGGAGAAACGGGAGCCTTGCTACGCTGATGGGCGGGATGTAAATTGCCAACAGCCACTCTGGAGAGGTGTACGGTGTGTCCTGAGACATCTAAAAAACTCAGTTTAGAGAGCATAGGGCACTTCCACTCATGGGCGTATAAACTGGGAAAACTAAAAATCAGCAAGACACAGGCACCCCAAAGTTTAGGGCTGCTCTGTTGGCAAGAATCTCCACTTCGTTACACCTTAAATATCCCAGGAAAGAGAAAAATGGATACAGAAGTTGTGGTCCTTATGTACAATGGAATATCACTCAGCCATGAAATCTACGTCATAAGGCTCGTAGCAGCATGATGAGTGGATTTAGGTATGACGATTCTAGGTGAAATAAGTCACACAGAAAAAAAAAAAAACTTATCATAAGATATCACTTATAGAGGGAAAGTAAAAACCACTACACTTGAACTGAATTACAAAACAGAAGAGAGTCACACGTTTAGAAAACACACTATGGCTGCTTAACGGGAAAGGTGAGGTGGGGTGATGCATAAAACCAGGGTTACAAATTAGCTCAGATAGCGTTCCATAAACCCAATATGTAATAGACAAGACCTACTCCTTACTCAGTGAACGGGACCCAACACCCCCTATTCACCGACCAAGAATATATCTGACAAGTAACAATCTTAAAACCTATGTATTGAAATCTCTCTGTAAGTGAGTCAAGTGCGTGTAAAGCATCATAAACACAGCACTGAAAAGCAGCTAAACCCCATTATAAAAATCAATTACTTTTAAAAACCCGTGAAACAAAGACAGTGAAAGAGAGAGAAATTCTTACAAAATTCGTTCAGAGGCTGTGATGACACCTGGGTTGACCATATCTAGACCCACAGCTGATTGAGACATAAGGGTGGACACTCTTGGGGCTGAGAGGTTTGCTGAGGTTGGGTGAGCAAATGCAGACCCTTTAAAGTAATACTGCGTGGTACCCATCCCATGGGTCCCAAATCTCCAGGTTCAAGGGCATCTTCCTACATCGAAAACATGCATGAGAAACCCAAAAAATGGTACACCGTGTGATCGGGAAAGGTTTCTAAAACGCACCTCATTTCTCATCTCCTTCTGCTCGGGTTCGCCATTCCAGCCACTTTCCTAGCAATCTCCCTCCTTGGAGAATCAGCACCTTTAACCTCCTGTTTCGTACAGGTTGCAATTTGTCCTGAGGATGAACGGGAAGAAGGGGAACCAATGAGAGACTAGCTCTAGGTCTTGGGACAGGCACAGGTCACTCTATTTTCCCATCAGGAAGAAGAATTAACCACAGGCTCAGCCTGCCGCCCGGAAGCAGAATAGGGCCTGAAGCAATCCTGCGCTTTTGCGGCCAGCTCCCAAGAAAGCGAGTTGAAAAATGGAGCTCAGGGGCACTGCGATTCACAAACCTGCAGAGTTATAAATGGTAACTCTCGTCCACAAATATATTGAGGGAAGGCAACGAAGAGGATTTGAAACCAAGGCAGAATTGCAGGAAACAGATTTCAGGAGGGAAATTCGAATCGCCTTTAAAGCACAGGAAAAGCGGCAAAACCTCGACAATGATGCCCTTGGCCAAAAAGGGCGTATGCGTTTTTTCCTGAATATATTCAGGAAAAAACGCATACGCCCTTTTTGGCCAACCAAGCAACCTGGAAAGGCAAATCAGCGCTACAAAGAAGTCTCGCTTCCCATCGGTCAAAAGGGTCATGCTGAATAAAGTGTCAAAACCAGAAATGCAGGACAGGCCATGGAGAAACGGGAGCCTTGCTACGCTGATGGGCGGGATGTAAATTGCCAACAGCCACTCTGGAGAGGTGTACGATGTGTCCTGAGACATCTAAAAAACTCAGCTTAGAGAGCATAGGGCACTTCCACTCATGGGCGTATAAATTGGGAAAACTAAAAATCAGCAAGACACAGGCACCCCAAAGTTTAGGGCTGCTCTGTTGGCAAGAACCTCCACTTCGTTACACCTTAAATATCCCAGGAAAGAGAAAAATGGATACAGAAGTTGTTGTCCTTATGTACAATGGAATATCACTCAGCCATGAAATCTACGTCATAAGGCTCGTAGCAGCATGATGAGTGGATTTAGGTACGACGATTCTACGTGAAATAATTCACACAGAAAAAAAAAAAACTTATCATAAGATATCACTTATAGAGGGAATGTAAAAACCGCTACACTTGAACTGAATTACAAAACAGAAGAGAGTCACACGTTTAGAAAACACACTATGGCTCCTTAACGGGAAAGGTGAGGTGGGGTGATGCATAAAACAAGGGTTACAGATTAGCTCAGATACCGTTCCATAAACCCAATATGTAATAGACAAGACCTACTCCTTGCTCAGTGAACGGGACCCAACACCCCCTATTCACCGCCCAAGAATATATCTGACTAGTAAGAATCTTAAAACCTATGTATTGAAATCTCTCTGTAAGTGAGTCAAGTGGGTGTAAAGCGGCATAAACACAGCACTGAAAAGCAGCTAAACCCCATTATAAAAATCAATTACTTTTAAACACCCGTGAAACAAAGACAGTGAAAGAGAGAGAAATTCTTACAAAATTCGTTCAGAGGCTGTGATGCCACCAGGATTGACGATATCTAGACCCACAGCTGATTGAGACATAAGGGTGGACACTCTTGGGGCTGAGAGGTTTGGTGAGGTTGGGTGAGCAAATGCAGACCCTTTAAAGTAATACTGTGTGGTACCCATCCCATGGGTCCCAAATCTCCAGGTTCAAGGGCATCTTCCTACATCAAAAACATGCATGAGAAACCCAGAAGATGGTACACCGTGTGATCGGGAAAGGTTTCTAAAACGCACCTCATTTCTCATCTCCTTCTGCTCGGGTTCGCCATTCCAGCCGCTTTCCTAGCAATCTCCCTCCTTGGAGAATCAGCACCTTTAACCTCCTGTTCCGTACAGGTTGCAATTGGTCCTGAGGATGAACGGGAAGACGGGGAACCAATGAGAGACTAGCTCTAGGTGTTGGGACAAGAACAGGTCACGCTATTTTCCCATCAGAAAGAAGAATTAACCGAAGGCTCAGCCTACCGCCCGGAAGCAGAATAGGGCCTGAAGCAATCCTGCGCTTTTGCGGCCAGCTCCCAAGAAAGCGAGTTGAGAAATGGAGCTCAGGGGCACTGCAATTCACAAACCTGCAGAGTTATAAATGATAACTCTCGTCCACAAATATATTGAGGGAAGGCAACGAAGAGGATTTGAAAGCAAGGCAGAATTGCAGGAAACAGATTTCAGGAGGGAGATTCGAATCACCTTTAAAGCACAGGAAAAGCGGCAAAACCTCGACAATGATGCCCTTGGCCAAAAAGGTTGTATGCGTTTTTTCCTGAATATATTCAGGAAAAAACGCATACGCCCTTTTTGGCCAACCAAGCAACCTGGAAAGGCAAATCAGCGCTACAAAGAAGTCTCGCTTCCCATCGGTCAAAAGGGCCATGCTGAATAAAGTGTCAAAACCAGAAATGCAGGACAGGCCATGGAGAAACGGGAGCCTTGCTACGCTGATGGGCGGGATGTAAATTGCCAACAGCCACTCTGGAGAGGTGTACGATGTGTCCTGAGACATCTAAATAACTCAGCTTAGAGAGCATAGGGCACTTCCACTCATGGGCGTATAAATTGGGAAAACTAAAAATCAGCAAGACACAGGCACCCCAAAGTTTAGGGCTGCTCTGTTGGCAAGAACCTCCACTTCGTTACACCTTAAATATCCCAGGAAAGAGAAAAATGGATACAGAAGTTGTGGTCCTTATGTACAATGGAATATCACTCAGCCATGAAATCTACGTCATAAGGCTCGTAGCAGCATGATGAGTGGATTTAGGTACGACGATTCTACGTGAAATAAGTCACACAGAAAAAAAAAAAAACTTATCATAAGATATCACTTATAGAGGGAAAGTAAAAACCGCTACACTTGAACTGAATTACAAAACAGAAGAGAGTCACACGTTTAGAAAACACACTATGGCTGCTTAACGGGAAAGGTGAGGTGGGGTGATGCCTAAAACCAGGGTTTCAAATTAGCTCAGATACCGTTCCATAAAACCAACATGTAATAGACAAGACCTACTCCTTGCTCAGTGAACGGGACTCAACACCCCCTATTCACCGCCCAAGAATATATCTGACTAGTAAGAATCTTAAAACCTATGTATTGAAATCTCTCTGTAAGTGAGTCAAGTGGGTGTACAGCGGCATAAACACAGCATTGAAAAGCAGCTAAACCCCATTATAAAAATCAATTACTTTTAAAAACCCGTGAAACAAAGACAGTGAAAGAGAGAGAAATTCTTACAAAATTCGTTCAGAGGCTGTGATGCCACCAGGATTGACCATATCTAGACCCACAGCTGATTGAGACATAGGGGTGGACACTCTTGGGGCTGAGAGGTTTGGTGAGGTTGGGTGAGCAAATGCAGACCCTTTAAAGTAATACTGTGTGGTACCCATCCCATGGGTCCCAAATCTCCAGGTTCAAGGGCATCTTCCTACATCGAAAACATGCATGAGAAACCCAGAAGATGTTACACCATGTGATCGGGAAAGGTTTCTAAAACGCACCTCATTTCTCATCTCCTTCTGCTTGGGTTCGCCATTCCAGCCGCTTTCCTAGCAATCTCCCTCCTTGGAGAATCAGCACCTTTAACCTCCTGTTCCGTACAGGTTGCAAATGGTCCTGAGGATGAACGGGAAGACGGGGAACCAATGAGAGACTAGCTCTAGGTGTTGGGACAAGAACAGGTCACGCTATTTTCCCATTAGAAAGAAGAATTAACCAAAGGCTCAGCCTACCGCCCGGAAACAGAATAGGGCCTGAAGCAATCCTGCGCTTTTGCGGCCAGCTCCCAAGGAAGCGAGTTGAGAAATGGAGCTCAGGGGCACTGCAATTCACAAACCTGCAGAGTTATAAATGATAACTCTCGTCCACAAATATACTGAGGGAAGGCAACGAAGAGGATTTGAAAGCAAGGCAGAATTGCAGGAAACAGGTTTCAGGAGGGAGATTCGAATCGCCTTTAAAGCACAGGAAAAGCGGCAAAACTTCGAAAATGATGCCCTTGGCCAAAAAGGGCGTATGCGTTTTTTCCTGAATATATTCAGGAAAAAACGCATACGCCCTTTTTGGCCAACCAAGCAACCTGCAAAGGCAAATCAGCGCTACAAAGAAGTCTCGCTTCCCATCGGTCAAAAGGACCATGCTGAATAAATTGTCAAAACCAGAAATGCAGGACAGGACATGGAGAAACGGGAGCCTTGCTACGCTGATGGGCGGGATGTAAATTGCCCACAGCCACTCTGGAGAAGTGTATGGTGTGTCTTGAAACATCTAAAAAACTCAGCTTAGAGAGCATAGGGCACTTCCACTCATGGGAGTATAAATTGGGAAAACTAAATATCAGCAAGACACAGGCACCCCAAAGATTAGGGCTGCTCTGTTGACAAGAACCTCCACTTCGTTACACCTTAAATATCCCAGGAAAGAGAAAAATGGATAAAGAAGTTGTGGCCCTTATGTACAATGGAATATCACTCAGCCATGAAATCTACGTCATAAGGCTCCTAGCAGCATGATGAGTGGATTTAGGTACGACGATTCTACGTGAAATAAGTCACACAGAAAAAGACACTTATCATAAGGTATCACTTATAGAGGGAATGTAAAAACCGGTACACTTGAACTGAATTACAAAACAGAAGAGAGTCACACGTTTAGAAAACACACTATGGCTGCTTAACGGGAAAGGTGAGGTGGGGTGATGCATAAAACCAGGGTTTCAAATTAGCTCAGATACCGTTCCATAAACCCAATATGTAATAGACAAGACCTACTCCTTGCTCAGTGAACGGGACTCAACACCCCCTATTCACCGCCCAAGAATATATCTGACTAGTAAGAATCTTAAAACATATGAATTGAAATCTCTCTGTAAGTGAGTCAAGTGGGTGTAAAGCAGCATAAACACAGCACTGAAAAGCAGCTAAACCCCATTATAAAAATCAATTACTTTTAAAAACCCGTGAAACAAAGACAGTGAAAGAGAGAGAAATTCTTACAAAATTCGTTCAGAGGCTGTGATGCCACCAGGATTGACCATATCTAGACCCACAGCTGATTGAGACATAGGGGTGGACACTCTTGGGGCTGAGAGGTTTGGTGAGGTTGGGTGAGCAAATGCAGACCCTTTAAAGTAATACTGCGTGGTACCCATCCCATGGGTCCCAAATCTCCAGGTTCAAGGGCATCTTCCTACATCGAAAACATGCATGAGAAACCCAGAAGATGGTACACCGTGTGATCGGGAAAGGTTTCTAAAACGCACCTCATTTCTCATCCTATTGTGCTTGGATTCGCCATTCCAGCCGCTTTCCTAGCAATCTCCCTCCTTGGAGAATCAGCACCTTTAACCTCCTGTTCCGTACAGGTTGCAATTTGTCCTGAGGATGAAAGGGAAGAGGGGAAACCAATGAGAGACTAGCTCTAGGTCTTGGGACAGGCACAGGTCACACTATTTTCCCATCAGGAAGAAGAATTAACCACAGGCTCAGCCTGCCGCCCGGAAGGAGACTAGGGCCTGAAGCAATCCTGCGATTTTGCGGCCAGCTCCCAAGAAAGCGAGTTGAAAAATGGAGCTCAGGGGCACTGCGATTCACAAACCTGCAGAGTTATAAATGATAACTCTCGTCCACAAATATACTGAGGAAAGGCAACGAAGAGGATTTGAAAGCAAGGCAGAATTGCAGGAAACAGGTTTCAGGAGGGAGATTCGAATCGCCTTTAAAGCACAGGAAAAGCGGCAAAACCTCGACAATGATGCCCTTGGCCAAAAAGGGCGTATGCGTTTTTTCCTGAATATATTCAGGAAAAAACGCATACGCCCTTTTTGGCCAACCAAGCAACCTGCAAAGGCAAATCAGCGCTACAAAGAAGTCTCGCTTCCCATCGGTCAAAAGGGCCATGCTGAATAAAGTGTCAAAACCAGAAATGCAGGACAGGCCATGGAGAAACGGGAGCCTTGCTACGCTGTTGGGCGGGATGTAAATTGCCAACAGCCACTCTGGAGAGGTGTACGGTGTGTCTTGAAACATCTAAAAAACTCAGCTTAGAGAGCATAGGGCACTTCCACTCGTGGGCGTATAAATTGGGAAAACTAAAAATCAGCAAGACACAGGCACCCCAAAGTTTAGGGCTGCTCTGTTGGCAAGAATCTCCACTTCGTTACACCTTAAATATCCCAGGAAAGAGAAAAATGGATACAGAAGTTGTGGTCCTTATGTACAATGGAATATCACTCAGCCATGAAATCTACGTCATAAGGCTCGAAGCAGCATGATGAGTGGATTTAGGTATGACGATTCTAGGTGAAATAAGTCACACAGAAAAAAAAAAAAAACTTATCATAAGATATCACTTATAGAGGGAAAGTAAAAACCACTACACTTGAACTGAATTACAAAACAGAAGAGAGTCACACGTTTAGAAAACACACTATGGCTGCTTAACGGGAAAGGTGAGGTGGGGTGATGCATAAAACCAGGGTTACAAATTAGCTCAGATAGCGTTCCATAAACCCAATATGTAATAGACAAGACCTACTCCTTACTCAGTGAACGGGACCCAACACCCCCTATTCACCGACCAAGAATATATCTGACAAGTAACAATCTTAAAACCTATGTATTGAAATCTCTCTGTAAGTGAGTCAAGTGCGTGTAAAGCATCATAAACACAGCACTGAAAAGCAGCTAAACCCCATTATAAAAATCAATTACTTTTAAAAACCCGTGAAGTAAAGACAGTGAAAGAGAGAGAAATTGTTACAAAATTCGTTCAGTGGCTGTGATGCCACCTGGATTGACCATATCTAGACCCACAGCTGATTGAGACATAAGGGTGGACACTTTTGAGGCTGAGAGGTTTGGTGAGGTTGGGTGAGCAAACGCAGACCCTTTAAAGTAATACTGCGTGGTACCCATCCCATGGGTCCAAAATCTCCAGGTTCAAGGGCATCTTCCTACATCGAAAACATGCATGAGAAACCCAGAAGATGGTACACCGTGTGATCGGGAAAGGTTTCTAAAACGCACCTCATTTCTCATCTAATTGTGCTTGGATTCGCCATTCCAGCCGCTTTCCTAGCAATCTCCCTCCTTGGAGAATCAGCACCTTTAACCTCCTGTTCCGTACAGGTTGCAATTTGTCCTGAGGAGGAACGGGAAGAGGGGGAACCAATGGGAGACTAGCTCTAGGTCTTGGGACAGGCACAGCTCACTCTATTTTCCCGTCAGGAAGAATAATTAACCACAGGCTCAGCCTGCCAGCCGGAAGCCGAATAGGGCCTGAAGCAATCCTGCGCTTTTGCGGCCAGCTCCCAAGGAAGCGAGTTGAAAAATGGAGCTCAGGGGCACTGCAATTCACAAACCTGCAGAGTTATAAATGATAACTCTCGTCCACAAATATACTGAGGGAAGGCAACGAAGAGGATTTGAAAGCAAGGCAGAATTGCAGGAAACAGGTTTCAAGAGGGAGATTCGAATCACCTTTAAAGCACAGGAAAAGCGGCAAAACTTCGAAAATGATGCCCTTGGCCAAAAAGGGCGTATGCGTTTTTTCCTGAATATATTCAGGAAAAAACGCATACGCCCTTTTTGGCCAACCAAGCAACCTGCAAAGGCAAATCAGCGCTACAAAGAAGTCTCGCTTCCCATCGGTCAAAAGGACCATGCTGAATAAAGTGTCAAAACCAGAAATGCAAGACAGGCCATGGAGAAATGGGAGCCTTGCTATGCTGATGGGCGGGATGTAAATTGCCCACAGCCACTCTGGAGAAGTGTACGGTGTGTCTTGAAACATCTAAAAAACTCAGCTTAGAGAGCATAGGGCACTTCCACTCATGGGCGTATAAATTGGGAAAACTAAATATCAGCAAGACACAGGCACCCCAAAGATTAGGGCTGCTCTGTTGACAAGAACCTCCACTTCGTTACACCTTAAATATCCCAGGAAAGAGAAAAATGGATAAAGAAGTTGTGGCCCTTATGTACAATGGAATATCACTCAGCCATGAAATCTACGTCATAAGGCTCCTAGCAGCATGATGAGTGGATTTAGATACGACGATTCTACGTGAAATAAGTCACACAGAAAAAAAAAAAAAAACTTATCATAAGATATCACTTATAGAGGGAATGTAAAAACCGCTACACTTGAACTGAATTACAAAACAGAAGAGAGTCACACGTTTAGAAAACACACTATGGCTGCTTAACGGGAAAGGTGAGGTGGGGTGATGCATAAAACCAGGGTTTCAAATTAGCTCAGATACCGTTCCATAAACCCAACATGTAATAGACAAGACCTACTCCTTGCTCAGTGAACGGGACTCAACACCCCCTATTCACCGCCCAAGAATATATCTGACCAGTAAGAATCTTAAAACCTATGTATTGAAATCTCTCTGTAAGTGAGTCAAGTGGGTGTAAAGCGGCATAAACACAACATTGAAAAGCAGCTACACCCCATTATAAAAATCAATTACTTTTAAAAACCCGTGAAACAAAGACAGTGAAAGAGAGAGAAATTCTTACAAAATTCGTTCAGAGGCTGTGATGCCACCTGGGTTGACCATATCTAGACCCACAGCTGATTGAGACATAAGGGTGGACACTCTTGGGGCTGAGAGGTTTGCTGAGGTTGGGTGAGCAAATGCAGACCATTTAAAGTAATACTGCGTGGTACCCATCCCATGGGTCCCAAATCTCCAGGTTCAAGGGCATCTTCCTACATCGAAAACATGCATGAGAAACCCAAAAAATGGTACACCGTGTGATCGGGAGAGGTTTCTAAAACGCACCTCATTTCTCATCTCCTTGTTCTCGGGTTCGCCATTCCAGCCACTTTCCTAGCAATCTCCCTCCTTGGAGAATCAGCACCTTTAACCTCCTGTTCCGTACAGGTTGCAATTTGTCCTGAGGATGAAAGGGAAGAGGGGGAACCAATGAGAGACTAGCTCTAGGTGTTGGGACAAGAACAGGTCACGCTATTTTCCCATCAGAAAGAAGAATTAACCAAAGGCTCAGCCTACCGCCCGGAAACAGAATAGGGCCTGAAGCAATCCTGCGCTTTTGCGGCCAGCTCCCAAGAAAGCGAGTTGAGAAATGGAGCTCAGGGGCACTGCAATTCACAAACCTGCAGAGTTATAAATGATAACTCTCGTCCACAAATATATTGAGGGAAGGCAACGAAGAGGATTTGAAAGCAAGGCAGAATTGCAGGAAACAGATATCAGGAGGGAGATTCGAATCGCCGTTAAAGCACAGGAAAAGCGGCAAAACCTCGACAATGATGCCCTTGGCCAAAAAGGTTGTATGCGTTTTTTCCTGAATATATTCAGGAAAAAACGCATACGCCCTTTTTGGCCAACCAAGCAACCTGGAAAGGCAAATCAGCACTACAAAGAAGTCTCGCTTCCCATCGGTCAAAAGGGCCATGCTGAAAAAAGTGTCAAAACCAGAAATGCAGGACAGGCCATGGAGAAACGGGAGCCTTGCGACTCTGATGGGCGGGATGTAAATTGCCAACAGCCACTCTGCAGAGGTGTACGGTGTGTCCTGAGACATCTAAAAAACTCAGCTTAGAGAGCATAGGGCACTTCCACTCATGGGCGTATAAATTGGGAAAACTAAAAATCAGCAAGACAGAGGCACCCCAAAGTTTAGGGCTGCTCTGTTGGCAAGAATCTCCACTTCGTTACACCTTAAATATCCCAGGAAAGAGAAAAATGGATACAGAAGTTGTGGTCCTTATGTACAATGGAATATCACTCAGCCATGAAATCTACGTCATAAGGCTCGAAGCAGCATGATGAGTGGATTTAGGTATGACGATTCTAGGTGAAATAAGTCACACAGGAAAAAAAAAAAACTTATCATAAGATATCACTTATAGAGGGAAAGTAAAAACCACTACACTTGAACTGAATTACAAAACAGAAGTGAGTCACACGTTTAGAAAACACACTATGGCTGCTTAACGGGAAAGGTGAGGTGGGGTGATGCATAAAACCAGGGTTACAAATTAGCTCATATAGCGTTCCATAAACCCAATATGTAATAGACAAGACCTACTCCTTACTCAGTGAACGGGACCCAACACCCCCTATTCACCGACCAAGAATATATCTGACAAGTAACAATCTTAAAACCTATGTATTGAAATCTCTCTGTAAGTGAGTCAAGTGCGTGTAAAGCATCATAAACACAGCACTGAAAAGCAGCTAAACCCCATTACAAAAATCAATTACTTTTAAAAACCCGTGAAACAAAGACAGTGATAGAGAGAGAAATTCTTACAAAATTCGTTCAGAGGCTGTGATGCCACCTGGGTTGACCATATCTAGACCCACAGCTGATTGAGACATAAGGGTGGACACTTTTGAGGCTGAGAGGTTTGGTGAGGTTGGGTGAGCAAACGCAGACCCTTGAAAGTAATACTGCGTGGTACCCATCCCATGGGTCCCAAATCTCCAGGTTCAAGGGCATCTTCCTACATCGAAAACATGCATGAGAAACCCAGAAGATGGTACACCGTGTGATCGGGAAAGGTTTCTAAAACGCACCTCATTTCTCATCTAATTGTGCTTGGATTCGCCATTCCAGCCGCTTTCCTAGCAATCTCCCTCCTTGGAGAATCAGCACCTTTAACCTCCTGTTCCGTACAGGTTGCAATTTGTCCTGAGGATGAAAGGGAAGAGGGGGAACCAATGAGAGACTAGCTCTAGGTCTTGGGACAGGCACAGGTCACTCTATTTTCCCATCAGGAAGAAGAATTAACCACAGGCTCAGCCTGCCGCCCGGAAGGAGAATAGGGCCTGAAGCAATCCTGCGCTTTTGCGGCCAGCTCCCAAGAAAGCGAGTTGAAAAATTGAGCTCAGGGGCACTGCAATTCACAAACCTGCAGAGTTATAAATGATAACTCTCGTCCACAAATATATTGAGGGAAGGCAACGAAGAGGATTTGAAAGCAAGGCAGAATTGCAGGAAACAGGTTTCAGGAGGGAGATTCGAATCGCCTTTAAAGCACAGGAAAAGCGGCAAAACCTCGACAATGATGCCCGTGGCCAAAAAGGGCGTATGCGTTTTTTCCTGAATATATTCAGGAAAAAACGCATACGCCCTTTTTGGCCAACCAAGCAACCTGCAAAGGCAAATCAGCGCTACAAAGAACTCTCGCTTCCCATCGGTCAAAAGGGCCATGCTGAATAAAGTGTCAAAACCAGAAATGCAGGACAGGCCATGGAGAAACGGGAGCCTTGCTACGCTGATGGGCGGGATGTAAATTGCCAACAGCCACTCTGCAGAGGTGTACGGTGTGTCCTGAGACATCTAAAAAACTCAGCTTAGAGAGCATAGGGCACTTCCACTCATGGGCGTATAAATTGGGAAAACTAAAAATCAGCAAGGCACACGCACCCCAAAGTTTAGGGCTGCTCTGTTGGCAAGAATCTCCACTTCGTTACACCTTAAATATCCCAGGAAAGAGAAAAATGGATACAGAAGTTGTGGTCCTTATGTACAATGGAATATCACTCAGCCATGAAATCTACGTCATAAGGCTCGAAGCAGCATGATGAGTGGATTTAGGTATGACGATTCTAGGTGAAATAAGTCACACAGAAAAAAAAAAAAAACTTATCATAAGATATCACTTATAGAGGGAAAGTAAAAACCACTACACTTGAACTGAATTACAAAACAGAAGAGAGTCACACGTTTAGAAAACACACTATGGCTGCTTAACGGGAAAGGTGAGGTGGGGTGATGCATAAAACCAGGGTTACAAATTAGCTCAGATAGCGTTCCATAAACCCAATATGTAATAGACAAGACCTACTCCTTACTCAGTGAACGGGACCCAACACCCCCTATTCACCGACCAAGAATATATCTGACAAGTAACAATCTTAAAACCTATGTATTGAAATCTCTCTGTAAGTGAGTCAAGTGCGTGTAAAGCATCATAAACACAGCACTGAAAAGCAGCTAAACCCCATTATAAAAATCAATTACTTTTAAAAACCCATGAAGTAAAGACAGTGAAAGAGAGAGAAATTGTTACAAAATTCGTTCAGGGGCTGTGATGCCACCTGGATTGACCATATCTAGACCCACAGCTGATTGAGACATAAGGGTGGACACTTTTGAGGCTGAGAGGTTTGGTGAGGTTGGGTGAGCAAACGCAGACCCTTTAAAGTAATACTGCGTGGTACCCATCCCATGGGTCCCAAATCTCCAGGTTCAAGGGCATCTTCCTACATCGAAAACATGCATGAGAAACCCAGAAGATGGTACACCGTGTGATCGGGAAAGGTTTCTAAAACGCACCTCATTTCTCATCTAATTGTGCTTGGATTCGCCATTCCATCCGCTTTCCTAGCAATCTCCCTCCTTGGAGAATCAGCACCTTTAACCTCCTGTTCCGTACAGGTTGCAATTTGTCCTGAGGATGAAAGGGAAGAGGGGGAACCAATGAGAGACTAGCTCTAGGTCTTGGGACAGGCACAGGTCACTCTATTTTCCCATCAGGAAGAAGAATTAACCACAGGCTCAGCCTGCCGCCCGGAAGGAGAATAGGGCCTGAAGCAATCCTGCGCTTTTGCGGCCAGCTCCCAAGAAAGCGAGTTGAAAAATGGAGCTCAGGGGCACTGCAATTCACAAACCTGCAGAGTTATAAATGATAACTCTCGTCCACAAATATACTGAGGAAAGGCAACGAAGAGGATTTGAAAGCAAGGCAGAATTGCAGGAAACAGGTTTCAGGAGGGAGATTCGAATCGCCTTTAAAGCACAGGAAAAGCGGCAAAACCTCGACAATGATGCCCTTGGCCAAAAAGGGAGTATGCGTTTTTTCCTGAATATATTCAGGAAAAAACGCATACGCCCTTTTTGGCCAACCAAGCAACCTGCAAAGGCAAATCAGCGCTACAAAGAAGTCTCGCTTCCCATCGGTCAAAAGGGCCATGCTGAATAAAGTGTCAAAACCAGAAATGCAGGACAGGCCATGGAGAAACGGGAGCCTTGCTACGCTGTTGGGTGGGATGTAAATTGCCAACAGCCACTCTGGAGAGGTGTACGGTGTGTCTTGAAACATCTAAAAAACTCAGCTTAGAGAGCATAGGGCACTTCCAGTCGTGGGCGTATAAATTGGGAAAACTAAAAATCAGCAAGACACACGCACCCCAAAGTTTAGGGCTGCTCTGTTGACAAGAACCTCCACTTCGTTACACCTTAAATATCCCAGGAAAGAGAAAAATGGATAAAGAAGTTGTGGTCCTTATGTACAATGGAATATCACTCAGCCATGAAATCTACGTCATAAGGCTCGTAGCAGCATGATGAGTGGATTTAGGTACGACGATTCAACATGAAATAAGTCACACAGAAAAAGACACTTATCATAAGATATCACTTATAGAGGGAATGTAAAAACCGCTACACTTGAATGAATTACAAAACAGAAGAGAGTCACACGTTTAGAAAACACACTATGGCTGCTTAACGGGAAAGGTGAGGTGGGGTGATGCATAAAACAAGGGTTTCAAATTAGCTCAGATACCGTTCCATAAACCCAATATATAATAGACAAGACCTACTCCTTGCTCAGTGAACGGGACTCAGCACCCCCTATTCACCGCCCAAGAATATATCTGACTAGTAAGAATCTTAAAACCTATGTGTTGATATCTCTCTGTAAGTGACTCAAGTGGGTGTAAAGCGGCACACACACAGCTCTGAAAAGCAGCTAAACCCCATTATAAAAATCAATTACTTTTAAAAACCCGTGAAGCAAAGACAGTGAAAGAGAGAGAAATTCTTACAAAATTCGTTCAGGGGCTGTGATGCCACCTGGATTGACCATATCTAGACCCACAGCTGATTGAGACATAAGGGTGGACACCTTTGGGGGCTGAGAGGTTTGGTGAGGTTGGGTGAGCAAACGCAGACCCTTTAAAGTAATACTGCCTGGTACCCATCCCATGGGTCCCAAATCTCCAGGTTCAAGGGCACCTTCCTACATCGAAAACATGCATGAGAAACCCAGAAGATGGTACACCGTGTGATCGGGAAAGGTTTCTAAATCGCACCTCATTTCTCATCTCCTTGTGCTCGGGTTCGCCATTCCAGCCGCTTTCCTAGCAATCTCCCTCCTTGGAGAATCAGCACCTTTAACCTCCTGTTCCGTACAGGTTGCAATTTGTCCTGAGGAGGAACGGGAAGAGGGGGAACCAATGGGAGACTAGCTCTATGTCTTGGGACAGGCACAGCTCACTCTATTTTCCCGTGAGGAAGAAGAATTAACCACAGGCTCAGCCTGCCAGCCGGAAGCCGAATAGGGACTGAAGCATTCCTGCGCTTTTGCGGCCAGCTCCCAAGGAAGCGAGTTGAAAAATGGAGCTCAGGGGCACTGCAATTCACAAACCTGCAGAGTTATAAATGATAACTCTCGTCCACAAATATACTGAGGGAAGGCAACGAAGAGGATTTGAAAGCAAGGCAGAATTGCAGGAAACAGGTTTCAGGAGGGAGATTCGAATCGCCTTTAAAGCACAGGAAAAGCGGCAAAACTTCGAAAATGATGCCCTTGGCCAAAAAGGGCGTATGCGTTTTTTCCTGAATATATTCAGGAAAATACGCATACGCCCTTTTTGGCCAACCAAGCAACCTGCAAAGGCAAATCAGCGCTACAAAGAAGTCTCGCTTCCCATCGGTCAAAAGGACCATGCTGAATAAAGTGTCAAATCCAGAAATGCAGGACAGGCCATGGAGAAACGGGAGCCTTGCTACGCTGATGGGCGGGATGTAAATTGCCCACAGCCACTCTGGAGAAGTGTACGGTGTGTCTTGAAACATCTAAAAAACTCAGCTTAGAGAGCATAGGGCACTTCCACTCATGGGAGTATAAATTGGGAAAACTAAATATCAGCAAGACACAGGCACCCCAAAGATTAGGGCTGCTCTGTTGACAAGAACCTCCACTTCGTTACACCTTAAATATCCCAGGAAAGAGAAAAATGGATAAAGAAGTCGTGGCCCTTATGTACAATGGAATATCACTCAGCCATGAAATCTACGTCATAAGGCTCCTAGCAGCATGATGAGTGGATTTAGGTACGACGATTCTACGTGAAATAAGTCACACAGAAAAAGACACTTATCATAAGGTATCACTTATAGAGGGAATGTAAAAACCGCTACACTTGAACTGAATTACAAAACAGAAGAGAGTCACACGTTTAGGAAACACACTATGGCTGCTTAACGGGAAAGGTGAGGTGGGGTGATGCATAAAACAAGGGTTTCAAATTAGCTCAGATACCGTTCCATAAACCCAATATATAATAGACAAGACCTACTCCTTGCTCAGTGAACGGGACTCAGCACCCCCTATTCACCGCCCAAGAATATATCTGACTAGTAAGAATCTTAAAACCTATGTGTTGATATCTCTCTGTAAGTGACTCAAGTGGGTGTAAAGCGGCACAAACAAAGCTCTGAAAAGCAGCTAAACCCCATTATAAAAATCAATTACTTTTAAAAACCCGTGAAGCAAAGACAGTGAAAGAGAGAGAAATTCTTACAAAATTCGTTCAGGGGCTGTGATGCCACCTGGATTGACCATATCTAGACCCACAGCTGATTGAGACATAAGGGTGGACACTCCTGGGGCTGAGAGATTTGGTGAGGTTGGGTGAGCAAACACAGACCCTTTAAAGTAATACTGCGTGGTACCCATCCCATGGGTCCCAAATCTCCAGGTTCAAGGGCATCTTCCTACATCGAAAACATGCATGAGAAACCCAAAAACTGGTACACCGTGTGATCGGGAGAGGTTTCTAAAACGCACCTCATTTCTCATCTCCTTGTTCTCGGGTTCGCCATTCCAGCCGCTTTCCCAGCAATCTCCCTCCTTGGAAAATCAGCACCTTTAACCTCCTGTTCCGTACAGGTTGCAATTTGTCCTGAGGATGAAAGGGAAGAGGGGGAACCAATGAGAGACTAGCTCTAGGTCTTGGGACAGGCACAGGTCACTCTATTTTCCCATCAGGAAGAAGAATTAACCACAGGCTCAGCCTGCCACCCGGAAGCAGAATAGGGCCTGAATCAATCCTGCGCTTTGGCGTCCAGCTCCCAAGAAAGCGAGTTGAAAAATGGAGCTCAGGGGCACTGCGATTCACAAACCTGCAGAGTTATAATTGATAACTCTCGTCCACAAATATATTGAGGGAAGGCAACGAAGAGGATTTGAAAGCAAGGCAGAATTGCAGGAAACAGATTTCAGGAGGGAGATTCGAATCGCCTTTAAAGCACAGGAAAAGCGGCAAAACCTTGACAATGATGCCCTGGGCCAAAAAGAGCGTATGCGTTTTTTCCTGAATATATTCAGGAAAAAACGCATACGCCCTTTTTGGCCAACCAAGCAACCTGGAAAGGCAAATCAGCGCCACAAAGAAGTCTCGCTTCCCATCGGTCAAAAGGGCCATGCTGAATAAAGTGTCAAAACCAGAAATGCAGGACAGTCCATGGAGAAACGGGAGCCTTGCTACGCTGATGGGCGGGATGTAAATTGCCAACAGCCACTCTGGAGAGGTGTACGGTGTGTCCTGAGACATCTAAAAAACTCAGCTTAGAGAGCATAGGGCACTTCCACTCATGGGCGTATAAATTGGGAAAACTAAAAATCAGCAAGACACAGGCACCCCAAAGTTTAGGGCTGCTCTGTTGGCAAGAAGCTCCACTTCGTTACACCTTAAATATCCCAGGAAAGAGAAAAATGGATACAGAAGTTGTGGTCCTTATGTACAATGCAATATCACTCAGCCATGAAATCTACGTCATAAGGCTCGTAGCAGCATGATGAGTGGATTTAGGTACGACGAATCTACGTGAAATAAGTCACACAGAAAAAAAAAACTTATCATAAGATATCACTTATAGAGGGAAAGTAAAAAGCGCTACACTTGAACTGAATTACAAAACAGAAGAGAGTCACACGTTTAGAAAACACACTATGGCTGCTTAACGGGAAAGGTGAGGTGGGGTGATGCATAAAACCAGGGTTACAAATTAGCTCAGATACCGTTTCATAAACCCAATATGTAATAGACAAGACCTATTCCTTACTCAGTGAACGGGACTCAACACCCCCTATTCACCGACCAAGAATATATCTGAAAAGTAACAATCTTAAAACCTATGTATTGAAATCTCTCTGTAAGTGAGTCAAGTGCGTGTAAAGCATCATAAACACAGCACTGAAAAGCAGCTAAACCCCATTACAAAAATCAATTACTTTTAAAAACCCGTGAAACAAAGACAGTGAAAGAGAGAGAAATTCTTACAAAATTCGTTCAGAGGCTGTGATGCCACCTGGGTTGACCATATCTAGACCCACAGCTGATTGAGACATAAGGGTGGATACTCTTGGGGCTGAGAGGTTTGCTGAGGTTGGGTGAGCAAATGCAGACCCTTTAAAGTAATACTGCGTGGTACCCATCCCATGGGTCCCAAATCTCCAGGTTCAAGGGCTTCTTCCTACATCGAAAACATGCATGAGAAACCCAAAAAATGGTACACCGTGTGATCGGGAAAGGTTTCTAAAACGCACCTCATTTCTCATCTCCTTGTGCTCGGGTTCGCCATTCCAGCCACTTTCCAGCAATCTCCCTCCTTGGAGAATCAGCACCTTTAACCTCCTGTTCCGTACAGGTTGCAATTTGTCCTGAGGAGGAACGGGAAGAGGGGGAACCAATGAGAGACTAGCTCTAGGTCTTGGGACAGGCACAGGTCACTCTATTTTCCCATCAGGAAGAAGAATTAACCACAGGCTCAGCCTGCCGCCCGGAAGCAGAATAGGGCCTGAAGCAATCCTGTGCTTTTGCGGCCAGCTCCCAAGAAAGCGAGTTGAAAAATGGAGCTCAGGGGCACTGCAATTCACAAACCTGCAGAGTTATAAATGGTAACTCTCGTCCACAAATATACTGAGGGAAGGCAACGAAGAGGATTTGAAACCAAGGCAGAATTGCAGGAAACAGATTTCAGGAGGGAGATTCGAATCGCCTTTAAAGCACAGGAAAAGCGGCAAAACCTCGACAATGATGCCCTTGGCCAAAAAGGGCGTATGCGTTTTTTCCTGAATATATTCAGGAAAAAACGCATACGCCCTTTTTGGCCAACCAAGCAACCTGGAAAGGCAAATCAGCGCCACAAAGAAGTCTCGCTTCCCATCGGTCAAAAGGGCCATGCTGAATAAAGTGTCAAAACCAGAAATGCAGGACAGGCCATGGAGAAACGGGAGCCTTGCTACGCTGATGGACGAGATGTAAATTGCCAACAGCCACTCTGGAGAGGTGTACGGTGTGTCTTGAAACATCTAAAAAACTCAGCTTAGAGAGCATAGGGCACTTCCACTCATGGGCGTATAAATTGGGAAAACTAAAAATCAGCAAGACACAGGCACCCCAAAGTTTAGGGCTGCTCTGTTGACAAGAAGATCCACTTCGTTACACCTTAAATATCCCAGGAAATCGAAAAATGGATAAAGAAGTTGTGGTCCTTATGTACAATGGAATATCACTGAGCCATGAAATCAACGTCATAAGGCTCGTAGCAGCATGATGAGTGGATTTAGGTACGACGATTCTACGTGAAATAATTCACACAGAAAAAAAAAAAAAACTTATCATAAGATATCACTTATAGAGGGAATGTAAAAACCGCTACACTTGAACTGAATTACAAAACAGAAGAGAGTCACACGTTTAGGAAACACACTATGGCTCCTTAACGGGAAAGGTGAGGTGGGGTGATGCATAAAACAAGGGTTACAGATTAGCTCAGATACCGTTCCATAAACCCAATATGTAATAGACAAGACCTACTCCTTGCTCATTGAACGGGACCCAACACCCCCTATTCACCGCCCAAGAATATATCTGACTAGTAAGAATCTTAAAACCTATGTATTGAAATCTCTCTGTAAGTGAGTCAAGTGGGTGTAAAGCGGCATAAACACAGCACTGAAAAGCAGCTAAACCCCATTATAAAAATCAATTACTTTTAAACACCCGTGAAACAAAGACAGTGAAAGAGAGAGAAATTCTTACAAAATTCGTTCAGAGGCTGTGATGCCACCAGGATTGACCATATCTAGACCCACAGCTGATTGAGACATAGGGGTGGACACTCTTGGGGCTGAGAGGTTTGGTGAGGTTGGGTGAGCAAATGCAGACCCTTTAAAGTAATACTGCGTGGTACCCATCCCATGGGTCCCAAATCTCCAGGTTCAAGGGCATCTTCCTACATCGAAAACATGCATGAGAAACCCAGAAGATGGTACACCGTGTGATCGGGAAAGGTTTCTAAAACGCACCTCATTTCTCATCTCCTTCTGCTCGGGTTCGCCATTCCAGCCGCTTTCCTAGCAATCTCCCTCCTTGGAGAATCAGCACCTTTAACCTCCTGTTCCGTACAGGTTGCAATTGGTCCTGAGGATGAACGGGAAGACGGGGAACCAAAGAGAGACTAGCTCTAGGTGTTGGGACAAGAACAGGTCACGCTATTTTCCCATCAGAAAGAAGAATTAACCAAAGGCTCAGCCTACCGCCCGGAAGCAGAATAGGGCCTGAAGCAATCCTGCGCTTTTGCGGCCAGCTCCCAAGAAAGCGAGTTGAGAAATGGAGCTCAGGGGCACTGCAATTCACAAACCTGCAGAGTTATAAATGATAACTCTCGTCCACAAATATATTGAGGGAAGGCAACGAAGAGGATTTGAAAGCAAGGCAGAATTGCAGGAAACAGATTTCAGGAGGGAGATTCGAATCACCTTTAAAGCACAGGAAAAGCGGCAAAACCTCGACAATGATGCCCTTGGCCAAAAAGGTTGTATGCGTTTTTTCCTGAATATATTCAGGAAAAAACGCATACGCCCTTTTTGGCCAACCAAGCAACCTGGAAAGGCAAATCAGCGCTACAAAGAAGTCTCGCTTCCCATCGGTCAAAAGGGCCATGCTGAATAAAGTGTCAAAACCAGAAATGCAGGACAGGCCATGGAGAAACGGGAGCCTTGCTACGCTGATGGGCGGGATGTAAATTGCCAACAGCCACTCTGGAGAGGTGTAAGATGTGTCCTGAGACATCTAAAAAACTCAGCTTAGAGAGCATAGGGCACTTCCACTCATGGGCGTATAAATTGGGAAAAATAAAAATCAGCAAGACACAGGCACCCCAAAGTTTAGGGCTGCTCGGTTGGCAAGAAGCTCCACTTCGTTACACCTTAAATATCCCAGGAAAGAGAAAAATGGATACAGAAGTTGTGGTCCTTATGTACAATGGAATATCACTCAGCCATGAAATCTACGTCATAAGGCTCGTAGCAGCATGATGAGTGGATTTAGGTACGACGATTCTACGTGAAATAAGTCACACAGAAAAAAAAAAAAACTTATCATAAGATATCACTTATAGAGGGAAAGTAAAAACCGCTACACTTGAACTGAATTACAAAACAGAAGAGAGTCACACGTTTAGAAAACACACTATGGCTGCTTAACGGGAAAGGTGAGGTGGGGTGATGCATAAAACCAGGGTTTCAAATTAGCTCAGATACCGTTCCATAAACCCAACATGTGATAGACAAGACCTACTCCTTGCTCAGTGAACGGGACTCAACACCCCCTATTCACCGCCCAAGAATATATCTGACTAGTAAGAATCTTAAAACCTATGTATTGAAATCTCTCTGTAAGTGAGTCAAGTGGGTGTAAAGCGGCATAAACACAGCATTGAAAAGCAGCTAAACCCCATTATAAAAATCAATTACTTTTAAAAACCCGTGAAACAAAGACAGTGAAAGAGAGAGAAATTCTTACAAAATTCGTTCAGAGGCTGTGATGCCACCTGGGTTGACCATATCTAGACCCACAGCTGATTGAGACATAAGGGTGGACACTCTTGGGGCTGAGAGGTTTGGTGAGGTTGGGTGAGCAAACGCAGACCCTTGAAAGTAATACTGTGTGGTACCCATCCCATGGGTCCCAAATCTCCAGGTTCAAGGGCATCTTCCTACATCGAAAACATGCATGAGAAACCCAGAAAATGGTACACCGTGTAATCAGGAAAGGTTTCTAAAACGCACCTCATTTCTCATCTCCTTGTTCTCGGGTTCGCCATTCCAGCCGCTTTCCTAGCAATCTCCCTCCTTGGAGAATCAGCACCTTTAACCTCCTGTTCCGTACAGGTTGCAATTTGTCCTGAGGAGGAACGGGAAGAGGGGGAACCAATGAGAGACTAGCTCTAGGTCTTGGGACAGGCACAGGTCACTCTATTTTCCCATCACGAAGAAGAATTAACCACAGGCTCAGCCTGCCACCCGGAAGCAGAATAGGGCCTGAAGCAATCCTGCGCTTTTGCGGCCAGCTCCCAAGAAAGCGAGTTGAAAAATGGAGCTCAGGGGCACTGCAATTCACAAACCTGCAGAGTTATAAATGATAACTCTCGTCCACAAATATATTGAGGGAAGGCAACGAAGAGGATTTGAAAGCAAGGCAGAATTGCAGGAAACAGATTTCAGGAGGGAGATTCGAATCGCCTTTAAAGCACAGGAAAAGCGGCAAAACCTCGACAATGATGCCCTTGGACAAAAAGGGCGTATGCGTTTTTTCCTGAATATATTCAGGAAAAAACGCATACGCCCTTTTTGGCCAACCAAGCAGCCTGGAAAGGCAAATCAGCGCTACAAAGAAGTCTCGCTTCCCATCGGTCAAAAGGGTCATGCTGAATAAAGTGTCAAAACCAGAAATGCAGGACAGGCCATGGAGAAACGGGAGCCTTGCTACGCTGATGGGCGGGATGTAAATTGCCAACAGCCACTCTGGAGAGGTGTACGATGTGTCCTGAGACATCTAAAAATCTCAGCTTAGAGAGCATAGGGCACTTCCACTCATGGGCGTATAAATTGGGAAAACTAAAAATCAGCAAGACACAGGCACCCCAAAGTTTAGGGCTGCTCTGTTGGCAAGAACCTCCACTTCGTTACACCTTAAATATCCCAGGAAAGAGAAAAATGGATACAGAAGTTGTGGTCCTTATGTACAATGGAATATCACTCAGCCATGAAATCTACGTCATAAGGCTCGTAGCAGCATGATGAGTGGATTTAGGTACGACGATTCTACGTGAAATAAGTCACACAGAAAAAAAAAAAACTTATCATAAGATATCACTTATAGAGGGAAAGTAAAAACCGCTACACTTGAACTGAATTACAAAACAGAAGAGAGTCACACGTTTAGAAAACACACTATGGCTGCTTAACGGGAAAGGTGAGGTGGGGTGATGCATAAAACCAGGGTTACAAATTAGCTCAGATACCGTTCCATAAACCCAATATGTAATAGACAAGACCTACTCCTTGCTCAGTGAACGGGACCCAACACCCCCTATTCACCGCCCAAGAATATATCTGACTAGTAAGAATCTTAAAACCTATGTATTGAAATCTCTCTGTAAGTGAGTCAAGTGGGTGTAAAGCGGCATAAACACAGCACTGAAAAGCAGCTAAACCCCATTATAAAAATCAATTACTTTTAAACACCCGTGAAACAAAGACAGTGAAAGAGAGAGAAATTCTTACAAAATTCGTTCAGAGGCTGTGATGCCACCAGGATTGACCATATCTAGACCCACAGCTGATTGAGACATAGGGGTGGACACTCTTGGGGCTGAGAGGTTTGGTGAGGTTGGGTGAGCAAATGCAGACCCTTTAAAGTAATACTGCGTGGTACCCATCCCATGGGTCCCAAATCTCCAGGTTCAAGGGCATCTTCCTACATCGAAAACATGCATGAGAAACCCAGAAGATGGTACACTGTGTGATCGGGAAAGGTTTCTAAAACGCACCTCATTTCTCATCTCCTTCTGCTCGGGTTCGCCATTCCAGCCGCTTTCCAAGCAATCTCCCTCCTTGGAGAATCAGCACCTTTAACCTCCTGTTCCGTACAGGTTGCAATTGGTCCTGAGGATGAACAGGAAGACGGGGAACCAATGAGAGACTAGCTCTAGGTGTTGGGACAAGAACAGGTCACGCTATTTTCCCATCAGAAAGAAGAATTAACCAAAGGCTCAGCCTACCGCCCGGAAGCAGAATAGGGCCTGAAGCAATCCTGCGCTTTTGCGGCCAGCTCCCAAGAAAGCGAGTTGAGAAATGGAGCTCAGGGGCACTGCAATTCACAAACCTGCAGAGTTATAAATGATAACTCTCGTCCACAAATATATTGAGGGAAGGCAACGAAGAGGATTTGAAAGCAAGGCAGAATTGCAGGAAACAGATTTCAGGAGGGAGATTCGAATCACCTTTAAAGCACAGGAAAAGCGGCAAAACCTCGACAATGATGCCCTTGGCCAAAAAGGTTGTATGCGTTTTTTCCTGAATATATTCAGGAAAAAACGCATACGCCCTTTTTGGCCAACCAAGCAACCTGGAAAGGCAAATCAGCGCTACAAAGAAGTCTCGCTTCCCATCGGTCAAAAGGGCCATGCTGAATAAAGTGTCAAAACCAGAAATGCAGGACAGGCCATGGAGAAACGGGAGCCTTGCTACGCTGATGGGCGGGATGTAAATTGCCAACAGCCACTCTGGAGAGGTGTACGATGTGTCCTGAGACATCTAAAAAACTCAGCTTAGAGAGCATAGGGCACTTCCACTCATGGGCGTATAAATTGGGAAAACTAAAAATCAGCAAGACACAGGCACCCCAAAGTTTAGGGCTGCTCTGTTGGCAAGAACCTCCACTTCGTTACACCTTAAATATCCCAGGAAAGAGAAAAATGGATACAGAAGTTGTGGTCCTTATGTACAATGGAATATCACTCAGCCATGAAATCTACGTCATAAGGCTCGTAGCAGCATGATGAGTGGATTTAGGTACGACGATTCTACGTGAAATAAGTCACACAGAAAAAAAAAAAAAACTTATCATAAGATATCACTTATAGAGGGAAAGTAAAAACCGCTACACTTGAACTGAATTACAAAACAGAAGAGAGTCACACCTTTAGAAAACACACTATGGCTGCTTAACGGGAAAGGTGAGGTGGGGTGATGCATAAAACCAGGGTTTCAAATTAGCTCAGATACCGTTCCATAAACCCAACATGTAATAGACAAGACCTACTCCTTGCTCAGTGAACGGGACTCAACACCCCCTATTCACCGCCCAAGAATATATCTGACTAGTAAGAATCTTAAAACCTATGTATTGAAATCTCTCTGTAAGTGAGTCAAGTGGGTGTAAAGCGGCATAAACACAGCATTGAAAAGCAGCTAAACCCCATTATAAAAATCAATTACTTTTAAAAACCCGTGAAACAAAGACAGTGAAAGAGAGAGAAATTCTTACAAAATTCGTTCAGAGGCTGTGATGCCACCTGGGTTGACCATATCTAGACCCACAGCTGATTGAGACATAAGGGTGGACACTCTTGGGGCTGAGAGGTTTGGTGAGGTTGGGTGAGCAAACGCAGACCCTTGAAAGTAATACTGTGTGGTACCCATCCCATGGGTCCCAAATCTCCAGGTTCAAGGGCATCTTCCTACATCGAAAACATGCATGAGAAACCCAGAAAATGGTACACCGTGTGATCAGGAAAGGTTTCTAAAACGCACCTCATTTCTCATCTCCTTGTGCTCGGGTTCGCCATTCCAGCCGCTTTCCTAGCAATCTCCCTCCTTGGAGAATCAGCACCTTTAACCTCCTGTTCCGTACAGGTTGCAATTTGTCCTGAGGAGGAACGGGAAGAGGGGGAACCAATGAGAGACTAGCTCTAGGTCTTGGGACAGGCACAGGTCACTCTATTTTCCCATCACGAAGAAGAATTAACCACAGGCTCAGCCTGCCACCCGGAAGCAGAATAGGGCCTGAAGCAATCCTGCGCTTTTGCGGCCAGCTCCCAAGAAAGCGAGTTGAAAAATGGAGCTCAGGGGCACTGCAATTCACAAACCTGCAGAGTTATAAATGATAACTCTCGTCCACAAATATATTGAGGGAAGGCAACGAAGAGGATTTGAAAGCAAGGCAGAATTGCAGGAAACAGATTTCAGGAGGGAGATTCGAATCGCCTTTAAAGCACAGGAAAAGCGGCAAAACCTCGACAATGATGCCCTTGGACAAAAAGGGCGTATGCGTTTTTTCCTGAATATATTCAGGAAAAAACGCATACGCCCTTTTTGGCCAACCAAGCAACCTGGAAAGGCAAATCAGCGCTACAAAGAAGTCTCGCTTCCCATCGGTCAAAAGGGTCATGCTGAATAAAGTGTCAAAACCAGAAATGCAGGACAGGCCATGGAGAAACGGGAGCCTTGCTACGCTGATGGGCGGGATGTAAATTGCCAACAGCCACTCTGGAGAGGTGTACGATGTGTCCTGAGACATCTAAAAATCTCAGCTTAGAGAGCATAGGGCACTTCCACTCATGGGCGTATAAACTGGGAAAACTAAAAATCAGCAAGACACAGGCACCCCAAAGTTTAGGGCTGCTCTGTTGGCAAGAACCTCCACTTCGTTACACCTTAAATATCCCAGGAAAGAGAAAAATGGATACAGAAGTTGTGGTCCTTATGTACAATGGAATATCACTCAGCCATGAAATCTACGTCATAAGGCTCGTAGCAGCATGATGAGTGGATTTAGGTACGACGATTCTACGTGAAATAAGTCACACAGAAAAAAAAAAAAAAAACTTATCATAAGATATCACTTATAGAGGGAAAGTAAAAACCGCTACACTTGAACTGAATTACAAAACAGAAGAGAGTCACACGTTTAGAAAACACACTATGGCTGCTTAACGGGAAAGGTGAGGTGGGGTGATGCATAAAACCAGGGTTACAAATTAGCTCAGATACCGTTCCATAAACCCAATATGTAATAGACAAGACCTACTCCTTGCTCAGTGAACGGGACCCAACACCCCCTATTCACCGCCCAAGAATATATCTGACTAGTAAGAATCATAAAACCTATGTATTGAAATCTCTCTGTAAGTGAGTCAAGTGGGTGTAAAGCGTCATAAACACAGCACTGAAAAGCAGCTAAACCCCATTATAAAAATCAATTACTTTTAAAAACCCGTGAAACAAAGACAGTGAAAGAGAGAGAAATTCTTACAAAATTCGTTCAGAGGCTGTGATGCCACATGGGTTGACCATATCTAGACCCACAGCTGATTGAGACATAGGGGTGGACACTCTTGGGGCTGAGAGGTTTGGTGAGGTTGGGTGAGCAAATGCAGACCCTTTAAAGTAATACTGCGTGGTACCCATCCCATGGGTCCCAAATCTCCAGGTTCAAGGGCATCTTCCTACATCGAAAACATGCATGAGAAACCCATAAGATGGTACACCGTGTGATCGGGAAAGGTTTCTAAAACGCACCTCATTTCTCATCTCCTTCTGCTCGGGTTCGCCATTCCAGCCGCTTTCCTAGCAATCTCCCTCCTTGGAGAATCAGCACCTTTAAACTCCTGTTCCGTACAGGTTGCAATTTGTCCTGAGGAGGAACGGGAAGAGGGGGAACCAATGAGAGACTAGCTCTAGGTCTTGGGACAGGCACAGGTCACTCTATTTTCCCATCAGGAAGAAGAATTAACCACAGGCTCAGCCTGCCGCCCGGAAGCAGAATAGGGCCTGAAGCAATCCTGCGCTTTTGCAGCCAGCTCCCAAGAAATCGAGTTGAAAAATGGAGCTCAGGGGCACTGCAATTCACAAACCTGCAGAGTTATAAATGATAACTCTCGTCCACAAATATATTGAGGGAAGGCAACGAAGAGGATTTGAAAGCAAGGCATAATTGCAGGAAACAGATTTCAGGAGGGAGATTCGAATCGCCGTTAAAGCAAAGGAAAAGCGGCAAAACCTCGACAATGATGCCCTTGGCCAAAAAGGGCATATGCGTTTTTTCCTGAATATATTCAGGAAAAAACGCATACGCCCTTTTTGGCCAACCAAGCAACCTGGAAAGGCAAATCAGCGCCACAAAGAAGTCTCGCTTCCCATCGGTCAAAAGGGCCATGCTGAATAAAGTGTCAAAACCAGAAATGCAGGACAGGCCATGGAGAAACGGGAGCCTTGCTACGCTGATGGACGAGATGTAAATTGCCAACAGCCACTCTGGAGAGGTGTACGGTGTGTCTTGAAACATCTAAAAAACTCAGCTTAGAGAGCATAGGGCACTTCCACTCATGGGCGTATAAATTGGGAAAACTAAAAATCAGCAAGACACAGGCACCCCAAAGTTTAGGGCTGCTCTGTTGAGAAGAAGATCCACTTCGTTACACCTTAAATATCCCAGGAAAGAGAAAAATGGATACAGAAGTTGTGGTCCTTATGTACAATGGAATATCACTCAGCCATGAAATCAACGTCATAAGGCTCGTAGCAGCATGATGAGTGGATTTAGGTACGACGATTCTACGTGAAATAATTCACACAGAAAAAAAAAAAAAACTTATCATAAGATATCACTTATAGAGGGAATGTAAAAACCGCTACACTTGAACTGAATTACAAAACAGAAGAGAGTCACACGTTTAGGAAACACACTATGGCTCCTTAACGGGAAAGGTGAGGTGGGGTGATGCATAAAACAAGGGTTACAGATTAGCTCAGATACCGTTCCATAAACCCAATATGTAATAGACAAGACCTACTCCTTGCTCATTGAACGGGACCCAACACCCCCTATTCACCGCCCAAGAATATATCTGACTAGTAAGAATCTTAAAACCTATGTATTGAAATCTCTCTGTAAGTGAGTCAAGTGGGTGTAAAGCGGCATAAACACAGCACTGAAAAGCAGCTAAACCCCATTATAAAAATCAATTACTTTTAAACACCCGTGAAACAAAGACAGTGAAAGAGAGAGAAATTCTTACAAAATTCGTTCAGAGGCTGTGATGCCACCAGGATTGACCATATCTAGACCCACAGCTGATTGAGACATAGGGGTGGACACTCTTGGGGCTGAGAGGTTTGGTGAGGTTGGGTGAGCAAATGCAGACCCTTTAAAGTAATACTGCGTGGTACCCATCCCATGGGTCCCAAATCTCCAGGTTCAAGGGCATCTTCCTACATCGAAAACATGCATGAGAAACCCAGAAGATGGTACACCGTGTGATCGGGAAAGGTTTCTAAAACGCACCTCATTTCTCATCTCCTTCTGCTCGGGTTCGCCATTCCAGCCGCTTTCCTAGCAATCTCCCTCCTTGGAGAATCAGCACCTTTAACCTCCTGTTCCGTACAGGTTGCAATTGGTCCTGAGGATGAACGGGAAGACGGGGAACCAATGAGAGACTAGATCTAGGTGTTGGGACAAGAACAGGTCACGCTATTTTCCCATCAGAAAGAAGAATTAACCGAAGGCTCAGCCTACCGCCCGGAAGCAGAATAGGGCCTGAAGCAATCCTGCGCTTTTGCGGCCAGCTCCCAAGAAAGCGAGTTGAGAAATGGAGCTCAGGGGCACTGCAATTCACAAACCTGCAGAGTTATAAATGATAACTCTCGTCCACAAATATATTGAGGGAAGGCAACGAAGAGGATTTGAAAGCAAGGCAGAATTGCAGGAAACAGATTTCAGGAGGGAGATTCGAATCACCTTTAAAGCACAGGAAAAGCGGCAAAACCTCGACAATGATGCCCTTGGCCAAAAAGGTTGTATGCGTTTTTTCCTGAATATATTCAGGAAAAAACGCATACGCCCTTTTTGGCCAACCAAGCAACCTGGAAAGGCAAATCAGCGCTACAAAGAAGTCTCGCTTCCCATCGGTCAAAAGGGCCATGCTGAATAAAGTGTCAAAACCAGAAATGCAGGACAGGCCATGGAGAAACGGGAGCCTTGCTACGCTGATGGGCGGGATGTAAATTGCCAACAGCCACTCTGGAGAGGTGTACGATGTGTCCTGAGACATCTAAATAACTCAGCTTAGAGAGCATAGGGCACTTCCACTCATGGGCGTATAAATTGGGAAAACTAAAAATCAGCAAGACACAGGCACCCCAAAGTTTAGGGCTGCTCTGTTGGCAAGAACCTCCACTTCGTTACACCTTAAATATCCCAGGAAAGAGAAAAATGGATACAGAAGTTGTGGTCCTTATGTACAATGGAATATCACTCAGCCATGAAATCTACGTCATAAGGCTCGTAGCAGCATGATGAGTGGATTTAGGTACGACGATTCTACGTGAAATAAGTCACACAGAAAAAAAAAAACTTATCATAAGATATCACTTATAGAGGGAAAGTAAAAACCGCTACACTTGAACTGAATTACAAAACAGAAGAGAGTCACACGTTTAGAAAACACACTATGGCTGCTTAACGGGAAAGGTGAGGTGGGGTGATGCATAAAACCAGGGTTTCAAATTAGCTCAGATACCGTTCCATAAACCCAACATGTAATAGACAAGACCTACTCCTTGCTCAGTGAACGGGACTCAACACCCCCTATTCACCGCCCAAGAATATATCTGACTAGTAAGAATCTTAAAACCTATGTATTGAAATCTCTCTGTAAGTGAGTCAAGTGGTTGTAAAGCGGCATAAACACAGCATTGAAAAGCAGCTAAACCCCATTATAAAAATCAATTACTTTTAAAAACCCGTGAAACAAAGACAGTGAAAGAGAGAGAAATTCTTACAAAATTCGTTCAGAGGCTGTGATGCCACCTGGGTTGACCATATCTAGACCCACAGCTGATTGAGACATAAGGGTGGACACTCTTGGGGCTGAGAGGTTTGGTGAGGTTGGGTGAGCAAACGCAGACCCTTGAAAGTAATACTGTGTGGTACCCATCCCATGGGTCCCAAATCTCCAGGTTCAAGGGCATCTTCCTACATCGAAAACATGCATGAGAAACCCAGAAAATGGTACACCGTGTGATCAGGAAAGGTTTCTAAAACGCACCTCATTTCTCATCTCCTTCTGCTCGGGTTTGCCATTCCAGCCGCTTTCCTAGCAATCTCCCTCCTTGGAGAATCAGCACCTTTAACCTCCTGTTCCGTACAGGTTGCAATTTGTCCTGAGGAGGAACGGGAAGAGGGGGAACCAATGAGAGACTAGCTCTAGGTCTTGGGACAGGCACTGGTCACTCTATTTTCCCATCACGAAGAAGAATTAACCACAGGCTCAGCCTGCCACCCGGAAGCAGAATAGGGCCTGAAGCAATCCTGCGCTTTTGCGGCCAGCTCCCAAGAAAGCGAGTTGAAAAATGGAGCTCAGGGGCACTGCGATTCACAAACCTGCAGAGTTATAAATGATAACTCTCGTCCACAAATATATTGAGGGAAGGCAACGAAGAGGATTTGAAAGCAAGGCAGAATTGCAGGAAACAGATTTCAGGAGGGAGATTCGAATCGCCTTTAAAGCACAGGAAAAGCGGCAAAACCTCGACAATGATGCCCTTGGCCAAAAAGGGCGTATGCGTTTTTTCCTGAATATATTCAGGAAAAAACGCATACGCCCTTTTTGGCCAACCAAGCAACCTGGAAAGGCAAATCAGCGCTACAAAGAAGTCTCGCTTCCAATCGGTCAAAAGCGTCATGCTGAATAAAGTGTCAAAACCAGAAATGCAGGACAGGCCATGGAGAAACGGGAGCCTTGCTACGCTGATGGGCGGGATGTAAATTGCCAACAGCCACTCTGGAGAGGTGTACGATGTGTCCTGAGACATCTAAAAATCTCAGCTTAGAGAGCATAGGGCACTTCCACTCATGGGCGTATAAACTGGGAAAACTAAAAATCAGCAAGACACAGGCACCCCAAAGTTTAGGGCTGCTCTGTTGGCAAGAACCTCCACTTCGTTACACCTTAAATATCCCAGGAAAGAGAAAAATGGATACAGAAGTTGTGGTCCTTATGTACAATGGAATATCACTCAGCCATGAAATCTACGTCATAAGGCTCGTAGCAGCATGATGAGTGGATTTAGGTACGACGATTCTACGTGAAATAAGTCACACAGAAAAAAAAAAAAAAAACTTATCATAAGATATCACTTATAGAGGGAAAGTAAAAACCGCTACACTTGAACTGAATTACAAAACAGAAGAGAGTCACACGTTTAGAAAACACACTATGGCTGCTTAACGGGAAAGGTGAGGTGGGGTGATGCATAAAACCAGGGTTACAAATTAGCTCAGATACCGTTCCATAAACCCAATATGTAATAGACAAGACCTACTCCTTGCTCAGTGAACGGGACCCAACACCCCCTATTCACCGCCCAAGAATATATCTGACTAGTAAGAATCATAAAACCTATGTATTGAAATCTCTCTGTAAGTGAGTCAAGTGGGTGTAAAGCGTCATAAACACAGCACTGAAAAGCAGCTAAACCCCATTATAAAAATCAATTACTTTTAAAAACCCGTGAAACAAAGACAGTGAAAGAGAGAGAAATTCTTACAAAATTCGTTCAGAGGCTGTGATGCCACATGGGTTGACCATATCTAGACCCACAGCTGATTGAGACATAGGGGTGGACACTCTTGGGGCTGAGAGGTTTGGTGAGGTTGGGTGAGCAAATGCAGACCCTTTAAAGTAATACTGCGTGGTACCCATCCCATGGGTCCCAAATCTCCAGGTTCAAGGGCATCTTCCTACATCGAAAACATGCATGAGAAACCCATAAGATGGTACACCGTGTGATCGGGAAAGGTTTCTAAAACGCACCTCATTTCTCATCTCCTTCTGCTCGGGTTCGCCATTCCAGCCGCTTTCCTAGCAATCTCCCTCCTTGGAGAATCAGCACCTTTAAACTCCTGTTCCGTACAGGTTGCAATTTGTCCTGAGGAGGAACGGGAAGAGGGGGAACCAATGAGAGACTAGCTCTAGGTCTTGGGACAGGCACAGGTCACTCTATTTTCCCATCAGGAAGAAGAATTAACCACAGGCTCAGCCTGCCGCCCGGAAGCAGAATAGGGCCTGAAGCAATCCTGCGCTTTTGCAGCCAGCTCCCAAGAAATCGAGTTGAAAAATGGAGCTCAGGGGCACTGCAATTCACAAACCTGCAGAGTTATAAATGATAACTCTCGTCCACAAATATATTGAGGGAAGGCAACGAAGAGGATTTGAAAGCAAGGCATAATTGCAGGAAACAGATTTCAGGAGGGAGATTCGAATCGCCGTTAAAGCAAAGGAAAAGCGGCAAAACCTCGACAATGATGCCCTTGGCCAAAAAGGGCATATGCGTTTTTTCCTGAATATATTCAGGAAAAAACGCATACGCCCTTTTTGGCCAACCAAGCAACCTGGAAAGGCAAATCAGCGCCACAAAGAAGTCTCGCTTCCCATCGGTCAAAAGGGCCATGCTGAATAAAGTGTCAAAACCAGAAATGCAGGACAGGCCATGGAGAAACGGGAGCCTTGCTACGCTGATGGACGAGATGTAAATTGCCAACAGCCACTCTGGAGAGGTGTACGGTGTGTCTTGAAACATCTAAAAAACTCAGCTTAGAGAGCATAGGGCACTTCCACTCATGGGCGTATAAATTGGGAAAACTAAAAATCAGCAAGACACAGGCACCCCAAAGTTTAGGGCTGCTCTGTTGAGAAGAAGATCCACTTCGTTACACCTTAAATATCCCAGGAAAGAGAAAAATGGATACAGAAGTTGTGGTCCTTATGTACAATGGAATATCACTCAGCCATGAAATCAACGTCATAAGGCTCGTAGCAGCATGATGAGTGGATTTAGGTACGACGATTCTACGTGAAATAATTCACACAGAAAAAAAAAAAAAACTTATCATAAGATATCACTTATAGAGGGAATGTAAAAACCGCTACACTTGAACTGAATTACAAAACAGAAGAGAGTCACACGTTTAGGAAACACACTATGGCTCCTTAACGGGAAAGGTGAGGTGGGGTGATGCATAAAACAAGGGTTACAGATTAGCTCAGATACCGTTCCATAAACCCAATATGTAATAGACAAGACCTACTCCTTGCTCATTGAACGGGACCCAACACCCCCTATTCACCGCCCAAGAATATATCTGACTAGTAAGAATCTTAAAACCTATGTATTGAAATCTCTCTGTAAGTGAGTCAAGTGGGTGTAAAGCGGCATAAACACAGCACTGAAAAGCAGCTAAACCCCATTATAAAAATCAATTACTTTTAAACACCCGTGAAACAAAGACAGTGAAAGAGAGAGAAATTCTTACAAAATTCGTTCAGAGGCTGTGATGCCACCAGGATTGACCATATCTAGACCCACAGCTGATTGAGACATAGGGGTGGACACTCTTGGGGCTGAGAGGTTTGGTGAGGTTGGGTGAGCAAATGCAGACCCTTTAAAGTAATACTGCGTGGTACCCATCCCATGGGTCCCAAATCTCCAGGTTCAAGGGCATCTTCCTACATCGAAAACATGCATGAGAAACCCAGAAGATGGTACACCGTGTGATCGGGAAAGGTTTCTAAAACGCACCTCATTTCTCATCTCCTTCTGCTCGGGTTCGCCATTCCAGCCGCTTTCCTAGCAATCTCCCTCCTTGGAGAATCAGCACCTTTAACCTCCTGTTCCGTACAGGTTGCAATTGGTCCTGAGGATGAACGGGAAGACGGGGAACCAATGAGAGACTAGATCTAGGTGTTGGGACAAGAACAGGTCACGCTATTTTCCCATCAGAAAGAAGAATTAACCGAAGGCTCAGCCTACCGCCCGGAAGCAGAATAGGGCCTGAAGCAATCCTGCGCTTTTGCGGCCAGCTCCCAAGAAAGCGAGTTGAGAAATGGAGCTCAGGGGCACTGCAATTCACAAACCTGCAGAGTTATAAATGATAACTCTCGTCCACAAATATATTGAGGGAAGGCAACGAAGAGGATTTGAAAGCAAGGCAGAATTGCAGGAAACAGATTTCAGGAGGGAGATTCGAATCACCTTTAAAGCACAGGAAAAGCGGCAAAACCTCGACAATGATGCCCTTGGCCAAAAAGGTTGTATGCGTTTTTTCCTGAATATATTCAGGAAAAAACGCATACGCCCTTTTTGGCCAACCAAGCAACCTGGAAAGGCAAATCAGCGCTACAAAGAAGTCTCGCTTCCCATCGGTCAAAAGGGCCATGCTGAATAAAGTGTCAAAACCAGAAATTCAGGACAGGCCATGGAGAAACGGGAGCCTTGCTACGCTGATGGGCGGGATGTAAATTGCCAACAGCCACTCTGGAGAGGTGTACGATGTGTCCTGAGACATCTAAATAACTCAGCTTAGAGAGCATAGGGCACTTCCACTCATGGGCGTATAAATTGGGAAAACTAAAAATCAGCAAGACACAGGCACCCCAAAGTTTAGGGCTGCTCTGTTGGCAAGAACCTCCACTTCGTTACACCTTAAATATCCCAGGAAAGAGAAAAATGGATACAGAAGTTGTGGTCCTTATGTACAATGGAATATCACTCAGCCATGAAATCTACGTCATAAGGCTCGTAGCAGCATGATGAGTGGATTTAGGTACGACGATTCTACGTGAAATAAGTCACACAGAAAAAAAAAAACTTATCATAAGATATCACTTATAGAGGGAAAGTAAAAACCGCTACACTTGAACTGAATTACAAAACAGAAGAGAGTCACACGTTTAGAAAACACACTATGGCTGCTTAACGGGAAAGGTGAGGTGGGGTGATGCATAAAACCAGGGTTTCAAATTAGCTCAGATACCGTTCCATAAACCCAACATGTAATAGACAAGACCTACTCCTTGCTCAGTGAACGGGACTCAACACCCCCTATTCACCGCCCAAGAATATATCTGACTAGTAAGAATCTTAAAACCTATGTATTGAAATCTCTCTGTAAGTGAGTCAAGTGGTTGTAAAGCGGCATAAACACAGCATTGAAAAGCAGCTAAACCCCATTATAAAAATCAATTACTTTTAAAAACCCGTGAAACAAAGACAGTGAAAGAGAGAGAAATTCTTACAAAATTCGTTCAGAGGCTGTGATGCCACCTGGGTTGACCATATCTAGACCCACAGCTGATTGAGACATAAGGGTGGACACTCTTGGGGCTGAGAGGTTTGGTGAGGTTGGGTGAGCAAACGCAGACCCTTGAAAGTAATACTGTGTGGTACCCATCCCATGGGTCCCAAATCTCCAGGTTCAAGGGCATCTTCCTACATCGAAAACATGCATGAGAAACCCAGAAAATGGTACACCGTGTGATCAGGAAAGGTTTCTAAAACGCACCTCATTTCTCATCTCCTTCTGCTCGGGTTTGCCATTCCAGCCGCTTTCCTAGCAATCTCCCTCCTTGGAGAATCAGCACCTTTAACCTCCTGTTCCGTACAGGTTGCAATTTGTCCTGAGGAGGAACGGGAAGAGGGGGAACCAATGAGAGACTAGCTCTAGGTCTTGGGACAGGCACTGGTCACTCTATTTTCCCATCACGAAGAAGAATTAACCACAGGCTCAGCCTGCCACCCGGAAGCAGAATAGGGCCTGAAGCAATCCTGCGCTTTTGCGGCCAGCTCCCAAGAAAGCGAGTTGAAAAATGGAGCTCAGGGGCACTGCGATTCACAAACCTGCAGAGTTATAAATGATAACTCTCGTCCACAAATATATTGAGGGAAGGCAACGAAGAGGATTTGAAAGCAAGGCAGAATTGCAGGAAACAGATTTCAGGAGGGAGATTCGAATCGCCTTTAAAGCACAGGAAAAGCGGCAAAACCTCGACAATGATGCCCTTGGCCAAAAAGGGCGTATGCGTTTTTTCCTGAATATATTCAGGAAAAAACGCATACGCCCTTTTTGGCCAACCAAGCAACCTGGAAAGGCAAATCAGCGCTACAAAGAAGTCTCGCTTCCAATCGGTCAAAAGCGTCATGCTGAATAAAGTGTCAAAACCAGAAATGCAGGACAGGCCATGGAGAAACGGGAGCCTTGCTACGCTGATGGGCGGGATGTAAATTGCCAACAGCCACTCTGGAGAGGTGTACGATGTGTCCTGAGACATCTAAAAATCTCAGCTTAGAGAGCATAGGGCACTTCCACTCATGGGCGTATAAATTGGGAAAACTAAAAATCAGCAAGACACAGGCACCCCAAAGTTTAGGGCTGCTCTGTTGGCAAGAACCTCCACTTCGTTACACCTTAAATATCCCAGGAAAGAGAAAAATGGATACAGAAGTTGTTGTCCTTATGTACAATGGAATATCACTCAGCCATGAAATCTACGTCATAAGGCTCGTAGCAGCATGATGAGTGGATTTAGTTACGACGATTCTACGTGAAATAAGTCACACAGAAAAAAAAAAAAAAAACTTATCATAAGATATCACTTGTAGAGGGAAAGTAAAAACCGCTACACTTGAACTGAATTACAAAACAGAAGAGAGTCACACGTTTAGAAAACACACTATGGCTGCTTAACGGGAAAGGTGAGGTGGGGTGATGCATAAAACCAGGGTTACAAATTAGCTCAGATACCGTTCCATAAACCCAATATGTAATAGACAAGACCTACTCCTTGCTCAGTGAACGGGACCCAACACCGCCTATTCACCGCCCAAGAATATATCTGACTAGTAAGAATCTTAAAACCTATGTATTGAAATCTCTCTGTAAGTGAGTCAAGTGGGTGTAAAGCGTCATAAACTCAGCACTGAAAAGCAGCTAAACCCCATTATAAAAATCAATTACTTTTAAAAACCCGTGAAACAAAGACAGTGAAAGAGAGAGAAATTCTTACAAAATTCGTTCAGAGGCTGTGATGCCACATGGGTTGACCATATCTAGACCCACAGCTGATTGAGACATAGGGGTGGACACTCTTGGGGCTGAGAGGTTTGGTGAGGTTGGGTGAGCAAATGCAGACCCTTTAAAGTAATACTGCGTGGTACCCATCCCATGGGTCCCAAATCTCCAGGTTCAAGGGCATCTTCCTACATCGAAAACATGCATGAGAAACCCATAAGATGGTACACCGTGTGATCGGGAAAGGTTTCTAAAACGCACCTCATTTCTCATCTCCTTCTGCTCGGGTTCGCCATTCCAGCCGCTTTCCTAGCAATCTCCCTCCTTGGAGAATCAGCACCTTTAAACTCCTGTTCCGTACAGTTTGCAATTTGTCCTGAGGAGGAACGGGAAGAGGGGGAACCAATGAGAGACTAGCTCTAGGTCTTGGGACAGGCACAGGTCACTCTATTTTCCCATCAGGAAGAAGAATTAACCACAGGCTCAGCCTGCCGCCCGGAAGCAGAATAGGGCCTGAAGCAATCCTGCGCTTTTGCGGCCAGCTCCCAAGAAATCGAGTTGAAAAATGGAGCTCAGGGGCACTGCAATTCACAAACCTGCAGAGTTATAAATGATAACTCTCGTCCACAAATATATTGAGGGAAGGCAACGAAGAGGATTTGAAAGCAAGGCATAATTGCAGGAAACAGATTTCAGGAGGGAGATTCGAATCGCCGTTAAAGCAAAGGAAAAGCGGCAAAACCTCGACAATGATGCCCTTGGCCAAAAAGGTTGTATGCGTTTTTTCCTGAATATATTCAGGAAAAAACGCATACGCCCTTTTTGGCCAACCAAGCAACCTGGAAAGGTAAATCAGCGCTACAAAGAAGTCTCGCTTCCCATCGGTCAAAAGGGCCATGCTGAATAAAGTGTCAAAACCAGAAATGCAGGACAGGCCATGGAGAAACGGGAGCCTTGCTACGCTGATGGGCGGGATGTAAATTGCCAACAGCCACTCTGGAGAGGTGTACGGTGTGTCCTGAGACATCTAAAAAACTCAGCTTAGAGAGCATAGGGCACTTCCACTCATGGGCGTATAAACTGGGAAAACTAAAAATCAGCAAGACACAGGCACCCCAAAGTTTAGGGCTGCTCTGTTGGCAAGAATCTCCACTTCGTTACACCTTAAATATCCCAGGAAAGAGAAAAATGGATACAGAAGTTGTGGTCCTTATGTACAATGGAATATCACTCAGCCATGAAATCTACGTCATAAGGCTCGTAGCAGCATGATGAGTGGATTTAGGTATGACGATTCTAGGTGAAATAAGTCACACAGAAAAAAAAAAAAAACTTATCATAAGATATCACTTATAGAGGGAAAGTAAAAACCACTACACTTGAACTGAATTACAAAACAGAAGAGAGTCACACGTTTAGAAAACACACTATGGCTGCTTAACGGGAAAGGTGAGGTGGGGTGATGCATAAAACCAGGGTTACAAATTAGCTCAGATAGCGTTCCATAAACCCAATATGTAATAGACAAGACCTACTCCTTACTCAGTGAACGGGACCCAACACCCCCTATTCACCGACCAAGAATATATCTGACAAGTAACAATCTTAAAACCTATGTATTGAAATCTCTCTGTAAGTGAGTCAAGTGCGTGTAAAGCATCATAAACACCGCACTGAAAAGCAGCTAAACCCCATTATAAAAATCAATTACTTTTAAAAACCCGTGAAACAAAGACAGTGAAAGAGAGAGAAATTCTTACAAAATTCGTTCAGAGGCTGTGATGACACCTGGGTTGACCATATCTAGACCCACAGCTGATTGAGACATAAGGGTGGACACTCTTGGGGCTGAGAGGTTTGCTGAGGTTGGGTGAGCAAATGCAGACCCTTTAAAGTAATACTGCGTGGTACCCATCCCATGGGTCCCAAATCTCCAGGTTCAAGGGCATCTTCCTACATCGAAAACATGCATGAGAAACCCAAAAAATGGTACACCGTGTGATCGGGAAAGGTTTCTAAAACGCACCTCATTTCTCATCTCCTTCTGCTCGGGTTCGCCATTCCAGCCACTTTCCTAGCAATCTCCCTCCTTGGAGAATCAGCACCTTTAACCTCCTGTTTCGTACAGGTTGCAATTTGTCCTGAGGATGAACGGGAAGAGGGGGAACCAATGAGAGACTAGCTCTAGGTCTTGGGACAGGCACAGGTCACTCTATTTTCCCATCAGGAAGAAGAATTAACCACAGGCTCAGCCTGCCGCCCGGAAGCAGAATAGGGCCTGAAGCAATCCTGCGCTTTTGCGGCCAGCTCCCAAGAAAGCGAGTTGAAAAATGGAGCTCAGGGGCACTGCGATTCACAAACCTGCAGAGTTATAAATGGTAACTCTCGTCCACAAATATATTGAGGGAAGGCAACGAAGAGGATTTGAAACCAAGGCAGAATTGCAGGAAACAGATTTCAGGAGGGAAATTCGAATCGCCTTTAAAGCACAGGAAAAGCGGCAAAACCTCGACAATGATGCCCTTGGCCAAAAAGGGCGTATGCGTTTTTTCCTGAATATATTCAGGAAAAAACGCATACGCCCTTTTTGGCCAACCAAGCAACCTGGAAAGGCAAATCAGCGCTACAAAGAAGTCTCGCTTCCCATCGGTCAAAATGGTCATGCTGAATAAAGTGTCAAAACCAGAAATGCAGGACAGGCCATGGAGAAACGGGAGCCTTGCTACGCTGATGGGCGGGATGTAAATTGCCAACAGCCACTCTGGAGAGGTGTACGATGTGTCCTGAGACATCTAAAAAACTCAGCTTAGAGAGCATAGGGCACTTCCACTCATGGGCGTATAAATTGGGAAAACTAAAAATCAGCAAGACACAGGCACCCCAAAGTTTAGGGCTGCTCTGTTGGCAAGAACCTCCACTTCGTTACACCTTAAATATCCCAGGAAAGAGAAAAATGGATAAAGAAGTTGTGGTCCTTATGTACAATGGAATATCACTCAGCCATGAAATCTACGTCATAAGGCTCGTAGCAGCATGATGAGTGGATTTAGGTACGACGATTCTACGTGAAATAAGTCACACAGAAAAAAAAAAAAACTTATCATAAGATATCACTTATAGAGGGAAAGTAAAAACCGCTACACTTGAACTGAATTACAAAACAGAAGAGAGTCACACGTTTAGAAAACACACTATGGCTGCTTAACGGGAAAGGTGAGGTGGGGTGATGCATAAAACCAGGGTTACAAATTAGCTCAGATACCGTTCCATAAACCCAATATGTAATAGACAAGACCTACTCCTTGCTCAGTGAACGGGACCCAACACCGCCTATTCACCGCCCAAGAATATATCTGACTAGTAAGAATCTTAAAACCTATGTATTGAAATCTCTCTGTAAGTGAGTCAAGTGGGTGTAAAGCGTCATAAACTCAGCACTGAAAAGCAGCTAAACCCCATTATAAAAATCAATTACTTTTAAAAACCCGTGAAACAAAGACAGTGAAAGAGAGAGAAATTCTTACAAAATTCGTTCAGAGGCTGTGATGCCACATGGGTTGACCATATCTAGACCCACAGCTGATTGAGACATAGGGGTGGACACTCTTGGGGCTGAGAGGTTTGGTGAGGTTGGGTGAGCAAATGCAGACCCTTTAAAGTAATACTGCGTGGTACCCATCCCATGGGTCCCAAATCTCCAGGTTCAAGGGCATCTTCCTACATCGAAAACATGCATGAGAAACCCATAAGATGGTACACCGTGTGATCGGGAAAGGTTTCTAAAACGCACCTCATTTCTCATCTCCTTCTGCTCGGGTTCGCCATTCCAGCCGCTTTCCTAGCAATCTCCCTCCTTGGAGAATCAGCACCTTTAAACTCCTGTTCCGTACAGGTTGCAATTTGTCCTGAGGAGGAACGGGAAGAGGGGGAACCAATGAGAGACTAGCTCTAGGTCTTGGGACAGGCACAGGTCACTCTATTTTCCCATCAGGAAGAAGAATTAACCACAGGCTCAGCCTGCCGCCCGGAAGCAGAATAGGGCCTGAAGCAATCCTGCGCTTTTGCGGCCAGCTCCCAAGAAATCGAGTTGAAAAATGGAGCTCAGGGGCACTGCAATTCACAAACCTGCAGAGTTATAAATGATAACTCTCGTCCACAAATATATTGAGGGAAGGCAACGAAGAGGATTTGAAAGCAAGGCATAATTGCAGGAAACAGATTTCAGGAGGGAGATTCGAATCGCCGTTAAAGCAAAGGAAAAGCGGCAAAACCTCGACAATGATGCCCTTGGCCAAAAAGGTTGTATGCGTTTTTTCCTGAATATATTCAGGAAAAAACGCATACGCCCTTTTTGGCCAACCAAGCAACCTGGAAAGGTAAATCAGCGCTACAAAGAAGTCTCGCTTCCCATCGGTCAAAAGGGCCATGCTGAATAAAGTGTCAAAACCAGAAATGCAGGACAGGCCATGGAGAAACGGGAGCCTTGCTACGCTGATGGGCGGGATGTAAATTGCCAACAGCCACTCTGGAGAGGTGTACGGTGTGTCCTGAGACATCTAAAAAACTCAGCTTAGAGAGCATAGGGCACTTCCACTCATGGGCGTATAAACTGGGAAAACTAAAAATCAGCAAGACACAGGCACCCCAAAGTTTAGGGCTGCTCTGTTGGCAAGAATCTCCACTTCGTTACACCTTAAATATCCCAGGAAAGAGAAAAATGGATACAGAAGTTGTGGTCCTTATGTACAATGGAATATCACTCAGCCATGAAATCTACGTCATAAGGCTCGTAGCAACATGATGAGTGGATTTAGGTATGACGATTCTAGGTGAAATAAGTCACACAGAAAAAAAAAAAAAACTTATCATAAGATATCACTTATAGAGGGAAAGTAAAAACCACTACACTTGAACTGAATTACAAAACAGAAGAGAGTCACACGTTTAGAAAACACACTATGGCTGCTTAACGGGAAAGGTGAGGTGGGGTGATGCATAAAACCAGGGTTACAAATTAGCTCAGATAGCGTTCCATAAACCCAATATGTAATAGACAAGACCTACTCCTTACTCAGTGAACGGGACCCAACACCCCCTATTCACCGACCAAGAATATATCTGACAAGTAACAATCTTAAAACCTATGTATTGAAATCTCTCTGTAAGTGAGTCAAGTGCGTGTAAAGCATCATAAACACCGCACTGAAAAGCAGCTAAACCCCATTATAAAAATCAATTACTTTTAAAAACCCGTGAAACAAAGACAGTGAAAGAGAGAGAAATTCTTACAAAATTCGTTCAGAGGCTGTGATGACACCTGGGTTGACCATATCTAGACCCACAGCTGATTGAGACATAAGGGTGGACACTCTTGGGGCTGAGAGGTTTGCTGAGGTTGGGTGAGCAAATGCAGACCCTTTAAAGTAATACTGCGTGGTACCCATCCCATGGGTCCCAAATCTCCAGGTTCAAGGGCATCTTCCTACATCGAAAACATGCATGAGAAACCCAAAAAATGGTACACCGTGTGATCGGGAAAGGTTTCTAAAACGCACCTCATTTCTCATCTCCTTCTGCTCGGGTTCGCCATTCCAGCCACTTTCCTAGCAATCTCCCTCCTTGGAGAATCAGCACCTTTAACCTCCTGTTTCGTACAGGTTGCAATTTGTCCTGAGGATGAACGGGAAGAGGGGGAACCAATGAGAGACTAGCTCTAGGTCTTGGGACAGGCACAGGTCACTCTATTTTCCCATCAGGAAGAAGAATTAACCACAGGCTCAGCCTGCCGCCCGGAAGCAGAATAGGGCCTGAAGCAATCCTGCGCTTTTGCGGCCAGCTCCCAAGAAAGCGAGTTGAAAAATGGAGCTCAGGGGCACTGCGATTCACAAACCTGCAGAGTTATAAATGGTAACTCTCGTCCACAAATATATTGAGGGAAGGCAACGAAGAGGATTTGAAACCAAGGCAGAATTGCAGGAAACAGATTTCAGGAGGGAAATTCGAATCGCCTTTAAAGCACAGGAAAAGCGGCAAAACCTCGACAATGATGCCCTTGGCCAAAAAGGGCGTATGCGTTTTTTCCTGAATATATTCAGGAAAAAACGCATACGCCCTTTTTGGCCAACCAAGCAACATGGAAAGGCAAATCAGCGCTACAAAGAAGTCTCGCTTCCCATCGGTCAAAAGGGTCATGCTGAATAAAGTGTCAAAACCAGAAATGCAGGACAGGCCATGGAGAAACGGGAGCCTTGCTACGCTGATGGGCGGGATGTAAATTGCCAACAGCCACTCTGGAGAGGTGTACGATGTGTCCTGAGACATCTAAAAAACTCAGCTTAGAGAGCATAGGGCACTTCCACTCATGGGCGTATAAACTGGGAAAACTAAAAATCAGCAAGACACAGGCACCCCAAAGTTTAGGGCTGCTCTGTTGGCAAGAACCTCCACTTCGTTACACCTTAAATATCCCAGGAAAGAGAAAAATGGATACAGAAGTTGTGGTCCTTATGTACAATGGAATATCACTCAGCCATGAAATCTACGTCATAAGGCTCGTAGCAGCATGATGAGTGGATTTAGGTACGACGATTCTACGTGAAATAAGTCACACAGAAAAAAAAAAAACTTATCATAAGATATCACTTATAGAGGGAAAGTAAAAACCGCTACACTTGAACTGAATTACAAAACAGAAGAGAGTCACACGTTTAGAAAACACACTATGGCTGCTTAACGGGAAAGGTGAGGTGGGGTGATGCATAAAACCAGGGTTACAAATTAGCTCAGATACCGTTCCATAAACCCAATATGTAATAGACAAGACCTACTCCTTGCTCAGTGAACGGGACCCAACACCGCCTATTCACCGCCCAAGAATATATCTGACTAGTAAGAATCTTAAAACCTATGTATTGAAATCTCTCTGTAAGTGAGTCAAGTGGGTGTAAAGCGTCATAAACTCAGCACTGAAAAGCAGCTAAACCCCATTATAAAAATCAATTACTTTTAAAAACCCGTGAAACAAAGACAGTGAAAGAGAGAGAAATTCTTACAAAATTCGTTCAGAGGCTGTGATGCCACATGGGTTGACCATATCTAGACCCACAGCTGATTGAGACATAGGGGTGGACACTCTTGGGGCTGAGAGGTTTGGTGAGGTTGGGTGAGCAAATGCAGACCCTTTAAAGTAATACTGCGTGGTACCCATCCCATGGGTCCCAAATCTCCAGGTTCAAGGGCATCTTCCTACATCGAAAACATGCATGAGAAACCCATAAGATGGTACACCGTGTGATCGGGAAAGGTTTCTAAAACGCACCTCATTTCTCATCTCCTTCTGCTCGGGTTCGCCATTCCAGCCGCTTTCCTAGCAATCTCCCTCCTTGGAGAATCAGCAACTTTAAACTCCTGTTCCGTACAGGTTGCAATTTGTCCTGAGGAGGAACGGGAAGAGGGGGAACCAATGAGAGACTAGCTCTAGGTCTTGGGACAGGCACAGGTCACTCTATTTTCCCATCAGGAAGAAGAATTAACCACAGGCTCAGCCTGCCGCCCGGAAACAGAATAGGGCCTGAAGCAATCCTGCGCTTTTGTGGCCAGCTCCCAAGAAATCGAGTTGAAAAATGGAGCTCAGGGGCACTGCAATTCACAAACCTGCAGAGTTATAAATGATAACTCTCGTCCACAAATATATTGAGGGAAGGCAACGAAGAGGATTTGAAAGCATGGCATAATTGCAGGAAACAGATTTCAGGAGGGAGATTCGAATCGCCGTTAAAGCAAAGGAAAAGCGGCAAAACCTCGACAATGATTCCCTTGGCCAAAAAGGTTGTATGCGTTTTTTCCTGAATATATTCAGGAAAAAACGCATACGCCCTTTTTGGCCAACCAAGCAACCTGGAAAGGTAAATCAGCGCTACAAAGAAGTCTCGCTTCCCATCGGTCAAAAGGGCCATGCTGAATAAAGTGTCAAAACCAGAAATGCAGGACAGGCCATGGAGAAACGGGAGCCTTGCTACGCTGATGGGCGGGATGTAAATTGCCAACAGCCACTCTGGAGAGGTGTACGGTGTGTACTGAGACATCTAAAAAACTCAGCTTAGAGAGCATAGGGCACTTCCACTCATGGGCGTATAAACTGGGAAAACTAAAAATCAGCAAGACACAGGCACCCCAAAGTTTAGGGCTGCTCTGTTGGCAAGAATCTCCATTTCGTTACACCTTAAATATCCCAGGAAAGAGAAAAATGGATACAGAAGTTGTGGTCCTTATGTACAATGGAATATCACTCAGCCATGAAATCTACGTCATAAGGCTCGTAGCAGCATGATGAGTGGATTTAGGTATGACGATTCTAGGTGAAATAAGTCACACAGAAAAAAAAAAAAAAACTTATCATAAGATATCACATATAGAGGGAAAGTAAAAACCACTACACTTGAACTGAATTACAAAACAGAAGAGAGTCACACGTTTAGAAAACACACTATGGCTGCTTAACGGGAAAGGTGAGGTGGGGTGATGCATAAAACCAGGGTTACAAATTAGCTCAGATACCGTTTCATAAACCCAATATGTAATAGACAAGACCTATTCCTTACTCAGTGAACGGGACTCAACACCCCCTATTCACCGACCAAGAATATATCTGAAAAGTAACAATCTTAAAACCTATGTATTGAAATCTCTCCGTAAGTGAGTCAAGTGCGTGTAAAGCATCATAAACACAGCACTGAAAAGCAGCTAAACCCCATTACAAAAATCAATTACTTTTAAAAACCCGTGAAACAAAGACAGTGAAAGAGAGAGAAATTCTTACAAAATTCGTTCAGAGGCTGTGATGCCACCTGGGTTGACCATATCTAGACCCACAGCTGATTGAGACATAAGGGTGGATACTCTTGGGGCTGAGAGGTTTGCTGAGGTTGGGTGAGCAAATGCAGACCCTTTAAAGTAATACTGCGTGGTACCCATCCCATGGGTCCCAAATCTCCAGGTTCAAGGGCTTCTTCCTACATCGAAAACATGCATGAGAAACCCAAAAAATGGTACACCGTGTGATCGGGAAAGGTTTCTAAAACGCACCTCATTTCTCATCTCCTTGTGCTCGGGTTCGCCATTCCAGCCACTTTCCAGCAATCTCCCTCCTTGGAGAATCAGCACCTTTAACCTCCTGTTCCGTACAGGTTGCAATTTGTCCTGAGGAGGAACGGGAAGAGGGGGAACCAATGAGAGACTAGCTCTAGGTCTTGGGACAGGCACAGGTCACTCTATTTTCCCATCAGGAAGAAGAATTAACCACAGGCTCAGCCTGCCGCCCGGAAGCAGAATAGGGCCTGAAGCAATCCTGTGCTTTTGCGGCCAGCTCCCAAGAAAGCGAGTTGAAAAATGGAGCTCAGGGGCACTGCAATTCACAAACCTGCAGAGTTATAAATGGTAACTCTCGTCCACAAATATACTGAGGGAAGGCAACGAAGAGGATTTGAAACCAAGGCAGAATTGCAGGAAACAGATTTCAGGAGGGAGATTCGAATCGCCTTTAAAGCACAGGAAAAGCGGCAAAACCTCGACAATGATGCCCTTGGCCAAAAAGGGCGTATGCGTTTTTTCCTGAATATATTCAGGAAAAAACGCATACGCCCTTTTTGGCCAACCAAGCAACCTGGAAAGGCAAATCAGCGCCACAAAGAAGTCTCGCTTCCCATCGGTCAAAAGGGCCATGCTGAATAAAGTGTCAAAACCAGAAATGCAGGACAGGCCATGGAGAAACGGGAGCCTTGCTACGCTGATGGACGAGATGTAAATTGCCAACAGCCACTCTGGAGAGGTGTACGGTGTGTCTTGAAACATCTAAAAAACTCAGCTTAGAGAGCATAGGGCACTTCCACTCATGGGCGTATAAATTGGGAAAACTAAAAATCAGCAAGACACAGGCACCCCAAAGTTTAGGGCTGCTCTGTTGACAAGAAGATCCACTTCGTTACACCTTAAATATCCCAGGAAATCGAAAAATGGATAAAGAAGTTGTGGTCCTTATGTACAATGGAATATCACTGAGCCATGAAATCAACGTCATAAGGCTCGTAGCAGCATGATGAGTGGATTTAGGTACGACGATTCTACGTGAAATAATTCACACAGAAAAAAAAAAAAAACTTATCATAAGATATCACTTATAGAGGGAATGTAAAAACCGCTACACTTGAACTGAATTACAAAACAGAAGAGAGTCACACGTTTAGGAAACACACTATGGCTCCTTAACGGGAAAGGTGAGGTGGGGTGATGCATAAAACAAGGGTTACAGATTAGCTCAGATACCGTTCCATAAACCCAATATGTAATAGACAAGACCTACTCCTTGCTCATTGAACGGGACCCAACACCCCCTATTCACCGCCCAAGAATATATCTGACTAGTAAGAATCTTAAAACCTATGTATTGAAATCTCTCTGTAAGTGAGTCAAGTGGGTGTAAAGCGGCATAAACACAGCACTGAAAAGCAGCTAAACCCCATTATAAAAATCAATTACTTTTAAACACCCGTGAAACAAAGACAGTGAAAGAGAGAGAAATTCTTACAAAATTCGTTCAGAGGCTGTGATGCCACCAGGATTGACCATATCTAGACCCACAGCTGATTGAGACATAGGGGTGGACACTCTTGGGGCTGAGAGGTTTGGTGAGGTTGGGTGAGCAAATGCAGACCCTTTAAAGTAATACTGCGTGGTACCCATCCCATGGGTCCCAAATCTCCAGGTTCAAGGGCATCTTCCTACATCGAAAACATGCATGAGAAACCCAGAAGATGGTACACCGTGTGATCGGGAAAGGTTTCTAAAACGCACCTCATTTCTCATCTCCTTCTGCTCGGGTTCGCCATTCCAGCCGCTTTCCTAGCAATCTCCCTCCTTGGAGAATCAGCACCTTTAACCTCCTGTTCCGTACAGGTTGCAATTGGTCCTGAGGATGAACGGGAAGACGGGGAACCAAAGAGAGACTAGCTCTAGGTGTTGGGACAAGAACAGGTCACGCTATTTTCCCATCAGAAAGAAGAATTAACCAAAGGCTCAGCCTACCGCCCGGAAGCAGAATAGGGCCTGAAGCAATCCTGCGCTTTTGCGGCCAGCTCCCAAGAAAGCGAGTTGAGAAATGGAGCTCAGGGGCACTGCAATTCACAAACCTGCAGAGTTATAAATGATAACTCTCGTCCACAAATATATTGAGGGAAGGCAACGAAGAGGATTTGAAAGCAAGGCAGAATTGCAGGAAACAGATTTCAGGAGGGAGATTCGAATCACCTTTAAAGCACAGGAAAAGCGGCAAAACCTCGACAATGATGCCCTTGGCCAAAAAGGTTGTATGCGTTTTTTCCTGAATATATTCAGGAAAAAACGCATACGCCCTTTTTGGCCAACCAAGCAACCTGGAAAGGCAAATCAGCGCTACAAAGAAGTCTCGCTTCCCATCGGTCAAAAGGGCCATGCTGAATAAAGTGTCAAAACCAGAAATGCAGGACAGGCCATGGAGAAACGGGAGCCTTGCTACGCTGATGGGCGGGATGTAAATTGCCAACAGCCACTCTGGAGAGGTGTAAGATGTGTCCTGAGACATCTAAAAAACTCAGCTTAGAGAGCATAGGGCACTTCCACTCATGGGCGTATAAATTGGGAAAAATAAAAATCAGCAAGACACAGGCACCCCAAAGTTTAGGACTGCTCGGTTGGCAAGAAGCTCCACTTCGTTACACCTTAAATATCCCAGGAAAGAGAAAAATGGATACAGAAGTTGTGGTCCTTATGTACAATGGAATATCACTCAGCCATGAAATCTACGTCATAAGGCTCGTAGCAGCATGATGAGTGGATTTAGGTACGACGATTCTACGTGAAATAAGTCACACAGAAAAAAAAAAAAACTTATCATAAGATATCACTTATAGAGGGAAAGTAAAAACCGCTACACTTGAACTGAATTACAAAACAGAAGAGAGTCACACGTTTAGAAAACACACTATGGCTGCTTAACGGGAAAGGTGAGGTGGGGTGATGCATAAAACCAGGGTTTCAAATTAGCTCAGATACCGTTCCATAAACCCAACATGTGATAGACAAGACCTACTCCTTGCTCAGTGAACGGGACTCAACACCCCCTATTCACCGCCCAAGAATATATCTGACTAGTAAGAATCTTAAAACCTATGTATTGAAATCTCTCTGTAAGTGAGTCAAGTGGGTGTAAAGCGGCATAAACACAGCATTGAAAAGCAGCTAAACCCCATTATAAAAATCAATTACTTTTAAAAACCCGTGAAACAAAGACAGTGAAAGAGAGAGAAATTCTTACAAAATTCGTTCAGAGGCTGTGATGCCACCTGGGTTGACCATATCTAGACCCACAGCTGATTGAGACATAAGGGTGGACACTCTTGGGGCTGAGAGGTTTGGTGAGGTTGGGTGAGCAAACGCAGACCCTTGAAAGTAATACTGTGTGGTACCCATCCCATGGGTCCCAAATCTCCAGGTTCAAGGGCATCTTCCTACATCGAAAACATGCATGAGAAACCCAGAAAATGGTACACCGTGTAATCAGGAAAGGTTTCTAAAACGCACCTCATTTCTCATCTCCTTGTTCTCGGGTTCGCCATTCCAGCCGCTTTCCTAGCAATCTCCCTCCTTGGAGAATCAGCACCTTTAACCTCCTGTTCCGTACAGGTTGCAATTTGTCCTGAGGAGGAACGGGAAGAGGGGGAACCAATGAGAGACTAGCTCTAGGTCTTGGGACAGGCACAGGTCACTCTATTTTCCCATCACGAAGAAGAATTAACCACAGGCTCAGCCTGCCACCCGGAAGCAGAATAGGGCCTGAAGCAATCCTGCGCTTTTGCGGCCAGCTCCCAAGAAAGCGAGTTGAAAAATGGAGCTCAGGGGCACTGCAATTCACAAACCTGCAGAGTTATAAATGATAACTCTCGTCCACAAATATATTGAGGGAAGGCAACGAAGAGGATTTGAAAGCAAGGCAGAATTGCAGGAAACAGATTTCAGGAGGGAGATTCGAATCGCCTTTAAAGCACAGGAAAAGCGGCAAAACCTCGACAATGATGCCCTTGGACAAAAAGGGCGTATGCGTTTTTTCCTGAATATATTCAGGAAAAAACGCATACGCCCTTTTTGGCCAACCAAGCAGCCTGGAAAGGCAAATCAGCGCTACAAAGAAGTCTCGCTTCCCATCGGTCAAAAGGGTCATGCTGAATAAAGTGTCAAAACCAGAAATGCAGGACAGGCCATGGAGAAACGGGAGCCTTGCTACGCTGATGGGCGGGATGTAAATTGCCAACAGCCACTCTGGAGAGGTGTACGATGTGTCCTGAGACATCTAAAAATCTCAGCTTAGAGAGCATAGGGCACTTCCACTCATGGGCGTATAAATTGGGAAAACTAAAAATCAGCAAGACACAGGCACCCCAAAGTTTAGGGCTGCTCTGTTGGCAAGAACCTCCACTTCGTTACACCTTAAATATCCCAGGAAAGAGAAAAATGGATACAGAAGTTGTGGTCCTTATGTACAATGGAATATCACTCAGCCATGAAATCTACGTCATAAGGCTCGTAGCAGCATGATGAGTGGATTTAGGTACGACGATTCTACGTGAAATAAGTCACACAGAAAAAAAAAAAACTTATCATAAGATATCACTTATAGAGGGAAAGTAAAAACCGCTACACTTGAACTGAATTACAAAACAGAAGAGAGTCACACGTTTAGAAAACACACTATGGCTGCTTAACGGGAAAGGTGAGGTGGGGTGATGCATAAAACCAGGGTTACAAATTAGCTCAGATACCGTTCCATAAACCCAATATGTAATAGACAAGACCTACTCCTTGCTCAGTGAACGGGACCCAACACCCCCTATTCACCGCCCAAGAATATATCTGACTAGTAAGAATCTTAAAACCTATGTATTGAAATCTCTCTGTAAGTGAGTCAAGTGGGTGTAAAGCGGCATAAACACAGCACTGAAAAGCAGCTAAACCCCATTATAAAAATCAATTACTTTTAAACACCCGTGAAACAAAGACAGTGAAAGAGAGAGAAATTCTTACAAAATTCGTTCAGAGGCTGTGATGCCACCAGGATTGACCATATCTAGACCCACAGCTGATTGAGACATAGGGGTGGACACTCTTGGGGCTGAGAGGTTTGGTGAGGTTGGGTGAGCAAATGCAGACCCTTTAAAGTAATACTGCGTGGTACCCATCCCATGGGTCCCAAATCTCCAGGTTCAAGGGCATCTTCCTACATCGAAAACATGCATGAGAAACCCAGAAGATGGTACACTGTGTGATCGGGAAAGGTTTCTAAAACGCACCTCATTTCTCATCTCCTTCTGCTCGGGTTCGCCATTCCAGCCGCTTTCCAAGCAATCTCCCTCCTTGGAGAATCAGCACCTTTAACCTCCTGTTCCGTACAGGTTGCAATTGGTCCTGAGGATGAACAGGAAGACGGGGAACCAATGAGAGACTAGCTCTAGGTGTTGGGACAAGAACAGGTCACGCTATTTTCCCATCAGAAAGAAGAATTAACCAAAGGCTCAGCCTACCGCCCGGAAGCAGAATAGGGCCTGAAGCAATCCTGCGCTTTTGCGGCCAGCTCCCAAGAAAGCGAGTTGAGAAATGGAGCTCAGGGGCACTGCAATTCACAAACCTGCAGAGTTATAAATGATAACTCTCGTCCACAAATATATTGAGGGAAGGCAACGAAGAGGATTTGAAAGCAAGGCAGAATTGCAGGAAACAGATTTCAGGAGGGAGATTCGAATCACCTTTAAAGCACAGGAAAAGCGGCAAAACCTCGACAATGATGCCCTTGGCCAAAAAGGTTGTATGCGTTTTTTCCTGAATATATTCAGGAAAAAACGCATACGCCCTTTTTGGCCAACCAAGCAACCTGGAAAGGCAAATCAGCGCTACAAAGAAGTCTCGCTTCCCATCGGTCAAAAGGGCCATGCTGAATAAAGTGTCAAAACCAGAAATGCAGGACAGGCCATGGAGAAACGGGAGCCTTGCTACGCTGATGGGCGGGATGTAAATTGCCAACAGCCACTCTGGAGAGGTGTACGATGTGTCCTGAGACATCTAAAAAACTCAGCTTAGAGAGCATAGGGCACTTCCACTCATGGGCGTATAAATTGGGAAAACTAAAAATCAGCAAGACACAGGCACCCCAAAGTTTAGGGCTGCTCTGTTGGCAAGAACCTCCACTTCGTTACACCTTAAATATCCCAGGAAAGAGAAAAATGGATACAGAAGTTGTGGTCCTTATGTACAATGGAATATCACTCAGCCATGAAATCTACGTCATAAGGCTCGTAGCAGCATGATGAGTGGATTTAGGTACGACGATTCTACGTGAAATAAGTCACACAGAAAAAAAAAAAAAACTTATCATAAGATATCACTTATAGAGGGAAAGTAAAAACCGCTACACTTGAACTGAATTACAAAACAGAAGAGAGTCACACCTTTAGAAAACACACTATGGCTGCTTAACGGGAAAGGTGAGGTGGGGTGATGCATAAAACCAGGGTTTCAAATTAGCTCAGATACCGTTCCATAAACCCAACATGTAATAGACAAGACCTACTCCTTGCTCAGTGAACGGGACTCAACACCCCCTATTCACCGCCCAAGAATATATCTGACTAGTAAGAATCTTAAAACCTATGTATTGAAATCTCTCTGTAAGTGAGTCAAGTGGGTGTAAAGCGGCATAAACACAGCATTGAAAAGCAGCTAAACCCCATTATAAAAATCAATTACTTTTAAAAACCCGTGAAACAAAGACAGTGAAAGAGAGAGAAATTCTTACAAAATTCGTTCAGAGGCTGTGATGCCACCTGGGTTGACCATATCTAGACCCACAGCTGATTGAGACATAAGGGTGGACACTCTTGGGGCTGAGAGGTTTGGTGAGGTTGGGTGAGCAAACGCAGACCCTTGAAAGTAATACTGTGTGGTACCCATCCCATGGGTCCCAAATCTCCAGGTTCAAGGGCATCTTCCTACATCGAAAACATGCATGAGAAACCCAGAAAATGGTACACCGTGTGATCAGGAAAGGTTTCTAAAACGCACCTCATTTCTCATCTCCTTGTGCTCGGGTTCGCCATTCCAGCCGCTTTCCTAGCAATCTCCCTCCTTGGAGAATCAGCACCTTTAACCTCCTGTTCCGTACAGGTTGCAATTTGTCCTGAGGAGGAACGGGAAGAGGGGGAACCAATGAGAGACTAGCTCTAGGTCTTGGGACAGGCACAGGTCACTCTATTTTCCCATCACGAAGAAGAATTAACCACAGGCTCAGCCTGCCACCCGGAAGCAGAATAGGGCCTGAAGCAATCCTGCGCTTTTGCGGCCAGCTCCCAAGAAAGCGAGTTGAAAAATGGAGCTCAGGGGCACTGCAATTCACAAACCTGCAGAGTTATAAATGATAACTCTCGTCCACAAATATATTGAGGGAAGGCAACGAAGAGGATTTGAAAGCAAGGCAGAATTGCAGGAAACAGATTTCAGGAGGGAGATTCGAATCGCCTTTAAAGCACAGGAAAAGCGGCAAAACCTCGACAATGATGCCCTTGGACAAAAAGGGCGTATGCGTTTTTTCCTGAATATATTCAGGAAAAAACGCATACGCCCTTTTTGGCCAACCAAGCAACCTGGAAAGGCAAATCAGCGCTACAAAGAAGTCTCGCTTCCCATCGGTCAAAAGGGTCATGCTGAATAAAGTGTCAAAACCAGAAATGCAGGACAGGCCATGGAGAAACGGGAGCCTTGCTACGCTGATGGGCGGGATGTAAATTGCCAACAGCCACTCTGGAGAGGTGTACGATGTGTCCTGAGACATCTAAAAATCTCAGCTTAGAGAGCATAGGGCACTTCCACTCATGGGCGTATAAACTGGGAAAACTAAAAATCAGCAAGACACAGGCACCCCAAAGTTTAGGGCTGCTCTGTTGGCAAGAACCTCCACTTCGTTACACCTTAAATATCCCAGGAAAGAGAAAAATGGATACAGAAGTTGTGGTCCTTATGTACAATGGAATATCACTCAGCCATGAAATCTACGTCATAAGGCTCGTAGCAGCATGATGAGTGGATTTAGGTACGACGATTCTACGTGAAATAAGTCACACAGAAAAAAAAAAAAAAAAACTTATCATAAGATATCACTTATAGAGGGAAAGTAAAAACCGCTACACTTGAACTGAATTACAAAACAGAAGAGAGTCACACGTTTAGAAAACACACTATGGCTGCTTAACGGGAAAGGTGAGGTGGGGTGATGCATAAAACCAGGGTTACAAATTAGCTCAGATACCGTTCCATAAACCCAATATGTAATAGACAAGACCTACTCCTTGCTCAGTGAACGGGACCCAACACCCCCTATTCACCGCCCAAGAATATATCTGACTAGTAAGAATCATAAAACCTATGTATTGAAATCTCTCTGTAAGTGAGTCAAGTGGGTGTAAAGCGTCATAAACACAGCACTGAAAAGCAGCTAAACCCCATTATAAAAATCAATTACTTTTAAAAACCCGTGAAACAAAGACAGTGAAAGAGAGAGAAATTCTTACAAAATTCGTTCAGAGGCTGTGATGCCACATGGGTTGACCATATCTAGACCCACAGCTGATTGAGACATAGGGGTGGACACTCTTGGGGCTGAGAGGTTTGGTGAGGTTGGGTGAGCAAATGCAGACCCTTTAAAGTAATACTGCGTGGTACCCATCCCATGGGTCCCAAATCTCCAGGTTCAAGGGCATCTTCCTACATCGAAAACATGCATGAGAAACCCATAAGATGGTACACCGTGTGATCGGGAAAGGTTTCTAAAACGCACCTCATTTCTCATCTCCTTCTGCTCGGGTTCGCCATTCCAGCCGCTTTCCTAGCAATCTCCCTCCTTGGAGAATCAGCACCTTTAAACTCCTGTTCCGTACAGGTTGCAATTTGTCCTGAGGAGGAACGGGAAGAGGGGGAACCAATGAGAGACTAGCTCTAGGTCTTGGGACAGGCACAGGTCACTCTATTTTCCCATCAGGAAGAAGAATTAACCACAGGCTCAGCCTGCCGCCCGGAAGCAGAATAGGGCCTGAAGCAATCCTGCGCTTTTGCAGCCAGCTCCCAAGAAATCGAGTTGAAAAATGGAGCTCAGGGGCACTGCAATTCACAAACCTGCAGAGTTATAAATGATAACTCTCGTCCACAAATATATTGAGGGAAGGCAACGAAGAGGATTTGAAAGCAAGGCATAATTGCAGGAAACAGATTTCAGGAGGGAGATTCGAATCGCCGTTAAAGCAAAGGAAAAGCGGCAAAACCTCGACAATGATGCCCTTGGCCAAAAAGGGCATATGCGTTTTTTCCTGAATATATTCAGGAAAAAACGCATACGCCCTTTTTGGCCAACCAAGCAACCTGGAAAGGCAAATCAGCGCCACAAAGAAGTCTCGCTTCCCATCGGTCAAAAGGGCCATGCTGAATAAAGTGTCAAAACCAGAAATGCAGGACAGGCCATGGAGAAACGGGAGCCTTGCTACGCTGATGGACGAGATGTAAATTGCCAACAGCCACTCTGGAGAGGTGTACGGTGTGTCTTGAAACATCTAAAAAACTCAGCTTAGAGAGCATAGGGCACTTCCACTCATGGGCGTATAAATTGGGAAAACTAAAAATCAGCAAGACACAGGCACCCCAAAGTTTAGGGCTGCTCTGTTGAGAAGAAGATCCACTTCGTTACACCTTAAATATCCCAGGAAAGAGAAAAATGGATACAGAAGTTGTGGTCCTTATGTACAATGGAATATCACTCAGCCATGAAATCAACGTCATAAGGCTCGTAGCAGCATGATGAGTGGATTTAGGTACGACGATTCTACGTGAAATAATTCACACAGAAAAAAAAAAAAAACTTATCATAAGATATCACTTATAGAGGGAATGTAAAAACCGCTACACTTGAACTGAATTACAAAACAGAAGAGAGTCACACGTTTAGGAAACACACTATGGCTCCTTAACGGGAAAGGTGAGGTGGGGTGATGCATAAAACAAGGGTTACAGATTAGCTCAGATACCGTTCCATAAACCCAATATGTAATAGACAAGACCTACTCCTTGCTCATTGAACGGGACCCAACACCCCCTATTCACCGCCCAAGAATATATCTGACTAGTAAGAATCTTAAAACCTATGTATTGAAATCTCTCTGTAAGTGAGTCAAGTGGGTGTAAAGCGGCATAAACACAGCACTGAAAAGCAGCTAAACCCCATTATAAAAATCAATTACTTTTAAACACCCGTGAAACAAAGACAGTGAAAGAGAGAGAAATTCTTACAAAATTCGTTCAGAGGCTGTGATGCCACCAGGATTGACCATATCTAGACCCACAGCTGATTGAGACATAGGGGTGGACACTCTTGGGGCTGAGAGGTTTGGTGAGGTTGGGTGAGCAAATGCAGACCCTTTAAAGTAATACTGCGTGGTACCCATCCCATGGGTCCCAAATCTCCAGGTTCAAGGGCATCTTCCTACATCGAAAACATGCATGAGAAACCCAGAAGATGGTACACCGTGTGATCGGGAAAGGTTTCTAAAACGCACCTCATTTCTCATCTCCTTCTGCTCGGGTTCGCCATTCCAGCCGCTTTCCTAGCAATCTCCCTCCTTGGAGAATCAGCACCTTTAACCTCCTGTTCCGTACAGGTTGCAATTGGTCCTGAGGATGAACGGGAAGACGGGGAACCAATGAGAGACTAGATCTAGGTGTTGGGACAAGAACAGGTCACGCTATTTTCCCATCAGAAAGAAGAATTAACCGAAGGCTCAGCCTACCGCCCGGAAGCAGAATAGGGCCTGAAGCAATCCTGCGCTTTTGCGGCCAGCTCCCAAGAAAGCGAGTTGAGAAATGGAGCTCAGGGGCACTGCAATTCACAAACCTGCAGAGTTATAAATGATAACTCTCGTCCACAAATATATTGAGGGAAGGCAACGAAGAGGATTTGAAAGCAAGGCAGAATTGCAGGAAACAGATTTCAGGAGGGAGATTCGAATCACCTTTAAAGCACAGGAAAAGCGGCAAAACCTCGACAATGATGCCCTTGGCCAAAAAGGTTGTATGCGTTTTTTCCTGAATATATTCAGGAAAAAACGCATACGCCCTTTTTGGCCAACCAAGCAACCTGGAAAGGCAAATCAGCGCTACAAAGAAGTCTCGCTTCCCATCGGTCAAAAGGGCCATGCTGAATAAAGTGTCAAAACCAGAAATGCAGGACAGGCCATGGAGAAACGGGAGCCTTGCTACGCTGATGGGCGGGATGTAAATTGCCAACAGCCACTCTGGAGAGGTGTACGATGTGTCCTGAGACATCTAAATAACTCAGCTTAGAGAGCATAGGGCACTTCCACTCATGGGCGTATAAATTGGGAAAACTAAAAATCAGCAAGACACAGGCACCCCAAAGTTTAGGGCTGCTCTGTTGGCAAGAACCTCCACTTCGTTACACCTTAAATATCCCAGGAAAGAGAAAAATGGATACAGAAGTTGTGGTCCTTATGTACAATGGAATATCACTCAGCCATGAAATCTACGTCATAAGGCTCGTAGCAGCATGATGAGTGGATTTAGGTACGACGATTCTACGTGAAATAAGTCACACAGAAAAAAAAAAACTTATCATAAGATATCACTTATAGAGGGAAAGTAAAAACCGCTACACTTGAACTGAATTACAAAACAGAAGAGAGTCACACGTTTAGAAAACACACTATGGCTGCTTAACGGGAAAGGTGAGGTGGGGTGATGCATAAAACCAGGGTTTCAAATTAGCTCAGATACCGTTCCATAAACCCAACATGTAATAGACAAGACCTACTCCTTGCTCAGTGAACGGGACTCAACACCCCCTATTCACCGCCCAAGAATATATCTGACTAGTAAGAATCTTAAAACCTATGTATTGAAATCTCTCTGTAAGTGAGTCAAGTGGTTGTAAAGCGGCATAAACACAGCATTGAAAAGCAGCTAAACCCCATTATAAAAATCAATTACTTTTAAAAACCCGTGAAACAAAGACAGTGAAAGAGAGAGAAATTCTTACAAAATTCGTTCAGAGGCTGTGATGCCACCTGGGTTGACCATATCTAGACCCACAGCTGATTGAGACATAAGGGTGGACACTCTTGGGGCTGAGAGGTTTGGTGAGGTTGGGTGAGCAAACGCAGACCCTTGAAAGTAATACTGTGTGGTACCCATCCCATGGGTCCCAAATCTCCAGGTTCAAGGGCATCTTCCTACATCGAAAACATGCATGAGAAACCCAGAAAATGGTACACCGTGTGATCAGGAAAGGTTTCTAAAACGCACCTCATTTCTCATCTCCTTCTGCTCGGGTTTGCCATTCCAGCCGCTTTCCTAGCAATCTCCCTCCTTGGAGAATCAGCACCTTTAACCTCCTGTTCCGTACAGGTTGCAATTTGTCCTGAGGAGGAACGGGAAGAGGGGGAACCAATGAGAGACTAGCTCTAGGTCTTGGGACAGGCACTGGTCACTCTATTTTCCCATCACGAAGAAGAATTAACCACAGGCTCAGCCTGCCACCCGGAAGCAGAATAGGGCCTGAAGCAATCCTGCGCTTTTGCGGCCAGCTCCCAAGAAAGCGAGTTGAAAAATGGAGCTCAGGGGCACTGCGATTCACAAACCTGCAGAGTTATAAATGATAACTCTCGTCCACAAATATATTGAGGGAAGGCAACGAAGAGGATTTGAAAGCAAGGCAGAATTGCAGGAAACAGATTTCAGGAGGGAGATTCGAATCGCCTTTAAAGCACAGGAAAAGCGGCAAAACCTCGACAATGATGCCCTTGGCCAAAAAGGGCGTATGCGTTTTTTCCTGAATATATTCAGGAAAAAACGCATACGCCCTTTTTGGCCAACCAAGCAACCTGGAAAGGCAAATCAGCGCTACAAAGAAGTCTCGCTTCCCATCGGTCAAAAGGGTCATGCTGAATAAAGTGTCAAAACCAGAAATGCAGGACAGGCCATGGAGAAACGGGAGCCTTGCTACGCTGATGGGCGGGATGTAAATTGCCAACAGCCACTCTGGAGAGGTGTACGATGTGTCCTGAGACATCTAAAAATCTCAGCTTAGAGAGCATAGGGCACTTCCACTCATGGGCGTATAAATTGGGAAAACTAAAAATCAGCAAGACACAGGCACCCCAAAGTTTAGGGCTGCTCTGTTGGCAAGAACCTCCACTTCGTTACACCTTAAATATCCCAGGAAAGAGAAAAATGGATACAGAAGTTGTTGTCCTTATGTACAATGGAATATCACTCAGCCATGAAATCTACGTCATAAGGCTCGTAGCAGCATGATGAGTGGATTTAGTTACGACGATTCTACGTGAAATAAGTCACACAGAAAAAAAAAAAAAAACTTATCATAAGATATCACTTGTAGAGGGAAAGTAAAAACCGCTACACTTGAACTGAATTACAAAACAGAAGAGAGTCACACGTTTAGAAAACACACTATGGCTGCTTAACGGGAAAGGTGAGGTGGGGTGATGCATAAAACCAGGGTTACAAATTAGCTCAGATACCGTTCCATAAACCCAATATGTAATAGACAAGACCTACTCCTTGCTCAGTGAACGGGACCCAACACCGCCTATTCACCGCCCAAGAATATATCTGACTAGTAAGAATCTTAAAACCTATGTATTGAAATCTCTCTGTAAGTGAGTCAAGTGGGTGTAAAGCGTCATAAACTCAGCACTGAAAAGCAGCTAAACCCCATTATAAAAATCAATTACTTTTAAAAACCCGTGAAACAAAGACAGTGAAAGAGAGAGAAATTCTTACAAAATTCGTTCAGAGGCTGTGATGCCACATGGGTTGACCATATCTAGACCCACAGCTGATTGAGACATAGGGGTGGACACTCTTGGGGCTGAGAGGTTTGGTGAGGTTGGGTGAGCAAATGCAGACCCTTTAAAGTAATACTGCGTGGTACCCATCCCATGGGTCCCAAATCTCCAGGTTCAAGGGCATCTTCCTACATCGAAAACATGCATGAGAAACCCATAAGATGGTACACCGTGTGATCGGGAAAGGTTTCTAAAACGCACCTCATTTCTCATCTCCTTCTGCTCGGGTTCGCCATTCCAGCCGCTTTCCTAGCAATCTCCCTCCTTGGAGAATCAGCACCTTTAAACTCCTGTTCCGTACAGTTTGCAATTTGTCCTGAGGAGGAACGGGAAGAGGGGGAACCAATGAGAGACTAGCTCTAGGTCTTGGGACAGGCACAGGTCACTCTATTTTCCCATCAGGAAGAAGAATTAACCACAGGCTCAGCCTGCCGCCCGGAAGCAGAATAGGGCCTGAAGCAATCCTGCGCTTTTGCGGCCAGCTCCCAAGAAATCGAGTTGAAAAATGGAGCTCAGGGGCACTGCAATTCACAAACCTGCAGAGTTATAAATGATAACTCTCGTCCACAAATATATTGAGGGAAGGCAACGAAGAGGATTTGAAAGCAAGGCATAATTGCAGGAAACAGATTTCAGGAGGGAGATTCGAATCGCCGTTAAAGCAAAGGAAAAGCGGCAAAACCTCGACAATGATGCCCTTGGCCAAAAAGGTTGTATGCGTTTTTTCCTGAATATATTCAGGAAAAAACGCATACGCCCTTTTTGGCCAACCAAGCAACCTGGAAAGGTAAATCAGCGCTACAAAGAAGTCTCGCTTCCCATCGGTCAAAAGGGCCATGCTGAATAAAGTGTCAAAACCAGAAATGCAGGACAGGCCATGGAGAAACGGGAGCCTTGCTACGCTGATGGGCGGGATGTAAATTGCCAACAGCCACTCTGGAGAGGTGTACGGTGTGTCCTGAGACATCTAAAAAACTCAGCTTAGAGAGCATAGGGCACTTCCACTCATGGGCGTATAAACTGGGAAAACTAAAAATCAGCAAGACACAGGCACCCCAAAGTTTAGGGCTGCTCTGTTGGCAAGAATCTCCACTTCGTTACACCTTAAATATCCCAGGAAAGAGAAAAATGGATACAGAAGTTGTGGTCCTTATGTACAATGGAATATCACTCAGCCATGAAATCTACGTCATAAGGCTCGTAGCAGCATGATGAGTGGATTTAGGTATGACGATTCTAGGTGAAATAAGTCACACAGAAAAAAAAAAAAAACTTATCATAAGATATCACTTATAGAGGGAAAGTAAAAACCACTACACTTGAACTGAATTACAAAACAGAAGAGAGTCACACGTTTAGAAAACACACTATGGCTGCTTAACGGGAAAGGTGAGGTGGGGTGATGCATAAAACCAGGGTTACAAATTAGCTCAGATAGCGTTCCATAAACCCAATATGTAATAGACAAGACCTACTCCTTACTCAGTGAACGGGACCCAACACCCCCTATTCACCGACCAAGAATATATCTGACAAGTAACAATCTTAAAACCTATGTATTGAAATCTCTCTGTAAGTGAGTCAAGTGCGTGTAAAGCATCATAAACACCGCACTGAAAAGCAGCTAAACCCCATTATAAAAATCAATTACTTTTAAAAACCCGTGAAACAAAGACAGTGAAAGAGAGAGAAATTCTTACAAAATTCGTTCAGAGGCTGTGATGACACCTGGGTTGACCATATCTAGACCCACAGCTGATTGAGACATAAGGGTGGACACTCTTGGGGCTGAGAGGTTTGCTGAGGTTGGGTGAGCAAATGCAGACCCTTTAAAGTAATACTGCGTGGTACCCATCCCATGGGTCCCAAATCTCCAGGTTCAAGGGCATCTTCCTACATCGAAAACATGCATGAGAAACCCAAAAAATGGTACACCGTGTGATCGGGAAAGGTTTCTAAAACGCACCTCATTTCTCATCTCCTTCTGCTCGGGTTCGCCATTCCAGCCACTTTCCTAGCAATCTCCCTCCTTGGAGAATCAGCACCTTTAACCTCCTGTTTCGTACAGGTTGCAATTTGTCCTGAGGATGAACGGGAAGAGGGGGAACCAATGAGAGACTAGCTCTAGGTCTTGGGACAGGCACAGGTCACTCTATTTTCCCATCAGGAAGAAGAATTAACCACAGGCTCAGCCTGCCGCCCGGAAGCAGAATAGGGCCTGAAGCAATCCTGCGCTTTTGCGGCCAGCTCCCAAGAAAGCGAGTTGAAAAATGGAGCTCAGGGGCACTGCGATTCACAAACCTGCAGAGTTATAAATGGTAACTCTCGTCCACAAATATATTGAGGGAAGGCAACGAAGAGGATTTGAAACCAAGGCAGAATTGCAGGAAACAGATTTCAGGAGGGAAATTCGAATCGCCTTTAAAGCACAGGAAAAGCGGCAAAACCTCGACAATGATGCCCTTGGCCAAAAAGGGCGTATGCGTTTTTTCCTGAATATATTCAGGAAAAAACGCATACGCCCTTTTTGGCCAACCAAGCAACCTGGAAAGGCAAATCAGCGCTACAAAGAAGTCTCGCTTCCCATCGGTCAAAATGGTCATGCTGAATAAAGTGTCAAAACCAGAAATGCAGGACAGGCCATGGAGAAACGGGAGCCTTGCTACGCTGATGGGCGGGATGTAAATTGCCAACAGCCACTCTGGAGAGGTGTACGATGTGTCCTGAGACATCTAAAAAACTCAGCTTAGAGAGCATAGGGCACTTCCACTCATGGGCGTATAAATTGGGAAAACTAAAAATCAGCAAGACACAGGCACCCCAAAGTTTAGGGCTGCTCTGTTGGCAAGAACCTCCACTTCGTTACACCTTAAATATCCCAGGAAAGAGAAAAATGGATAAAGAAGTTGTGGTCCTTATGTACAATGGAATATCACTCAGCCATGAAATCTACGTCATAAGGCTCGTAGCAGCATGATGAGTGGATTTAGGTACGACGATTCTACGTGAAATAAGTCACACAGAAAAAAAAAAAAACTTATCATAAGATATCACTTATAGAGGGAAAGTAAAAACCGCTACACTTGAACTGAATTACAAAACAGAAGAGAGTCACACGTTTAGAAAACACACTATGGCTGCTTAACGGGAAAGGTGAGGTGGGGTGATGCATAAAACCAGGGTTACAAATTAGCTCAGATACCGTTCCATAAACCCAATATGTAATAGACAAGACCTACTCCTTGCTCAGTGAACGGGACCCAACACCGCCTATTCACCGCCCAAGAATATATCTGACTAGTAAGAATCTTAAAACCTATGTATTGAAATCTCTCTGTAAGTGAGTCAAGTGGGTGTAAAGCGTCATAAACTCAGCACTGAAAAGCAGCTAAACCCCATTATAAAAATCAATTACTTTTAAAAACCCGTGAAACAAAGACAGTGAAAGAGAGAGAAATTCTTACAAAATTCGTTCAGAGGCTGTGATGCCACATGGGTTGACCATATCTAGACCCACAGCTGATTGAGACATAGGGGTGGACACTCTTGGGGCTGAGAGGTTTGGTGAGGTTGGGTGAGCAAATGCAGACCCTTTAAAGTAATACTGCGTGGTACCCATCCCATGGGTCCCAAATCTCCAGGTTCAAGGGCATCTTCCTACATCGAAAACATGCATGAGAAACCCATAAGATGGTACACCGTGTGATCGGGAAAGGTTTCTAAAACGCACCTCATTTCTCATCTCCTTCTGCTCGGGTTCGCCATTCCAGCCGCTTTCCTAGCAATCTCCCTCCTTGGAGAATCAGCACCTTTAAACTCCTGTTCCGTACAGGTTGCAATTTGTCCTGAGGAGGAACGGGAAGAGGGGGAACCAATGAGAGACTAGCTCTAGGTCTTGGGACAGGCACAGGTCACTCTATTTTCCCATCAGGAAGAAGAATTAACCACAGGCTCAGCCTGCCGCCCGGAAGCAGAATAGGGCCTGAAGCAATCCTGCGCTTTTGCGGCCAGCTCCCAAGAAATCGAGTTGAAAAATGGAGCTCAGGGGCACTGCAATTCACAAACCTGCAGAGTTATAAATGATAACTCTCGTCCACAAATATATTGAGGGAAGGCAACGAAGAGGATTTGAAAGCAAGGCATAATTGCAGGAAACAGATTTCAGGAGGGAGATTCGAATCGCCGTTAAAGCAAAGGAAAAGCGGCAAAACCTCGACAATGATGCCCTTGGCCAAAAAGGTTGTATGCGTTTTTTCCTGAATATATTCAGGAAAAAACGCATACGCCCTTTTTGGCCAACCAAGCAACCTGGAAAGGTAAATCAGCGCTACAAAGAAGTCTCGCTTCCCATCGGTCAAAAGGGCCATGCTGAATAAAGTGTCAAAACCAGAAATGCAGGACAGGCCATGGAGAAACGGGAGCCTTGCTACGCTGATGGGCGGGATGTAAATTGCCAACAGCCACTCTGGAGAGGTGTACGGTGTGTCCTGAGACATCTAAAAAACTCAGCTTAGAGAGCATAGGGCACTTCCACTCATGGGCGTATAAACTGGGAAAACTAAAAATCAGCAAGACACAGGCACCCCAAAGTTTAGGGCTGCTCTGTTGGCAAGAATCTCCACTTCGTTACACCTTAAATATCCCAGGAAAGAGAAAAATGGATACAGAAGTTGTGGTCCTTATGTACAATGGAATATCACTCAGCCATGAAATCTACGTCATAAGGCTCGTAGCAACATGATGAGTGGATTTAGGTATGACGATTCTAGGTGAAATAAGTCACACAGAAAAAAAAAAAAAACTTATCATAAGATATCACTTATAGAGGGAAAGTAAAAACCACTACACTTGAACTGAATTACAAAACAGAAGAGAGTCACACGTTTAGAAAACACACTATGGCTGCTTAACGGGAAAGGTGAGGTGGGGTGATGCATAAAACCAGGGTTACAAATTAGCTCAGATAGCGTTCCATAAACCCAATATGTAATAGACAAGACCTACTCCTTACTCAGTGAACGGGACCCAACACCCCCTATTCACCGACCAAGAATATATCTGACAAGTAACAATCTTAAAACCTATGTATTGAAATCTCTCTGTAAGTGAGTCAAGTGCGTGTAAAGCATCATAAACACCGCACTGAAAAGCAGCTAAACCCCATTATAAAAATCAATTACTTTTAAAAACCCGTGAAACAAAGACAGTGAAAGAGAGAGAAATTCTTACAAAATTCGTTCAGAGGCTGTGATGACACCTGGGTTGACCATATCTAGACCCACAGCTGATTGAGACATAAGGGTGGACACTCTTGGGGCTGAGAGGTTTGCTGAGGTTGGGTGAGCAAATGCAGACCCTTTAAAGTAATACTGCGTGGTACCCATCCCATGGGTCCCAAATCTCCAGGTTCAAGGGCATCTTCCTACATCGAAAACATGCATGAGAAACCCAAAAAATGGTACACCGTGTGATCGGGAAAGGTTTCTAAAACGCACCTCATTTCTCATCTCCTTCTGCTCGGGTTCGCCATTCCAGCCACTTTCCTAGCAATCTCCCTCCTTGGAGAATCAGCACCTTTAACCTCCTGTTTCGTACAGGTTGCAATTTGTCCTGAGGATGAACGGGAAGAGGGGGAACCAATGAGAGACTAGCTCTAGGTCTTGGGACAGGCACAGGTCACTCTATTTTCCCATCAGGAAGAAGAATTAACCACAGGCTCAGCCTGCCGCCCGGAAGCAGAATAGGGCCTGAAGCAATCCTGCGCTTTTGCGGCCAGCTCCCAAGAAAGCGAGTTGAAAAATGGAGCTCAGGGGCACTGCGATTCACAAACCTGCAGAGTTATAAATGGTAACTCTCGTCCACAAATATATTGAGGGAAGGCAACGAAGAGGATTTGAAACCAAGGCAGAATTGCAGGAAACAGATTTCAGGAGGGAAATTCGAATCGCCTTTAAAGCACAGGAAAAGCGGCAAAACCTCGACAATGATGCCCTTGGCCAAAAAGGGCGTATGCGTTTTTTCCTGAATATATTCAGGAAAAAACGCATACGCCCTTTTTGGCCAACCAAGCAACATGGAAAGGCAAATCAGCGCTACAAAGAAGTCTCGCTTCCCATCGGTCAAAAGGGTCATGCTGAATAAAGTGTCAAAACCAGAAATGCAGGACAGGCCATGGAGAAACGGGAGCCTTGCTACGCTGATGGGCGGGATGTAAATTGCCAACAGCCACTCTGGAGATGTGTACGATGTGTCCTGAGACATCTAAAAAACTCAGCTTAGAGAGCATAGGGCACTTCCACTCATGGGCGTATAAACTGGGAAAACTAAAAATCAGCAAGACACAGGCACCCCAAAGTTTAGGGCTGCTCTGTTGGCAAGAACCTCCACTTCGTTACACCTTAAATATCCCAGGAAAGAGAAAAATGGATACAGAAGTTGTGGTCCTTATGTACAATGGAATATCACTCAGCCATGAAATCTACGTCATAAGGCTCGTAGCAGCATGATGAGTGGATTTAGGTACGACGATTCTACGTGAAATAAGTCACACAGAAAAAAAAAAAACTTATCATAAGATATCACTTATAGAGGGAAAGTAAAAACCGCTACACTTGAACTGAATTACAAAACAGAAGAGAGTCACACGTTTAGAAAACACACTATGGCTGCTTAACGGGAAAGGTGAGGTGGGGTGATGCATAAAACCAGGGTTACAAATTAGCTCAGATACCGTTCCATAAACCCAATATGTAATAGACAAGACCTACTCCTTGCTCAGTGAACGGGACCCAACACCGCCTATTCACCGCCCAAGAATATATCTGACTAGTAAGAATCTTAAAACCTATGTATTGAAATCTCTCTGTAAGTGAGTCAAGTGGGTGTAAAGCGTCATAAACTCAGCACTGAAAAGCAGCTAAACCCCATTATAAAAATCAATTACTTTTAAAAACCCGTGAAACAAAGACAGTGAAAGAGAGAGAAATTCTTACAAAATTCGTTCAGAGGCTGTGATGCCACATGGGTTGACCATATCTAGACCCACAGCTGATTGAGACATAGGGGTGGACACTCTTGGGGCTGAGAGGTTTGGTGAGGTTGGGTGAGCAAATGCAGACCCTTTAAAGTAATACTGCGTGGTACCCATCCCATGGGTCCCAAATCTCCAGGTTCAAGGGCATCTTCCTACATCGAAAACATGCATGAGAAACCCATAAGATGGTACACCGTGTGATCGGGAAAGGTTTCTAAAACGCACCTCATTTCTCATCTCCTTCTGCTCGGGTTCGCCATTCCAGCCGCTTTCCTAGCAATCTCCCTCCTTGGAGAATCAGCAACTTTAAACTCCTGTTCCGTACAGGTTGCAATTTGTCCTGAGGAGGAACGGGAAGAGGGGGAACCAATGAGAGACTAGCTCTAGGTCTTGGGACAGGCACAGGTCACTCTATTTTCCCATCAGGAAGAAGAATTAACCACAGGCTCAGCCTGCCGCCCGGAAACAGAATAGGGCCTGAAGCAATCCTGCGCTTTTGTGGCCAGCTCCCAAGAAATCGAGTTGAAAAATGGAGCTCAGGGGCACTGCAATTCACAAACCTGCAGAGTTATAAATGATAACTCTCGTCCACAAATATATTGAGGGAAGGCAACGAAGAGGATTTGAAAGCATGGCATAATTGCAGGAAACAGATTTCAGGAGGGAGATTCGAATCGCCGTTAAAGCAAAGGAAAAGCGGCAAAACCTCGACAATGATTCCCTTGGCCAAAAAGGTTGTATGCGTTTTTTCCTGAATATATTCAGGAAAAAACGCATACGCCCTTTTTGGCCAACCAAGCAACCTGGAAAGGTAAATCAGCGCTACAAAGAAGTCTCGCTTCCCATCGGTCAAAAGGGCCATGCTGAATAAAGTGTCAAAACCAGAAATGCAGGACAGGCCATGGAGAAACGGGAGCCTTGCTACGCTGATGGGCGGGATGTAAATTGCCAACAGCCACTCTGGAGAGGTGTACGGTGTGTACTGAGACATCTAAAAAACTCAGCTTAGAGAGCATAGGGCACTTCCACTCATGGGCGTATAAACTGGGAAAACTAAAAATCAGCAAGACACAGGCACCCCAAAGTTTAGGGCTGCTCTGTTGGCAAGAATCTCCATTTCGTTACACCTTAAATATCCCAGGAAAGAGAAAAATGGATACAGAAGTTGTGGTCCTTATGTACAATGGAATATCACTCAGCCATGAAATCTACGTCATAAGGCTCGTAGCAGCATGATGAGTGGATTTAGGTATGACGATTCTAGGTGAAATAAGTCACACAGAAAAAAAAAAAAAACTTATCATAAGATATCACATATAGAGGGAAAGTAAAAACCACTACACTTGAACTGAATTACAAAACAGAAGAGAGTCACACGTTTAGAAAACACACTATGGCTGCTTAACGGGAAAGGTGAGGTGGGGTGATGCATAAAACCAGGGTTACAAATTAGCTCAGATAGCGTTCCATAAACCCAATATGTAATAGACAAGACCTACTCCTTACTCAGTGAACGGGACCCAACACCCCCTATTCACCGACCAAGAATATATCTGACAAGTAACAATCTTAAAACCTATGTATTGAAATCTCTCTGTAAGTGAGTCAAGTGCGTGTAAAGCATCATAAACACAGCACTGAAAAGCAGCTAAACCCCATTATAAAAATCAATTACTTTTAAAAACCCGTGAAACAAAGACAGTGAAAGAGAGAGAAATTCTTACAAAATTCGTTCAGAGGCTGTGATGCCACCTGGGTTGACCATATCTAGACCCACAGCTGATTGAGACATAAGGGTGGACACTCTTGGGGCTGAGAGGTTTGCTGAGGTTGGGTGAGCAAATGCAGACCCTTTAAAGTAATACTGCGTGGTACCCATCCAATGGGTCCCAAATCTCCAGGTACAAGGGCATCTTCCTACATCGAAAACATGCATGAGAAACCAAAAAAATGGTACACCGTGTGATCGGGAGAGGTTTCTAAAACGCACCTCATTTCTCATCTCCTTGTTCTCGGGTTCGCCATTCCAGCCGCTTTCCCAGCAATCTCCCTCCTTGGAGAATCAGCACCTTTAACCTCCTGTTCCGTACAGGTTGCAATTTGTCCTGAGGATGAAAGGGAAGAGGGGGAACCAATGAGAGACTAGCTCTAGGTCTTGGGACAGGCACAGGTCACTCTATTTTCCCATCAGGAAGAAGAATTAACCACAGGCTCAGCCTGCCGCCCGGAAGCAGAATAGGGCCTGAAGCAATCCTGCGCTTTTGCAGCCAGCTCCCAAGAAAGCGAGTTGAAAAATGGAGCTCAGGGGCACTGCGATTCACAAACCTGCAGAGTTATAAATGGTAACTCTCGTCCACAAATATATTGAGGGAAGGCAACGAAGAGGATTTGAAACCAAGGCAGAATTGCAGGAAACAGATTTCAGGAGGGAAATTCGAATCGCCTTTAAAGCACAGGAAAAGCGGCAAAACCTCGACAATGATGCCCTTGGCCAAAAAGGGCGTATGCGTTTTTTCCTGAATATATTCAGGAAAAAACGCATACGCCCTTTTTGGCCAACCAAGCAACCTGGAAAGGCAAATCAGCGCTACAAAGAAGTCTCGCTTCCCATCGGTCAAAATGGTCATGCTGAATAAAGTGTCAAAACCAGAAATGCAGGACAGGCCATGGAGAAACGGGAGCCTTGCTACGCTGATGGGCGGGATGTAAATTGCCAACAGCCACTCTGGAGAGGTGTACGATGTGTCCTGAGACATCTAAAAAACTCAGCTTAGAGAGCATAGGGCACTTCCACTCATGGGCGTATAAATTGGGAAAACTAAAAATCAGCAAGACACAGGCACCCCAAAGTTTAGGGCTGCTCTGTTGGCAAGAACCTCCACTTCGTTACACCTTAAATATCCCAGGAAAGAGAAAAATGGATAAAGAAGTTGTGGTCCTTATGTACAATGGAATATCACTCAGCCATGAAATCTACGTCATAAGGCTCGTAGCAGCATGATGAGTGGATTTAGGTACGACGATTCTACGTGAAATAAGTCACACAGAAAAAAAAAAAAACTTATCATAAGATATCACTTATAGAGGGAAAGTAAAAACCGCTACACTTGAACTGAATTACAAAACAGAAGAGAGTCACACGTTTAGAAAACACACTATGGCTGCTTAACGGGAAAGGTGAGGTGGGGTGATGCATAAAACCAGGGTTACAAATTAGCTCAGATACCGTTCCATAAACCCAATATGTAATAGACAAGACCTACTCCTTGCTCAGTGAACGGGACCCAACACCGCCTATTCACCGCCCAAGAATATATCTGACTAGTAAGAATCTTAAAACCTATGTATTGAAATCTCTCTGTAAGTGAGTCAAGTGGGTGTAAAGCGTCATAAACTCAGCACTGAAAAGCAGCTAAACCCCATTATAAAAATCAATTACTTTTAAAAACCCGTGAAACAAAGACAGTGAAAGAGAGAGAAATTCTTACAAAATTCGTTCAGAGGCTGTGATGCCACATGGGTTGACCATATCTAGACCCACAGCTGATTGAGACATAGGGGTGGACACTCTTGGGGCTGAGAGGTTTGGTGAGGTTGGGTGAGCAAATGCAGACCCTTTAAAGTAATACTGCGTGGTACCCATCCCATGGGTCCCAAATCTCCAGGTTCAAGGGCATCTTCCTACATCGAAAACATGCATGAGAAACCCATAAGATGGTACACCGTGTGATCGGGAAAGGTTTCTAAAACGCACCTCATTTCTCATCTCCTTCTGCTCGGGTTCGCCATTCCAGCCGCTTTCCTAGCAATCTCCCTCCTTGGAGAATCAGCACCTTTAAACTCCTGTTCCGTACAGGTTGCAATTTGTCCTGAGGAGGAACGGGAAGAGGGGGAACCAATGAGAGACTAGCTCTAGGTCTTGGGACAGGCACAGGTCACTCTATTTTCCCATCAGGAAGAAGAATTAACCACAGGCTCAGCCTGCCGCCCGGAAGCAGAATAGGGCCTGAAGCAATCCTGCGCTTTTGCGGCCAGCTCCCAAGAAATCGAGTTGAAAAATGGAGCTCAGGGGCACTGCAATTCACAAACCTGCAGAGTTATAAATGATAACTCTCGTCCACAAATATATTGAGGGAAGGCAACGAAGAGGATTTGAAAGCAAGGCATAATTGCAGGAAACAGATTTCAGGAGGGAGATTCGAATGGCCGTTAAAGCAAAGGAAAAGCGGCAAAACCTCGACAATGATGCCCTTGGCCAAAAAGGTTGTATGCGTTTTTTCCTGAATATATTCAGGAAAAAACGCATACGCCCTTTTTGGCCAACCAAGCAACCTGGAAAGGTAAATCAGCGCTACAAAGAAGTCTCGCTTCCCATCGGTCAAAAGGGCCATGCTGAATAAAGTGTCAAAACCAGAAATGCAGGACAGGCCATGGAGAAACGGGAGCCTTGCTACGCTGATGGGCGGGATGTAAATTGCCAACAGCCACTCTGGAGAGGTGTACGGTGTGTCCTGAGACATCTAAAAAACTCAGCTTAGAGAGCATAGGGCACTTCCACTCATGGGCGTATAAACTGGGAAAACTAAAAATCAGCAAGACACAGGCACCCCAAAGTTTAGGGCTGCTCTGTTGGCAAGAATCTCCACTTCGTTACACCTTAAATATCCCAGGAAAGAGAAAAATGGATACAGAAGTTGTGGTCCTTATGTACAATGGAATATCACTCAGCCATGAAATCTACGTCATAAGGCTCGTAGCAACATGATGAGTGGATTTAGGTATGACGATTCTAGGTGAAATAAGTCACACAGAAAAAAAAAAAAAAACTTATCATAAGATATCACTTATAGAGGGAAAGTAAAAACCACTACACTTGAACTGAATTACAAAACAGAAGAGAGTCACACGTTTAGAAAACACACTATGGCTGCTTAACGGGAAAGGTGAGGTGGGGTGATGCATAAAACCAGGGTTACAAATTAGCTCAGATAGCGTTCCATAAACCCAATATGTAATAGACAAGACCTACTCCTTACTCAGTGAACGGGACCCAACACCCCCTATTCACCGACCAAGAATATATCTGACAAGTAACAATCTTAAAACCTATGTATTGAAATCTCTCTGTAAGTGAGTCAAGTGCGTGTAAAGCATCATAAACACCGCACTGAAAAGCAGCTAAACCCCATTATAAAAATCAATTACTTTTAAAAACCCGTGAAACAAAGACAGTGAAAGAGAGAGAAATTCTTACAAAATTCGTTCAGAGGCTGTGATGACACCTGGGTTGACCATATCTAGACCCACAGCTGATTGAGACATAAGGGTGGACACTCTTGGGGCTGAGAGGTTTGCTGAGGTTGGGTGAGCAAATGCAGACCCTTTAAAGTAATACTGCGTGGTACCCATCCCATGGGTCCCAAATCTCCAGGTTCAAGGGCATCTTCCTACATCGAAAACATGCATGAGAAACCCAAAAAATGGTACACCGTGTGATCGGGAAAGGTTTCTAAAACGCACCTCATTTCTCATCTCCTTCTGCTCGGGTTCGCCATTCCAGCCACTTTCCTAGCAATCTCCCTCCTTGGAGAATCAGCACCTTTAACCTCCTGTTTCGTACAGGTTGCAATTTGTCCTGAGGATGAACGGGAAGAGGGGGAACCAATGAGAGACTAGCTCTAGGTCTTGGGACAGGCACAGGTCACTCTATTTTCCCATCAGGAAGAAGAATTAACCACAGGCTCAGCCTGCCGCCCGGAAGCAGAATAGGGCCTGAAGCAATCCTGCGCTTTTGCGGCCAGCTCCCAAGAAAGCGAGTTGAAAAATGGAGCTCAGGGGCACTGCGATTCACAAACCTGCAGAGTTATAAATGGTAACTCTCGTCCACAAATATATTGAGGGAAGGCAACGAAGAGGATTTGAAACCAAGGCAGAATTGCAGGAAACAGATTTCAGGAGGGAAATTCGAATCGCCTTTAAAGCACAGGAAAAGCGGCAAAACCTCGACAATGATGCCCTTGGCCAAAAAGGGCGTATGCGTTTTTTCCTGAATATATTCAGGAAAAAACGCATACGCCCTTTTTGGCCAACCAAGCAACATGGAAAGGCAAATCAGCGCTACAAAGAAGTCTCGCTTCCCATCGGTCAAAAGGGTCATGCTGAATAAAGTGTCAAAACCAGAAATGCAGGACAGGCCATGGAGAAACGGGAGCCTTGCTACGCTGATGGGCGGGATGTAAATTGCCAACAGCCACTCTGGAGAGGTGTACGATGTGTCCTGAGACATCTAAAAAACTCAGCTTAGAGAGCATAGGGCACTTCCACTCATGGGCGTATAAACTGGGAAAACTAAAAATCAGCAAGACACAGGCACCCCAAAGTTTAGGGCTGCTCTGTTGGCAAGAACCTCCACTTCGTTACACCTTAAATATCCCAGGAAAGAGAAAAATGGATACAGAAGTTGTGGTCCTTATGTACAATGGAATATCACTCAGCCATGAAATCTACGTCATAAGGCTCGTAGCAGCATGATGAGTGGATTTAGGTACGACGATTCTACGTGAAATAAGTCACACAGAAAAAAAAAAAACTTATCATAAGATATCACTTATAGAGGGAAAGTAAAAACCGCTACACTTGAACTGAATTACAAAACAGAAGAGAGTCACACGTTTAGAAAACACACTATGGCTGCTTAACGGGAAAGGTGAGGTGGGGTGATGCATAAAACCAGGGTTACAAATTAGCTCAGATACCGTTCCATAAACCCAATATGTAATAGACAAGACCTACTCCTTGCTCAGTGAACGGGACCCAACACCGCCTATTCAGCGCCCAAGAATATATCTGACTAGTAAGAATCTTAAAACCTATGTATTGAAATCTCTCTGTAAGTGAGTCAAGTGGGTGTAAAGCGTCATAAACTCAGCACTGAAAAGCAGCTAAACCCCATTATAAAAATCAATTACTTTTAAAAACCCGTGAAACAAAGACAGTGAAAGAGAGAGAAATTCTTACAAAATTCGTTCAGAGGCTGTGATGCCACATGGGTTGACCATATCTAGACCCACAGCTGATTGAGACATAGGGGTGGACACTCTTGGGGCTGAGAGGTTTGGTGAGGTTGGGTGAGCAAATGCAGACCCTTTAAAGTAATACTGCGTGGTACCCATCCCATGGGTCCCAAATCTCCAGGTTCAAGGGCATCTTCCTACATCGAAAACATGCATGAGAAACCCATAAGATGGTACACCGTGTGATCGGGAAAGGTTTCTAAAACGCACCTCATTTCTCATCTCCTTCTGCTCGGGTTCGCCATTCCAGCCGCTTTCCTAGCAATCTCCCTCCTTGGAGAATCAGCAACTTTAAACTCCTGTTCCGTACAGGTTGCAATTTGTCCTGAGGAGGAACGGGAAGAGGGGGAACCAATGAGAGACTAGCTCTAGGTCTTGGGACAGGCACAGGTCACTCTATTTTCCCATCAGGAAGAAGAATTAACCACAGGCTCAGCCTGCCGCCCGGAAACAGAATAGGGCCTGAAGCAATCCTGCGCTTTTGTGGCCAGCTCCCAAGAAATCGAGTTGAAAAATGGAGCTCAGGGGCACTGCAATTCACAAACCTGCAGAGTTATAAATGATAACTCTCGTCCACAAATATATTGAGGGAAGGCAACGAAGAGGATTTGAAAGCATGGCATAATTGCAGGAAACAGATTTCAGGAGGGAGATTCGAATCGCCGTTAAAGCAAAGGAAAAGCGGCAAAACCTCGACAATGATTCCCTTGGCCAAAAAGGTTGTATGCGTTTTTTCCTGAATATATTCAGGAAAAAACGCATACGCCCTTTTTGGCCAACCAAGCAACCTGGAAAGGTAAATCAGCGCTACAAAGAAGTCTCGCTTCCCATCGGTCAAAAGGGCCATGCTGAATAAAGTGTCAAAACCAGAAATGCAGGACAGGCCATGGAGAAACGGGAGCCTTGCTACGCTGATGGGCGGGATGTAAATTGCCAACAGCCACTCTGGAGAGGTGTACGGTGTGTACTGAGACATCTAAAAAACTCAGCTTAGAGAGCATAGGGCACTTCCACTCATGGGCGTATAAACTGGGAAAACTAAAAATCAGCAAGACACAGGCACCCCAAAGTTTAGGGCTGCTCTGTTGGCAAGAATCTCCATTTCGTTACACCTTAAATATCCCAGGAAAGAGAAAAATGGATACAGAAGTTGTGGTCCTTATGTACAATGGAATATCACTCAGCCATGAAATCTACGTCATAAGGCTCGTAGCAGCATGATGAGTGGATTTAGGTATGACGATTCTAGGTGAAATAAGTCACACAGAAAAAAAAAAAAAACTTATCATAAGATATCACATATAGAGGGAAAGTAAAAACCACTACACTTGAACTGAATTACAAAACAGAAGAGAGTCACACGTTTAGAAAACACACTATGGCTGCTTAACGGGAAAGGTGAGGTGGGGTGATGCATAAAACCAGGGTTACAAATTAGCTCAGATAGCGTTCCATAAACCCAATATGTAATAGACAAGACCTACTCCTTACTCAGTGAACGGGACCCAACACCCCCTATTCACCGACCAAGAATATATCTGACAAGTAACAATCTTAAAACCTATGTATTGAAATCTCTCTGTAAGTGAGTCAAGTGCGTGTAAAGCATCATAAACACAGCACTGAAAAGCAGCTAAACCCCATTATAAAAATCAATTACTTTTAAAAACCCGTGAAACAAAGACAGTGAAAGAGAGAGAAATTCTTACAAAATTCGTTCAGAGGCTGTGATGCCACCTGGGTTGACCATATCTAGACCCACAGCTGATTGAGACATAAGGGTGGACACTCTTGGGGCTGAGAGGTTTGCTGAGGTTGGGTGAGCAAATGCAGACCCTTTAAAGTAATACTGCGTGGTACCCATCCAATGGGTCCCAAATCTCCAGGTACAAGGGCATCTTCCTACATCGAAAACATGCATGAGAAACCAAAAAAATGGTACACCGTGTGATCGGGAGAGGTTTCTAAAACGCACCTCATTTCTCATCTCCTTGTTCTCGGGTTCGCCATTCCAGCCGCTTTCCCAGCAATCTCCCTCCTTGGAGAATCAGCACCTTTAACCTCCTGTTCCGTACAGGTTGCAATTTGTCCTGAGGATGAAAGGGAAGAGGGGGAACCAATGAGAGACTAGCTCTAGGTCTTGGGACAGGCACAGGTCACTCTATTTTCCCATCAGGAAGAAGAATTAACCACAGGCTCAGCCTGCCGCCCGGAAGCAGAATAGGGCCTGAAGCAATCCTGCGCTTTTGCAGCCAGCTCCCAAGAAAGCGAGTTGAAAAATGGAGCTCAGGGGCACTGCAATTCACAAACCTGCAGAGTTATAAATGGTAACTCTCGTCCACAAATATACTGAGGGAAGGCAACGAAGAGGATTTGAAACCAAGGCAGAATTGCAGGAAACAGATTTCAGGAGGGAGATTCGAATCGCCTTTAAAGCACAGGAAAAGCGGCAAAACCTCGACAATGATGCCCTTGGCCAAAAAGGGCATATGCGTTTTTTCCTGAATATATTCAGGAAAAAACGCATACGCCCTTTTTGGCCAACCAAGCAACCTGGAAAGGCAAATCAGCGCCACAAAGAAGTCTCGCTTCCCATCGGTCAAAAGGGCCATGCTGAATAAAGTGTCAAAACCAGAAATGCAGGACAGGCCATGGAGAAACGGGAGCCTTGCTACGCTGATGGACGAGATGTAAATTGCCAACAGCCACTCTGGAGAGGTGTACGGTGTGTCTTGAAACATCTAAAAAACTCAGCTTAGAGAGCATAGGGCACTTCCACTCATGGGCGTATAAATTGGGAAAACTAAAAATCAGCAAGACACAGGCACCCCAAAGTTTAGGGCTGCTCTGTTGAGAAGAAGATCCACTTCGTTACACCTTAAATATCCCAGGAAAGAGAAAAATGGATACAGAAGTTGTGGTCCTTATGTACAATGGAATATCACTCAGCCATGAAATCAACGTCATAAGGCTCGTAGCAGCATGATGAGTGGATTTAGGTACGACGATTCTACGTGAAATAAGTCACACAGAAAAAAAAAAACTTATCATAAGATATCACTTATAGAGGGAAAGTAAAAACCGCTACACTTGAACTGAATTACAAAACAGAAGAGAGTCACACGTTTAGAAAACACACTATGGCTGCTTAACGGGAAAGGTGAGGTGGGGTGATGCATAAAACCAGGGTTACAAATTAGCTCAGATACCGTTCCATAAACCCAATATGTAATAGACAAGACCTACTCCTTGCTCAGTGAACGGGACCCAACACCCCCTATTCACCGCCCAAGAATATATCTGACTAGTAAGAATCTTAAAACCTATGTATTGAAATCTCTCTGTAAGTGAGTCAAGTGGGTGTAAAGCGTCATAAACACAGCACTGAAAAGCAGCTAAACCCCATTATAAAAATCAATTACTTTTAAAAACCCGTGAAACAAAGACAGTGAAAGAGAGAGAAATTCTTACAAAATTCGTTCAGAGGCTGTGATGCCACATGGGTTGACCATATCTAGACCCACAGCTGATTGAGACATAGGGGTGGACACTCTTGGGGCTGAGAGATTTGGTGAGGTTGGGTGAGCAAATGCAGACCCTTTAAAGTAATACTGCGTGGTACCCATCCCATGGGTCCCAAATCTCCAGGTTCAAGGGCATCTTCCTACATCGAAAACATGCATGAGAAACCCATAAGATGGTACACCGTGTGATCGGGAAAGGTTTCTAAAACGCACCTCATTTCTCATCTCCTTCTGCTCGGGTTCGCCATTCCAGCCGCTTTCCTAGCAATCTCCCTCCTTGGAGAATCAGCACCTTTAAACTCCTGTTCCGTACAGGTTGCAATTTGTCCTGAGGAGGAACGGGAAGAGGGGGAACCAATGAGAGACTAGCTCTAGGTCTTGGGACAGGCACAGGTCACTCTATTTTCCCATCAGGAAGAAGAATTAACCACAGGCTCAGCCTGCCGCCCGGAAGCAGAATAGGGCCTGAAGCAATCCTGCGCTTTTGCAGCCAGCTCCCAAGAAATCGAGTTGAAAAATGGAGCTCAGGGGCACTGCAATTCACAAACCTGCAGAGTTATAAATGATAACTCTCGTCCACAAATATATTGAGGGAAGGCAACGAAGAGGATTTGAAAGCAAGGCATAATTGCAGGAAACAGATTTCAGGAGGGAGATTCGAATCGCCGTTAAAGCAAAGGAAAAGCGGCAAAACCTCGACAATGATGCCCTTGGCCAAAAAGGTTGTATGCGTTTTTTCCTGAATATATTCAGGAAAAAACGCATACGCCCTTTTTGGCCAACCAAGCAACCTGGAAAGGTAAATCAGCGCTACAAAGAAGTCTCGCTTCCCATCGGTCAAAAGGGCCATGCTGAATAAAGTGTCAAAACCAGAAATGCAGGACAGGCCATGGAGAAACGGGAGCCTTGCTACGCTGATGGGCGGGATGTAAATTGCCAACAGCCACTCTGGAGAGGTGTACGGTGTGTCCTGAGACATCTAAAAAACTCAGCTTAGAGAGCATAGGGCACTTCCACTCATGGGCGTATAAACTGGGAAAACTAAAAATCAGCAAGACACAGGCACCCCAAAGTTTAGGGCTGCTCTGTTGGCAAGAATCTCCACTTCGTTACACCTTAAATATCCCAGGAAAGAGAAAAATGGATACAGAAGTTGTGGTCCTTATGTACAATGGAATATCACTCAGCCATGAAATCTACGTCATAAGGCTCGTAGCAGCATGATGAGTGGATTTAGGTATGACGATTCTAGGTGAAATAAGTCACACAGAAAAAAAAAAAAAACTTATCATAAGATATCACTTATAGAGGGAAAGTAAAAACCACTACACTTGAACTGAATTACAAAACAGAAGAGAGTCACACGTTTAGAAAACACACTATGGCTGCTTAACGGGAATGGTGAGGTGGGGTGATGCATAAAACCAGGGTTACAAATTAGCTCAGATAGCGTTCCATAAACCCAATATGTAATAGACAAGACCTACTCCTTACTCAGTGAACGGGACCCAACACCCCCTATTCACCGACCAAGAATATATCTGACAAGTAACAATCTTAAAACCTATGTATTGAAATCTCTCTGTAAGTGAGTCAAGTGCGTGTAAAGCATCATAAACACAGCACTGAAAAGCAGCTAAACCCCATTATAAAAATCAATTACTTTTAAAAACCCGTGAAACAAAGACAGTGAAAGAGAGAGAAATTCTTACAAAATTCTTTCAGAGGCTGTGATGCCACCTGGGTTGACCATATCTAGACCCACAGCTGATTGAGACATAAGGGTGGACACTCTTGGGGCTGAGAGGTTTGCTGAGGTTGGGTGAGCAAATGCAGACCCTTTAAAGTAATACTGCGTGGTACCCATCCCATGGGTCCCAAATCTCCAGGTTCAAGGGCATCTTCCTACATCGAAAACATGCATGAGAAACCAAAAAAATGGTACACCGTGTGATCGGGAGAGGTTTCTAAAACGCACCTCATTTCTCATCTCCTTGTTCTCGGGTTCGCCATTCCAGCCGCTTTCCCAGCAATCTCCCTCCTTGGAGAATCAGCACCTTTAACCTCCTGTTCCGTACAGGTTGCAATTTGTCCTGAGGATGAAAGGAAAGAGGGGGAACCAATGAGAGACTAGCTCTAGGTCTTGGGACAGGCACAGGTCACTCTATTTTCCCATCAGGAAGAAGAATTAACCACAGGCTCAGCCTGCCGCCCGGAAGCAGAATAGGGCCTGAAGCAATCCTGAGCTTTTGCGGCCAGCTCCCAAGAAAGCGAGTTGAAAAATGGAGCTCAGGGGCACTGCAATTCACAAACCTGCAGAGTTATAAATGGTAACTCTCGTCCACAAATATACTGAGGAAAGGCAACGAAGAGGATTTGAAACCAAGGCAGAATTGCAGGAAACAGATTTCAGGAGGGAGATTCGAATCGCCTTTAAAGCACAGGAAAAGCGGCAAAACCTCGACAATGATGCCCTTGGCCAAAAAGGGCGTATGCGTTTTTTCCTGAATATATTCAGGAAAAAACGCATACGCCCTTTTTGGCCAACCAAGCAACCTGGAAAGGCAAATCAGCGCCACAAAGAAGTCTCGCTTCCCATCGGTCAAAAGGGCCATGCTGAATAAAGTGTCAAAACCAGAAATGCAGGACAGGCCATGGAGAAACGGGAGCCTTGCTACGCTGATGGACGAGATGTAAATTGCCAACAGCCACTCTGGAGAGGTGTACGGTGTGTCTTGAAACATCTAAAAAACTCAGCTTAGAGAGCATAGGGCACTTCCACTCATGGGCGTATAAATTGGGAAAACTAAAAATCAGCAAGACACAGGCACCCCAAAGTTTAGGGCTGCTCTGTTGAGAAGAAGATCCACTTCGTTACACCTTAAATATCCCAGGAAAGAGAAAAATGGATACAGAAGTTGTGGTCCTTATGTACAATGGAATATCACTCAGCCATGAAATCAACGTCATAAGGCTCGTAGCAGCATGATGAGTGGATTTAGGTACGACGCTTCTACGTGAAATAATTCACACAGAAAAAAAAAAAAACTTATCATAAGATATCACTTATAGAGGGAATGTAAAAACCGCTACACTTGAACTGAATTACAAAACAGAAGAGAGTCACACGTTTAGGAAACACACTATGGCTCCTTAACGGGAAAGGTGAGGTGGGGTGATGCATAAAACAAGGGTTACAGATTAGCTCAGATACCGTTCCATAAACCCAATATGTAATAGACAAGACCTACTCCTTGCTCATTGAACGGGACCCAACACCCCCTATTCACCGCCCAAGAATATATCTGACTAGTAAGAATCTTAAAACCTATGTATTGAAATCTCTCTGTAAGTGAGTCAAGTGGGTGTAAAGCGGCATAAACACAGCACTGAAAAGCAGCTAAACCCCATTATAAAAATCAATTACTTTTAAACACCCGTGAAACAAAGACAGTGAAAGAGAGAGAAATTCTTACAAAATTCGTTCAGAGGCTGTGATGCCACCAGGATTGACCATATCTAGACCCACAGCTGATTGAGACATAGGGGTGGACACTCTTGGGGCTGAGAGGTTTGGTGAGGTTGGGTGAGCAAATGCAGACCCTTTAAAGTAATACTCCGTGGTACCCATCCCATGGGTCCCAAATCTCCAGGTTCAAGGGCATCTTCCTACATCGAAAACATGCATGAGAAACCCAGAAGATGGTACACCGTGTGATCGGGAAAGGTTTCTAAAACGCACCTCATTTCTCATCTCCTTCTGCTCGGGTTCGCCATTCCAGCCGCTTTCCTAGCAATCTCCCTCCTTGGAGAATCAGCACCTTTAACCTCCTGTTCCGTACAGGTTGCAATTGGTCCTGAGGATGAACGGGAAGACGGGGAACCAATGAGAGACTAGCTCTAGGTGTTGGGACAAGAACAGGTCACGCTATTTTCCCATCAGAAAGAAGAATTAACCAAAGGCTCAGCCTACCGCCCGGAAGCAGAATAGGGCCTGAAGCAATCCTGCGCTTTTGCGGCCAGCTCCCAAGAAAGCGAGTTGAGAAATGGAGCTCAGGGGCACTGCAATTCACAAACCTGCAGAGTTATAAATGATAACTCTCGTCCACAAATATATTGAGGGAAGGCAACGAAGAGGATTTGAAAGCAAGGCAGAATTGCAGGAAACAGATTTCAGGAGGGAGATTCGAATCACCTTTAAAGCACAGGAAAAGCGGCAAAACCTCGACAATGATGCCCTTGGCCAAAAAGGTTGTATGCGTTTTTTCCTGAATATATTCAGGAAAAAACGCATACGCCCTTTTTGGCCAACCAAGCAACCTGGAAAGGCAAATCAGCGCTACAAAGAAGTCTCGCTTCCCATCGGTCAAAAGGGCCATGCTGAATAAAGTGTCAAAACCAGAAATGCAGGACAGGCCATGGAGAAACGGGAGCCTTGCTACGCTGATGGGCGGGATGTAAATTGCCAACAGCCACTCTGGAGAGGTGTACGATGTGTCCTGAGACATCTAAATAACTCAGCTTAGAGAGCATAGGGCACTTCCACTCATGGGCGTATAAATTGGGAAAACTAAAAATCAGCAAGACACAGGCACCCCAAAGTTTAGGGCTGCTCTGTTGGCAAGAACCTCCACTTCGTTACACCTTAAATATCCCAGGAAAGAGAAAAATGGATACAGAAGTTGTGGTCCTTATGTACAATGGAATATCACTCAGCCATGAAATCTACGTCATAAGGCTCGTAGCAGCATGATGAGTGGATTTAGGTACGACGATTCTACGTGAAATAAGTCACACAGAAAAAAAAAAAAAAACTTATCATAAGATATCACTTATAGAGGGAAAGTAAAAACCGCTACACTTGAACTGAATTACAAAACAGAAGAGAGTCACACGTTTAGAAAACACACTATGGCTGCTTAACGGGAAAGGTGAGGTGGGGTGATGCATAAAACCAGGGTTTCAAATTAGCTCAGATACCGTTCCATAAACCCAACATGTAATAGACAAGACCTACTCCTTGCTCAGTGAACGGGACTCAACACCCCCTATTCACCGCCCAAAAATATATCTGACTAGTAAGAATCTTAAAACCTATGTATTGAAATCTCTCTGTAAGTGAGTCAAGTGGTTGTAAAGCGGCATAAACACAGCATTGAAAAGCAGCTAAACCCCATTATAAAAATCAATTACTTTTAAAAACCCGTGAAACAAAGACAGTGAAAGAGAGAGAAATTCTTACAAAATTCGTTCAGAGGCTGTGATGCCACCTGGGTTGACCATATCTAGACCCACAGCTGATTGAGACATAAGGGTGGACACTCTTGGGGCTGAGAGGTTTGGTGAGGTTGGGTGAGCAAACGCAGACCCTTGAAAGTAATACTGTGTGGTACCCATCCCATGGGTCCCAAATCTCCAGGTTCAAGGGCATCTTCCTACATCGAAAACATGCATGAGAAACCCAGAAAATGGTACACCGTGTGATCAGGAAAGGTTTCTAAAACGCACCTCATTTCTCATCTCCTTCTGCTCGGGTTTGCCATTCCAGCCGCTTTCCTAGCAATCTCCCTCCTTGGAGAATCAGCACCTTTAACCTCCTGTTCCGTACAGGTTGCAATTTGTCCTGAGGAGGAACGGGAAGAGGGGGAACCAATGAGAGACTAGCTCTAGGTCTTGGGACAGGCACAGGTCACTCTATTTTCCCATCACGAAGAAGAATTAACCACAGGCTCAGCCTGCCACCCGGAAGCAGAATAGGGCCTGAAGCAATCCTGCGCTTTTGCGGCCAGCTCCCAAGAAAGCGAGTTGAAAAATGGAGCTCAGGGGCACTGCAATTCACAAACCTGCAGAGTTATAAATGATAACTCTCGTCCACAAATATATTGAGGGAAGGCAACGAAGAGGATTTGAAAGCAAGGCAGAATTGCAGGAAACAGATTTCAGGAGGGAGATTCGAATCGCCTTTAAAGCACAGGAAAAGCGGCAAAACCTCGACAATGATGCCCTTGGACAAAAAGGGCGTATGTGTTTTTTCCTGAATATATTCAGGAAAAAACGCATACGCCCTTTTTGGCCAACCAAGCAACCTGGAAAGGCAAATCAGCGCTACAAAGAAGTCTCGCTTCCCATCGGTCAAAAGGGTCATGCTGTATAAAGTGTCAAAACCAGAAATGCAGGACAGGCCATGGAGAAACGGGAGCCTTGCTACGCTGATGGGCGGGATGTAAATTGCCAACAGCCACTCTGGAGAGGTGTACGATGTGTCCTGAGACATCTAAAAATCTCAGCTTAGAGAGCATAGGGCACTTCCACTCATGGGCGTATAAATTGGGAAAACTAAAAATCAGCAAGACACAGGCACCCCAAAGTTTAGGGCTGCTCTGTTGGCAAGAACCTCCACTTCGTTACACCTTAAATATCCCAGGAAAGAGAAAAATGGATACAGAAGTTGTTGTCCTTATGTACAATGGAATATCACTCAGCCATGAAATCTACGTCATAAGGCTCGTAGCAGCATGATGAGTGGATTTAGGTACGACGATTCTACGTGAAATAAGTCACACAGAAAAAAAAAAAAAACTTATCATAAGATATCACTTGTACAGGGAAAGTAAAAACCGCTACACTTGAACTGAATTACAAAACAGAAGAGAGTCACACGTTTAGAAAACACACTATGGCTGCTTAACGGGAAAGGTGAGGTGGGGTGATGCATAAAACCAGGGTTACAAATTAGCTCAGATACCGTTCCATAAACCCAATATGTAATAGACAAGACCTACTCCTTGCTCAGTGAACGGGACCCAACACCGCCTATTCACCGCCCAAGAATATATCTGACTAGTAAGAATCTTAAAACCTATGTATTGAAATCTCTCTGTAAGTGAGTCAAGTGGGTGTAAAGCGTCATAAACACAGCACTGAAAAGCAGCTAAACCCCATTATAAAAATCAATTACTTTTAAAAACCCGTGAAACAAAGACAGTGAAAGAGAGAGAAATTCTTACAAAATTCGTTCAGAGGCTGTGATGCCACATGGGTTGACCATATCTAGACCCACAGCTGATTGAGACATAGGGGAGGACACTCTTGGGGCTGAGAGGTTTGGTGAGGTTGGGTGAGCAAATGCAGACCCTTTAAAGTAATACTGCGTGGTACCCATCCCATGGGTCCCAAATCTCCAGGTTCAAGGGCATCTTCCTACATCGAAAACATGCATGAGAAACCCATAAGATGGTACACCGTGTGATCGGGAAAGGTTTCTAAAACGCACCTCATTTCTCATCTCCTTCTGCTCGGGTTCGCCATTCCAGCCGCTTTCCTAGCAATCTCCCTCCTTGGAGAATCAGCACCTTTAAACTCCTGTTCCGTACAGGTTGCAATTTGTCCTGAGGAGGAACGGGAAGAGGGGGAACCAATGAGAGACTAGCTCTAGGTCTTGGGACAGGCACAGGTCACTCTATTTTCCCATCAGGAAGAAGAATTAACCACAGGCTCAGCCTGCCGCCCGGAAGCAGAATAGGGCCTGAAGCAATCCTGCGCTTTTGCGGCCAGCTCCCAAGAAATCGAGTTGAAAAATGGAGCTCAGGGGCACTGCAATTCACAAACCTGCAGAGTTATAAATGATAACTCTCGTCCACAAATATATTGAGGGAAGGCAACGAAGAGGATTTGAAAGCAAGGCATAATTGCAGGAAACAGATTTCAGGAGGGAGATTCGAATCGCCGTTAAAGCAAAGGAAAAGCGGCAAAACCTCGACAATGATGCCCTTGGCCAAAAAGGTTGTATGCGTTTTTTCCTGAATATATTCAGGAAAAAACGCATACGCCCTTTTTGGCCAACCAAGCAACCTGGAAAGGTAAATCAGCGCTACAAAGAAGTCTCGCTTCCCATCGGTCAAAAGGGCCATGCTGAATAAAGTGTCAAAACCAGAAATGCAGGACAGGCCATGGAGAAACGGGAGCCTTGCTACGCTGATGGGCGGGATGTAAATTGCCAACAGCCACTCTGGAGAGGTGTACGGTGTGTCCTGAGACATCTAAAAAACTCAGCTTAGAGAGCATAGGGCACTTCCACTCATGGGCGTATAAACTGGGAAAACTAAAAATCAGCAAGACACAGGCACCCCAAAGTTTAGGGCTGCTCTGTTGGCAAGAATCTCCACTTCGTTACACCTTAAATATCCCAGGAAAGAGAAAAATGGATACAGAAGTTGTGGTCCTTATGTACAATGGAATATCACTCAGCCATGAAATCTACGTCATAAGGCTCGTAGCAGCATGATGAGTGGATTTAGGTATGACGATTCTAGGTGAAATAAGTCACACAGAAAAAAAAAAAAACTTATCATAAGATATCACTTATAGAGGGAAAGTAAAAACCACTACACTTGAACTGAATTACAAAACAGAAGAGAGTCACACGTTTAGAAAACACACTATGGCTGCTTAACGGGAAAGGTGAGGTGGGGTGATGCATAAAACCAGGGTTACAAATTAGCTCAGATAGCGTTCCATAAACCCAATATGTAATAGACAAGACCTACACCTTACTCAGTGAACGGGACCCAACACCCCCTATTCACCGACCAAGAATATATCTGACAAGTAACAATCTTAAAACCTATGTATTGAAATCTCTCTGTAAGTGAGTCAAGTGCGTGTAAAGCATCATAAACACCGCACTGAAAAGCAGCTAAACCCCATTATAAAAATCAATTACTTTTAAAAACCCGTGAAACAAAGACAGTGAAAGAGAGAGAAATTCTTACAAAATTCGTTCAGAGGCTGTGATGACACCTGGGTTGACCATATCTAGACCCACAGCTGATTGAGACATAAGGGTGGACACTCTTGGGGCTGAGAGGTTTGCTGAGGTTGGGTGAGCAAATGCAGACCCTTTAAAGTAATACTGCGTGGTACCCATCCCATGGGTCCCAAATCTCCAGGTTCAAGGGCATCTTCCTACATCGAAAACATGCATGAGAAACCCAAAAAATGGTACACCGTGTGATCGGGAAAGGTTTCTAAAACGCACCTCATTTCTCATCTCCTTCTGCTCGGGTTCGCCATTCCAGCCACTTTCCTAGCAATCTCCCTCCTTGGAGAATCAGCACCTTTAACCTCCTGTTTCGTACAGGTTGCAATTTGTCCTGAGGATGAACGGGAAGAGGGGGAACCAATGAGAGACTAGCTCTAGGTCTTGGGACAGGCACAGGTCACTCTATTTTCCCATCAGGAAGAAGAATTAACCACAGGCTCAGCCTGCCGCCCGGAAGCAGAATAGGGCCTGAAGCAATCCTGCGCTTTTGCGGCCAGCTCCCAAGAAAGCGAGTTGAAAAATGGAGCTCAGGGGCACTGCGATTCACAAACCTGCAGAGTTATAAATGGTAACTCTCGTCCACAAATATATTGAGGGAAGGCAACGAAGAGGATTTGAAACCAAGGCAGAATTGCAGGAAACAGATTTCAGGAGGGAAATTCGAATCGCCTTTAAAGCACAGGAAAAGCGGCAAAACCTCGACAATGATGCCCTTGGCCAAAAAGGGCGTATGCGTTTTTTCCTGAATATATTCAGGAAAAAACGCATACGCCCTTTTTGGCCAACCAAGCAACATGGAAAGGCAAATCAGCGCTACAAAGAAGTCTCGCTTCCCATCGGTCAAAAGGGTCATGCTGAATAAAGTGTCAAAACCAGAAATGCAGGACAGGCCATGGAGAAACGGGAGCCTTGCTACGCTGATGGGCGGGATGTAAATTGCCAACAGCCACTCTGGAGATGTGTACGATGTGTCCTGAGACATCTAAAAAACTCAGCTTAGAGAGCATAGGGCACTTCCACTCATGGGCGTATAAACTGGGAAAACTAAAAATCAGCAAGACACAGGCACCCCAAAGTTTAGGGCTGCTCTGTTGGCAAGAACCTCCACTTCGTTACACCTTAAATATCCCAGGAAAGAGAAAAATGGATACAGAAGTTGTGGTCCTTATGTACAATGGAATATCACTCAGCCATGAAATCTACGTCATAAGGCTCGTAGCAGCATGATGAGTGGATTTAGGTACGACGATTCTACGTGAAATAAGTCACACAGAAAAAAAAAAAACTTATCATAAGATATCACTTATAGAGGGAAAGTAAAAACCGCTACACTTGAACTGAATTACAAAACAGAAGAGAGTCACACGTTTAGAAAACACACTATGGCTGCTTAACGGGAAAGGTGAGGTGGGGTGATGCATAAAACCAGGGTTACAAATTAGCTCAGATACCGTTCCATAAACCCAATATGTAATAGACAAGACCTACTCCTTGCTCAGTGAACGGGACCCAACACCGCCTATTCACCGCCCAAGAATATATCTGACTAGTAAGAATCTTAAAACCTATGTATTGAAATCTCTCTGTAAGTGAGTCAAGTGGGTGTAAAGCGTCATAAACTCAGCACTGAAAAGCAGCTAAACCCCATTATAAAAATCAATTACTTTTAAAAACCCGTGAAACAAAGACAGTGAAAGAGAGAGAAATTCTTACAAAATTCGTTCAGAGGCTGTGATGCCACATGGGTTGACCATATCTAGACCCACAGCTGATTGAGACATAGGGGTGGACACTCTTGGGGCTGAGAGGTTTGGTGAGGTTGGGTGAGCAAATGCAGACCCTTTAAAGTAATACTGCGTGGTACCCATCCCATGGGTCCCAAATCTCCAGGTTCAAGGGCATCTTCCTACATCGAAAACATGCATGAGAAACCCATAAGATGGTACACCGTGTGATCGGGAAAGGTTTCTAAAACGCACCTCATTTCTCATCTCCTTCTGCTCGGGTTCGCCATTCCAGCCGCTTTCCTAGCAATCTCCCTCCTTGGAGAATCAGCAACTTTAAACTCCTGTTCCGTACAGGTTGCAATTTGTCCTGAGGAGGAACGGGAAGAGGGGGAACCAATGAGAGACTAGCTCTAGGTCTTGGGACAGGCACAGGTCACTCTATTTTCCCATCAGGAAGAAGAATTAACCACAGGCTCAGCCTGCCGCCCGGAAACAGAATAGGGCCTGAAGCAATCCTGCGCTTTTGTGGCCAGCTCCCAAGAAATCGAGTTGAAAAATGGAGCTCAGGGGCACTGCAATTCACAAACCTGCAGAGTTATAAATGATAACTCTCGTCCACAAATATATTGAGGGAAGGCAACGAAGAGGATTTGAAAGCATGGCATAATTGCAGGAAACAGATTTCAGGAGGGAGATTCGAATCGCCGTTAAAGCAAAGGAAAAGCGGCAAAACCTCGACAATGATTCCCTTGGCCAAAAAGGTTGTATGCGTTTTTTCCTGAATATATTCAGGAAAAAACGCATACGCCCTTTTTGGCCAACCAAGCAACCTGGAAAGGTAAATCAGCGCTACAAAGAAGTCTCGCTTCCCATCGGTCAAAAGGGCCATGCTGAATAAAGTGTCAAAACCAGAAATGCAGGACAGGCCATGGAGAAACGGGAGCCTTGCTACGCTGATGGGCGGGATGTAAATTGCCAACAGCCACTCTGGAGAGGTGTACGGTGTGTACTGAGACATCTAAAAAACTCAGCTTAGAGAGCATAGGGCACTTCCACTCATGGGCGTATAAACTGGGAAAACTAAAAATCAGCAAGACACAGGCACCCCAAAGTTTAGGGCTGCTCTGTTGGCAAGAATCTCCATTTCGTTACACCTTAAATATCCCAGGAAAGAGAAAAATGGATACAGAAGTTGTGGTCCTTATGTACAATGGAATATCACTCAGCCATGAAATCTACGTCATAAGGCTCGTAGCAGCATGATGAGTGGATTTAGGTATGACGATTCTAGGTGAAATAAGTCACACAGAAAAAAAAAAAAAACTTATCATAAGATATCACATATAGAGGGAAAGTAAAAACCACTACACTTGAACTGAATTACAAAACAGAAGAGAGTCACACGTTTAGAAAACACACTATGGCTGCTTAACGGGAAAGGTGAGGTGGGGTGATGCATAAAACCAGGGTTACAAATTAGCTCAGATAGCGTTCCATAAACCCAATATGTAATAGACAAGACCTACTCCTTACTCAGTGAACGGGACCCAACACCCCCTATTCACCGACCAAGAATATATCTGACAAGTAACAATCTTAAAACCTATGTATTGAAATCTCTCTGTAAGTGAGTCAAGTGCGTGTAAAGCATCATAAACACAGCACTGAAAAGCAGCTAAACCCCATTATAAAAATCAATTACTTTTAAAAACCCGTGAAACAAAGACAGTGAAAGAGAGAGAAATTCTTACAAAATTCGTTCAGAGGCTGTGATGCCACCTGGGTTGACCATATCTAGACCCACAGCTGATTGAGACATAAGGGTGGACACTCTTGGGGCTGAGAGGTTTGCTGAGGTTGGGTGAGCAAATGCAGACCCTTTAAAGTAATACTGCGTGGTACCCATCCAATGGGTCCCAAATCTCCAGGTACAAGGGCATCTTCCTACATCGAAAACATGCATGAGAAACCAAAAAAATGGTACACCGTGTGATCGGGAGAGGTTTCTAAAACGCACCTCATTTCTCATCTCCTTGTTCTCGGGTTCGCCATTCCAGCCGCTTTCCCAGCAATCTCCCTCCTTGGAGAATCAGCACCTTTAACCTCCTGTTCCGTACAGGTTGCAATTTGTCCTGAGGATGAAAGGGAAGAGGGGGAACCAATGAGAGACTAGCTCTAGGTCTTGGGACAGGCACAGGTCACTCTATTTTCCCATCAGGAAGAAGAATTAACCACAGGCTCAGCCTGCCGCCCGGAAGCAGAATAGGGCCTGAAGCAATCCTGCGCTTTTGCAGCCAGCTCCCAAGAAAGCGAGTTGAAAAATGGAGCTCAGGGGCACTGCGATTCACAAACCTGCAGAGTTATAAATGGTAACTCTCGTCCACAAATATATTGAGGGAAGGCAACGAAGAGGATTTGAAACCAAGGCAGAATTGCAGGAAACAGATTTCAGGAGGGAAATTCGAATCGCCTTTAAAGCACAGGAAAAGCGGCAAAACCTCGACAATGATGCCCTTGGCCAAAAAGGGCGTATGCGTTTTTTCCTGAATATATTCAGGAAAAAACGCATACGCCCTTTTTGGCCAACCAAGCAACCTGGAAAGGCAAATCAGCGCTACAAAGAAGTCTCGCTTCCCATCGGTCAAAATGGTCATGCTGAATAAAGTGTCAAAACCAGAAATGCAGGACAGGCCATGGAGAAACGGGAGCCTTGCTACGCTGATGGGCGGGATGTAAATTGCCAACAGCCACTCTGGAGAGGTGTACGATGTGTCCTGAGACATCTAAAAAACTCAGCTTAGAGAGCATAGGGCACTTCCACTCATGGGCGTATAAATTGGGAAAACTAAAAATCAGCAAGACACAGGCACCCCAAAGTTTAGGGCTGCTCTGTTGGCAAGAACCTCCACTTCGTTACACCTTAAATATCCCAGGAAAGAGAAAAATGGATAAAGAAGTTGTGGTCCTTATGTACAATGGAATATCACTCAGCCATGAAATCTACGTCATAAGGCTCGTAGCAGCATGATGAGTGGATTTAGGTACGACGATTCTACGTGAAATAAGTCACACAGAAAAAAAAAAAAACTTATCATAAGATATCACTTATAGAGGGAAAGTAAAAACCGCTACACTTGAACTGAATTACAAAACAGAAGAGAGTCACACGTTTAGAAAACACACTATGGCTGCTTAACGGGAAAGGTGAGGTGGGGTGATGCATAAAACCAGGGTTACAAATTAGCTCAGATACCGTTCCATAAACCCAATATGTAATAGACAAGACCTACTCCTTGCTCAGTGAACGGGACCCAACACCGCCTATTCACCGCCCAAGAATATATCTGACTAGTAAGAATCTTAAAACCTATGTATTGAAATCTCTCTGTAAGTGAGTCAAGTGGGTGTAAAGCGTCATAAACTCAGCACTGAAAAGCAGCTAAACCCCATTATAAAAATCAATTACTTTTAAAAACCCGTGAAACAAAGACAGTGAAAGAGAGAGAAATTCTTACAAAATTCGTTCAGAGGCTGTGATGCCACATGGGTTGACCATATCTAGACCCACAGCTGATTGAGACATAGGGGTGGACACTCTTGGGGCTGAGAGGTTTGGTGAGGTTGGGTGAGCAAATGCAGACCCTTTAAAGTAATACTGCGTGGTACCCATCCCATGGGTCCCAAATCTCCAGGTTCAAGGGCATCTTCCTACATCGAAAACATGCATGAGAAACCCATAAGATGGTACACCGTGTGATCGGGAAAGGTTTCTAAAACGCACCTCATTTCTCATCTCCTTCTGCTCGGGTTCGCCATTCCAGCCGCTTTCCTAGCAATCTCCCTCCTTGGAGAATCAGCACCTTTAAACTCCTGTTCCGTACAGGTTGCAATTTGTCCTGAGGAGGAACGGGAAGAGGGGGAACCAATGAGAGACTAGCTCTAGGTCTTGGGACAGGCACAGGTCACTCTATTTTCCCATCAGGAAGAAGAATTAACCACAGGCTCAGCCTGCCGCCCGGAAGCAGAATAGGGCCTGAAGCAATCCTGCGCTTTTGCGGCCAGCTCCCAAGAAATCGAGTTGAAAAATGGAGCTCAGGGGCACTGCAATTCACAAACCTGCAGAGTTATAAATGATAACTCTCGTCCACAAATATATTGAGGGAAGGCAACGAAGAGGATTTGAAAGCAAGGCATAATTGCAGGAAACAGATTTCAGGAGGGAGATTCGAATCGCCGTTAAAGCAAAGGAAAAGCGGCAAAACCTCGACAATGATGCCCTTGGCCAAAAAGGTTGTATGCGTTTTTTCCTGAATATATTCAGGAAAAAACGCATACGCCCTTTTTGGCCAACCAAGCAACCTGGAAAGGTAAATCAGCGCTACAAAGAAGTCTCGCTTCCCATCGGTCAAAAGGGCCATGCTGAATAAAGTGTCAAAACCAGAAATGCAGGACAGGCCATGGAGAAACGGGAGCCTTGCTACGCTGATGGGCGGGATGTAAATTGCCAACAGCCACTCTGGAGAGGTGTACGGTATGTCCTGAGACATCTAAAAAACTCAGCTTAGAGAGCATAGGGCACTTCCACTCATGGGCGTATAAACTGGGAAAACTAAAAATCAGCAAGACACAGGCACCCCAAAGTTTAGGGCTGCTCTGTTGGCAAGAATCTCCACTTCGTTACACCTTAAATATCCCAGGAAAGAGAAAAATGGATACAGAAGTTGTGGTCCTTATGTACAATGGAATATCACTCAGCCATGAAATCTACGTCATAAGGCTCGTAGCAACATGATGAGTGGATTTAGGTATGACGATTCTAGGTGAAATAAGTCACACAGAAAAAAAAAAAAAAACTTATCATAAGATATCACTTATAGAGGGAAAGTAAAAACCACTACACTTGAACTGAATTACAAAACAGAAGAGAGTCACACGTTTAGAAAACACACTATGGCTGCTTAACGGGAAAGGTGAGGTGGGGTGATGCATAAAACCAGGGTTACAAATTAGCTCAGATAGCGTTCCATAAACCCAATATGTAATAGACAAGACCTACTCCTTACTCAGTGAACGGGACCCAACACCCCCTATTCACCGACCAAGAATATATCTGACAAGTAACAATCTTAAAACCTATGTATTGAAATCTCTCTGTAAGTGAGTCAAGTGCGTGTAAAGCATCATAAACACCGCACTGAAAAGCAGCTAAACCCCATTATAAAAATCAATTACTTTTAAAAACCCGTGAAACAAAGACAGTGAAAGAGAGAGAAATTCTTACAAAATTCGTTCAGAGGCTGTGATGACACCTGGGTTGACCATATCTAGACCCACAGCTGATTGAGACATAAGGGTGGACACTCTTGGGGCTGAGAGGTTTGCTGAGGTTGGGTGAGCAAATGCAGACCCTTTAAAGTAATACTGCGTGGTACCCATCCCATGGGTCCCAAATCTCCAGGTTCAAGGGCATCTTCCTACATCGAAAACATGCATGAGAAACCCAAAAAATGGTACACCGTGTGATCGGGAAAGGTTTCTAAAACGCACCTCATTTCTCATCTCCTTCTGCTCGGGTTCGCCATTCCAGCCACTTTCCTAGCAATCTCCCTCCTTGGAGAATCAGCACCTTTAACCTCCTGTTTCGTACAGGTTGCAATTTGTCCTGAGGATGAACGGGAAGAGGGGGAACCAATGAGAGACTAGCTCTAGGTCTTGGGACAGGCACAGGTCACTCTATTTTCCCATCAGGAAGAAGAATTAACCACAGGCTCAGCCTGCCGCCCGGAAGCAGAATAGGGCCTGAAGCAATCCTGCGCTTTTGCGGCCAGCTCCCAAGAAAGCGAGTTGAAAAATGGAGCTCAGGGGCACTGCGATTCACAAACCTGCAGAGTTATAAATGGTAACTCTCGTCCACAAATATATTGAGGGAAGGCAACGAAGAGGATTTGAAACCAAGGCAGAATTGCAGGAAACAGATTTCAGGAGGGAAATTCGAATCGCCTTTAAAGCACAGGAAAAGCGGCAAAACCTCGACAATGATGCCCTTGGCCAAAAAGGGCGTATGCGTTTTTTCCTGAATATATTCAGGAAAAAACGCATACGCCCTTTTTGGCCAACCAAGCAACATGGAAAGGCAAATCAGCGCTACAAAGAAGTCTCGCTTCCCATCGGTCAAAAGGGTCATGCTGAATAAAGTGTCAAAACCAGAAATGCAGGACAGGCCATGGAGAAACGGGAGCCTTGCTACGCTGATGGGCGGGATGTAAATTGCCAACAGCCACTCTGGAGAGGTGTACGATGTGTCCTGAGACATCTAAAAAACTCAGCTTAGAGAGCATAGGGCACTTCCACTCATGGGCGTATAAACTGGGAAAACTAAAAATCAGCAAGACACAGGCACCCCAAAGTTTAGGGCTGCTCTGTTGGCAAGAACCTCCACTTCGTTACACCTTAAATATCCCAGGAAAGAGAAAAATGGATACAGAAGTTGTGGTCCTTATGTACAATGGAATATCACTCAGCCATGAAATCTACGTCATAAGGCTCGTAGCAGCATGATGAGTGGATTTAGGTACGACGATTCTACGTGAAATAAGTCACACAGAAAAAAAAAAAACTTATCATAAGATATCACTTATAGAGGGAAAGTAAAAACCGCTACACTTGAACTGAATTACAAAACAGAAGAGAGTCACACGTTTAGAAAACACACTATGGCTGCTTAACGGGAAAGGTGAGGTGGGGTGATGCATAAAACCAGGGTTACAAATTAGCTCAGATACCGTTCCATAAACCCAATATGTAATAGACAAGACCTACTCCTTGCTCAGTGAACGGGACCCAACACCGCCTATTCACCGCCCAAGAATATATCTGACTAGTAAGAATCTTAAAACCTATGTATTGAAATCTCTCTGTAAGTGAGTCAAGTGGGTGTAAAGCGTCATAAACTCAGCACTGAAAAGCAGCTAAACCCCATTATAAAAATCAATTACTTTTAAAAACCCGTGAAACAAAGACAGTGAAAGAGAGAGAAATTCTTACAAAATTCGTTCAGAGGCTGTGATGCCACATGGGTTGACCATATCTAGACCCACAGCTGATTGAGACATAGGGGTGGACACTCTTGGGGCTGAGAGGTTTGGTGAGGTTGGGTGAGCAAATGCAGACCCTTTAAAGTAATACTGCGTGGTACCCATCCCATGGGTCCCAAATCTCCAGGTTCAAGGGCATCTTCCTACATCGAAAACATGCATGAGAAACCCATAAGATGGTACACCGTGTGATCGGGAAAGGTTTCTAAAACGCACCTCATTTCTCATCTCCTTCTGCTCGGGTTCGCCATTCCAGCCGCTTTCCTAGCAATCTCCCTCCTTGGAGAATCAGCAACTTTAAACTCCTGTTCCGTACAGGTTGCAATTTGTCCTGAGGAGGAACGGGAAGAGGGGGAACCAATGAGAGACTAGCTCTAGGTCTTGGGACAGGCACAGGTCACTCTATTTTCCCATCAGGAAGAAGAATTAACCACAGGCTCAGCCTGCCGCCCGGAAACAGAATAGGGCCTGAAGCAATCCTGCGCTTTTGTGGCCAGCTCCCAAGAAATCGAGTTGAAAAATGGAGCTCAGGGGCACTGCAATTCACAAACCTGCAGAGTTATAAATGATAACTCTCGTCCACAAATATATTGAGGGAAGGCAACGAAGAGGATTTGAAAGCATGGCATAATTGCAGGAAACAGATTTCAGGAGGGAGATTCGAATCGCCGTTAAAGCAAAGGAAAAGCGGCAAAACCTCGACAATGATTCCCTTGGCCAAAAAGGTTGTATGCGTTTTTTCCTGAATATATTCAGGAAAAAACGCATACGCCCTTTTTGGCCAACCAAGCAACCTGGAAAGGTAAATCAGCGCTACAAAGAAGTCTCGCTTCCCATCGGTCAAAAGGGCCATGCTGAATAAAGTGTCAAAACCAGAAATGCAGGACAGGCCATGGAGAAACGGGAGCCTTGCTACGCTGATGGGCGGGATGTAAATTGCCAACAGCCACTCTGGAGAGGTGTACGGTGTGTACTGAGACATCTAAAAAACTCAGCTTAGAGAGCATAGGGCACTTCCACTCATGGGCGTATAAACTGGGAAAACTAAAAATCAGCAAGACACAGGCACCCCAAAGTTTAGGGCTGCTCTGTTGGCAAGAATCTCCATTTCGTTACACCTTAAATATCCCAGGAAAGAGAAAAATGGATACAGAAGTTGTGGTCCTTATGTACAATGGAATATCACTCAGCCATGAAATCTACGTCATAAGGCTCGTAGCAGCATGATGAGTGGATTTAGGTATGACGATTCTAGGTGAAATAAGTCACACAGAAAAAAAAAAAAACTTATCATAAGATATCACATATAGAGGGAAAGTAAAAACCACTACACTTGAACTGAATTACAAAACAGAAGAGAGTCACACGTTTAGAAAACACACTATGGCTGCTTAACGGGAAAGGTGAGGTGGGGTGATGCATAAAACCAGGGTTACAAATTAGCTCAGATAGCGTTCCATAAACCCAATATGTAATAGACAAGACCTACTCCTTACTCAGTGAACGGGACCCAACACCCCCTATTCACCGACCAAGAATATATCTGACAAGTAACAATCTTAAAACCTATGTATTGAAATCTCTCTGTAAGTGAGTCAAGTGCGTGTAAAGCATCATAAACACAGCACTGAAAAGCAGCTAAACCCCATTATAAAAATCAATTACTTTTAAAAACCCGTGAAACAAAGACAGTGAAAGAGAGAGAAATTCTTACAAAATTCGTTCAGAGGCTGTGATGCCACCTGGGTTGACCATATCTAGACCCACAGCTGATTGAGACATAAGGGTGGACACTCTTGGGGCTGAGAGGTTTGCTGAGGTTGGGTGAGCAAATGCAGACCCTTTAAAGTAATACTGCGTGGTACCCATCCAATGGGTCCCAAATCTCCAGGTACAAGGGCATCTTCCTACATCGAAAACATGCATGAGAAACCAAAAAAATGGTACACCGTGTGATCGGGAGAGGTTTCTAAAACGCACCTCATTTCTCATCTCCTTGTTCTCGGGTTCGCCATTCCAGCCGCTTTCCCAGCAATCTCCCTCCTTGGAGAATCAGCACCTTTAACCTCCTGTTCCGTACAGGTTGCAATTTGTCCTGAGGATGAAAGGGAAGAGGGGGAACCAATGAGAGACTAGCTCTAGGTCTTGGGACAGGCACAGGTCACTCTATTTTCCCATCAGGAAGAAGAATTAACCACAGGCTCAGCCTGCCGCCCGGAAGCAGAATAGGGCCTGAAGCAATCCTGCGCTTTTGCAGCCAGCTCCCAAGAAAGCGAGTTGAAAAATGGAGCTCAGGGGCACTGCAATTCACAAACCTGCAGAGTTATAAATGGTAACTCTCGTCCACAAATATACTGAGGGAAGGCAACGAAGAGGATTTGAAACCAAGGCAGAATTGCAGGAAACAGATTTCAGGAGGGAGATTCGAATCGCCTTTAAAGCACAGGAAAAGCGGCAAAACCTCGACAATGATGCCCTTGGCCAAAAAGGGCATATGCGTTTTTTCCTGAATATATTCAGGAAAAAACGCATACGCCCTTTTTGGCCAACCAAGCAACCTGGAAAGGCAAATCAGCGCCACAAAGAAGTCTCGCTTCCCATCGGTCAAAAGGGCCATGCTGAATAAAGTGTCAAAACCAGAAATGCAGGACAGGCCATGGAGAAACGGGAGCCTTGCTACGCTGATGGACGAGATGTAAATTGCCAACAGCCACTCTGGAGAGGTGTACGGTGTGTCTTGAAACATCTAAAAAACTCAGCTTAGAGAGCATAGGGCACTTCCACTCATGGGCGTATAAATTGGGAAAACTAAAAATCAGCAAGACACAGGCACCCCAAAGTTTAGGGCTGCTCTGTTGAGAAGAAGATCCACTTCGTTACACCTTAAATATCCCAGGAAAGAGAAAAATGGATACAGAAGTTGTGGTCCTTATGTACAATGGAATATCACTCAGCCATGAAATCAACGTCATAAGGCTCGTAGCAGCATGATGAGTGGATTTAGGTACGACGATTCTACGTGAAATAAGTCACACAGAAAAAAAAAAACTTATCATAAGATATCACTTATAGAGGGAAAGTAAAAACCGCTACACTTGAACTGAATTACAAAACAGAAGAGAGTCACACGTTTAGAAAACACACTATGGCTGCTTAACGGGAAAGGTGAGGTGGGGTGATGCATAAAACCAGGGTTACAAATTAGCTCAGATACCGTTCCATAAACCCAATATGTAATAGACAAGACCTACTCCTTGCTCAGTGAACGGGACCCAACACCCCCTATTCACCGCCCAAGAATATATCTGACTAGTAAGAATCTTAAAACCTATGTATTGAAATCTCTCTGTAAGTGAGTCAAGTGGGTGTAAAGCGTCATAAACACAGCACTGAAAAGCAGCTAAACCCCATTATAAAAATCAATTACTTTTAAAAACCCGTGAAACAAAGACAGTGAAAGAGAGAGAAATTCTTACAAAATTCGTTCAGAGGCTGTGATGCCACATGGGTTGACCATATCTAGACCCACAGCTGATTGAGACATAGGGGTGGACACTCTTGGGGCTGAGAGATTTGGTGAGGTTGGGTGAGCAAATGCAGACCCTTTAAAGTAATACTGCGTGGTACCCATCCCATGGGTCCCAAATCTCCAGGTTCAAGGGCATCTTCCTACATCGAAAACATGCATGAGAAACCCATAAGATGGTACACCGTGTGATCGGGAAAGGTTTCTAAAACGCACCTCATTTCTCATCTCCTTCTGCTCGGGTTCGCCATTCCAGCCGCTTTCCTAGCAATCTCCCTCCTTGGAGAATCAGCACCTTTAAACTCCTGTTCCGTACAGGTTGCAATTTGTCCTGAGGAGGAACGGGAAGAGGGGGAACCAATGAGAGACTAGCTCTAGGTCTTGGGACAGGCACAGGTCACTCTATTTTCCCATCAGGAAGAAGAATTAACCACAGGCTCAGCCTGCCGCCCGGAAGCAGAATAGGGCCTGAAGCAATCCTGCGCTTTTGCAGCCAGCTCCCAAGAAATCGAGTTGAAAAATGGAGCTCAGGGGCACTGCAATTCACAAACCTGCAGAGTTATAAATGATAACTCTCGTCCACAAATATATTGAGGGAAGGCAACGAAGAGGATTTGAAAGCAAGGCATAATTGCAGGAAACAGATTTCAGGAGGGAGATTCGAATCGCCGTTAAAGCAAAGGAAAAGCGGCAAAACCTCGACAATGATGCCCTTGGCCAAAAAGGTTGTATGCGTTTTTTCCTGAATATATTCAGGAAAAAACGCATACGCCCTTTTTGGCCAACCAAGCAACCTGGAAAGGTAAATCAGCGCTACAAAGAAGTCTCGCTTCCCATCGGTCAAAAGGGCCATGCTGAATAAAGTGTCAAAACCAGAAATGCAGGACAGGCCATGGAGAAACGGGAGCCTTGCTACGCTGATGGGCGGGATGTAAATTGCCAACAGCCACTCTGGAGAGGTGTACGGTGTGTCCTGAGACATCTAAAAAACTCAGCTTAGAGAGCATAGGGCACTTCCACTCATGGGCGTATAAACTGGGAAAACTAAAAATCAGCAAGACACAGGCACCCCAAAGTTTAGGGCTGCTCTGTTGGCAAGAATCTCCACTTCGTTACACCTTAAATATCCCAGGAAAGAGAAAAATGGATACAGAAGTTGTGGTCCTTATGTACAATGGAATATCACTCAGCCATGAAATCTACGTCATAAGGCTCGTAGCAGCATGATGAGTGGATTTAGGTATGACGATTCTAGGTGAAATAAGTCACACAGAAAAAAAAAAAAAACTTATCATAAGATATCACTTATAGAGGGAAAGTAAAAACCACTACACTTGAACTGAATTACAAAACAGAAGAGAGTCACACGTTTAGAAAACACACTATGGCTGCTTAACGGGAATGGTGAGGTGGGGTGATGCATAAAACCAGGGTTACAAATTAGCTCAGATAGCGTTCCATAAACCCAATATGTAATAGACAAGACCTACTCCTTACTCAGTGAACGGGACCCAACACCCCCTATTCACCGACCAAGAATATATCTGACAAGTAACAATCTTAAAACCTATGTATTGAAATCTCTCTGTAAGTGAGTCAAGTGCGTGTAAAGCATCATAAACACAGCACTGAAAAGCAGCTAAACCCCATTATAAAAATCAATTACTTTTAAAAACCCGTGAAACAAAGACAGTGAAAGAGAGAGAAATTCTTACAAAATTCTTTCAGAGGCTGTGATGCCACCTGGGTTGACCATATCTAGACCCACAGCTGATTGAGACATAAGGGTGGACACTCTTGGGGCTGAGAGGTTTGCTGAGGTTGGGTGAGCAAATGCAGACCCTTTAAATTAATACTGCGTGGTACCCATCCCATGGGTCCCAAATCTCCAGGTTCAAGGGCATCTTCCTACATCGAAAACATGCATGAGAAACCAAAAAAATGGTACACCGTGTGATCGGGAGAGGTTTCTAAAACGCACCTCATTTCTCATCTCCTTGTTCTCGGGTTCGCCATTCCAGCCGCTTTCCCAGCAATCTCCCTCCTTGGAGAATCAGCACCTTTAACCTCCTGTTCCGTACAGGTTGCAATTTGTCCTGAGGATGAAAGGAAAGAGGGGGAACCAATGAGAGACTAGCTCTAGGTCTTGGGACAGGCACAGGTCACTCTATTTTCCCATCAGGAAGAAGAATTAACCACAGGCTCAGCCTGCCGCCCGGAAGCAGAATAGGGCCTGAAGCAATCCTGAGCTTTTGCGGCCAGCTCCCAAGAAAGCGAGTTGAAAAATGGAGCTCAGGGGCACTGCAATTCACAAACCTGCAGAGTTATAAATGGTAACTCTCGTCCACAAATATACTGAGGAAAGGCAACGAAGAGGATTTGAAACCAAGGCAGAATTGCAGGAAACAGATTTCAGGAGGGAGATTCGAATCGCCTTTAAAGCACAGGAAAAGCGGCAAAACCTCGACAATGATGCCCTTGGCCAAAAAGGGCGTATGCGTTTTTTCCTGAATATATTCAGGAAAAAACGCATACGCCCTTTTTGGCCAACCAAGCAACCTGGAAAGGCAAATCAGCGCCACAAAGAAGTCTCGCTTCCCATCGGTCAAAAGGGCCATGCTGAATAAAGTGTCAAAACCAGAAATGCAGGACAGGCCATGGAGAAACGGGAGCCTTGCTACGCTGATGGACGAGATGTAAATTGCCAACAGCCACTCTGGAGAGGTGTACGGTGTGTCTTGAAACATCTAAAAAACTCAGCTTAGAGAGCATAGGGCACTTCCACTCATGGGCGTATAAATTGGGAAAACTAAAAATCAGCAAGACACAGGCACCCCAAAGTTTAGGGCTGCTCTGTTGAGAAGAAGATCCACTTCGTTACACCTTAAATATCCCAGGAAAGAGAAAAATGGATACAGAAGTTGTGGTCCTTATGTACAATGGAATATCACTCAGCCATGAAATCAACGTCATAAGGCTCGTAGCAGCATGATGAGTGGATTTAGGTACGACGCTTCTACGTGAAATAATTCACACAGAAAAAAAAAAAAACTTATCATAAGATATCACTTATAGAGGGAATGTAAAAACCGCTACACTTGAACTGAATTACAAAACAGAAGAGAGTCACACGTTTAGGAAACACACTATGGCTCCTTAACGGGAAAGGTGAGGTGGGGTGATGCATAAAACAAGGGTTACAGATTAGCTCAGATACCGTTCCATAAACCCAATATGTAATAGACAAGACCTACTCCTTGCTCATTGAACGGGACCCAACACCCCCTATTCACCGCCCAAGAATATATCTGACTAGTAAGAATCTTAAAACCTATGTATTGAAATCTCTCTGTAAGTGAGTCAAGTGGGTGTAAAGCGGCATAAACACAGCACTGAAAAGCAGCTAAACCCCATTATAAAAATCAATTACTTTTAAACACCCGTGAAACAAAGACAGTGAAAGAGAGAGAAATTCTTACAAAATTCGTTCAGAGGCTGTGATGCCACCAGGATTGACCATATCTAGACCCACAGCTGATTGAGACATAGGGGTGGACACTCTTGGGGCTGAGAGGTTTGGTGAGGTTGGGTGAGCAAATGCAGACCCTTTAAAGTAATACTCCGTGGTACCCATCCCATGGGTCCCAAATCTCCAGGTTCAAGGGCATCTTCCTACATCGAAAACATGCATGAGAAACCCAGAAGATGGTACACCGTGTGATCGGGAAAGGTTTCTAAAACGCACCTCATTTCTCATCTCCTTCTGCTCGGGTTCGCCATTCCAGCCGCTTTCCTAGCAATCTCCCTCCTTGGAGAATCAGCACCTTTAACCTCCTGTTCCGTACAGGTTGCAATTGGTCCTGAGGATGAACGGGAAGACGGGGAACCAATGAGAGACTAGCTCTAGGTGTTGGGACAAGAACAGGTCACGCTATTTTCCCATCAGAAAGAAGAATTAACCAAAGGCTCAGCCTACCGCCCGGAAGCAGAATAGGGCCTGAAGCAATCCTGCGCTTTTGCGGCCAGCTCCCAAGAAAGCGAGTTGAGAAATGGAGCTCAGGGGCACTGCAATTCACAAACCTGCAGAGTTATAAATGATAACTCTCGTCCACAAATATATTGAGGGAAGGCAACGAAGAGGATTTGAAAGCAAGGCAGAATTGCAGGAAACAGATTTCAGGAGGGAGATTCGAATCACCTTTAAAGCACAGGAAAAGCGGCAAAACCTCGACAATGATGCCCTTGGCCAAAAAGGTTGTATGCGTTTTTTCCTGAATATATTCAGGAAAAAACGCATACGCCCTTTTTGGCCAACCAAGCAACCTGGAAAGGCAAATCAGCGCTACAAAGAAGTCTCGCTTCCCATCGGTCAAAAGGGCCATGCTGAATAAAGTGTCAAAACCAGAAATGCAGGACAGGCCATGGAGAAACGGGAGCCTTGCTACGCTGATGGGCGGGATGTAAATTGCCAACAGCCACTCTGGAGAGGTGTACGATGTGTCCTGAGACATCTAAATAACTCAGCTTAGAGAGCATAGGGCACTTCCACTCATGGGCGTATAAATTGGGAAAACTAAAAATCAGCAAGACACAGGCACCCCAAAGTTTAGGGCTGCTCTGTTGGCAAGAACCTCCACTTCGTTACACCTTAAATATCCCAGGAAAGAGAAAAATGGATACAGAAGTTGTGGTCCTTATGTACAATGGAATATCACTCAGCCATGAAATCTACGTCATAAGGCTCGTAGCAGCATGATGAGTGGATTTAGGTACGACGATTCTACGTGAAATAAGTCACACAGAAAAAAAAAAAAAAACTTATCATAAGATATCACTTATAGAGGGAAAGTAAAAACCGCTACACTTGAACTGAATTACAAAACAGAAGAGAGTCACACGTTTAGAAAACACACTATGGCTGCTTAACGGGAAAGGTGAGGTGGGGTGATGCATAAAACCAGGGTTTCAAATTAGCTCAGATACCGTTCCATAAACCCAACATGTAATAGACAAGACCTACTCCTTGCTCAGTGAACGGGACTCAACACCCCCTATTCACCGCCCAAAAATATATCTGACTAGTAAGAATCTTAAAACCTATGTATTGAAATCTCTCTGTAAGTGAGTCAAGTGGTTGTAAAGCGGCATAAACACAGCATTGAAAAGCAGCTAAACCCCATTATAAAAATCAATTACTTTTAAAAACCCGTGAAACAAAGACAGTGAAAGAGAGAGAAATTCTTACAAAATTCGTTCAGAGGCTGTGATGCCACCTGGGTTGACCATATCTAGACCCACAGCTGATTGAGACATAAGGGTGGACACTCTTGGGGCTGAGAGGTTTGGTGAGGTTGGGTGAGCAAACGCAGACCCTTGAAAGTAATACTGTGTGGTACCCATCCCATGGGTCCCAAATCTCCAGGTTCAAGGGCATCTTCCTACATCGAAAACATGCATGAGAAACCCAGAAAATGGTACACCGTGTGATCAGGAAAGGTTTCTAAAACGCACCTCATTTCTCATCTCCTTCTGCTCGGGTTTGCCATTCCAGCCGCTTTCCTAGCAATCTCCCTCCTTGGAGAATCAGCACCTTTAACCTCCTGTTCCGTACAGGTTGCAATTTGTCCTGAGGAGGAACGGGAAGAGGGGGAACCAATGAGAGACTAGCTCTAGGTCTTGGGACAGGCACAGGTCACTCTATTTTCCCATCACGAAGAAGAATTAACCACAGGCTCAGCCTGCCACCCGGAAGCAGAATAGGGCCTGAAGCAATCCTGCGCTTTTGCGGCCAGCTCCCAAGAAAGCGAGTTGAAAAATGGAGCTCAGGGGCACTGCAATTCACAAACCTGCAGAGTTATAAATGATAACTCTCGTCCACAAATATATTGAGGGAAGGCAACGAAGAGGATTTGAAAGCAAGGCAGAATTGCAGGAAACAGATTTCAGGAGGGAGATTCGAATCGCCTTTAAAGCACAGGAAAAGCGGCAAAACCTCGACAATGATGCCCTTGGACAAAAAGGGCGTATGTGTTTTTTCCTGAATATATTCAGGAAAAAACGCATACGCCCTTTTTGGCCAACCAAGCAACCTGGAAAGGCAAATCAGCGCTACAAAGAAGTCTCGCTTCCCATCGGTCAAAAGGGTCATGCTGTATAAAGTGTCAAAACCAGAAATGCAGGACAGGCCATGGAGAAACGGGAGCCTTGCTACGCTGATGGGCGGGATGTAAATTGCCAACAGCCACTCTGGAGAGGTGTACGATGTGTCCTGAGACATCTAAAAATCTCAGCTTAGAGAGCATAGGGCACTTCCACTCATGGGCGTATAAATTGGGAAAACTAAAAATCAGCAAGACACAGGCACCCCAAAGTTTAGGGCTGCTCTGTTGGCAAGAACCTCCACTTCGTTACACCTTAAATATCCCAGGAAAGAGAAAAATGGATACAGAAGTTGTTGTCCTTATGTACAATGGAATATCACTCAGCCATGAAATCTACGTCATAAGGCTCGTAGCAGCATGATGAGTGGATTTAGGTACGACGATTCTACGTGAAATAAGTCACACAGAAAAAAAAAAAAAACTTATCATAAGATATCACTTGTACAGGGAAAGTAAAAACCGCTACACTTGAACTGAATTACAAAACAGAAGAGAGTCACACGTTTAGAAAACACACTATGGCTGCTTAACGGGAAAGGTGAGGTGGGGTGATGCATAAAACCAGGGTTACAAATTAGCTCAGATACCGTTCCATAAACCCAATATGTAATAGACAAGACCTACTCCTTGCTCAGTGAACGGGACCCAACACCGCCTATTCACCGCCCAAGAATATATCTGACTAGTAAGAATCTTAAAACCTATGTATTGAAATCTCTCTGTAAGTGAGTCAAGTGGGTGTAAAGCGTCATAAACACAGCACTGAAAAGCAGCTAAACCCCATTATAAAAATCAATTACTTTTAAAAACCCGTGAAACAAAGACAGTGAAAGAGAGAGAAATTCTTACAAAATTCGTTCAGAGGCTGTGATGCCACATGGGTTGACCATATCTAGACCCACAGCTGATTGAGACATAGGGGAGGACACTCTTGGGGCTGAGAGGTTTGGTGAGGTTGGGTGAGCAAATGCAGACCCTTTAAAGTAATACTGCGTGGTACCCATCCCATGGGTCCCAAATCTCCAGGTTCAAGGGCATCTTCCTACATCGAAAACATGCATGAGAAACCCATAAGATGGTACACCGTGTGATCGGGAAAGGTTTCTAAAACGCACCTCATTTCTCATCTCCTTCTGCTCGGGTTCGCCATTCCAGCCGCTTTCCTAGCAATCTCCCTCCTTGGAGAATCAGCACCTTTAAACTCCTGTTCCGTACAGGTTGCAATTTGTCCTGAGGAGGAACGGGAAGAGGGGGAACCAATGAGAGACTAGCTCTAGGTCTTGGGACAGGCACAGGTCACTCTATTTTCCCATCAGGAAGAAGAATTAACCACAGGCTCAGCCTGCCGCCCGGAAGCAGAATAGGGCCTGAAGCAATCCTGCGCTTTTGCGGCCAGCTCCCAAGAAATCGAGTTGAAAAATGGAGCTCAGGGGCACTGCAATTCACAAACCTGCAGAGTTATAAATGATAACTCTCGTCCACAAATATATTGAGGGAAGGCAACGAAGAGGATTTGAAAGCAAGGCATAATTGCAGGAAACAGATTTCAGGAGGGAGATTCGAATCGCCGTTAAAGCAAAGGAAAAGCGGCAAAACCTCGACAATGATGCCCTTGGCCAAAAAGGTTGTATGCGTTTTTTCCTGAATATATTCAGGAAAAAACGCATACGCCCTTTTTGGCCAACCAAGCAACCTGGAAAGGTAAATCAGCGCTACAAAGAAGTCTCGCTTCCCATCGGTCAAAAGGGCCATGCTGAATAAAGTGTCAAAACCAGAAATGCAGGACAGGCCATGGAGAAACGGGAGCCTTGCTACGCTGATGGGCGGGATGTAAATTGCCAACAGCCACTCTGGAGAGGTGTACGGTGTGTCCTGAGACATCTAAAAAACTCAGCTTAGAGAGCATAGGGCACTTCCACTCATGGGCGTATAAACTGGGAAAACTAAAATTCAGCAAGACACAGGCACCCCAAAGTTTAGGGCTGCTCTGTTGGCAAGAATCTCCACTTCGTTACACCTTAAATATCCCAGGAAAGAGAAAAATGGATACAGAAGTTGTGGTCCTTATGTACAATGGAATATCACTCAGCCATGAAATCTACGTCATAAGGCTCGTAGAAGCATGATGAGTGGATTTAGGTATGACGATTCTAGGTGAAATAAGTCACACAGAAAAAAAAAAAAACTTATCATAAGATATCACTTATAGAGGGAAAGTAAAAACCACTACACTTGAACTGAATTACAAAACAGAAGAGAGTCACACGTTTAGAAAACACACTATGGCTGCTTAACGGGAAAGGTGAGGTGGGGTGATGCATAAAACCAGGGTTACAAATTAGCTCAGATAGCGTTCCATAAACCCAATATGTAATAGACAAGACCTACACCTTACTCAGTGAACGGGACCCAACACCCCCTATTCACCGACCAAGAATATATCTGACAAGTAACAATCTTAAAACCTATGTATTGAAATCTCTCTGTAAGTGAGTCAAGTGCGTGTAAAGCATCATAAACACAGCACTGAAAAGCAGCTAAACCCCATTATAAAAATCAATTACTTTTAAAAACCCGTGAAACAAAGACAGTGAAAGAGAGAGAAATTCTTACAAAATTCGTTCAGAGGCTGTGATGCCACATGGGTTGACCATATCTAGACCCACAGCTGATTGAGACATAGGGGAGGACACTCTTGGGGCTGAGAGGTTTGGTGAGGTTGGGTGAGCAAATGCAGACCCTTTAAAGTAATACTGCGTGGTACCCATCCCATGGGTCCCAAATCTCCAGGTTCAAGGGCATCTTCCTACATCGAAAACATGCATGAGAAACCCATAAGATGGTACACCGTGTGATCGGGAAAGGTTTCTAAAACGCACCTCATTTCTCATCTCCTTCTGCTCGGGTTCGCCATTCCAGCCGCTTTCCTAGCAATCTCCCTCCTTGGAGAATCAGCACCTTTAAACTCCTGTTCCGTACAGGTTGCAATTTGTCCTGAGGAGGAACGGGAAGAGGGGGAACCAATGAGAGACTAGCTCTAGGTCTTGGGACAGGCACAGGTCACTCTATTTTCCCATCAGGAAGAAGAATTAACCACAGGCTCAGCCTGCCGCCCGGAAGCAGAATAGGGCCTGAAGCAATCCTGCGCTTTTGCGGCCAGCTCCCAAGAAATCGAGTTGAAAAATGGAGCTCAGGGGCACTGCAATTCACAAACCTGCAGAGTTATAAATGATAACTCTCGTCCACAAATATATTGAGGGAAGGCAACGAAGAGGATTTGAAAGCAAGGCATAATTGCAGGAAACAGATTTCAGGAGGGAGATTCGAATCGCCGTTAAAGCAAAGGAAAAGCGGCAAAACCTCGACAATGATGCCCTTGGCCAAAAAGGTTGTATGCGTTTTTTCCTGAATATATTCAGGAAAAAACGCATACGCCCTTTTTGGCCAACCAAGCAACCTGGAAAGGTAAATCAGCGCTACAAAGAAGTCTCGCTTCCCATCGGTCAAAAGGGCCATGCTGAATAAAGTGTCAAAACCAGAAATGCAGGACAGGCCATGGAGAAACGGGAGCCTTGCTACGCTGATGGGCGGGATGTAAATTGCCAACAGCCACTCTGGAGAGGTGTACGGTGTGTCCTGAGACATCTAAAAAACTCAGCTTAGAGAGCATAGGGCACTTCCACTCATGGGCGTATAAACTGGGAAAACTAAAAATCAGCAAGACACAGGCACCCCAAAGTTTAGGGCTGCTCTGTTGGCAAGAATCTCCACTTCGTTACACCTTAAATATCCCAGGAAAGAGAAAAATGGATACAGAAGTTGTGGTCCTTATGTACAATGGAATATCACTCAGCCATGAAATCTACGTCATAAGGCTCGTAGCAGCATGATGAGTGGATTTAGGTATGACGATTCTAGGTGAAATAAGTCACACAGAAAAAAAAAAAAACTTATCATAAGATATCACTTATAGAGGGAAAGTAAAAACCACTACACTTGAACTGAATTACAAAACAGAAGAGAGTCACACGTTTAGAAAACACACTATGGCTGCTTAACGGGAAAGGTGAGGTGGGGTGATGCATAAAACCAGGGTTACAAATTAGCTCAGATAGCGTTCCATAAACCCAATATGTAATAGACAAGACCTACACCTTACTCAGTGAACGGGACCCAACACCCCCTATTCACCGACCAAGAATATATCTGACAAGTAACAATCTTAAAACCTATGTATTGAAATCTCTCTGTAAGTGAGTCAAGTGCGTGTAAAGCATCATAAACACAGCACTGAAAAGCAGCTAAACCCCATTATAAAAATCAATTACTTTTAAAAACCCGTGAAACAAAGACAGTGAAAGAGAGAGAAATTCTTACAAAATTCGTTCAGAGGCTGTGATGACACCTGGGTTGACCATATCTAGACCCACAGCTGATTGAGACATAAGGGTGGACACTCTTGGGGCTGAGAGGTTTGCTGAGGTTGGGTGAGCAAATGCAGACCCTTTAAAGTAATACTGCGTGGTACCCATCCCATGGGTCCCAAATCTCCAGGTTCAAGGGCATCTTCCTACATCGAAAACATGCATGAGAAACCCAAAAAATGGTACACCGTGTGATCGGGAAAGGTTTCTAAAACGCACCTCATTTCTCATCTCCTTCTGCTCGGGTTCGCCATTCCAGCCACTTTCCTAGCAATCTCCCTCCTTGGAGAATCAGCACCTTTAACCTCCTGTTTCGTACAGGTTGCAATTTGTCCTGAGGATGAACGGGAAGAGGGGGAACCAATGAGAGACTAGCTCTAGGTCTTGGGACAGGCACAGGTCACTCTATTTTCCCATCAGGAAGAAGAATTAACCACAGGCTCAGCCTGCCGCCCGGAAGCAGAATAGGGCCTGAAGCAATCCTGCGCTTTTGCGGCCAGCTCCCAAGAAAGCGAGTTGAAAAATGGAGCTCAGGGGCACTGCGATTCACAAACCTGCAGAGTTATAAATGGTAACTCTCGTCCACAAATATATTGAGGGAAGGCAACGAAGAGGATTTGAAACCAAGGCAGAATTGCAGGAAACAGATTTCAGGAGGGAAATTCGAATCGCCTTTAAAGCACAGGAAAAGCGGCAAAACCTCGACAATGATGCCCTTGGCCAAAAAGGGCGTATGCGTTTTTTCCTGAATATATTCAGGAAAAAACGCATACGCCCTTTTTGGCCAACCAAGCAACCTGGAAAGGCAAATCAGCGCTACAAAGAAGTCTCGCTTCCCATCGGTCAAAAGGGCCATGCTGAATAAAGTGTCAAAACCAGAAATGCAGGACAGGCCATGGAGAAACGGGAGCCTTGCTACGCTGATGGGCGGGATGTAAATTGCCAACAGCCACTCTGGAGAGGTGTACGATGTGTCCTGAGACATCTAAATAACTCAGCTTAGAGAGCATAGGGCACTTCCACTCATGGGCGTATAAATTGGGAAAACTAAAAATCAGCAAGACACAGGCACCCCAAAGTTTAGGGCTGCTCTGTTGGCAAGAACCTCCACTTCGTTACACCTTAAATATCCCAGGAAAGAGAAAAATGGATACAGAAGTTGTGGTCCTTATGTACAATGGAATATCACTCAGCCATGAAATCTACGTCATAAGGCTCGTAGCAGCATGATGAGTGGATTTAGGTACGACGATTCTACGTGAAATAAGTCACACAGAAAAAAAAAAACTTATCATAAGATATCACTTATAGAGGGAAAGTAAAAACCGCTACACTTGAACTGAATTACAAAACAGAAGAGAGTCACACGTTTAGAAAACACACTATGGCTGCTTAACGGGAAAGGTGAGGTGGGGTGATGCATAAAACCAGGGTTTCAAATTAGCTCAGATACCGTTCCATAAACCCAACATGTAATAGACAAGACCTACTCCTTGCTCAGTGAACGGGACTCAACACCCCCTATTCACCGCCCAAGAATATATCTGACTAGTAAGAATCTTAAAACCTATGTATTGAAATCTCTCTGTAAGTGAGTCAAGTGGGTGTACAGCGGCATAAACACAGCATTGAAAAGCAGCTAAACCCCATTATAAAAATCAATTACTTTTAAAAACCCGTGAAACAAAGACAGTGAAAGAGAGAGAAATTCTTACAAAATTCGTTCAGAGGCTGTGATGCCACCTGGGTTGACCATATCTAGACCCACAGCTGATTGAGACATAAGGGTGGACACTCTTGGGGCTGAGAGGTTTGGTGAGGTTGGGTGAGCAAACGCAGACCCTTGAAAGTAATACTGTGTGGTACCCATCCCATGGGTCCCAAATCTCCAGGTTCAAGGGCATCTTCCTACATCGAAAACATGCATGAGAAACCCAGAAAATGGTACACCGTGTGATCAGGAAAGGTTTCTAAAACGCACCTCATTTCTCATCTCCTTCTGCTCGGGTTTGCCATTCCAGCCGCTTTCCTAGCAATCTCCCTCCTTGGAGAATCAGCACCTTTAACCTCCTGTTCCGTACAGGTTGCAATTTGTCCTGAGGAGGAACGGGAAGAGGGGGAACCAATGAGAGACTAGCTCTAGGTCTTGGGACAGGCACAGGTCACTCTATTTTCCCATCACGAAGAAGAATTAACCACAGGCTCAGCCTGCCACCCGGAAGCAGAATAGGGCCTGAAGCAATCCTGCGATTTTGCGGCCAGCTCCCAAGAAAGCGAGTTGAAAAATGGAGCTCAGGGGCACTGCAATTCACAAACCTGAAGAGTTATAAATGATAACTCTCGTCCACAAATATATTGAGGGAAGGCAACGAAGAGGATTTGAAAGCAAGGCAGAATTGCAGGAAACAGATTTCAGGAGGGAGATTCGAATCGCCTTTAAAGCACAGGAAAAGCGGCAAAACCTCGACAATGATGCCCTTGGACAAAAAGGGCGTATGCGTTTTTTCCTGAATATATTCAGGAAAAAACGCATACGCCCTTTTTGGCCAACCAAGCAACCTGGAAAGGCAAATCAGCGCTACAAAGAAGTCTCGCTTCCCATCGGTCAAAAGGGTCATGCTGAATAAAGTGTCAAAACCAGAAATGCAGGACAGGCCATGGAGAAACGGGAGCCTTGCTACGCTGATGGGCGGGATGTAAATTGCCAACAGCCACTCTGGAGAGGTGTACGATGTGTCCTGAGACATCTAAAAATCTCAGCTTAGAGAGCATAGGGCACTTCCACTCATGGGCGTATAAATTGGGAAAACTAAAAATCAGCAAGACACAGGCACCCCAAAGTTTAGGGCTGCTCTGTTGGCAAGAACCTCCACTTCGTTACACCTTAAATATCCCAGGAAAGAGAAAAATGGATACAGAAGTTGTTGTCCTTATGTACAATGGAATATCACTCAGCCATGAAATCTACGTCATAAGGCTCGTAGCAGCATGATGAGTGGATTTAGGTACGACGATTCTACGTGAAATAAGTCACACAGAAAAAAAAAAAAACTTATCATAAGATATCACTTGTAGAGGGAAAGTAAAAACCGCTACACTTGAACTGAATTACAAAACAGAAGAGAGTCACACGTTTAGAAAACACACTATGGCTGCTTAACGGGAAAGGTGAGGTGGGGTGATGCATAAAACCAGGGTTACAAATTAGCTCAGATACCGTTCCATAAACCCAATATGTAATAGACAAGACCTACTCCTTGCTCAGTGAACGGGACCCAACACCGCCTATTCACCGCCCAAGAATATATCTGACTAGTAAGAATCTTAAAACCTATGTATTGAAATCTCTCTGTAAGTGAGTCAAGTGGGTGTAAAGCGTCATAAACACAGCACTGAAAAGCAGCTAAACCCCATTATAAAAATCAATTAGTTTTAAAAACCCGTGAAACAAAGACAGTGAAAGAGAGAGAAATTCTTACAAAATTCGTTCAGAGGCTGTGATGCCACATGGGTTGACCATATCTAGACCCACAGCTGATTGAGACATAGGGGTGGACACTCTTGGGGCTGAGAGGTTTGGTGAGGTTGGGTGAGCAAATGCAGACCCTTTAAAGTAATACTGCGTGGTACCCATCCCATGGGTCCCAAATCTCCAGGTTCAAGGGCATCTTCCTACATCGAAAACATGCATGAGAAACCCATAAGATGGTACACCGTGTGATCGGGAAAGGTTTCTAAAACGCACCTCATTTCTCATCTCCTTCTGCTCGGGTTCGCCATTCCAGCCGCTTTCCTAGCAATCTCCCTCCTTGGAGAATCAGCACCTTTAAACTCCTGTTCCGTACAGGTTGCAATTTGTCCTGAGGAGGAACGGGAAGAGGGGGAACCAATGAGAGACTAGCTCTAGGTCTTGGGACAGGCACAGGTCACTCTATTTTCCCATCAGGAAGAAGAATTAACCACAGGCTCAGCCTGCCGCCCGGAAGCAGAATAGGGCCTGAAGCAATCCTGCGCTTTTGCTGCCAGCTCCCAAGAAATCGAGTTGAAAAATGGAGCTCAGGGGCACTGCAATTCACAAACCTGCAGAGTTATAAATGATAACTCTCGTCCACAAATATATTGAGGGAAGGCAACGAAGAGGATTTGAAAGCAAGGCAGAATTGCAGGAAACAGATTTCAGGAGGGAGATTCGAATCGCCGTTAAAGCAAAGGAAAAGCGGCAAAACCTCGACAATGATGCCCTTGGCCGAAAAGGTTGTATGCGTTTTTTCCTGAATATATTCAGGAAAAAACGCATACGCCCTTTTTGGCCAACCAAGCAACCTGGAAAGGTAAATCAGCGCTACAAAGAAGTCTCGCTTCCCATCGGTCAAAAGGGCCATGCTGAATAAAGTGTCAAAACCAGAAATGCAGGACAGGCCATGGAGAAACGGGAGCCTTGCTACGCTGGTGGGCGGGATGTAAATTGCCAACAGCCACTCTGGAGAGGTGTACGGTGTGTCCTGAGACATCTAAAAAACTCAGCTTAGAGAGCATAGGGCACTTCCACTCATGGGCGTATAAACTGGGAAAACTAAAAATCAGCAAGACACAGGCACCCCAAAGTTTAGGGCTGCTCTGTTGGCAAGAATCTCCACTTCGTTACACCTTAAATATCCCAGGAAAGAGAAAAATGGATAAAGAAGTTGTGGTCCTTATGTACAATGGAATATCACTGAGCCATGACATCTACGTCATACGGCTCGTAGCAGCATGATGAGTGGATTTAGGTACGACGATTCTACGAGAAATAATTCACACAGAAAAAAAAAAAACTTATCATAAGATATCACTTATAGAGGGAATGTAAAAACCGCTACACTTGAACTGAATTACAAAACAGAAGAGAGTCACACGTTTAGGAAACACACTATGGCTCCTTAACGGGAAAGGTGAGGTGGGGTGATGCATAAAACCAGGGTTTCAAATTAGCTCAGATACCGTTCCATAAACCCAACATGTAATACACAAGACCTACTCCTTGCTCAGTGAACGGGACTCAACACCCCCTATTCACCGCCCAAGAATATATCTGACCAGTAAGAATCTTAAAACCTATGTATTGAAATCTCTCTGTAAGTGAGTCAAGTGGGTGTAAAGCGGCATAAACACAGCACTGAAAAGCAGCTAAACCCCATTATAAAAATCAATTACTTTTAAACACCCGTGAAACAAAGACAGTGAAAGAGAGAGAAATTCTTACAAAATTCGTTCAGAGGCTGTGATGCCACATGGGTTGACCATATCTAGACCCACAGCTGATTGAGACATAGGGGTGGACATTCTTGGGGCTGAGAGATTTGGTGAGGTTGGGTGAGCAAATGCAGACCCTTTAAAGTAATACTGCGTGGTACCCATTCCATGGGTCCCAAATCTCCAGGTTCAAGGGCATCTTCCTACATCGAAAACATGCATGAGAAACCCAGAAGATGGTACACCGTGTGATCGGGAAAGGTTTCTAAAACGCACCTCATTTCTCATCTCCTTCTGCTCGGGTTCGCCATTCCAGCCGCTTTCCTAGCAATCTCCCTCCTTGGAGAATCAGCACCTTTAACCTCCTGTTCCGTACAGGTTGCAATTTGTCCTGAGGAGGAACGGGAAGAGGGGGAACCAATGAGAGACTAGCTCTAGGTCTTGGGACAGGCACAGGTCACTCTATTTTCCCATCACGAAGAAGAATTAACCACAGGCTCAGCCTGCCACCCGGAAGCAGAATAGGGCCTGAAGCAATCCTGCGCTTTTGCGGCCAGCTCCCAAGAAAGCGAGTTGAAAAATGGAGCTCAGGGGCACTGCAATTCACAAACCTGCAGAGTTATAAATGATAACTCTCGTCCACACATATATTGAGGGAAGGCAACGAAGAGGATTTGAAAGCAAGGCAGAATTGCAGGAAACAGATTTCAGGAGGGAGATTCGAATCGCCTTTAAAGCACAGGAAAAGCGGCAAAACCTCGACAATGATGCCCTTGGCCAAAAAGGGCGTATGCGTTTTTTCCTGAATATATTCAGGAAAAAACGCATACGCCCTTTTTGGCCAACCAAGCAACCTGGAAAGGCAAATCAGCGCTACAAAGAAGTCTCGCTTCCCATCGGTCAAAAGGGTCATGCTGAATAAAGTGTCAAAACCAGAAATGCAGGATAGGCCATGGAGAAACGGGAGCCTTGCTACGCTGATGGGCGGGATGTAAATTGCCAACAGCCACTCTGGAGAGGTGTACGATGTGTCCTGAGACATCTAAAAAACTCAGCTTAGAGAGCATAGGGCACTTCCACTCATGGGCGTATAAATTGGGAAAACTAAAAATCAGCAAGACACAGGCACCCCAAAGTTTAGGGCTGCTCTGTTGGCAAGAACCTCCACTTCGTTACACCTTAAATATCTCAGGAAAGAGAAAAATGGATACAGAAGTTGTGGTCCTTATGTACAATGGAATATCACTCAGCCATGAAATCTACGTCATTAGGCTCGTAGCAGCATGATGAGTGGATTTAGTTACGACGATTCTACGTGAAATAAGTCACACAGAAAAAAAAAACTTATCATAAGATATCACTTATAGAGGGAAAGTAAAAACCGCTACACTTGAACTGAATTACAAAACAGAAGAGAGTCACACGTTTAGAAAACACACTATGGCTGCTTAACGGGAAAGGTGAGGTGGGGTGATGCATAAAACCAGGGTTACAAATTAGCTCAGATACCGTTCCATAAACCCAATATGTAATAGACAAGACCTACTCCTTGCTCAGTGAACGGGACCCAACACCGCCTATTCACCGCCCAAGAATATATCTGACTAGTAAGAATCTTAAAACCTATGTATTGAAATCTCTCTGTAAGTGAGTCAAGTGGGTGTAAAGCGTCATAAACACAGCACTGAAAAGCAGCTAAACCCCATTATAAAAATCAATTACTTTTAAAAACCCGTGAAACAAAGACAGTGAAAGAGAGAGAAATTCTTACAAAATTCGTTCAGAGGCTGTGATGCCACATGGGTTGACCATATCTAGACCCACAGCTGATTGAGACATAGGGGTGGACACTCTTGGGGCTGAGAGTTTTGGTGAGGTTGGGTGAGCAAATGCAGACCCTTTAAAGTAATACTGCGTGGTACCCATCCCATGGGTCCCAAATCTCCAGGTTCAAGGGCATCTTCCTACATCGAAAACATGCATGAGAAACCCATAAGATGGTACACCGTGTGATCGGGAAAGGTTTCTAAAACGCACCTCATTTCTCATCTCCTTGTGCTCGGGTTCGCCATTCCAGCCGCTTTCCTAGCAATCTCCCTCCTTGGAGAATCAGCACCTTTAAACTCCTGTTCCGTACAGGTTGCAATTTCTCCTGAGGAGGAACGGGAAGAGGGGGAACCAATGAGAGACTAGCTCTAGGTCTTGGGACAGGCACAGGTCACTCTATTTTCCCATCAGGAAGAGGAATTAACCACAGGCTCAGCCTGCCGCCCGGAAGCAGAATAGGGCCTGAAGCAATCCTGCGCTTTTGCGGCCAGCTCCCAAGAAATCGGGTTGAAAAATGGAGCTCAGGGGCACTGCAATTCACAAACCTGCAGAGTTATAAATGATAACTCTCGTCCACAAATATATTGAGGGAAGGCAACGAAGAGGATTTGAAAGCAAGGCAGAATTGCAGGAAACAGATTTCAGGAGGGAGATTCGAATCGCCGTTAAAGCAAAGGAAAAGCGGCAAAACCTCGACAATGATGCCCTTGGCCAAAAAGGTTGTATGCGTTTTTTCCTGAATATATTCAGGAAAAAACGCATACGCCCTTTTTGGCCAACCAAGCAACCTGGAAAGGCAAATCAGCGCTACAAAGAAGTCTCGCTTCCCATCGGTCAAAAGGGCCATGCTGAATAAAGTGTCAAAACCAGAAATGCAGGACAGGCCATGGAGAAACGGGAGCCTTGCTACGCTGATATGGGCGGGATGTAAATTGCCAACAGCCACTCTGGAGAGGTGTACGGTGTGTCCTGAGACATCTAAAAAACTCAGCTTAGAGAGCATAGGGCACTTCCACTCATGGGCGTATAAACTGGGAAAACTAAAAATCAGCAAGACACAGGCACCCCAAAGTTTAGGGCTGCTCTGTTGGCAAGAATCTCCACTTCGTTACACCTTAAATATCCCAGGAAAGAGAAAAATGGATACAGAAGTTGTGGTCCTTATGTACAATGGAATATCACTCAGCCATGAAATCTACGTCATAAGGCTCGTAGCAGCATGATGAGTGGATTTAGGTATGACGATTCTAGGTGAAATAAGTCACACAGAAAAAAAAAAAAAACTTATCATAAGATATCACTTATAGAGGGAAAGTAAAAACCACTACACTTGAACTGAATTACAAAACAGAAGAGAGTCACACGTTTAGAAAACACACTATGGCTGCTTAACGGGAAAGGTGAGGTGGGGTGATGCATAAAACCAGGGTTACAAATTAGCTCAGATAGCGTTCCATAAACCCAATATGTAATAGACAAGACCTACTCCTTACTCAGTGAACGGGACCCAACACCCCCTATTCACCGACCAAGAATATATCTGACAAGTAACAATCTTAAAACCTATGTATTGAAATCTCTCTGTAAGTGAGTCAAGTGCGTGTAAAGCATCATAAACACAGCACTGAAAAGCAGCTAAACCCCATTATAAAAATCAATTACTTTTAAAAACCCGTGAAACAAAGACAGTGAAAGAGAGAGAAATTCTTACAAAATTCGTTCAGAGGCTGTGATGACACCTGGGTTGACCATATCTAGACCCACAGCTGATTGAGACATAAGGGTGGACACTCTTGGGGCTGAGAGGTTTGCTGAGGTTGGGTGAGCAAATGCAGACCCTTTAAAGTAATACTGCGTGGTACCCATCCCATGGGTCCCAAATCTCCAGGTTCAAGGGCATCTTCCTACATCGAAAACATGCATGAGAAACCCAAAAAATGGTACACCGTGTGATCGGGAAAGGTTTCTAAAACGCACCTCATTTCTCATCTCCTTCTGCTCGGGTTCGCCATTCCAGCCACTTTCCTAGCAATCTCCCTCCTTGGAGAATCAGCACCTTTAACCTCCTGTTTCGTACAGGTTGCAATTTGTCCTGAGGATGAACGGGAAGAGGGGGAACCAATGAGAGACTAGCTCTAGGTCTTGGGACAGGCACAGGTCACTCTATTTTCCCATCAGGAAGAAGAATTAACCACAGGCTCAGCCTGCCGCCCGGAAGCAGAATAGGGCCTGAAGCAATCCTGCGCTTTTGCGGCCAGCTCCCAAGAAAGCGAGTTGAAAAATGGAGCTCAGGGGCACTGCGATTCACAAACCTGCAGAGTTATAAATGGTAACTCTCGTCCACAAATATATTGAGGGAAGGCAACGAAGAGGATTTGAAACCAAGGCAGAATTGCAGGAAACAGATTTCAGGAGGGAAATTCGAATCGCCTTTAAAGCACAGGAAAAGCGGCAAAACCTCGACAATGATGCCCTTGGCCAAAAAGGGCGTATGCGTTTTTTCCTGAATTTATTCAGGAAAAAACGCATACGCCCTTTTTGGCCAACCAAGCAACCTGGAAAGGCAAATCAGCGCCACAAAGAAGTCTCGCTTCCCATCGGTCAAAAGGGCCATGCTGAATAAAATGTCAAAACCAGAAATGCCGGACAGGCCATGGAGAAACGGGAGCCTTGCTACGCTGATGGGCGAGATGTAAATTGCCAACAGCCACTCTGGAGAGGTGTACGGTGTGTCTTGAAACATCTAAAAAACTCAGCTTAGAGAGCATAGGGCACTTCCACTCATGGGCGTATAAATTGGGAAAACTAAAAATCAGCAAGACACAGGCACCCCAAAGTTTAGGGCTGCTCTTTTGACAAGAAGATCCACTTCGTTACACCTTAAATATCCCAGGAAAGAGAAAAATGGATAAAGAAGTTGTGGTCCTTATGTACAATGGAATATCACTGAGCCATGACATCTACGTCATACGGCTCGTAGCAGCATGATGAGTGGATTTAGGTACGACGATTCTACGTGAAATAATTCACACAGGAAAAAAAAAAAACTTATCATAAGATATCACTTATAGAGGGAATGTAAAAACCGCTACACTTGAACTGAATTACAAAACAGAAGAGAGTCACACGTTTAGGAAACACACTATGGCTCCTTAACGGGAAAGGTGAGGTGGGGTGATGCATAAAACAAGGGTTACAAATTACCTCAGATACCGTTCCATAAACCCAATATGTAATAGACAAGATCTACTCCTTGCTCAGTGAACGGGACCCAACACCCCCTATTCACCACCCAAGAATTTATCTGACTAGTAAGAATCTTAAAACCTATGTATTGAAATCTCTCTGTAAGTGAGTCAAGTGGGTGTAAAGCGGCATAAACACAGCACTGAAAAGCAGCTAAACCCCATTATAAAAATCAATTACTTTTAAACACCCGTGAAACAAAGACAGTGAAAGAGAGAGAAATTCTTACAAAATTCGTTCAGAGGCTGTGATGCCACATGGGTTGACCATATCTAGACCCACAGCTGATTGAGACATAGGGGTGGACACTCTTGGGGCTGAGAGGTTTGGTGAGGTTGGGTGAGCAAATGCAGACCCTTTAAAGTAATACTGCGTGGTACCCATTCCATGGGTCCCAAATCTCCAGGTTCAAGGGCATCTTCCTACATCGAAAACATGCATGAGAAACCCAGAAGATGGTACACCGTGTGATCGGGAAAGGTTTCTAAAACGCACCTCATTTCTCATCTCCTTCTGCTCGGGTTCGCCATTCCAGCCGCTTTCCTAGCAATCTCCCTCCTTGGAGAATCAGCACCTTTAACCTCCTGTTCCGTACAGGTTGCAATTTGTCCTGAGGAGGAACGGGAAGAGGGGGAACCAATGAGAGACTAGCTCTAGGTCTTGGGACAGGCACAGGTCACTCTATTTTCCCATCACGAAGAAGAATTAACCACAGGCTCAGCCTGCCACCCGGAAGCAGAATAGGGCCTGAAGCAATCCTGCGCTTTTGCGGCCAGCTCCCAAGAAAGCGAGTTGAAAAATGGAGCTCAGGGGCACTGCAATTCACAAACCTGCAGAGTTATAAATGATAACTCTCGTCCACAAATATATTGAGGGAAGGCAACGAAGAGGATTTGAAAGCAAGGCAGAATTGCAGGAAACAGATTTCAGGAGGGAGATTCGAATCGCCTTTAAAGCACAGGAAAAGCGGCAAAACCTCGACAATGATGCCCTTGGCCAAAAAGGGCGTATGCGTTTTTTCCTGAATATATTCAGGAAAAAACGCATACGCCCTTTTTGGCCAACCAAGCAACCTGGAAAGGCAAATCAGCGCTACAAAGAAGTCTCGCTTCCCATCGGTCAAAAGGGTCATGCTGAATAAAGTGTCAAAACCAGAAATGCAGGACAGGCCATGGAGAAACGGGAGCCTTGCTACGCTGATGGGCGGGATGTAAATTGCCAACAGCCACTCTGGAGAGGTGTACGATGTGTCCTGAGACATCTAAAAAACTCAGCTTAGAGAGCATAGGGCACTTCCACTCATGGGCGTATAAATTGGGAAAACTAAAAATCAGCAAGACACAGGCACCCCAAAGTTTAGGGCTGCTCTGTTGGCAAGAACCTCCACTTCGTTACACCTTAAATATCCCAGGAAAGAGAAAAATGGATACAGAAGTTGTGGTCCTTATGTACAATGGAATATCACTCAGCCATGAAATCTACGTCATTAGGCTCGTAGCAGCATGATGAGTGGATTTAGGTACGACGATTCTACGTGAAATAAGTCACACAGAAAAAAAAAACTTATCATAAGATATCACTTATAGAGGGAAAGTAAAAACCGCTACACTTGAACTGAATTACAAAACAGAAGAGAGTCACACGTTTAGAAAACACACTATGGCTGCTTAACGGGAAAGGTGAGGTGGGGTGATGCATAAAACAAGGGTTACAAATTAGCTCAGATACCGTTCCATAAACCCAATATGTAATAGACAAGACCTACTCCTTGCTCAGTGAACGGGACCCAACACCGCCTATTCACCGCCCAAGAATATATCTGACTAGTAAGAATCTTAAAACCTATGTATTGAAATCTCTCTGTAAGTGAGTCAAGTGGGTGTAAAGCGGCATAAACACAGCACTGAAAAGCAGCTAAACCCCATTATAAAAATCAATTACTTTTAAAAACCCGTGAAACAAAGACAGTGAAAGAGAGAGAAATTCTTACAAAATTCGTTCAGAGGCTGTGATGCCACCTGGGTTGACCATATCTAGACCCACAGCTGATTGAGACATAGGGGTGGACACTCTTGGGGCTGAGAGGTTTGGTGAGGTTGGGTGAGCAAATGCAGACCCTTTAAAGTAATACTGCCTGGTACCCATCCCATGGGTCCCAAATCTCCAGGTTCAAGGGCATCTTCCTACATCGAAAACATGCATGAGAAACCCATAAGATGGTACACCGTGTGATCGGGAAAGGTTTCTAAAACGCACCTCATTTCTCATCTCCTTGTGCTCGGGTTCGCCATTCCAGCCGCTTTCCTAGCAATCTCCCTCCTTGGAGAATCAGCACCTTTAAACTCCTGTTCCGTACAGGTTGCAATTTGTCCTGAGGAGGAACGGGAAGAGGGGGAACCAATGAGAGACTAGCTCTAGGTCTTGGGACAGGCACAGGTCACTCTATTTTCCCATCAGGAAGAGGAATTAACCACAGGCTCAGCCTGCCGCCCGGAAGCAGAATAGGGCCTGAAGCAATCCTGCGCTTTTGCGGCCAGCTCCCAAGAAATCGAGTTGAAAAATGGAGCTCAGGGGCACTGCAATTCACAAACCTGCAGAGTTATAAATGATACCTCTCGTCCACAAATATATTGAGGGAAGGCAACGAAGAGGATTTGAAAGCAAGGCATAATTGCAGGAAACAGATTTCAGGAGGGAGATTCGAATCGCCGTTAAAGCAAAGGAAAAGCGGCAAAACCTCGACAATGATGCCCTTGGCCAAAAAGGTTGTATGCGTTTTTTCCTGAATATATTCAGGAAAAAACGCATATGCCCTTTTTGGCCAACCAAGCAACCTGGAAAGGCAAATCAGCGCTACAAAGAAGTCTCGCTTCCCATCGGTCAAAAGGGCCATGCTGAATAAAGTGTCAAAACCAGAAATGCAGGACAGGCCATGGAGAAACGGGAGCCTTGCTACGCTGATATGGGCGGGATGTAAATTGCCAACAGCCACTCTGGAGAGGTGTACGGTGTGTCCTGAGACATCTAAAAAACTCAGCTTAGAGAGCATAGGGCACTTCCACTCATGGGCGTATAAACTGGGAAAACTAAAAATCAGCAAGACACAGGCACCCCAAAGTTTAGGGCTGCTCTGTTGGCAAGAATCTCCACTTCGTTACACCTTAAATATCCCAGGAAAGAGAAAAATGGATACAGAAGTTGTGGTCCTTATGTACAATGGAATATCACTCAGCCATGAAATCTACATCATAAGGCTCGTAGCAGCATGATGAGTGGATTTAGGTATGACGATTCTAGGTGAAATAAGTCACACAGAAAAAAAAAAAAAAACTTATCATAAGATATCACTTATAGAGGGAAAGTAAAAACCACTACACTTGAACTGAATTACAAAACAGAAGAGAGTCACACGTTTAGAAAACACACTATGGCTGCTTAACGGGAAAGGTGAGGTGGGGTGATGCATAAAACCAGGGTTACAAATTAGCTCAGATACCGTTCCATAAACCCAATATGTAATAGACAAGATCTACTCCTTGCTCAGTGAACGGGACCCAACACCCCCTATTCACCGCCCAACAATATATCTGACTAGTAAGAATCTTAAAACCTATGTATTGAAATCTCTCTGTAAGTGAGTCAAGTGGGTGTAAAGCGGCATAAACACAGCACTGAAAAGCATCTAAACCCCATTATAAAAATCAATTACTTTTAAACACCCGTGAAACAAAGACAGTGAAAGAGAGAGAAATTCTTACAAAATTCGTTCAGAGGCTGTGATGCCACATGTGTTGACCATATCTAGACCCACAGCTGATTGAGACATAGGGGTGGACACTCTTGGGGCTGAGAGGATTGGTGAGGTTGGGTGAGCAAATGCAGACCCTTTAAAGTAATACTGCGTGGTACCCATCCCATGGGTCCCAAATCTCCAGGTTCAAGGGCATCTTCCTACATCGAAAACATGCATGAGAAACCCATAAGATGGTACACCGTGTGATCGGGAAAGGTTTCTAAAACGCACCTCATTTCTCATCTCCTTGTGCTCGGGTTCGCCATTCCAGCCGCTTTCCTAGCAATCTCCCTCCTTGGAGAATCAGCACCTTTAAACTCCTGTTCCGTACAGGTTGCAATTTGTCCTGAGGAGGAACGGGAAGAGGGGGAACCAATGAGAGACTAGCTCTAGGTCTTGGGACAGGCACAGGTCACTCTATTTTCCCATCACGAAGAAGAATTAACCACAGGCTCAGCCTGCCACCCGGAAGCAGAATAGGGCCTGAAGCAATCCTGCGCTTTTGCGGCCAGCTCCCAAGAAAGCGAGTTGAAAAATGGAGCTCAGGGGCACTGCAATTCACAAACCTGCAGAGTTATAAATGATAACTCTCGTCCACAAATATATTGAGGGAAGGCAACGAAGAGGATTTGAAAGCAAGGCATAATTGCAGGAAACAGATTTCAGGAGGGAGATTCGAATCGCCGTTAAAGCAAAGGAAAAGCGGCAAAACCTCGACAATGATGCCCTTGGCCAAAAAGGGCGTATGCGTTTTTTCCTGAATATATTCAGGAAAAAACGCATACGCCCTTTTTGGCCAACCAAGCAACCTGGAAAGGCAAATCAGCGCTACAAAGAAGGCTCGCTTCCCATCGGTCAAAAGGGTCATGCTGAATAAATTGTCAAAACCAGAAATGCAGGACAGGCCATGGAGAAACGGGAGCCTTGCTACGCTGATGGGCGGGATGTAAATTGCCAACAGCCACTCTGGAGAGGTGTACGATGTGTCCTGAGACATCTAAAAAACTCAGCTTAGAGAGCATAGGGCACTTCCACTCATGGGCGTATAAATTGGGAAAACTAAAAATCAGCAAGACACAGGCACGCCAAAGTTTAGGGCTGCTCTGTTGGCAAGAACCTCCACTTCGTTACACCTTAAATATCCCAGGAAAGAGAAAAATGGATACAGAAGTTGTGGTCCTTATGTACAATGGAATATCACTCAGCCATGAAATCTATGTCATTAGGCTCGTAGCAGCATGATGAGTGGATTTAGGTACGACGATTCTACGTGAAATAAGTCACACAGAAAAAAAAAAACTTATCATAAGATATCACTTATAGAGGGAAAGTAAAAACCGCTACACTTGAACTGAATTACAAAACAGAAGAGAGTCACACGTTTAGAAAACACACTATGGCTGCTTAACGGGAAAGGTGAGGTGGGGTGATGCATAAAACCAGGGTTACAAATTAGCTCAGATACCGTTCCATAAACCCAATATGTAATAGACAAGACCTACTCCTTGCTCAGTGAACGGGACCCAACACCGCCTATTCACCGCCCAAGAATATATCTGACTAGTAAGAATCTTAAAACCTATGTATTGAAATCTCTCTGTAAGTGAGTCAAGTGGGTGTAAAGCGTCATAAACACAGCACTGAAAAGCAGCTAAACCCCATTATAAAAATCAATTACTTTTAAAACCCCGTGAAACAAAGACAGTGAAAGAGAGAGAAATTCTTACAAAATTCGTTCAGAGGCTGTGATGCCACATGGGTTGACCATATCTATTCCCACAGCTGATTGAGACATAGGGGTGGACACTCTTGGGGCTGAGAGGTTTGTTGAGGTTGGGTGAGCAAATGCAGACCCTTTAAAGTAATACTGCGTGGTACCCATCCCATGGGTCCCAAATCTCCAGGTTCAAGGGCATCTTCCTACATCGAAAACATGCATGAGAAACCCATAAGATGGTACACCGTGTGATCGGGAAAGGTTTCTAAAACGCACCTCATTTCTCATCTCCTTGTGCTCGGGTTCGCCATTCCAGCCGCTTTCCTAGCAATCTCCCTCCTTGGAGAATCAGCACCTTTAAACTCCTGTTCCGTACAGGTTGCAATTTGTCCTGAGGAGGAACGGGAAGAGGGGGAACCAATGAGAGACTAGCTCTAGGTCTTGGGACAGGCACAGGTCACTCTATTTTCCCATCAGGAAGAGGAATTAACCACAGGCTCAGCCTGCCGCCCGGAAGCAGAATAGGGCCTGAAGCAATCCTGCGCTTTTGCGGCCAGCTCCCAAGAAAGCGAGTTGAAAAATGGAGCTCAGGGGCACTGCGATTCACAAACCTGCAGAGTTATAAATGGTAACTCTCGTCCACAAATATATTGAGGGAAGGCAACGAAGAGGATTTGAAACCAAGGCAGAATTGCAGGAAACAGATTTCAGGAGGGAGATTCGAATCACCTTTAAAGCACAGGAAAAGCGGCAAAACCTCGACAATGATGCCCTTGGCCAAAAAGGACGTATGCGTTTTTTCCTGAATATATTCAGGAAAAAACGCATACGCCCTTTTTGGCCAACCAAGCAACCTGGAAAGGCAAATCAGCGCCACAAAGAAGTCTCGCTTCCCATCGGTCAAAAGGGCCATGCTGAATAAAGTGTCAAAACCAGAAATGCCGGACAGGCCATGGAGAAACGGGAGCCTTGCTACGCTGATGGGCGAGATGTAAATTGCCAACAGCCACTCTGGAGAGGTGTACGGTGTGTCTTGAAACATCTAAAAAACTCAGCTTAGAGAGCATAGGGCACTTCCACTCATGGGCGTATAAATTGGGAAAACTAAAAATCAGCAAGACACAGGCACCCCAAAGTTTAGGGCTGCTCTGTTGACAAGAAGATCCACTTCGTTACACCTTAAATATCCCAGGAAAGAGAAAAATGGATAAAGAAGTTGTGGTCCTTATGTACAATGGAATATCACTGAGCCATGACATCTATGTCATAAGGCTCGTAGCAGCATGATGAGTGGATTTAGGTACGACGATTCTACGTGAAATAATTCACACAGAAAAAAAAAAAACTTATCATAAGATATCACTTATAGAGGGAATGTAAAAACCGCTACACTTGAACTGAATTACAAAACAGAAGAGAGTCACACGTTTAGGAAACACACTATGGCTCCTTAACGGGAAAGGTGAGGTGGGGTGATGCATAAAACAAGGGTTACAAATTACCTCAGATACCGTTCCATAAACCCAATATGTAATAGACAAGACCTACTCCTTGCTCAGTGAACGGGACCCAACACCCCCTATTCACCGCCCAAGAATATATCTGACTAGTAAGAATCTTAAAACCTATGTATTGAAATCTCTCTGTAAGTGAGTCAAGTGGGTGTAAAGCGGCATAAACACAGCACTGAAAAGCAGCTAAACCCCATTATAAAAATCAATTACTTTTAAACACCCGTGAAACAAAGACAGTGAAAGAGAGAGAAATTCTTACAAAATTCGTTAAGAGGCTGTGATGCCACCAGGATTGACCATATCTAGACCCACAGCTGATTGAGACATAGGGGTGGACACTCTTGGGGCTGAGAGGTTTGGTGAGGTTGGGTGAGCAAATGCAGACCCTTTAAAGTAATACTGCGTGGTACCCATCCCATGGGTCCCAAATCTCCAGGTTCAAGGGCATCTTCCTACATCGAAAACATGCATGAGAAACCCATAAGATGGTACACCGTGTGATCGGGAAAGGTTTCTAAAACGCACCTCATTTCTCATCTCCTTGTGCTCGGGTTCGCCATTCCAGCCGCTTTCCTAGCAATCTCCCTCCTTGGAGAATCAGCACCTTTAACCTCCTGTTCCGTACAGGTTGCAATTGGTCCTGAGGATGAACGGGAAGACGGGGAACAAATGAGAGACTAGCTCTAGGTGTTGGGACAAGAACACGTCACGCTATTTTCCCATCAGAAAGAAGAATTAACCAAAGGCTCAGCCTACCGCCCGGAAGCAGAATAGGGCCTGAAGCAATCCTGCGCTTTTGCGGCCAGCTCCCAAGAAAGCGAGTTGAGAAATGGAGCTCAGGGGAACTGCAATTCACAAATCTGCAGAGTTATAAATGATAACTCTCGTCCACAAATATATTGAGGGAAGGCAACGAAGAGGATTTGAAAGCAAGGCAGAATTGCAGGAAACAGATTTCAGGAGGGAGATTCGAATCACCTTTAAAGCACAGGAAAAGCGGCAAAACCTCGACAATGATGCCCTTGGCCAAAAAGGTTGTATGCGTTTTTTCCTGAATATATTCAGGAAAAAACGCATACGCCCTTTTTGGCAAACCAAGAAACCTGGAAAGGCAAATCAGCGCTACAAAGAAGTCTCGCTTCCCATCGGTCAAAAGGGCCATGCTGAATAAAGTGTCAAAACCAGAAATGCAGGATAGGCCATGGAGAAACGGGAGCCTTGCTACGCTGATGGGCGGGATGTAAATTGCCAACAGCCACTCTGGAGAGGTGTACGATGTGTCCTGAGACATCTAAAAAACTCAGCTTAGAGAGCATAGGGCACTTCCACTCATGGGCGTATAAATTGGGAAAACTAAAAATCAGCAAGACACAGGCACCCCAAAGTTTAGGGCTGCTCTGTTGGCAAGAACCTCCACTTCGTTACACCTTAAATATACCAGGAAAGAGAAAAATGGATACAGAAGTTGTGGTCCTTATGTACAATGGAATATCACTCAGCCATGAAATCTACGTCATAAGGCTCGTAGCAGCATGATGAGTGGATTTAGGTACGACGATTCTACGTGAAATAAGTCACACAGAAAAAAAAAAAAAACTTATCATAAGATATCACTTATAGAGGGAAAGTAAAAACCGCTACACTTGAACTGAATTACAAAACAGAAGAGAGTCACACGTTTAGAAAACACACTATGGCTGCCTAACGGGAAAGGTGAGGTGGGGTGATGCATAAAACCAGGGTTTCAAATTAGCTCAGATACCGTTCCATAAACCCAACATGTAATAGACAAGACCTACTCCTTGCTCAGTGAACGGGACTCAACACCCCCTATTCACCGCCCAAGAATATATCTGACTAGTAAGAATCTTAAAACCTATGTATTGAAATCTCTCTGTAAGTGAGTCAAGTGGGTGTAAAGCGGCATAAACACAGCATTGAAAAGCAGCTAAACCCCATTATAAAAATCAATTACTTTTAAAAACCCGTGAAACAAAGACAGTGAAAGAGAGAGAAATTCTTACAAAATTCGTTCAGAGGCTGTGATGCCACCTGGGTTGACCATATCAAGACCCACAGCTGATTGAGACATAAGGGTGGACACTCTTGGGGCTGAGAGGTTTGCTGAGGTTGGGTGAGCAAACGCAGACCCTTGAAAGTAATACTGCGTGGTACCCATCCCATGGGTCCCAAATCTCCAGGTTCAAGGGCATCTTCCTACATCGAAAACATGCATGAGAAACCCAGAAAATGGTACACCGTGTGATCAGGAAAGGTTTCTAAAACGCACCTCATCTCTCATCTCCTTGTGCTCGGGTTCGCCATTCCAGCCGCTTTCCTAGCAATCTCCCTCCTTGGAGAATCAGCACCTTTAACCTCCTGTTCCGTACAGGTTGCAATTTGTCCTGAGGAGGAACGGGAAGAGGGGGAACCAATGAGAGCCTAGCTCTAGGTCTTGGGACAGGCACAGGTCACTCTATTTTCCCATCAGGAAGAGGAATTAACCACAGGCTCAGCCTGCCACCCGGAAGCAGAATAGGGCCTGAAGCAATCCTGCGCTTTTGCGGCCAGCTCCCAAGAAAGCGAGTTGAGAAATGGAGCTCAGGGGCACTGCAATTCACAAACCTGCAGAGTTATAAATGATAACTCTCGTCCACAAATATATTGAGGGAAGGCAACGAAGAGGATTTGAAAGCAAGGCAGAATTGCAGGAAACAGATTTCAGGAGGGAGATTCGAATCGCCTTTAAAGCACAGGAGAAGCGGCAAAACCTCGACAATGATGCCCTTGGCCAAAAAGGGCGTATGCGTTTTTTCCTGAATATATTCAGGAAAAAACGCATACGCCCTTTTTGGCCAACCAAGGAACCTGGAAAGGCAAATCAGCGCTACAAAGAAGTCTCGCTTCCCATCGGTCAAAAGGGTCATGCTGAATAAAGTGTCAAAACCAGAAATGCAGGACAGGCCATGGAGAAACGGGAGCCTTGCTACGCTGATGGGCGGGATGTAAATTGCCAACAGCCACTCTGGAGAGGTGTACGATGTGTTCTGAGACATCTAAAAAACTCAGCTTAGAGAGCATAGGGCACTTCCACTCATGGGCGTATAAATTGGGAAAACTAAAAATCAGCAAGACACAGGCACCCCAAAGTTTAGGGCTGCTCTGTTGGCAAGAACCTCCACTTCGTTACACCTTAAATATCCCAGGAAAGAGAAAAATGGATACAGAAGTTGTGGTCCTTATGTACAATGGAATATCACTCAGCCATGAAATCTACGTCATTAGGCTCGTAGCAGCATGATGAGTGGATTTTGGTACGACGATTCTACGTGAAATAAGTCACACAGAAAAAAAAAAACTTATCATAAGATATCACTTATAGAGGGAAAGTAAAAACCGCTACACTTGAACTGAATTACAAAACAGAAGAGAGTCACACGTTTAGAAAACACACTATGGCTGCTTAACGGGAAAGGTGAGGTGGGGTGATGCATAAAACCAGGGTTACAAATTAGCTCAGATACCGTTCCATAAACCCAATATGTAATAGACAAGACCTACTCCTTGCTCAGTGAACGGGACCCAACACCGCCTATTCACCGCCCAAGAATATATCTGACTAGTAAGAATCTTAAAACCTATGTATTGAAATCTCTCTGTAAGTGAGTCAAGTGGGTGTAAAGCGTCATAAACACAGCACTGAAAAGCAGCTAAACCCCATTATAAAAATCAATTACTTTTAAAAACCCGTGAAACAAAGACAGTGAAAGAGAGAGAAATTCTTACAAAATTCGTTCAGAGGCTGTGATGCCACATGGGTTGACCATATCTAGACCCACAGCTGATTGAGACATAGGGGTGGACACTCTTGGGGCTGAGAGGTTTGGTGAGGTTGGGTGAGCAAATGCAGACCCTTTAAAGTAATACTGCCTGGTACCCATCCCATGGGTCCCAAATCTCCAGGTTCAAGGGCATCTTCCTACATCGAAAACATGCATGAGAAACCCATAAGATGGTACACCGTGTGATCGGGAAAGGTTTCTAAAACGCACCTCATTTCTCATCTCCTTGTGCTCGGGTTCGCCATTCCAGCCGCTTTCCTAGCAATCTCCCTCCTTGGAGAATCAGCACCTTTAAACTCCTGTTCCGTACAGGTTGCAATTTGTCCTGAGGAGGAACGGGAAGAGGGGGAACCAATGAGAGACTAGCTCTAGGTCTTGGGACAGGCACAGGTCACTCTATTTTCCCATCAGGAAGAGGAATTAACCACAGGCTCAGCCTGCCGCCCGGAAGCAGAATAGGGCCTGAAGCAATCCTGCGCTTTTGCGGCCAGCTCCCAAGAAATCGAGTTGAAAAATGGAGCTCAGGGGCACTGCAATTCACAAACCTGCAGAGTTATAAATGATAACTCTCGTCCACAAATATACTGTGGGAAGGCAACGAAGAGGATTTGAAAGCAAGGCATAATTGCAGGAAACAGATTTCAGGAGGGAGATTCGAATCGCCGTTAAAGCAAAGGAAAAGCGGCAAAACCTCGACAATGATGCCCTTGGCCAAAAAGGTTGTATGCGTTTTTTCCTGAATATATTCAGGAAAAAACGCATACGCCCTTTTTGGCCAACCAAGCAACCTGGAAAGGCAAATCAGCGCTACAAAGAAGTCTCGCTTCCCATCGGTCAAAAGGGCCATGCTGAATAAAGTGTCAAAACCAGAAATGCAGGACAGGCCATGGAAAAACGGGAGCCTTGCTACGCTGATGGGCGGGATGTAAATTGCCAACAGCCACTCTGGAGAGGTGTACGGTGTGTCTTGAAATATCTAAAAAACTCAGCTTAGAGAGCATAGGGCACTTCCACTCATGGGCGTATAAATTGGGAAAACTAAAAATCAGCAAGACACAGGCACCCCAAAGTTTAGGGCTACTCTGTTGACAAGAAGATCCACTTCGTTACACCTTAAATATCCCAGGAAAGAGAAAAATGGATAAAGAAGTTGTGGTCCTTATGTACAATGGAATATCACTGAGCCATGACATCTATGTCATAAGGCTCGTAGCAGCATGATGAGTGGATTTAGGTACGACGATTCTACGTGAAATAATTCACACAGAAAAAAAAAAAAACTTATCATAAGATATCACTTATAGAGGGAATGTAAAAACCGCTACACTTGAACTGAATTACAAAACAGAAGAGAGTCACACGTTTAGGAAACACACTATGGCTCCTTAACGGGAAAGGTGAGGTGGGGTGATGCATAAAACAAGGGTTACAAATTACCTCAGATACCGTTCCATAAACCCAATATGTAATAGACAAGACCTACTCCTTGCTCAGTGAACGGGACCCAACACCCCCTATTCACCGCCCAAGAATATATCTGACTAGTAAGAATCTTAAAACCTATGTATTGAAATCTCTCTGTAAGTGAGTCAAGTGGGTGTAAAGCGGCATAAACACAGCACTGAAAAGCAGCTAAACCCCATTATAAAAATCAATTACTTTTAAACACCCGTGAAACAAAGACAGTGAAAGAGAGAGAAATTCTTACAAAATTCGTTAAGAGGCTGTGATGCCACCAGGATTGACCATATCTAGACCCACAGCTGATTGAGACATAGGGGTGGACACTCTTGGGGCTGAGAGGTTTGGTGAGGTTGGGTGAGCAAATGCAGACCCTTTAAAGTAATACTGCGTGGTACCCATCCCATGGGTCCCAAATCTCCAGGTTCAAGGGCATCTTCCTACATCGAAAACATGCATGAGAAACCCATAAGATGGTACACCGTGTGATCGGGAAAGGTTTCTAAAACGCACCTCATTTCTCATCTCCTTGTGCTCGGGTTCGCCATTCCAGCCGCTTTCCTAGCAATCTCCCTCCTTGGAGAATCAGCACCTTTAACCTCCTGTTCCGTACAGGTTGCAATTGGTCCTGAGGATGAACGGGAAGACGGGGAACAAATGAGAGACTAGCTCTAGGTGTTGGGACAAGAACACGTCACGCTATTTTCCCATCAGAAAGAAGAATTAACCAAAGGCTCAGCCTACCGCCCGGAAGCAGAATAGGGCCTGAAGCAATCCTGCGCTTTTGCGGCCAGCTCCCAAGAAAGCGAGTTGAGAAATGGAGCTCAGGGGAACTGCAATTCACAAATCTGCAGAGTTATAAATGATAACTCTCGTCCACAAATATATTGAGGGAAGGCAACGAAGAGGATTTGAAAGCAAGGCAGAATTGCAGGAAACAGATTTCAGGAGGGAGATTCGAATCACCTTTAAAGCACAGGAAAAGCGGCAAAACCTCGACAATGATGCCCTTGGCCAAAAAGGTTGTATGCGTTTTTTCCTGAATATATTCAGGAAAAAACGCATACGCCCTTTTTGGCCAACCAAGAAACCTGGAAAGGCAAATCAGCGCTACAAAGAAGTCTCGCTTCCCATCGGTCAAAAGGGCCATGCTGAATAAAGTGTCAAAACCAGAAATGCAGGATAGGCCATGGAGAAACGGGAGCCTTGCTACGCTGATGGGCGGGATGTAAATTGCCAACAGCCACTCTGGAGAGGTGTACGATGTGTCCTGAGACATCTAAAAAACTCAGCTTAGAGAGCATAGGGCACTTCCACTCATGGGCGTATAAATTGGGAAAACTAAAAATCAGCAAGACACAGGCACCCCAAAGTTTAGGGCTGCTCTGTTGGCAAGAACCTCCACTTCGTTACACCTTAAATATACCAGGAAAGAGAAAAATGGATACAGAAGTTGTGGTCCTTATGTACAATGGAATATCACTCAGCCATGAAATCTACGTCATAAGGCTCGTAGCAGCATGATGAGTGGATTTAGGTACGACGATTCTACGTGAAATAAGTCACACAGAAAAAAAAAAAAACTTATCATAAGATATCACTTATAGAGGGAAAGTAAAAACCGCTACACTTGAACTGAATTACAAAACAGAAGAGAGTCACACGTTTAGAAAACACACTATGGCTGCCTAACGGGAAAGGTGAGGTGGGGTGACGCATAAAACCAGGGTTTCAAATTAGCTCAGATACCGTTCCATAAACCCAACATGTAATAGACAAGACCTACTCCTTGCTCAGTGAACGGGACTCAACACCCCCTATTCACCGCCCAAGAATATATCTGACTAGTAAGAATCTTAAAACCTATGTATTGAAATCTCTCTGTAAGTGAGTCAAGTGGGTGTAAAGCGGCATAAACACAGCATTGAAAAGCAGCTAAACCCCATTATAAAAATCAATTACTTTTAAAAACCCGTGAAACAAAGACAGTGAAAGAGAGAGAAATTCTTACAAAATTCGTTCAGAGGCTGTGATGCCACCTGGGTTGACCATATCAAGACCCACAGCTGATTGAGACATAAGGGTGGACACTCTTGGGGCTGAGAGGTTTGCTGAGGTTGGGTGAGCAAACGCAGACCCTTGAAAGTAATACTGCGTGGTACCCATCCCATGGGTCCCAAATCTCCAGGTTCAAGGGCATCTTCCTACATCGAAAACATGCATGAGTAACCCAGAAAATGGTACACCGTGTGATCAGGAAAGGTTTCTAAAACGCACCTCATCTCTCATCTCCTTGTGCTCGGGTTCGCCATTCCAGCCGCTTTCCTAGCAATCTCCCTCCTTGGAGAATCAGCACCTTTAACCTCCTGTTCCGTACAGGTTGCAATTTGTCCTGAGGAGGAACGGGAAGAGGGGGAACCAATGAGAGCCTAGCTCTAGGTCTTGGGACAGGCACAGGTCACTCTATTTTCCCATCACGAAGAAGAATTAACCACAGGCTCAGCCTGCCACCCGGAAGCAGAATAGGGCCTGAAGCAATCCTGCGCTTTTGCGGCCAGCTCCCAAGAAAGCGAGTTGAGAAATGGAGCTCAGGGGCACTGCAATTCACAAACCTGCAGAGTTATAAATGATAACTCTCGTCCACAAATATATTGAGGGAAGGCAACGAAGAGGATTTGAAAGCAAGGCAGAATTGCAGGAAACAGATTTCAGGAGGGAGATTCGAATCGCCTTTAAAGCACAGGAGAAGCGGCAAAACCTCGACAATGATGCCCTTGGCCAAAAAGGGCGTATGCGTTTTTTCCTGAATATATTCAGGAAAAAACGCATACGCCCTTTTTGGCCAACCAAGCAACCTGGAAAGGCAAATCAGCGCTACAAAGAAGTCTCGCTTCCCATCGGTCAAAAGGGTCATGCTGAATAAAGTGTCAAAACCAGAAATGCAGGACAGGCCATGGAGAAACGGGAGCCTTGCTACGCTGATGGGCGGGATGTAAATTGCCAACAGCCACTCTGGAGAGGTGTACGATGTGTCCTGAGACATCTAAAAAACTCAGCTTAGAGAGCATAGGGCACTTCCACTCATGGGCGTATAAATTGGGAAAACTAAAAATCAGCAAGACACAGGCACCCCAAAGTTTAGGGCTGCTCTGTTGGCAAGAACCTCCACTTCGTTACACCTTAAATATCCCAGGAAAGAGAAAAATGGATACAGAAGTTGTGGTCCTTATGTACAATGGAATATCACTCAGCCATGAAATCTACGTCATTAGGCTCGTAGCAGCATGATGAGTGGATTTTGGTACGACGATTCTACGTGAAATAAGTCACACAGAAAAAAAAAAACTTATCATAAGATATCACTTATAGAGGGAAAGTAAAAACCGCTACACTTGAACTGAATTACAAAACAGAAGAGAGTCACACGTTTAGAAACACACTATGGCTGCTTAACGGGAAAGGTGAGGTGGGGTGATGCATAAAACCAGGGTTACAAATTAGCTCAGATACCGTTCCATAAACCCAATATGTAATAGACAAGACCTACTCCTTGCTCAGTGAACGGGACCCAACACCGCCTATTCACCGCCCAAGAATATATCTGACTAGTAAGAATCTTAAAACCTATGTATTGAAATATCTCTGTAAGTGAGTCAAGTGGGTGTAAAGCGCCATAAACACAGCACTGAAAAGCAGCTAAACCCCATTATAAAAATCAATTACTTTTAAAACCCCGTGAAACAAAGACAGTGAAAGAGAGAGAAATTCTTACAAAATTCGTTCAGAGGCTGTGATGCCACATGGGTTGACCATATCTATTCCCACAGCTGATTGAGACATAGGGGTGGACACTCTTGGGGCTGAGAGGTTTGTTGAGGTTGGGTGAGCAAATGCAGACCCTTTAAAGTAATACTGCGTGGTACCCATCCCATGGGTCCCAAATCTCCAGGTTCAAGGGCATCTTCCTACATCGAAAACATGCATGAGAAACCCATAAGATGGTACACCGTGTGATCGGGAAAGGTTTCTAAAACGCACCTCATTTCTCATCTCCTTGTGCTCGGGTTCGCCATTCCAGCCGCTTTCCTAGCAATCTCCCTCCTTGGAGAATCAGCACCTTTAAACTCCTGTTCCGTACAGGTTGCAATTTGTCCTGAGGAGGAACGGGAAGAGGGGGAACCAATGAGAGACTAGCTCTAGGTCTTGGGACAGGCACAGGTCACTCTATTTTCCCATCAGGAAGAGGAATTAACCACAGGCTCAGCCTGCCGCCCGGAAGCAGAATAGGGCCTGAAGCAATCCTGCGCTTTTGCGGCCAGCTCCCAAGAAATCGAGTTGAAAAATGGAGCTCAGGGGCACTGCAATTCACAAACCTGCAGAGTTATAATGATAACTCTCGTCCACAAATATATTGAGGGAAGGCAACGAAGAGGATTTGAAAGCAAGGCATAATTGCAGGAAACAGATTTCAGGAGGGAGATTCGAATCGCCGTTAAAGCAAAGGAAAAGCGGCAAAACCTCGACAATGATGCCCTTGGCCAAAAAGGTTGTATGCGTTTTTTCCTGAATATATTCAGGAAAAAACGCATACGCCCTTTTTGGCCAACCAAGCAACCTGGAAAGGCAAATCAGCGCTACAAAGAAGTCTCGCTTCCCATCGGTCAAAAGGGCCATGCTGAATAAAGTGTCAAAACCAGAAATGCAGGACAGGCCATGGAGAAACGGGAGCCTTGCTACGCTGATATGGGCGGGATGTAAATTGCCAAGAGCCACTCTGGAGAGGTGTACGGTGTGTCCTGAGACATCTAAAAAACTCAGCTTAGAGAGCATAGGGCACTTCCACTCATGGGCGTATAAATTGGGAAAACTAAAAATCAGCAAGACACAGGCACCCCAAAGTTTAGGGCTACTCTGTTGACAAGAAGATCCACTTCGTTACACCTTAAATATCCCAGGAAAGAGAAAAATGGATAAAGAAGTTGTGGTCCTTATGTACAATGGAATATCACTGAGCCATGACATCTATGTCATAAGGCTCGTAGCAGCATGATGAGTGGATTTAGGTACGACGATTCTACGTGAAATAATTCACACAGAAAAAAAAAAAAACTTATCATAAGATATCACTTATAGAGGGAATGTAAAAAACCGCTACACTTGAACTGAATTACAAAACAGAAGAGAGTCACACGTTTAGGAAACACACTATGGCTCCTTAACGGAAAGGTGAGGTGGGGTGATGCATAAAACCAGGGTTACAAATTAGCTCAGATACCGTTCCATAAACCCAATATGTAATAGACAAGACCTACTCCTTGCTCAGTGAACGGGACCCAACACCCCCTATTCACCGCCCAAGAATATATCTGACTAGTAAGAATCTTAAAACCTATGTATTGAAATCTCTCTGTAAGTGAGTCAAGTGGGTGTAAAGCGGCATAAACACAGCACTGAAAAGCAGCTAAACCCCATTATAAAAATCAATTACTTTTAAAACACCCGTGAAACAAAGACAGTGAAAGAGAGAGAAATTCTTACAAAATTCGTTAAGAGGCTGTGATGCCACCAGGATTGACCATATCTAGACCCACAGCTGATTGAGACATAGGGGTGGACACTCTTGGGGCTGAGAGGTTTGGTGAGGTTGGGTGAGCAAATGCAGACCCTTTAAAGTAATACTGCGTGGTACCCATCCCATGGGTCCCAAATCTCCAGGTTCAAGGGCATCTTCCTACATCGAAAACATGCATGAGAAACCCATAAGATGGTACACCGTGTGATCGGGAAAGGTTTCTAAAACGCACCTCATTTCTCATCTCCTTGTGCTCGGGTTCGCCATTCCAGCCGCTTTCCTAGCAATCTCCCTCCTTGGAGAATCAGCACCTTTAACCTCCTGTTCCGTACAGGTTGCAATTGGTCCTGAGGATGAACGGGAAGACGGGGAACAAATGAGAGACTAGCTCTAGGTGTTGGGACAAGAACACGTCACGCTATTTTCCCATCAGAAAGAAGAATTAACCAAAGGCTCAGCCTACCGCCCGGAAGCAGAATAGGGCCTGAAGCAATCCTGCGCTTTTGCGGCCAGCTCCCAAGAAAGCGAGTTGAGAAATGGAGCTCAGGGGAACTGCAATTCACAAATCTGCAGAGTTATAAATGATAACTCTCGTCCACAAATATATTGAGGGAAGGCAACGAAGAGGATTTGAAAGCAAGGCAGAATTGCAGGAAACAGATTTCAGGAGGGAGATTCGAATCACCTTTAAAGCACAGGAAAAGCGGCAAAACCTCGACAATGATGCCCTTGGCCAAAAAGGTTGTATGCGTTTTTTCCTGAATATATTCAGGAAAAAACGCATACGCCCTTTTTGGCCAACCAAGAAACCTGGAAAGGCAAATCAGCGCTACAAAGAAGTCTCGCTTCCCATCGGTCAAAAGGGCCATGCTGAATAAAGTGTCAAAACCAGAAATGCAGGATAGGCCATGGAGAAACGGGAGCCTTGCTACGCTGATGGGCGGGATGTAAATTGCCAACAGCCACTCTGGAGAGGTGTACGATGTGTCCTGAGACATCTAAAAAACTCAGCTTAGAGAGCATAGGGCACTTCCACTCATGGGCGTATAAATTGGGAAAACTAAAAATCAGCAAGACACAGGCACCCCAAAGTTTAGGGCTGCTCTGTTGGCAAGAACCTCCACTTCGTTACACCTTAAATATACCAGGAAAGAGAAAAATGGATACAGAAGTTGTGGTCCTTATGTACAATGGAATATCACTGAGCCATGACATCTACGTCATACGGCTCGTAGCAGCATGATGAGTGGATTTAGGTACGACGATTCTACGTGAAATAAGTCACACAGAAAAAAAAAAAACTTATCATAAGATATCACTTATAGAGGGAAAGTAAAAACCGCTACACTTGAACTGAATTACAAAACAGAAGAGAGTCACACGTTTAGAAAACACACTATGGCTGCCTAACGGGAAAGGTGAGGTGGGGTGATGCATAAAACCAGGGTTTCAAATTAGCTCAGATACCGTTCCATAAACCCAACATGTAATAGACAAGACCTACTCCTTGCTCAGTGAACGGGACTCAACACCCCCTATTCACCGCCCAAGAATATATCTGACTAGTAAGAATCTTAAAACCTATGTATTGAAATCTCTCTGTAAGTGAGTCAAGTGGGTGTAAAGCGGCATAAACACAGCATTGAAAAGCAGCTAAACCCCATTATAAAAATCAATTACTTTTAAAAACCCGTGAAACAAAGACAGTGAAAGAGAGAGAAATTCTTACAAAATTCGTTCAGAGGCTGTGATGCCACCTGGGTTGACCATATCAAGACCCACAGCTGATTGAGACATAAGGGTGGACACTCTTGGGGCTGAGAGGTTTGCTGAGGTTGGGTGAGCAAACGCAGTCCCTTGAAAGTAATACTGCGTGGTACCCATCCCATGGGTCCCAAATCTCCAGGTTCAAGGGCATCTTCCTACATCGAAAACATGCATGAGAAACCCAGAAAATGGTACACCGTGTGATCAGGAAAGGTTTCTAAAACGCACCTCATCTCTCATCTCCTTGTGCTCGGGTTCGCCATTCCAGCCGCTTTCCTAGCAATCTCCCTCCTTGGAGAATCAGCACCTTTAACCTCCTGTTCCGTACAGGTTGCAATTTGTCCTGAGGAGGAACGGGAAGAGGGGGAACCAATGAGAGCCTAGCTCTAGGTCTTGGGACAGGCACAGGTCACTCTATTTTCCCATCACGAAGAAGAATTAACCACAGGCTCAGCCTGCCACCCGGAAGCAGAATAGGGCCTGAAGCAATCCTGCGCTTTTGCGGCCAGCTCCCAAGAAAGCGAGTTGAGAAATGGAGCTCAGGGGCACTGCAATTCACAAACCTGCAGAGTTATAAATGATAACTCTCGTCCACAAATATATTGAGGGAAGGCAACGAAGAGGATTTGAAAGCAAGGCAGAATTGCAGGAAACAGATTTCAGGAGGGAGATTCGAATCGCCTTTAAAGCACAGGAGAAGCGGCAAAACCTCGACAATGATGCCCTTGGCCAAAAAGGGCGTATGCGTTTTTTCCTGAATATATTCAGGAAAAAACGCATACGCCCTTTTTGGCAAACCAAGAAACCTGGAAAGGCAAATCAGCGCTACAAAGAAGTCTCGCTTCCCATCGGTCAAAAGGGTCATGCTGAATAAAGTGTCAAAACCAGAAATGCAGGACAGGCCATGGAGAAACGGGAGCCTTGCTACGCTGATGGGCGGGATGTAAATTGCCAACAGCCACTCTGGAGAGGTGTACGATGTGTCCTGAGACATCTAAAAAACTCAGCTTAGAGAGCATAGGGCACTTCCACTCATGGGCGTATAAATTGGGAAAACTAAAAATCAGCAAGACACAGGCACCCCAAAGTTTAGGGCTGCTCTGTTGGCAAGAACCTCCACTTCGTTACACCTTAAATATCCCAGGAAAGAGAAAAATGGATACAGAAGTTGTGGTCCTTATGTACAATGGAATATCACTCAGCCATGAAATCTACGTCATTAGGCTCGTAGCAGCATGATGAGTGGATTTTGGTACGACGATTCTACGTGAAATAAGTCACACAGAAAAAAAAAAACTTATCATAAGATATCACTTATAGAGGGAAAGTAAAAACCGCTACACTTGAACTGAATTACAAAACAGAAGAGAGTCACACGTTTAGAAAACACACTATGGCTGCTTAACGGGAAAGGTGAGGTGGGGTGATGCATAAAACCAGGGTTACAAATTAGCTCAGATACCGTTCCATAAACCCAATATGTAATAGACAAGACCTACTCCTTGCTCAGTGAACGGGACCCAACACCGCCTATTCACCGCCCAAGAATATATCTGACTAGTAAGAATCTTAAAACCTATGTATTGAAATCTCTCTGTAAGTGAGTCAAGTGGGTGTAAAGCGTCATAAACACAGCACTGAAAAGCAGCTAAACCCCATTATAAAAATCAATTACTTTTAAAACCCCGTGAAACAAAGACAGTGAAAGAGAGAGAAATTCTTACAAAATTCGTTCAGAGGCTGTGATGCCACATGGGTTGACCATATCTATTCCCACAGCTGATTGAGACATAGGGGTGGACACTCTTGGGGCTGAGAGGTTTGTTGAGGTTGGGTGAGCAAATGCAGACCCTTTAAAGTAATACTGCGTGGTACCCATCCCATGGGTCCCAAATCTCCAGGTTCAAGGGCATCTTCCTACATCGAAAACATGCATGAGAAACCCATAAGATGGTACACCGTGTGATCGGGAAAGGTTTCTAAAACGCACCTCATTTCTCATCTCCTTGTGCTCGGGTTCGCCATTCCAGCCGCTTTCCTAGCAATCTCCCTCCTTGGAGAATCAGCACCTTTAAACTCCTGTTCCGTACAGGTTGCAATTTGTCCTGAGGAGGAACGGGAAGAGGGGGAACCAATGAGAGACTAGCTCTAGGTCTTGGGACAGGCACAGGTCACTCTATTTTCCCATCAGGAAGAGGAATTAACCACAGGCTCAGCCTGCCGCCCGGAAGCAGAATAGGGCCTGAAGCAATCCTGCGCTTTTGCGGCCAGCTCCCAAGAAATCGAGTTGAAAAATGGAGCTCAGGGGCACTGCAATTCACAAACCTGCAGAGTTATAAATGATAACTCTCGTCCACAAATATATTGAGGGAAGGCAACGAAGAGGATTTGAAAGCAAGGCATAATTGCAGGAAACAGATTTCAGGAGGGAGATTCGAATCGCCGTTAAAGCAAAGGAAAAGCGGCAAAACCTCGACAATGATGCCCTTGGCCAAAAAGGTTGTATGCGTTTTTTCCTGAATATATTCAGGAAAAAACGCATACGCCCTTTTTGGCCAACCAAGCAACCTGGAAAGGCAAATCAGCGCTACAAAGAAGTCTCGCTTCCCATCGGTCAAAAGGGCCATGCTGAATAAAGTGTCAAAACCAGAAATGCAGGACAGGCCATGGAGAAACGGGAGCCTTGCTACGCTGATATGGGCGGGATGTAAATTGCCAAGAGCCACTCTGGAGAGGTGTACGGTGTGTCCTGAGACATCTAAAAAACTCAGCTTAGAGAGCATAGGGCACTTCCACTCATGGGCGTATAAACTGGGAAAACTAAAAATCAGCAAGACACAGGCACCCCAAAGTTTAGGGCTGCTCTGTTGGCAAGAATCTCCACTTCGTTACACCTTAAATATCCCAGGAAAGAGAAAAATGGATAAAGAAGTTGTGGTCCTTATGTACAATGGAATATCACTGAGCCATGACATCTATGTCATAAGGCTCGTAGCAGCATGATGAGTGGATTTAGGTACGACGATTCTACGTGAAATAATTCACACAGAAAAAAAAAAAAAACTTATCATAAGATATCACTTATAGAGGGAATGTAAAAACCGCTACACTTGAACTGAATTACAAAACAGAAGAGAGTCACACGTTTAGGAAACACACTATGGCTCCTTAACGGGAAAGGTGAGGTGGGGTGATGCATAAAACAAGGGTTACAAATTACCTCAGATACCGTTCCATAAACCCAATATGTAATAGACAAGACCTACTCCTTGCTCAGTGAACGGGACCCAACACCCCCTATTCACCGCCCAAGAATATATCTGACTAGTAAGAATCTTAAAACCTATGTATTGAAATCTCTCTGTAAGTGAGTCAAGTGGGTGTAAAGCGGCATAAACACAGCACTGAAAAGCAGCTAAACCCCATTATAAAAATCAATTACTTTTAAACACCCGTGAAACAAAGACAGTGAAAGAGAGAGAAATTCTTACAAAATTCGTTAAGAGGCTGTGATGCCACCAGGATTGACCATATCTAGACCCACAGCTGATTGAGACATAGGGGTGGACACTCTTGGGGCTGAGAGGTTTGGTGAGGTTGGGTGAGCAAATGCAGACCCTTTAAAGTAATACTGCGTGGTACCCATCCCATGGGTCCCAAATCTCCAGGTTCAAGGGCATCTTCCTACATCGAAAACATGCATGAGAAACCCATAAGATGGTACACCGTGTGATCGGGAAAGGTTTCTAAAACGCACCTCATTTCTCATCTCCTTGTGCTCGGGTTCGCCATTCCAGCCGCTTTCCTAGCAATCTCCCTCCTTGGAGAATCAGCACCTTTAACCTCCTGTTCCGTACAGGTTGCAATTGGTCCTGAGGATGAACGGGAAGACGGGGAACAAATGAGAGACTAGCTCTAGGTGTTGGGACAAGAACACGTCACGCTATTTTCCCATCAGAAAGAAGAATTAACCAAAGGCTCAGCCTACCGCCCGGAAGCAGAATAGGGCCTGAAGCAATCCTGCGCTTTTGCGGCCAGCTCCCAAGAAAGCGAGTTGAGAAATGGAGCTCAGGGGAACTGCAATTCACAAATCTGCAGAGTTATAAATGATAACTCTCGTCCACAAATATATTGAGGGAAGGCAACGAAGAGGATTTGAAAGCAAGGCAGAATTGCAGGAAACAGATTTCAGGAGGGAGATTCGAATCACCTTTAAAGCACAGGAAAAGCGGCAAAACCTCGACAATGATGCCTTGGCCAAAAAGGTTGTATGCGTTTTTTCCTGAATATATTCAGGAAAAAACGCATACGCCCTTTTTGGCCAACCAAGAAACCTGGAAAGGCAAATCAGCGCTACAAAGAAGTCTCGCTTCCCATCGGTCAAAAGGGCCATGCTGAATAAAGTGTCAAAACCAGAAATGCAGGATAGGCCATGGAGAAACGGGAGCCTTGCTACGCTGATGGGCGGGATGTAAATTGCCAACAGCCACTCTGGAGAGGTGTACGATGTGTCCTGAGACATCTAAAAAACTCAGCTTAGAGAGCATAGGGCACTTCCACTCATGGGCGTATAAATTGGGAAAACTAAAAATCAGCAAGACACAGGCACCCCAAAGTTTAGGGCTGCTCTGTTGGCAAGAACCTCCACTTCGTTACACCTTAAATATACCAGGAAAGAGAAAAATGGATACAGAAGTTGTGGTCCTTATGTACAATGGAATATCACTCAGCCATGAAATCTACGTCATAAGGCTCGTAGCAGCATGATGAGTGGATTTAGGTACGACGATTCTACGTGAAATAAGTCACACAGAAAAAAAAAAAAACTTATCATAAGATATCACTTATAGAGGGAAAGTAAAAACCGCTACACTTGAACTGAATTACAAAACAGAAGAGAGTCACACGTTTAGAAAACACACTATGGCTGCCTAACGGGAAAGGTGAGGTGGGGTGATGCATAAAACCAGGGTTTCAAATTAGCTCAGATACCGTTCCATAAACCCAACATGTAATAGACAAGACCTACTCCTTGCTCAGTGAACGGGACTCAACACCCCCTATTCACCGCCCAAGAATATATCTGACTAGTAAGAATCTTAAAACCTATGTATTGAAATCTCTCTGTAAGTGAGTCAAGTGGGTGTAAAGCGGCATAAACACAGCATTGAAAAGCAGCTAAACCCCATTATAAAAATCAATTACTTTTAAAAACCCGTGAAACAAAGACAGTGAAAGAGAGAGAAATTCTTACAAAATTCGTTCAGAGGCTGTGATGCCACCTGGGTTGACCATATCAAGACCCACAGCTGATTGAGACATAAGGGTGGACACTCTTGGGGCTGAGAGGTTTGCTGAGGTTGGGTGAGCAAACGCAGTCCCTTGAAAGTAATACTGCGTGGTACCCATCCCATGGGTCCCAAATCTCCAGGTTCAAGGGCATCTTCCTACATCGAAAACATGCATGAGAAACCCAGAAAATGGTACACCGTGTGATCAGGAAAGGTTTCTAAAACGCACCTCATCTCTCATCTCCTTGTGCTCGGGTTCGCCATTCCAGCCGCTTTCCTAGCAATCTCCCTCCTTGGAGAATCAGCACCTTTAACCTCCTGTTCCGTACAGGTTGCAATTTGTCCTGAGGAGGAACGGGAAGAGGGGGAACCAATGAGAGCCTAGCTCTAGGTCTTGGGACAGGCACAGGTCACTCTATTTTCCCATCACGAAGAAGAATTAACCACAGGCTCAGCCTGCCACCCGGAAGCAGAATAGGGCCTGAAGCAATCCTGCGCTTTTGCGGCCAGCTCCCAAGAAAGCGAGTTGAGAAATGGAGCTCAGGGGCACTGCAATTCACAAACCTGCAGAGTTATAAATGATAACTCTCGTCCACAAATATATTGAGGGAAGGCAACGAAGAGGATTTGAAAGCAAGGCAGAATTGCAGGAAACAGATTTCAGGAGGGAGATTCGAATCGCCTTTAAAGCACAGGAGAAGCGGCAAAACCTCGACAATGATGCCCTTGGCCAAAAAGGGCGTATGCGTTTTTTCCTGAATATATTCAGGAAAAAACGCATACGCCCTTTTTGGCAAACCAAGAAACCTGGAAAGGCAAATCAGCGCTACAAAGAAGTCTCGCTTCCCATCGGTCAAAAGGGTCATGCTGAATAAAGTGTCAAAACCAGAAATGCAGGACAGGCCATGGAGAAACGGGAGCCTTGCTACGCTGATGGGCGGGATGTAAATTGCCAACAGCCACTCTGGAGAGGTGTACGATGTGTCCTGAGACATCTAAAAAACTCAGCTTAGAGAGCATAGGGCACTTCCACTCATGGGCGTATAAATTGGGAAAACTAAAAATCAGCAAGACACAGGCACCCCAAAGTTTAGGGCTGCTCTGTTGGCAAGAACCTCCACTTCGTTACACCTTAAATATCCCAGGAAAGAGAAAAATGGATACAGAAGTTGTGGTCCTTATGTACAATGGAATATCACTCAGCCATGAAATCTACGTCATTAGGCTCGTAGCAGCATGATGAGTGGATTTTGGTACGACGATTCTACGTGAAATAAGTCACACAGAAAAAAAAAAACTTATCATAAGATATCACTTATAGAGGGAAAGTAAAAACCGCTACACTTGAACTGAATTACAAAACAGAAGAGAGTCACACGTTTAGAAAACACACTATGGCTGCTTAACGGGAAAGGTGAGGTGGGGTGATGCATAAAACCAGGGTTACAAATTAGCTCAGATACCGTTCCATAAACCCAATATGTAATAGACAAGACCTACTCCTTGCTCAGTGAACGGGACCCAACACCGCCTATTCACCGCCCAAGAATATATCTGACTAGTAAGAATCTTAAAACCTATGTATTGAAATCTCTCTGTAAGTGAGTCAAGTGGGTGTAAAGCGTCATAAACACAGCACTGAAAAGCAGCTAAACCCCATTATAAAAATCAATTACTTTTAAAACCCCGTGAAACAAAGACAGTGAAAGAGAGAGAAATTCTTACAAAATTCGTTCAGAGGCTGTGATGCCACATGGGTTGACCATATCTATTCCCACAGCTGATTGAGACATAGGGGTGGACACTCTTGGGGCTGAGAGGTTTGTTGAGGTTGGGTGAGCAAATGCAGACCCTTTAAAGTAATACTGCGTGGTACCCATCCCATGGGTCCCAAATCTCCAGGTTCAAGGGCATCTTCCTACATCGAAAACATGCATGAGAAACCCATAAGATGGTACACCGTGTGATCGGGAAAGGTTTCTAAAACGCACCTCATTTCTCATCTCCTTGTGCTCGGGTTCGCCATTCCAGCCGCTTTCCTAGCAATCTCCCTCCTTGGAGAATCAGCACCTTTAAACTCCTGTTCCGTACAGGTTGCAATTTGTCCTGAGGAGGAACGGGAAGAGGGGGAACCAATGAGAGACTAGCTCTAGGTCTTGGGACAGGCACAGGTCACTCTATTTTCCCATCAGGAAGAGGAATTAACCACAGGCTCAGCCTGCCGCCCGGAAGCAGAATAGGGCCTGAAGCAATCCTGCTCTTTTGCGGCCAGCTCCCAAGAAATCGAGTTGAAAAATGGAGCTCAGGGGCACTGCAATTCACAAACCTGCAGAGTTATAAATGATAACTCTCGTCCACAAATATATTGAGGGAAGGCAACGAAGAGGATTTGAAAGCAAGGCATAATTGCAGGAAACAGATTTCAGGAGGGAGATTCGAATCGCCGTTAAAGCAAAGGAAAAGCGGCAAAACCTCGACAATGATGCCCTTGGCCAAAAAGGTTGTATGCGTTTTTTCCTGAATATATTCAGGAAAAAACGCATACGCCCTTTTTGGCCAACCAAGCAACCTGGAAAGGCAAATCAGCGCTACAAAGAAGTCTCGCTTCCCATCGGTCAAAAGGGCCATGCTGAATAAAGTGTCAAAACCAGAAATGCAGGACAGGCCATGGAGAAACGGGAGCCTTGCTACGCTGATATGGGCGGGATGTAAATTGCCAAGAGCCACTCTGGAGAGGTGTACGGTGTGTCCTGAGACATCTAAAAAACTCAGCTTAGAGAGCATAGGGCACTTCCACTCATGGGCGTATAAACTGGGAAAACTAAAAATCAGCAAGACACAGGCACCCCAAAGTTTAGGGCTGCTCTGTTGGCAAGAATCTCCACTTCGTTACACCTTAAATATCCCAGGAAAGAGAAAAATGGATACAGAAGTTGTGGTCCTTATGTACAATGGAATATCACTCAGCCATGAAATCTACGTCATAAGGCTCGTAGCAGCATGATGAGTGGATTTAGGTATGACGATTCTAGGTGAAATAAGTCACACAGAAAAAAAAAAAAAAACTTATCATAAGATATCACTTATAGAGGGAAAGTAAAAACCACTACACTAGAACTGAATTACAAAACAGAAGAGAGTCACACGTTTAGAAAACACACTATGGCTGCTTAACGGGAAAGGTGAGGTGGGGTGATGCATAAAACCAGGGTTACAAATTAGCTCAGATAGCGTTCCATAAACCCAATATGTAATAGACAAGACCTACTCCTTACTCAGTGAACGGGACCCAACACCCCCTATTCACCGACCAAGAATATATCTGACAAGTAACAATCTTAAAACCTATGTATTGAAATCTCTCTGTAAGTGAGTCAAGTGCGTGTAAAGCATCATAAACACAGCACTGAAAAGCAGCTAAACCCCATTATAAAAATCAATTACTTTTAAAAACCCGTGAAACAAAGACAGTGAAAGAGAGAGAAATTCTTACAAAATTCGTTCAGAGGCTGTGATGCCACCTGGGTTGACCATATCTAGACCCACAGCTGATTGAGATATAAGGGTGGACACTCTTGGGGCTGAGAGGTTTGCTGAGGTTGGGTGAGCAAATGCAGACCCTTTAAAGTAATACTGCGTGGTACCCATCCCATGGGTCCCAAATCTCCAGGTTCAAGGGCATCTTCCTACATCGAAAACATGCATGAGAAACCCAAAAAATGGTACACCGTGTGATCGGGAAAGGTTTCTAAAACGCACCTCATTTCTCATCTCCTTGTGCTCGGGTTCGCCATTCCAGCCACTTTCCTAGCAATCTCCCTCCTTGGAGAATCAGCACCTTTAACCTCCTGTTTCGTACAGGTTGCAATTTGTCCTGAGGATGAACGGGAAGAGGGGGAACCAATGAGAGACTAGCTCTAGGTCTTGGGACAGGCACAGGTCACTCTATTTTCCCATCAGGAAGAAGAATTAACCACAGGCTCAGCCTGCCGCCCGGAAGCAGAATAGGGCCTGAAGCAATCCTGCGCTTTTGCGGCCAGCTCCCAAGAAAGCGAGTTGAAAAATGGAGCTCAGGGGCACTGCGATTCACAAACCTGCAGAGTTATAAATGGTAACTCTCGTCCACAAATATATTGAGGGAAGGCAACGAAGAGGATTTGAAACCAAGGCAGAATTGCAGGAAACAGATTTCAGGAGGGAGATTCGAATCACCTTTAAAGCACAGAAAAAGCGGCAAAACCTCGACAATGATGCCCTTGGCCAAAAAGGACGTATGCGTTTTTTCCTGAATATATTCAGGAAAAAACGCATACGCCCTTCTTGGCCAACCAAGCAACCTGGAAAGGCAAATCAGCGCCACAAAGAAGTCTCGCTTCCCATCGGTCAAAAGGGCCATGCTGAATAAAGTGTCAAAACCAGAAATGCCGGACAGGCCATGGAGAAACGGGAGCCTTGCTACGCTGATGGGCGAGATGTAAATTGCCAACAGCCACTCTGGAGAGGTGTACGGTGTGTCTTGAAACATCTAAAAAACTCAGCTTAGAGAGCATAGGGCACTTCCACTCATGGGCGTATAAATTGGGAAAACTAAAAATCAGCAAGACACAGGCACCCCAAAGTTTAGGGCTGCTCTGTTGACAAGAAGATCCACTTCGTTACACCTTAAATATCCCAGGAAAGAGAAAAATGGATAAAGAAGTTGTGGTCCTTATGTACAATGGAATATCACTGAGCCATGACATCTATGTCATAAGGCTCGTAGCAGCATGATGAGTGGATTTAGGTACGACGATTCTACGTGAAATAATTCACACAGAAAAAAAAAAAAACTTATCATAAGATATCACTTATAGAGGGAATGTAAAAACCGCTACACTTGAACTGAATTACAAAACAGAAGAGAGTCACACGTTTAGGAAACACACTATGGCTCCTTAACGGGAAAGGTGAGGTGGGGTGATGCATAAAACAAGGGTTACAAATTACCTCAGATACCGTTCCATAAACCCAATATGTAATAGACAAGACCTACTCCTTGCTCAGTGAACGGGACCCAACACCCCCTATTCACCGCCCAAGAATATATCTGACTAGTAAGAATCTTAAAACCTATGTATTGAAATCTCTCTGTAAGTGAGTCAAGTGGGTGTAAAGCGGCATAAACACAGCACTGAAAAGCAGCTAAACCCCATTATAAAAATCAATTACTTTTAAACACCCGTGAAACAAAGACAGTGAAAGAGAGAGAAATTCTTACAAAATTCGTTAAGAGGCTGTGATGCCACCAGGATTGACCATATCTAGACCCACAGCTGATTGAGACATAGGGGTGGACACTCTTGGGGCTGAGAGGTTTGGTGAGGTTGGGTGAGCAAATGCAGACCCTTTAAAGTAATACTGCGTGGTACCCATCCCATGGGTCCCAAATCTCCAGGTTCAAGGGCATCTTCCTACATCGAAAACATGCATGAGAAACCCATAAGATGGTACACCGTGTGATCGGGAAAGGTTTCTAAAACGCACCTCATTTCTCATCTCCTTGTGCTCGGGTTCGCCATTCCAGCCGCTTTCCTAGCAATCTCCCTCCTTGGAGAATCAGCACCTTTAACCTCCTGTTCCGTACAGGTTGCAATTGGTCCTGAGGATGAACGGGAAGACGGGGAACAAATGAGAGACTAGCTCTAGGTGTTGGGACAAGAACACGTCACGCTATTTTCCCATCAGAAAGAAGAATTAACCAAAGGCTCAGCCTACCGCCCGGAAGCAGAATAGGGCCTGAAGCAATCCTGCGCTTTTGCGGCCAGCTCCCAAGAAAGCGAGTTGAGAAATGGAGCTCAGGGGAACTGCAATTCACAAATCTGCAGAGTTATAAATGATAACTCTCGTCCACAAATATATTGAGGGAAGGCAACGAAGAGGATTTGAAAGCAAGGCAGAATTGCAGGAAACAGATTTCAGGAGGGAGATTCGAATCACCTTTAAAGCACAGGAAAAGCGGCAAAACCTCGACAATGATGCCCTTGGCCAAAAAGGTTGTATGCGTTTTTTCCTGAATATATTCAGGAAAAAACGCATACGCCCTTTTTGGCCAACCAAGAAACCTGGAAAGGCAAATCAGCGCTACAAAGAAGTCTCGCTTCCCATCGGTCAAAAGGGCCATGCTGAATAAAGTGTCAAAACCAGAAATGCAGGATAGGCCATGGAGAAACGGGAGCCTTGCTACGCTGATGGGCGGGATGTAAATTGCCAACAGCCACTCTGGAGAGGTGTACGATGTGTCCTGAGACATCTAAAAAACTCAGCTTAGAGAGCATAGGGCACTTCCACTCATGGGCGTATAAATTGGGAAAACTAAAAATCAGCAAGACACAGGCACCCCAAAGTTTAGGGCTGCTCTGTTGGCAAGAACCTCCACTTCGTTACACCTTAAATATACCAGGAAAGAGAAAAATGGATACAGAAGTTGTGGTCCTTATGTACAATGGAATATCACTCAGCCATGAAATCTACGTCATAAGGCTCGTAGCAGCATGATGAGTGGATTTAGGTACGACGATTCTACGTGAAATAAGTCACACAGAAAAAAAAAAACTTATCATAAGATATCACTTATAGAGGGAAAGTAAAAACCGCTACACTTGAACTGAATTACAAAACAGAAGAGAGTCACACGTTTAGAAAACACACTATGGCTGCCTAACGGGAAAGGTGAGGTGGGGTGATGCATAAAACCAGGGTTTCAAATTAGCTCAGATACCGTTCCATAAACCCAACATGTAATAGACAAGACCTACTCCTTGCTCAGTGAACGGGACTCAACACCCCCTATTCACCGCCCAAGAATATATCTGACTAGTAAGAATCTTAAAACCTATGTATTGAAATCTCTCTGTAAGTGAGTCAAGTGGGTGTAAAGCGGCATAAACACAGCATTGAAAAGCAGCTAAACCCCATTATAAAAATCAATTACTTTTAAAAACCCGTGAAACAAAGACAGTGAAAGAGAGAGAAATTCTTACAAAATTCGTTCAGAGGCTGTGATGCCACCTGGGTTGACCATATCAAGACCCACAGCTGATTGAGACATAAGGGTGGACACTCTTGGGGCTGAGAGGTTTGCTGAGGTTGGGTGAGCAAACGCAGACCCTTGAAAGTAATACTGCGTGGTACCCATCCCATGGGTCCCAAATCTCCAGGTTCAAGGGCATCTTCCTACATCGAAAACATGCATGAGAAACCCAGAAAATGGTACACCGTGTGATCAGGAAAGGTTTCTAAAACGCACCTCATCTCTCATCTCCTTGTGCTCGGGTTCGCCATTCCAGCCGCTTTCCTAGCAATCTCCCTCCTTGGAGAATCAGCACCTTTAACCTCCTGTTCCGTACAGGTTGCAATTTGTCCTGAGGAGGAACGGGAAGAGGGGGAACCAATGAGAGACTAGCTCTAGGTCTTGGGACAGGCACAGGTCACTCTATTTTCCCATCAGGAAGAGGAATTAACCACAGGCTCAGCCTGCCGCCCGGAAGCAGAATAGGGCCTGAAGCAATCCTGCTCTTTTGCGGCCAGCTCCCAAGAAATCGAGTTGAAAAATGGAGCTCAGGGGCACTGCAATTCACAAACCTGCAGAGTTATAAATGATAACTCTCGTCCACAAATATATTGAGGGAAGGCAACGAAGAGGATTTGAAAGCAAGGCATAATTGCAGGAAACAGATTTCAGGAGGGAGATTCGAATCGCCGTTAAAGCAAAGGAAAAGCGGCAAAACCTCGACAATGATGCCCTTGGCCAAAAAGGTTGTATGCGTTTTTTCCTGAATATATTCAGGAAAAAACGCATACGCCCTTTTTGGCCAACCAAGCAACCTGGAAAGGCAAATCAGCGCTACAAAGAAGTCTCGCTTCCCATCGGTCAAAAGGGCCATGCTGAATAAAGTGTCAAAACCAGAAATGCAGGACAGGCCATGGAGAAACGGGAGCCTTGCTACGCTGATATGGGCGGGATGTAAATTGCCAAGAGCCACTCTGGAGAGGTGTACGGTGTGTCCTGAGACATCTAAAAAACTCAGCTTAGAGAGCATAGGGCACTTCCACTCATGGGCGTATAAACTGGGAAAACTAAAAATCAGCAAGACACAGGCACCCCAAAGTTTAGGGCTGCTCTGTTGGCAAGAATCTCCACTTCGTTACACCTTAAATATCCCAGGAAAGAGAAAAATGGATACAGAAGTTGTGGTCCTTATGTACAATGGAATATCACTCAGCCATGAAATCTACGTCATAAGGCTCGTAGCAGCATGATGAGTGGATTTAGGTATGACGATTCTAGGTGAAATAAGTCACACAGAAAAAAAAAAAAAAACTTATCATAAGATATCACTTATAGAGGGAAAGTAAAAACCACTACACTAGAACTGAATTACAAAACAGAAGAGAGTCACACGTTTAGAAAACACACTATGGCTGCTTAACGGGAAAGGTGAGGTGGGGTGATGCATAAAACCAGGGTTACAAATTAGCTCAGATAGCGTTCCATAAACCCAATATGTAATAGACAAGACCTACTCCTTACTCAGTGAACGGGACCCAACACCCCCTATTCACCGACCAAGAATATATCTGACAAGTAACAATCTTAAAACCTATGTATTGAAATCTCTCTGTAAGTGAGTCAAGTGCGTGTAAAGCATCATAAACACAGCACTGAAAAGCAGCTAAACCCCATTATAAAAATCAATTACTTTTAAAAACCCGTGAAACAAAGACAGTGAAAGAGAGAGAAATTCTTACAAAATTCGTTCAGAGGCTGTGATGCCACCTGGGTTGACCATATCTAGACCCACAGCTGATTGAGATATAAGGGTGGACACTCTTGGGGCTGAGAGGTTTGCTGAGGTTGGGTGAGCAAATGCAGACCCTTTAAAGTAATACTGCGTGGTACCCATCCCATGGGTCCCAAATCTCCAGGTTCAAGGGCATCTTCCTACATCGAAAACATGCATGAGAAACCCAAAAAATGGTACACCGTGTGATCGGGAAAGGTTTCTAAAACGCACCTCATTTCTCATCTCCTTGTGCTCGGGTTCGCCATTCCAGCCACTTTCCTAGCAATCTCCCTCCTTGGAGAATCAGCACCTTTAACCTCCTGTTTCGTACAGGTTGCAATTTGTCCTGAGGATGAACGGGAAGAGGGGGAACCAATGAGAGACTAGCTCTAGGTCTTGGGACAGGCACAGGTCACTCTATTTTCCCATCAGGAAGAAGAATTAACCACAGGCTCAGCCTGCCGCCCGGAAGCAGAATAGGGCCTGAAGCAATCCTGCGCTTTTGCGGCCAGCTCCCAAGAAAGCGAGTTGAAAAATGGAGCTCAGGGGCACTGCGATTCACAAACCTGCAGAGTTATAAATGGTAACTCTCGTCCACAAATATATTGAGGGAAGGCAACGAAGAGGATTTGAAACCAAGGCAGAATTGCAGGAAACAGATTTCAGGAGGGAGATTCGAATCACCTTTAAAGCACAGAAAAAGCGGCAAAACCTCGACAATGATGCCCTTGGCCAAAAAGGACGTATGCGTTTTTTCCTGAATATATTCAGGAAAAAACGCATACGCCCTTCTTGGCCAACCAAGCAACCTGGAAAGGCAAATCAGCGCCACAAAGAAGTCTCGCTTCCCATCGGTCAAAAGGGCCATGCTGAATAAAGTGTCAAAACCAGAAATGCCGGACAGGCCATGGAGAAACGGGAGCCTTGCTACGCTGATGGGCGAGATGTAAATTGCCAACAGCCACTCTGGAGAGGTGTACGGTGTGTCTTGAAACATCTAAAAAACTCAGCTTAGAGAGCATAGGGCACTTCCACTCATGGGCGTATAAATTGGGAAAACTAAAAATCAGCAAGACACAGGCACCCCAAAGTTTAGGGCTGCTCTGTTGACAAGAAGATCCACTTCGTTACACCTTAAATATCCCAGGAAAGAGAAAAATGGATAAAGAAGTTGTGGTCCTTATGTACAATGGAATATCACTGAGCCATGACATCTATGTCATAAGGCTCGTAGCAGCATGATGAGTGGATTTAGGTACGACGATTCTACGTGAAATAATTCACACAGAAAAAAAAAAAAACTTATCATAAGATATCACTTATAGAGGGAATGTAAAAACCGCTACACTTGAACTGAATTACAAAACAGAAGAGAGTCACACGTTTAGGAAACACACTATGGCTCCTTAACGGGAAAGGTGAGGTGGGGTGATGCATAAAACAAGGGTTACAAATTACCTCAGATACCGTTCCATAAACCCAATATGTAATAGACAAGACCTACTCCTTGCTCAGTGAACGGGACCCAACACCCCCTATTCACCGCCCAAGAATATATCTGACTAGTAAGAATCTTAAAACCTATGTATTGAAATCTCTCTGTAAGTGAGTCAAGTGGGTGTAAAGCGGCATAAACACAGCACTGAAAAGCAGCTAAACCCCATTATAAAAATCAATTACTTTTAAACACCCGTGAAACAAAGACAGTGAAAGAGAGAGAAATTCTTACAAAATTCGTTAAGAGGCTGTGATGCCACCAGGATTGACCATATCTAGACCCACAGCTGATTGAGACATAGGGGTGGACACTCTTGGGGCTGAGAGGTTTGGTGAGGTTGGGTGAGCAAATGCAGACCCTTTAAAGTAATACTGCGTGGTACCCATCCCATGGGTCCCAAATCTCCAGGTTCAAGGGCATCTTCCTACATCGAAAACATGCATGAGAAACCCATAAGATGGTACACCGTGTGATCGGGAAAGGTTTCTAAAACGCACCTCATTTCTCATCTCCTTGTGCTCGGGTTCGCCATTCCAGCCGCTTTCCTAGCAATCTCCCTCCTTGGAGAATCAGCACCTTTAACCTCCTGTTCCGTACAGGTTGCAATTGGTCCTGAGGATGAACGGGAAGACGGGGAACAAATGAGAGACTAGCTCTAGGTGTTGGGACAAGAACACGTCACGCTATTTTCCCATCAGAAAGAAGAATTAACCAAAGGCTCAGCCTACCGCCCGGAAGCAGAATAGGGCCTGAAGCAATCCTGCGCTTTTGCGGCCAGCTCCCAAGAAAGCGAGTTGAGAAATGGAGCTCAGGGGAACTGCAATTCACAAATCTGCAGAGTTATAAATGATAACTCTCGTCCACAAATATATTGAGGGAAGGCAACGAAGAGGATTTGAAAGCAAGGCAGAATTGCAGGAAACAGATTTCAGGAGGGAGATTCGAATCACCTTTAAAGCACAGGAAAAGCGGCAAAACCTCGACAATGATGCCCTTGGCCAAAAAGGTTGTATGCGTTTTTTCCTGAATATATTCAGGAAAAAACGCATACGCCCTTTTTGGCCAACCAAGAAACCTGGAAAGGCAAATCAGCGCTACAAAGAAGTCTCGCTTCCCATCGGTCAAAAGGGCCATGCTGAATAAAGTGTCAAAACCAGAAATGCAGGATAGGCCATGGAGAAACGGGAGCCTTGCTACGCTGATGGGCGGGATGTAAATTGCCAACAGCCACTCTGGAGAGGTGTACGATGTGTCCTGAGACATCTAAAAAACTCAGCTTAGAGAGCATAGGGCACTTCCACTCATGGGCGTATAAATTGGGAAAACTAAAAATCAGCAAGACACAGGCACCCCAAAGTTTAGGGCTGCTCTGTTGGCAAGAACCTCCACTTCGTTACACCTTAAATATACCAGGAAAGAGAAAAATGGATACAGAAGTTGTGGTCCTTATGTACAATGGAATATCACTCAGCCATGAAATCTACGTCATAAGGCTCGTAGCAGCATGATGAGTGGATTTAGGTACGACGATTCTACGTGAAATAAGTCACACAGAAAAAAAAAAACTTATCATAAGATATCACTTATAGAGGGAAAGTAAAAACCGCTACACTTGAACTGAATTACAAAACAGAAGAGAGTCACACGTTTAGAAAACACACTATGGCTGCCTAACGGGAAAGGTGAGGTGGGGTGATGCATAAAACCAGGGTTTCAAATTAGCTCAGATACCGTTCCATAAACCCAACATGTAATAGACAAGACCTACTCCTTGCTCAGTGAACGGGACTCAACACCCCCTATTCACCGCCCAAGAATATATCTGACTAGTAAGAATCTTAAAACCTATGTATTGAAATCTCTCTGTAAGTGAGTCAAGTGGGTGTAAAGCGGCATAAACACAGCATTGAAAAGCAGCTAAACCCCATTATAAAAATCAATTACTTTTAAAAACCCGTGAAACAAAGACAGTGAAAGAGAGAGAAATTCTTACAAAATTCGTTCAGAGGCTGTGATGCCACCTGGGTTGACCATATCAAGACCCACAGCTGATTGAGACATAAGGGTGGACACTCTTGGGGCTGAGAGGTTTGCTGAGGTTGGGTGAGCAAACGCAGACCCTTGAAAGTAATACTGCGTGGTACCCATCCCATGGGTCCCAAATCTCCAGGTTCAAGGGCATCTTCCTACATCGAAAACATGCATGAGAAACCCAGAAAATGGTACACCGTGTGATCAGGAAAGGTTTCTAAAACGCACCTCATCTCTCATCTCCTTGTGCTCGGGTTCGCCATTCCAGCCGCTTTCCTAGCAATCTCCCTCCTTGGAGAATCAGCACCTTTAACCTCCTGTTCCGTACAGGTTGCAATTTGTCCTGAGGAGGAACGGGAAGAGGGGGAACCAATGAGAGCCTAGCTCTAGGTCTTGGGACAGGCACAGGTCACTCTATTTTCCCATCAGGAAGAGGAATTAACCACAGGCTCAGCCTGCCACCCGGAAGCAGAATAGGGCCTGAAGCAATCCTGCGCTTTTGCGGCCAGCTCCCAAGAAAGCGAGTTGAGAAATGGAGCTCAGGGGCACTGCAATTCACAAACCTGCAGAGTTATAAATGATAACTCTCGTCCACAAATATATTGAGGGAAGGCAACGAAGAGGATTTGAAAGCAAGGCAGAATTGCAGGAAACAGATTTCAGGAGGGAGATTCGAATCGCCTTTAAAGCACAGGAGAAGCGGCAAAACCTCGACAATGATGCCCTTGGCCAAAAAGGGCGTATGCGTTTTTTCCTGAATATATTCAGGAAAAAACGCATACGCCCTTTTTGGCCAACCAAGGAACCTGGAAAGGCAAATCAGCGCTACAAAGAAGTCTCGCTTCCCATCGGTCAAAAGGGTCATGCTGAATAAAGTGTCAAAACCAGAAATGCAGGACAGGCCATGGAGAAACGGGAGCCTTGCTACGCTGATGGGCGGGATGTAAATTGCCAACAGCCACTCTGGAGAGGTGTACGATGTGTCCTGAGACATCTAAAAAACTCAGCTTAGAGAGCATAGGGCACTTCCACTCATGGGCGTATAAATTGGGAAAACTAAAAATCAGCAAGACACAGGCACCCCAAAGTTTAGGGCTGCTCTGTTGGCAAGAACCTCCACTTCGTTACACCTTAAATATCCCAGGAAAGAGAAAAATGGATACAGAAGTTGTGGTCCTTATGTACAATGGAATATCACTCAGCCATGAAATCTACGTCATTAGGCTCGTAGCAGCATGATGAGTGGATTTTGGTACGACGATTCTACGTGAAATAAGTCACACAGAAAAAAAAAAACTTATCATAAGATATCACTTATAGAGGGAAAGTAAAAACCGCTACACTTGAACTGAATTACAAAACAGAAGAGAGTCACACGTTTAGAAAACACACTATGGCTGCTTAACGGGAAAGGTGAGGTGGGGTGATGCATAAAACCAGGGTTACAAATTAGCTCAGATACCGTTCCATAAACCCAATATGTAATAGACAAGACCTACTCCTTGCTCAGTGAACGGGACCCAACACCGCCTATTCACCGCCCAAGAATATATCTGACTAGTAAGAATCTTAAAACCTATGTATTGAAATCTCTCTGTAAGTGAGTCAAGTGGGTGTAAAGCGTCATAAACACAGCACTGAAAAGCAGCTAAACCCCATTATAAAAATCAATTACTTTTAAAAACCCGTGAAACAAAGACAGTGAAAGAGAGAGAAATTCTTACAAAATTCGTTCAGAGGCTGTGATGCCACATGGGTTGACCATATCTAGACCCACAGCTGATTGAGACATAGGGGTGGACACTCTTGGGGCTGAGAGGTTTGGTGAGGTTGGGTGAGCAAATGCAGACCCTTTAAAGTAATACTGCCTGGTACCCATCCCATGGGTCCCAAATCTCCAGGTTCAAGGGCATCTTCCTACATCGAAAACATGCATGAGAAACCCATAAGATGGTACACCGTGTGATCGGGAAAGGTTTCTAAAACGCACCTCATTTCTCATCTCCTTGTGCTCGGGTTCGCCATTCCAGCCGCTTTCCTAGCAATCTCCCTCCTTGGAGAATCAGCACCTTTAAACTCCTGTTCCGTACAGGTTGCAATTTGTCCTGAGGAGGAACGGGAAGAGGGGGAACCAATGAGAGACTAGCTCTAGGTCTTGGGACAGGCACAGGTCACTCTATTTTCCCATCAGGAAGAGGAATTAACCACAGGCTCAGCCTGCCGCCCGGAAGCAGAATAGGGCCTGAAGCAATCCTGCGCTTTTGCGGCCAGCTCCCAAGAAAGCGAGTTGAAAAATGGAGCTCAGGGGCACTGCGATTCACAAACCTGCAGAGTTATAAATGGTAACTCTCGTCCACAAATATATTGAGGGAAGGCAACGAAGAGGATTTGAAACCAAGGCAGAATTGCAGGAAACAGATTTCAGGAGGGAGATTCGAATCACCTTTAAAGCACAGAAAAAGCGGCAAAACCTCGACAATGATGCCCTTGGCCAAAAAGGACGTATGCGTTTTTTCCTGAATATATTCAGGAAAAAACGCATACGCCCTTCTTGGCCAACCAAGCAACCTGGAAAGGCAAATCAGCGCCACAAAGAAGTCTCGCTTCCCATCGGTCAAAAGGGCCATGCTGAATAAAGTGTCAAAACCAGAAATGCCGGACAGGCCATGGAGAAACGGGAGCCTTGCTACGCTGATGGGCGAGATGTAAATTGCCAACAGCCACTCTGGAGAGGTGTACGGTGTGTCTTGAAACATCTAAAAAACTCAGCTTAGAGAGCATAGGGCACTTCCACTCATGGGCGTATAAATTGGGAAAACTAAAAATCAGCAAGACACAGGCACCCCAAAGTTTAGGGCTGCTCTGTTGACAAGAAGATCCACTTCGTTACACCTTAAATATCCCAGGAAAGAGAAAAATGGATAAAGAAGTTGTGGTCCTTATGTACAATGGAATATCACTGAGCCATGACATCTATGTCATAAGGCTCGTAGCAGCATGATGAGTGGATTTAGGTACGACGATTCTACGTGAAATAATTCACACAGAAAAAAAAAAAAACTTATCATAAGATATCACTTATAGAGGGAATGTAAAAACCGCTACACTTGAACTGAATTACAAAACAGAAGAGAGTCACACGTTTAGGAAACACACTATGGCTCCTTAACGGGAAAGGTGAGGTGGGGTGATGCATAAAACAAGGGTTACAAATTACCTCAGATACCGTTCCATAAACCCAATATGTAATAGACAAGACCTACTCCTTGCTCAGTGAACGGGACCCAACACCCCCTATTCACCGCCCAAGAATATATCTGACTAGTAAGAATCTTAAAACCTATGTATTGAAATCTCTCTGTAAGTGAGTCAAGTGGGTGTAAAGCGGCATAAACACAGCACTGAAAAGCAGCTAAACCCCATTATAAAAATCAATTACTTTTAAACACCCGTGAAACAAAGACAGTGAAAGAGAGAGAAATTCTTACAAAATTCGTTAAGAGGCTGTGATGCCACCAGGATTGACCATATCTAGACCCACAGCTGATTGAGACATAGGGGTGGACACTCTTGGGGCTGAGAGGTTTGGTGAGGTTGGGTGAGCAAATGCAGACCCTTTAAAGTAATACTGCGTGGTACCCATCCCATGGGTCCCAAATCTCCAGGTTGAAGGGCATCTTCCTACATCGAAAACATGCATGAGAAACCCATAAGATGGTACACCGTGTGATCGGGAAAGGTTTCTAAAACGCACCTCATTTCTCATCTCCTTGTGCTCGGGTTCGCCATTCCAGCCGCTTTCCTAGCAATCTCCCTCCTTGGAGAATCAGCACCTTTAACCTCCTGTTCCGTACAGGTTGCAATTGGTCCTGAGGATGAACGGGAAGACGGGGAACAAATGAGAGACTAGCTCTAGGTGTTGGGACAAGAACAGGTCACGCTATTTTCCCATCAGAAAGAAGAATTAACCAAAGGCTCAGCCTACCGCCCGGAAGCAGAATAGGGCCTGAAGCAATCCTGCGCTTTTGCGGCCAGCTCCCAAGAAAGCGAGTTGAGAAATGGAGCTCAGGGGAACTGCAATTCACAAATCTGCAGAGTTATAAATGATAACTCTCGTCCACAAATATATTGAGGGAAGGCAACGAAGAGGATTTGAAAGCAAGGCAGAATTGCAGGAAACAGATTTCAGGAGGGAGATTCGAATCACCTTTAAAGCACAGGAAAAGCGGCAAAACCTCGACAATGATGCCCTTGGCCAAAAAGGTTGTATGCGTTTTTTCCTGAATATATTCAGGAAAAAACGCATACGCCCTTTTTGGCCAACCAAGAAACCTGGAAAGGCAAATCAGCGCTACAAAGAAGTCTCGCTTCCCATCGGTCAAAAGGGCCATGCTGAATAAAGTGTCAAAACCAGAAATGCAGGATAGGCCATGGAGAAACGGGAGCCTTGCTACGCTGATGGGCGGGATGTAAATTGCCAACAGCCACTCTGGAGAGGTGTACGATGTGTCCTGAGACATCTAAAAAACTCAGCTTAGAGAGCATAGGGCACTTCCACTCATGGGCGTATAAATTGGAAAACTAAAATCAGCAAGACACAGGCACCCCAAAGTTTAGGGCTGCTCTGTTGGCAAGAACCTCCACTTCGTTACACCTTAAATATACCAGGAAAGAGAAAAATGGATACAGAAGTTGTGGTCCTTATGTACAATGGAATATCACTCAGCATGAAATCTACGTCATAAGGCTCGTAGCAGCATGATGAGTGGATTTAGGTACGACGATTCTACGTGAAATAAGTCACACAGAAAAAAAAAAAACTTATCATAAGATATCACTTATAGAGGGAAAGTAAAAACCGCTACACTTGAACTGAATTACAAAACAGAAGAGAGTCACACGTTTAGAAAACACACTATGGCTGCCTAACGGGAAAGGTGAGGTGGGGTGATGCATAAAACCAGGGTTTCAAATTAGCTCAGATACCGTTCCATAAACCCAACATGTAATAGACAAGACCTACTCCTTGCTCAGTGAACGGGACTCAACACCCCCTATTCACCGCCCAAGAATATATCTGACTAGTAAGAATCTTAAAACCTATGTATTGAAATCTCTCTGTAAGTGAGTCAAGTGGGTGTAAAGCGGCATAAACACAGCATTGAAAAGCAGCTAAACCCCATTATAAAATCAATTACTTTTAAAAACCCGTGAAACAAAGACAGTGAAAGAGAGAGAAATTCTTACAAAATTCGTTCAGAGGCTGTGATGCCACCTGGGTTGACCATATCAAGACCCACAGCTGATTGAGACATAAGGGTGGACACTCTTGGGCTGAGAGGTTTGCTGAGGTTGGGTGAGCAAACGCAGACCCTTGAAAGTAATACTGCGTGGTACCCATCCCATGGGTCCAAATCTCCAGGTTCAAGGGCATCTTCCTACATCGAAAACATGCATGAGAAACCCAGAAATGGTACACCGTGTGATCAGGAAAGGTTTCTAAAACGCACCTCATCTCTCATCTCCTTGTGCTCGGGTTCGCCATTCCAGCCGCTTTCCTAGCAATCTCCCTCCTTGGAGAATCAGCACCTTTAACCTCCTGTTCCGTACAGGTTGCAATTTGTCCTGAGGAGGAACGGGAAGAGGGGGAACCAATGAGAGACTAGCTCTAGGTCTTGGGACAGGCACAGGTCACTCTATTTTCCCATCAGGAAGAGGAATTAACCACTGGCTCAGCCTGCCGCCCGGAAGCAGAATAGGGCCTGAAGCAATCCTGCTCTTTTGCGGCCAGCTCCCAAGAAATCGAGTTGAAAAATGGAGCTCAGGGGCACTGCAATTCACAAACCTGCAGAGTTATAAATGATAACTCTCGTCCACAAATATATTGAGGGAAGGCAACGAAGAGGATTTGAAAGCAAGGCATAATTGCAGGAAACAGATTTCAGGAGGGAGATTCGAATCGCCGTTAAAGCAAAGGAAAAGCGGCAAAACCTCGACAATGATGCCCTTGGCCAAAAAGGTTGTATGCGTTTTTTCCTGAATATATTCAGGAAAAAACGCATACGCCCTTTTTGGCCAACCAAGCAACCTGGAAAGGCAAATCAGCGCTACAAAGAAGTCTCGCTTCCCATCGGTCAAAAGGGCCATGCTGAATAAAGTGTCAAAACCAGAAATGCAGGACAGGCCATGGAGAAACGGGAGCCTTGCTACGCTGATATGGGCGGGATGTAAATTGCCAAGAGCCACTCTGGAGAGGTGTACGGTGTGTCCTGAGACATCTAAAAAACTCAGCTTAGAGAGCATAGGGCACTTCCACTCATGGGCGTATAAACTGGGAAAACTAAAATCAGCAAGACACAGGCACCCCAAAGTTTAGGGCTGCTCTGTTGGCAAGAATCTCCACTTCGTTACACCTTAAATATCCAGGAAAGAGAAAAATGGATACAGAAGTTGTGGTCCTTATGTACAATGGAATATCACTCAGCCATGAAATCTACGTCATAAGGCTCGTAGCAGCATGATGAGTGGATTTAGGTATGACGATTCTAGGTGAAATAAGTCACACAGAAAAAAAAAAAAAAACTTATCATAAGATATCACTTATAGAGGGAAAGTAAAAACCACTACACTAGAACTGAATTACAAAACAGAAGAGAGTCACACGTTTAGAAAACACACTATGGCTGCTTAACGGGAAAGGTGAGGTGGGTGATGCATAAAACCAGGGTTACAAATTAGCTCAGATAGCGTTCCATAAACCCAATATGTAATAGACAAGACCTACTCCTTACTCAGTGAACGGGACCCAACACCCCCTATTCACCGACCAAGAATATATCTGACAAGTAACAATCTTAAAACCTATGTATTGAAATCTCTCTGTAAGTGAGTCAAGTGCGTGTAAAGCATCATAAACACAGCACTGAAAAGCAGCTAAACCCCATTATAAAAATCAATTACTTTTAAAAACCCGTGAAACAAAGACAGTGAAAGAGAGAGAAATTCTTACAAAATTCGTTCAGAGGCTGTGATGCCACCTGGGTTGACCATATCTAGACCCACAGCTGATTGAGATATAAGGGTGGACACTCTTGGGGCTGAGAGGTTTGCTGAGGTTGGGTGAGCAAATGCAGACCCTTTAAAGTAATACTGCGTGGTACCCATCCCATGGGTCCCAAATCTCCAGGTTCAAGGGCATCTTCCTACATCGAAAACATGCATGAGAAACCCAAAAAATGGTACACCGTGTGATCGGGAAAGGTTTCTAAAACGCACCTCATTTCTCATCTCCTTGTGCTCGGGTTCGCCATTCCAGCCACTTTCCTAGCAATCTCCCTCCTTGGAGAATCAGCACCTTTAACCTCCTGTTTCGTACAGGTTGCAATTTGTCCTGAGGATGAACGGGAAGAGGGGGAACCAATGAGAGACTAGCTCTAGGTCTTGGGACAGGCACAGGTCACTCTATTTTCCCATCAGGAAGAAGAATTAACCACAGGCTCAGCCTGCCGCCCGGAAGCAGAATAGGGCCTGAAGCAATCCTGCGCTTTTGCGGCCAGCTCCCAAGAAAGCGAGTTGAAAAATGGAGCTCAGGGGCACTGCGATTCACAAACCTGCAGAGTTATAAATGGTAACTCTCGTCCACAAATATATTGAGGAAGGCAACGAAGAGGATTTGAAACCAAGGCAGAATTGCAGAAACAGATTTCAGGAGGGAGATTCGAATCACCTTTAAAGCACAGAAAAGCGGCAAAACCTCGACAATGATGCCCTTGGCCAAAAAGGACGTATGCGTTTTTTCCTGAATATATTCAGGAAAAAACGCATACGCCCTTCTTGGCCAACCAAGCAACCTGGAAAGGCAAATCAGCGCCACAAAGAAGTCTCGCTTCCCATCGGTCAAAAGGGCCATGCTGAATAAAGTGTCAAAACCAGAAATGCCGGACAGGCCATGGAGAAACGGGAGCCTTGCTACGCTGATGGGCGAGATGTAAATTGCCAACAGCCACTCTGGAGAGGTGTACGGTGTGTCTTGAAACATCTAAAAAACTCAGCTTAGAGAGCATAGGGCACTTCCACTCATGGGCGTATAAATTGGGAAAACTAAAAATCAGCAAGACACAGGCACCCCAAAGTTTAGGGCTGCTCTGTTGACAAGAAGATCCACTTCGTTACACCTTAAATATCCCAGGAAAGAGAAAAATGGATAAAGAAGTTGTGTCCTTATGTACAATGGAATATCACTGAGCCATGACATCTATGTCATAAGGCTCGTAGCAGCATGATGAGTGGATTTAGGTACGACGATTCTACGTGAAATAATTCACACAGAAAAAAAAAAAAAACTTATCATAAGATATCACTTATAGAGGGAATGTAAAACCGCTACACTTGAACTGAATTACAAAACAGAAGAGAGTCACACGTTTAGGAAACACACTATGGCTCCTTAACGGGAAAGGTGAGGTGGGGTGATGCATA